>NC_138199.1:14187382-14787382 GCF_964194105.1 Spermophilus citellus | reverse complement strand
TACTATACTGGATATGTTTGTGAAAAGCTAGTAAGGGGGTGTGGGAAGCCATTCTAACATGTTATTGGGTGACTCCCGTTAAGGGCCTGAGGCGCTTTGGCTGTGTCGAAGCTTTCCCGACCCTTTCCTGATGAAAGAGCCCATCCGTGTGGGGGTGTGCCTGACCACTGACCCCGGGGTCCCAATCACTGACCCTGACCTTGGAGTGCAGCCCCCCCTCAACCTTCATTGGATGGAATTCTCCCCTGAATCTCTTGTTCCCCAATAAAAGGCTACTCCCCGGTGTGTTCACTCTCTCTCTCTCCTGCTAGCCCTGAGTAATCCTCGCTGCCCTGCTGGGCGGCTAGAGGTGGGAACCAGAGAGATGAGCCGTCTCGGACCTAGCAATATAAATAAGGTAACTGGTCTGTGTGTTTTATTTCGATCTTTTCTAACTAACTTTATGCCTAGAACCTCATTAATGAAACCACTGCGCAGGCCACATGGTAGAATTGGCGCCCACGAGGGGGGCATTCTAGATTAGTTAGATTGAGTGGGAGCGCGCTATAAAGATAAGGAAAAAATAAAGTTAAAGGAAGATAAGGAATAAAAATAAAGATAAAGGAAAAGGTGACAATTGGGTCACAAAAGTACCTGGAGATATTGAAGGAAAGAGATGTTAAATTACTTAAAATGGGAAATTCAACTTCTATGGATAAGGAAATGTATCTGACTATTTTAGACAGTATAATTAATCAGAAAGGAAAACAGATAAAGAAAACTCAGTTATTACAATTTTTAAAGATTGTAGGTGAATATTGTCCTTGGTTTTGTGACCAAGAGTCTCCAAATTTACTTCCTTGGGAGAAATTATGAAGGAAGTTACAGAGAGTCTGTCTTTCTAATGAACTACCTGGAGGCATAGAAAATGTACAGAAAACTTGGACAGCCCTAGTAGTTTGTCTTTTTGAATATATGGGCCACAGTTTGAGGCCCCCTGAAGACCTTTTAAAAGGCATTCAAAGAGCTGTTAAGTCTATTCAAATTGAAAATCAGCCTGAGGCTAAGTTAATTACCTTTCCCTTAAGCTGTTTAAAAACAAAGGCACTAGGGGCCAAGCCAAAGGTTAGAAATGTGAATTTAAACTCGCAGCCCCATGCGGAGGATTCAGATGGCGTGGATCAGCCCGCCTTCTCACCGCCAAAATCTCCTCCTAGCAGGAGCTGGGCAACAATATGGGGAAATCCAGGGGAGGTCGCACAGTGTGACATCACTGGCGCCGACCAGGACAGTCCGCGATTTTTACCGGGACAGAGATCGCAGACAGTTTTCTTAAGACCTTCAAAGACAGTTGAATTAGATCCTGAAATGGGGCCAAAACAAATCCCTACTGGGATTTTCGGGCCGCTTCCTGATAATACTGTAGTTTTGATTTTGGAACGTAATGAATTAAAGGGAGCCATTGAGGATATACCTGGTGTGATAGATTCAGAATTTAAAGGACAGTTATATGTTACTGTAAAATCCAATTATGCCCTAAGGCTCACCCCAAAGGATACTTTTGCACAATTAATATTACTGCCTAGTGTCTCAGAAAGGCACCTGCCGGTAGATTCAGTTTCTAAACCGCCAGACAGAGTATACTGGTCCCAGTTAGTACAGCAAGAACGCCCTTTATTAAAACTTAAAATTAATAATAAAAATTTCCTAAAAATAATAGAGACAGGGGCTAATATCTCCGTATTGTCCAGTATATTTTGGCCTAGGAACTGGCCTTTACATGTAGCACCAGCTAACCTAGAGGGAATAGGACAGGTTTCACAGCCTGCTCAAAGTGCCAACTATCTCCGTTGGGAAGATTCCGATGGGAACAGTGGAGTATTTAAGCCTTATGTATTAGAGTCTTTAGCAGCTAACCTATGGGGAAGAGATATTTTAGCCAAAATGGGATTGTTATTAGTTACTCCAAATTCTATAAGGTCAGTTGAGGAAGTTAATAAGAGGTATTTTCCTGGAGATGATAAGGAGACCCTTCAGGAAGAGTATCTGTTTACAAGCCAGTCTCCACGAAAAAGATTAGTAAATACTCCAAACCAAAATTTTTACTAGGGACCCTGAGTACTTCCCCGATCCCTAAGACAGCTGAAAAAATCACGTGGCTCACAGAGGAGCCCATATGGATTTCTCAGTGGCCCATCTCAGGGGAAAAGCTTAAAATAATTCATAGATTAGTTGAGGAACAACTTCAGGCTGGTCATATTGAACCAACGCTTAGTCCTTGGAACACCCCTATTTTTGTTATTAAGAAAAAGTCAGGAAATTGGAGATTGCTACAGGATTTAAGGGCAATAAATAATGCAATTCAGCCTATGGGATCATTACAGCCAGGACTTCCCTCCCCCACAGCCATTCCTTTAGATTATAGCTTGATGGTAATAGATTTAAAAGACTGTTTTTTCTCTATAAGGTTGCATCCTGAAGATTGTGAAAGATTTGCTTTCACTATCCCAGCAATTAATTTTAAGGAACCTGTTAAAAGATATTGCTGGAAGGTACTTCCCCAGGGAATGCGTAATAGTCCTACACTGTGCCAAAAATATGTTGACCAGGCGATAAATCCCATTAGAAATAGTTTTCCTGATGCATATATTATTCATTTTATGGATGATATATTATTGGCTCCTGCTAATCCAGAGGTACTTTCAGAAATTTTTACTCAGTTAGAGATTTCGCTTACAGCAATGGGTTTATGTATATAGCTCCTCAAAAAATTCAAAAAGTATCTCCTTTTCAATATCTAGGTCAGATAATTCAAGGACGTACAATCCGTCCTCAAAATCTTCAGATAAGAGTTAAAGAGTTATGTACCCTTAATGATTTTCAAAAACTATTAGGAGATATTAACTGGCTAGGACCATCCTTAAAACTAACTACTTCTGAGTTAAGTCCTTTATTTCAGATATTACAAGGAAATCCTTCTCCAACCTCTCCACGTCAACTAACCTTGGAGGCTAATACAGCCTTAAGAAAAGTTGAAATTGCAATTAAAAATGCACAGCTTACTAGAATAGATCCTAAAGAAATAGTGTATTTATTAATATTTCCAACTGAACATACCCCAACAGGAGACATGTGGCAAAGACTAGGAGTTATTGAGTGGATTTATTTATCCCACTCCCCTCAAAAAAACATTAGTTCCTTTTCATGATTCTATAGCTCAATTAGTAATTAAAGGTAGAACTAGGATATTACAGTTAATTGGATCTGAGCCTGATGTTATAATTATTCCATTTTCTGTTCAACAGACTAATTGGCTTTTTCAAACTTCTAGGTCATGGCAGATAGCCTTTGCAGATTTTCCTGGGCAGATAGATAGCCATTATCCTCATAATAAGATTGTACAATTTGCATCATTAACATCACTTATCTTTCCAAAGATTGTACGAGCTTATCCAATAGAGAAAGCTTTATCGGTGTTCACGGATGCTTCAAACTCCGGTAAGGCAGGTTTCTTCAGCCGTGTTCACACAGAGGTAATACAAACTTCTTATACTTCTGCCCAAAGAGCAGAGCTTCAAGCTCTGATTTGTGCCTTAGATTACTTTTCAAATGAGCCTATAAATATCTATTCTGACAGCTTATATGCAGTCGGAGTTACGAAAAATATTGAAACCTCAGTTATTGGGTATACTTCATCCCAGGAGTTATTTGAATTATTTCATAATTTACAAAAGACAGTACTAATGCAAAAGTACCCATGTTTCATAGGACACATATGTGCCCATACTAATCTTCCTGGACCTCTAGTTTCAGGTAATGACAAAATTGATAAGTTAGTAGCTTTTTGTCAACAGATGTCTTCGTATGACTGTGCACTAGCTTCCCATTCCTTACATCATCAAAATGCTTCTAGCTTACGTAAAAAATTTAATATTACTAGAGAACAAGCTGGTCAGATTGTAAGCCAATGCCCTAAGTGTGTTATTCACACTCCATCTCTGCCATCAGGGGTAAATCCCCGTGGATTAAAACCAAATCAAATATGGCAAATGGATGTAACTCATATTCCTCAATTTGGTAAGCAATGTTATGTGCATGTCATAGTGGACACTTATTCTAGATTTATTTTTGCCACAGCACGTACTAAGGAAAATACTCAACATGTAATTTCTCATTGCTTAGCAGCTTTTTCCGTTTTAGGGTGCCCTATGCAGATTAAAACAGATAATGCTCCAGCTTATGTAAGCTCTTCTTTTCAACAATTTTGCCAAGAGTTTCAAATTAATCATAAAACAGGAATTCCTTATAACCCCCAAGGTCAAGCCATTGTGGAACGAGCTCATTTATCTATTAAGCTTCAATTACAAAAATTAAAAAGGGGGAACAGGATTGTGACTCCCCAAAATAGCCTTAATCATGCCTTGTTTGTTTTAAATTTTTTAAACTGTGACACAGAAGGTCACACTGCTGCTGAGAGGCAAATGTCTCCCTCAGTAACAGGCCCCTTAGGCAGAGTTCTGTGGAAAGATTTACAGACTGGTCAGTGGAAGGGTCCGGACCCGGTAATAACATGGGGCCGAGGTCATGCTTGTATCTTCCCAGAAGGTGCTTTCCATCCTATTTGGGTGCCTGAACGTGCTATCAGACATGGAGGAGATAGAACACAGATTCAAGCGACTGAGGATCGACCCGGAGGAGCCACTACCCAGAAGGAGGAGATATCGGAAAAAGATGAAAAAAGACCAGATTGAACCAGCCAAAAAGCTGATTTTGTGGAAAGATGTGAAGAAACTAACAACCCAGGCTTCCCAAATACTTCGACGCCTGGAAAAGAGCAGGACCCCAGTGATGATGGTAGCGACAGTAATTGCCCTACTGGGCTGTCAGGTAAAAGGGAATCAAGTAGACACTTATTGGACATATTTCCCAGATCCACCCCTGGTACACCCAGCTGTGTGGACTGGAGAATCTATTCCAGTATTTACTAATGACTCATTCATGATGGGAGGATTTACAGATACTCATATTACTCCCAATCATGTGACTAGATTTAATTATTCTGGCTACAGTGCCCAATTACCTTTGTGTTGGTCACATGATAAACATGCCGGCTGTCTGAAAGTATCATTTGAAGAAAAGACAGTGATCGGTAAACCTAGACTGACAAATAATTCTATTTATGGGGACTTAAAACCTAATACTAGATCAGTAATTAAGATGGGACTTTCCCATAACAAGCCAGTCATTTCTGCAAAACCACAACAGATACCCCACTGTCCAAATAGTTCTACAATTGAAATTGGCACCTTTCCTAAATGGATGGATTGAGTAAATACCTTTCCTGTACAACATAAGGTGTCTAAAGCTAGTGGGTATATTTTAGACTGGTCTCCAAAAATTGATAAGAGACAATTACGAAGAGATTCTGCTATGACACCTGCAGGATTTGTTAGTAATATTTTGACTTATAGTGAAGGAGGTGTTCAAAAAGATATTTGGCGTTTCATTGCTGCCTCAGAGTATTTACATTATACAGATAAACCTTTACCAAAATTTGTCGATAAGAACTGTAAAGAGGGATCTTGCTATGGCTTACGAGCTTGTGTCCAATCTCCTTATGTTTTAATTATTGGAAATGTAAAAGTTAGATGGATAGATGACAGATATGCTGTTACTTGTAATAAGTGCAACCTAACCAATTGTATTTCTAGGTATAATGGAGGAAAAGGAGTGCTGATACTTCATCAGCCCTCTTTCGTTTTATTACCTGCTAATATTTCAGAGCCATGGTATGCTGATGCTGGTTTACAAGTCTTGCAGCAAATTCATGCCCAGCTAACAAGACCTAAACGTGCTATTGGAGTCATAATTGTTGGTGTTTTAGCGCTGGTCTCTTTTATTGCCTCAACTGTCTCTGCATCTCTGACATTGTCTCAGAATATTCAGCATGCAAAATTTCTTAATAATTTAGCTCAAAATACTTCCAAGGCTCTGCGTAATCAAGTAAATATTGATGAAAGGATTGAGACTAAATTAAACGCCTTAGAGGTGACTGTTATAAACATAGGTAATGAACTTTCAGCCTTGAAATTTAAGGAAAGTCTTAAATGCCATGCTAATTATAAGTATGTATGTGTTACAGCTGCCAAGAACAATGCTTCTCTCTGGGATTGGGAGAAGGTTAAAAACCATTTATTAGGTATTTGGCAAAACAGTAATAATAGCTTGGATATTCTGGAACTTCATCACCATATCCAAGACATTCAAAATAATAGAGCTGATTTTTCAGATCCTTCTTCTTTGGCTAACCAAATATTGAAGGAGTTAAATGGATTTAACCCTGGAAATATTCTTAAACACTCCGCTTGGTACATTATTGGATTATTCTCTTTGCTGTTAATTCTCTTTTGTATTGTAACCATAGGATGGTGATTCTTCCAATCAAGAATCCAGGAACTCCAGAGAGTGAACCGCCACCTCATTGTTAAGAAAAGAAAGGGGGGATATGTGGGAAGCAATTCTGACACGTGATTGGGTGACTCCTGTTAAGGGCCTGAGGCGCTTTGGCTGTGTCGAAGCTTTCCCGACCCTTTCCTGATGAGAGAGCCCATCCGTGTGGGGGTGTGCCTGACCACTGACCCCGGGGTCCCAATCACTGACCCTGACCTTGGAGTGCAGCCCCCCTCAACCTTCATTGGATGGAATTCTCCCCTGAATCTCTTGTTCCCCAATAAAAGGCTACTCCCTGGCGTGTTCACTCTCTCTCTCTCCTGCTAGCCCTGAGTAATCCTCGCTGCCCTGCTGGGCGGCTAGAGGTGGGAACCAGAGAGATGAGCCGTCTCGGACCTAGCAATATAAATAAGGTAACTGGTCTGTGTGTTTTATTTCAATCTCTTCTAACTAACTTTATGCCTAGAACCTCATTAATGAAACCACTGCGCAGGCCGCGTGGTAGAAGGGGGTGTCCAGCACCTGGAGTGCTGGTATCTTCTCAGCCAGTGGCCACAGGGTTACATGAAAATAGGAAGTTTATCTACATTGAACTCTTTTGCAGACTCTTTTGCTGATATTCCTAAAATCAGCCATGGTGAAGATTTCTGGAGAGGCCCAGTTAAGACTTTTCAGTTGAGAAAGGGGGTGCCACTTCAATAGCATCATACATTCCCTCCAGGACAGGAAACCGAGGCTCTGAGCAAGTCCTGCCCTGTGCCATGGCTCCTTCTCTGGGCAGCAGAGGGGCACATCATTCTGGGGGCATGCCCACGTACATCAGCCCAGACTCTCAGGATGGCAGCCAGGGTCCTCAGAGCCCTGGGGACACAGAGCAGGGCACCCACAAGCTTACCTGGCCATGCCAACAGGAACAGAGGCAGCAACCAGAGCAGGTGTCGCATCCCTGGTCCAAGCAGGCAGGCAGGCAGGTGCACAGAGCAAGTGTCTGGCCTGCATGAGGCCAGCTGACTTTTATAAGCCTCCGCCAGATGTGGTGGGTGGAGTGTCAATCCTAGCTCACTCCTAGCTAAAGATATGTGTTGTCACGTGTTGTCACTGGGGTATGGTTAGATGATGAACACTTCTGGAACTCACCTGCCTAGTCCAGGCCTCTGCCAGCCACTGGACCTTACTGCCCCACTTCCCTTTGTGGGCCAGGACAACCATGCTGCTCTGCCTCTTGCTGGGGCCCCTCCCCGGCAACATAATCTGCTCCACCATAACAAACACTGCAGACAGGGTCAGAACCGCAGGGAAGCATCTTCCCCATTCTGGACACTGAAGACTGAGGGCAAGGTGCCTGCAGGGCTGGCTCCTCTGAGGCCTCACCTTGCCATCTTCTCTCTGTGTCCTCCCATGGCTGTCCCTCTATGTATCTGTGTCCTGATGTCCTTTTCTCACAAATACACCAGGAGGATTGGATCAGGGCCACCTTAGTGACTTCACAGCCTGTGTCACCAATTTAAAGACCTCATCTCCAAACAGTCACACTCTGAGGGAATGGGCAGTCAGGGCCTCAACATATGAATTTGGGGGACACAGTTCATCCCATGACACAGGGGCTGGTCTTTTTTCATGTGGGGGTGTAGGTGTGATGCACGGTCACTGGGTACTCTGTGGGACTGGTTAGCCACAGCCTCCCCAGAGGGGACATGGTAGGGGCCAGTGTGACCGACACTGGTCAAGGAGGGATGGGAGGTGTCACATGGAGATAACATCTACTTCTTTGCCTCACCACACCATGGGCTGTAGGGGGACTTATTTTGTGTCCCATCAAGAATGAAGAGGACACAGTGTGTACCTTATGTCTGAATTTCAAAGGTGCAGAACTCCAGAGGGAAGGATGTGACTGGGCAGGAGTGTCCCTTAGAAATCAAGAGAGTCAAGTGCTAAGACAGAGCCCTCCTAATGGTGGGGGCATGACTGCATACCCAGGGGGGTCTCAGCTGACACCCACCCCCGTCCACCACCAGCAGAGACTGGACTCAGGCCCAGGTGCCTTTGACCTTGGGAGATTTCACACTGTTTACCACTACTGGCCAGATCCCTTCCACCCCAATAGCTCAGATGGCCAGAGGCTGTTTTCTTGCTGCTAATTGCAGAGACAGTCATTTGAGCCCAACCAGCCTCTCCAGAGCCCCTTGAGCGGTGTGGGGGTTCTGGGAATGAATTGCACAGCATGGCTGTTTCTCTGCAAGAGCTTGGGAAGCTCTATACACCTGGGTCCAGACCCACACTCTCAAGCCTGGACTGGGGCCCAAGCTGCATTTTGCCTGGTTCCACACAGACCAGGAGGAAGTGTTCCTCTGGATTGCTACAGGTTCTCTCCTCCCTGCCTTCAGATCCACTTCTATTGCCACCATGCCTAGCCAGGACTCCTTGGCCCTGGGCACTGTCACCTCACCAAGTGCCCCATGGATCCAGAAGCCAAGGTGCCCTGTGGGTCAGACCCTGCCCTACACCATGTAGCAGGTAAGAGATGGATGGGTCCATGGAACCCAGGTCCTTGGCTCCTCCAACATGGCCGGCAGGGCTATTTCCCCTTGCAAGTGAGAGATAGAAGATGAGTCCAGGAACATATCACCTCCATAACCAAAAGGGAAAACAGGGGTGAGGGGCAGGCACCTGCTGGGATGCTGGGGGTGGAAGAAGGGTCTCTGGAAGGGTTTTAGTTTCCACCAGCCCTGTGTGCCCTGACAGGGTTCTGGTTCTGTCAAAAAATAAAAAATAAATAAATACACAGCAAAGTGTGGGAATTTGGTCTTTCTTTTAAACTACCAGGATTCCCGATGTGAGTCACATCTCTCCTATGCAGCCAGTCCCTGGCACTTCCCCCACACAAGAAGTGACAGCTGCCCATCCCACCTGGCCCCTTGGTCTCTGGGATCTAGGTCACTGTGACCTGGAGCACACCAGGGAGGCTTCAGCCAGGAACAGCACTGAGACAAAGTGTGTTGGTTTGTTTTTAACAGAACTTTGTTTCTCTGATAAAATGCACGTCCCAGGGGAGTGGAATTCCTGGCTGGTCTCACTTGGTGTAAGTTTCTTTGTAGTTCTTCCATGTTGTGTTGTGTGTCTGCATTTCCTCCCTTTTCACATGTATCTTCATTCATGTACACGTTTATAGCTGGTCTTCTTGCTGACTGAAGCTTTACTGGTAAACACTGTCCTTCTTTGTCCCAAGTAACCTTTTTTGATCTGGTCCATTGTGTCTCCTATTAGAATAGTTATCCCTGTTCTCTGTGGGTCACAACTTACTGGATTTTTTTTCTGTCTCTTTGCTTTCAACCTGTTTGTGTCTCTGGATCTAAAGTGAGTCTCAGGGGGGAGATGTGGTTCAGTGGTAGATCACTTGCCTGGCAGGCACAAGGCCCTGGGTTTGAGCCCCAGCACAGCAAATAAATAAAAATAAATACATAATAAATAAAGTGAGTCTCTTGTAGAGAGCATATAATTGGATCAAGGGGGATATATTTTTTTCTATTCTGGAAAACTCCATGTTTGGATTGGAGAGTTTAATTCATTTACATTTAAAGTAATTACTGATAAAAAAGGATTTGTTTATGTTAGTGGTAGCAGTGAATATTTTATGGTGGTGATAGTGTTAATGGTGGTGACAATGGTGGTGATGATGGTGATGGTTGTGGTGATAATGATAGTGATGACAATTGTGGTCATGGTTCTGAGAGTGTGATGGTATTAAGGAAGGAGATGATAGTGATGAGGGTGATGATCATGGTGCTAATGATGGTGGTGATAGTGAAGGTGGTGGTGGTAGTGGTGATGGTGGTGGTAATGGTGATGGTGATGGTGATGATAGTGAAGGTGGTGATGGTGGTGGAAGTGGTGATGGAGGTAGTGGAGGTGGTGATGGAGGTGGTGGAGGTCGTGATGGAGGTGGTGAAGATGGTGATGGAGGTGTTGATGGTGGTGGTGATGGTGGTTGTGATGGTGGTGGTAGTGGTTATAGTGGTGTTGCTGGTGCTGGTAATGGTGATGGTAATGGTAGTGAAGGTAGTGGTGCCTGTGTTATTTATGAAGGTGATGGCAATGGTGATGGGGGCAGTAATGGTGGTATGATATTAATGATGGTGGTGATAGTGAGAATATGGGGATGGTGGAGACAGAGCAATAGTGGTGATTTGCTAACAGCAGTGGTGGTGAAGGCGGTGAAAGAGTGTATCATGGTTTCAGCTGCAGTTGGCATGAGTCAATGCTAGGTGGTAGTTAAACATTAATCTTTGGGATCCTTAACACTTGGACTTGAATCCCAGCTCCAACTCTTATTCTCAGCATGCTCATTACCATGGTAGTCACCTCAGTCTGCCTCACTTACTTACTCAGTGTGATGGTCATGGGACTCACCTAAGGTGACTGGAGAGTAAATGGAATAAGTCTCACAATGAGCTTAGCCCAAGAATGGCATGGATGCCTTCCCCCAAATCGTGGGTTTACAAACACCAGCCCAGACACGCAGACCTACTGGCTCTAATGTCTCCAGATTTCCATTGATTTCTGGCTCCGTTTAGTTCTTGTGGCCTTACCATGACCCACCCATTTGTCCCCTAAATACACTTTCTTGGGTTGTGACTGAGCTCAGAGGTAAAGGACTTGACTAGTGCTGCCCCTGACCCACGCAGGCAGCTGAACTTAAGGTCGCTTCTGTGAATTCCCAGGGACACCAAATAAAACACAGGCACGCACTTTACCTTTAAACAAGCTTCAGGATGGCTTCTCCGCTCTTGGCCTCAGGCTCCCCAAATGGGAGAGCAAGAGAAAGTCACGAGAAGCTGGTGAGAGAGAGAGCGAGCACGTTTAGAAGTGGGCTTTTATTGGGGGGACCCTTATTCTTAGAAAGTTCCATCCAAAAAAGGTCCAAAGGGGCAGGGTTACAAGGGAGAGGTGAGTGTAATTCGACCCAAGGGGTGACAAGCCTACATCTGAAGACACGTCCTCAACTTCCTGAACCTGGACAACATCCAGGTCAGTACAAAATGTCATGACTGGTCAAAGCCTCCTGCTACAGGATGGAAGGCACGAATCCTTCAGAGTGGCTCCTCATAGACCAGAATGTACACGGCCTTGGGTTCAATCTTCAGCACTGAAATAAACAAATTCATAAACTCTCTTCTGCCCCAGCAAAGGTACATTTATCTGGCACTCTGATGCCCTTCTGTGTGGCTTCTGGGGACACACTGCCGTTTGCCACAGGCTCATACACTCTGGCCCCAAAGGCCTTGAGAGTCAGACAGTTTCCACCCACTTTGCTCACCTTTACCCACTCTTTCCAAAGGCTCTTCATATCCCTCCATGCCTTGAAGATATGACCATTTAGATGCTGTTCTCGCCCCAAGACAGTCCATCCCAAACCTGTGTCCTTAGACCACATGAAGACAAAAAAGCCCAAACAAGCGAGACATCTGTCTGCCTTCCTCTATTTATATCTAATTGGTCCCAAAGTTCTTCCCACCCAGAATCCCACCTATACACTGTTGCTGAACAGCACAGCTCTTGTCTGGCAGGGTGACACTCCTGCTTTTGTCTCTGGGCCACCACCCACTTTTCCACTGCAGACACATGCCCCAAGCCATGCTGGCTCCCAGTATCCCCATGCCCCAATCCAGTGCACAGGTCATTCCCTGTGTACTTTAATGTCATCAATCTCGGATCAGGATGAGGAGATGGAAACCCAAATCGAGTGTGCCTGGTTCTAATACAGCTCTGCCACTTACTTGTTGTGTGAACTCGAGTTAGTTAACTTATCTGTGTGTCAGTTGCCTTATGTGTCAAATGGTTCTCATGACAGCACCTATTTCCTAAGGTCTGGGGAAGTACGTGTGATACACACAGATCCTCTTAAGGTATAACTGCCCTGGTGCTCCCTAGACATGGTCCAATATAGTTCCAATATAGTTCACAGCATGCTCGCCTCCATGTTGTGTCTGTCTGCTGCAGACTGGCCCTCTTGATAGGGGTGGGAGGGTTTTCCTGGGCTTCCTACTATCCAGGCTGTGCAGGTCAGCTGCTCTGCTGTGGCCCAGACACTGTGATGAACACAGGTGCTGGCCTGGCCCACCTGAGGCCCCTGGCCCGGCACAGCCCTCTCCAGGGGTGGGGGGAGCGCCTGCAGCACGCTACACTACAGTCGGCCAACTGCGTAACAAGCAGCATCAGAGTTTCCATAGCCGTGATGGCCTTGTGCAGCCTTGGACCCTGAGTCACTCCAAAGTTCCCGTGGTGAGTCGTGGCCTCTCCATAGCTCCAGAGGCAGGACTCCAGGTCAGCAGCCCGCAGGCACACTTCTTATTTCTTATTGCTCCCACCGCCACTGTGTGAGCACACACCAGGGACCTTGGACCCTGAGACTGCCAGATGAGTCTTAGGAACAACTGTGTCTGCCCAGGAAACCTCAGGCAGTGGGGCTATCTACATGGCTGGGGCGGGGGGAGATCCTCCCTCTCCCTGTGGATGAGGCCTGAGAGTCAGCCACCAGATGACAAAAGGTCCTGAAGCTACAACTGCGCAGCCCACACCACAACTCCTGCCCAAACTGAAGAGTCCCTAAGGTCCACTACCCAGACACTCTGCCCGCCCCTCACAGCTCAGCCCCACCACCTGGAGGTAGGAGGACTGTTCAGAGCCTGGGAACACAGTGTGGAGCCAATCCATGTCCCCATCATGGCCACACACCTGCTTCCTGTGTGCTCGATGCCTGTTTTCTCATCTGCAAATTGGAGGGAACAGCAACCCCTATGGGGCCAGGGAGCCTTGAGAAGCATGGAGTAAGGTGTGGAGTGTGGCTGGCTCAGGCCCCGGACACGTGTGCTGTCCTTGCTGTGGTTATTTCCCAGATGCCAAGAGCTGCCCACGTGGCTCTCCCCGTCTTCACTTCTCCCACCTCCTGCTCTGGCTCTTCCCTCTCACCACCTCTCCCTCTCTCTTCCCACTGTCCCTGCTGGACTTGGCCCTACAGAGTCCCTCCTCTCTCCCCACCCCATCTTGCCCCTTCCTGTGCCCTCTTGTCCTCCACTGTCCCTCTCAAGCTGTATCCTGGGATCATCCCCTCCTGGATGGTGCCCAGTCACTTTCTACCAAACGGTTGTGAGTTTCTCCTGTTCCAAGCCTGCTCCTTCTCATCCCCCCAACCCCAGTCACTTAACAATGCACCTGGCATCTGCAGCAGCCTTCTGGTGCCCCAGCCCCATAAGCTGCCACTGGTGGGCTGGTCCAACAGCACCCCACTGCCTTCACCTGTCCAGCCCTCCATCCCAGCTGCCTGGACAAGGCCCTGCCATTTCCCCTCTGTCCTGCCCTCCGTCCTCCCATCCAGGCTGCAGCGCACCTCTGACCTGGTCACTGCCCTGCTCTCTTAAAGGGACTTTTTATCCAAGGAGTGCTCCTCTCTCCCACCAGTAGGAGCCCAAACTCCTGGGTCCCCACTGAAGCTAAGAGGCCCTCTGAGACCCCTGACCCACTTCACTCTATCTTTGGACCTTTTTCTGAATGCTTTGCTGTTGTTGTTGTTGTGTTTCTCACCACTGAAAACAAAAAATAAACACGAACATTAAACACACAAAAGCTCTTACATGAACTTTTACACAGGGATACACCCCTGCAACCACTCTCCTGAAGTCCCTGTGATACCCCTGCCCCATAACCACTGCTCTGATTTCTGTCGCCAGCTCACAGTCTTTTCTACTTTGGAAATATCCTCAAGTAGAATGCAGGGGTGAGGCTGCTCTGAACTCAGTGTGGACTCGATGCACCATGGTCCTGTCCCCTCTGCTCTGTGCTGCTGAGTGATGTGCTGTTGACGAGTGTGTCACACTGGGTCCATCTTTCTTCTGTTGATGGACAGACTGGGAATGAACACACATAAGTCCCTGGGATGCTGACTTTCAACCTTCTGACTGTGTGGCTGGGAAAGCAAGTGCTTGGGCACAGGGAGGCTGATGTGGAATGTGAGATTAGCTTTCCATTGCTGTAACACAATACCTGAGGAAGGGTTTATTTTGTCCGACAGTTTAAAAGTTTTCCAATCAGGGCTGCTTTGGGGCCTGTGGTGAGACAACATATCATGAAGGAGACCATGGCAGAGCCAACTTCACAACTCACGTCTGGGATGCAAGAGAGAAAAGGGAAGAAACAGGGTTCTTTCAAGTATACACCTGGGTGACCTGAATGAAACCTCCCACTAGGCTGGACCTCCTAAGTTCCACCACCTCCCAGAAGCACTATCTGGGGACTGGCCTTTAACACGTGGGCCTGTGGGGCACTCTGTCCTCCAGGCAGTCCTGCTGGGATTCATTCCTCTTGATGCATGAGACACACCTACACTAAACAATTATTCTTGTTTCTGTGAAACCCAGATCCCACCAGTGCCCTTTCTGCTGAGGCAGGCCCAGGGCCTATGGGGTTGCCGATCTTCACCCTGTGGGGAAAGCATGAGGGCTGCCACTTCACTGGTGAGTTGAATGTAAAGGGCGGGACAGAGCCACTGACATTTCCTGTTTCACTTGCCATCCCCATGGCTACCCCAGTGTCTGTCTCAGCCAGAGCCTTCCCTGCCTCCTGGATGGCATGGCCTCCCTCATCCACTTCACCCATCTGGTCTAGGCCATAGGTGACTCCAGGCCTTGGAAACAGCAGGAAAGGCAAAGAGCTCTCAGAGCAGATGTGGGGCAGAAGGGTGGCCCTCCTCTCTGGAATATCCCTCCAACTGTGCCCCCAGTGACTGTGCTCCAGTGACCCGCCCCAAAGCCCAGGAGCAGCTTGGGGTGGCCTGGGAAGGTGGGGCTCTGCCCTCAGGAGGACTTGCTGTGGGAGTCTGGCAGAGGAGGAGAAGGGAAGAAATGTGGGGAGTCCGAGAGGGGACTGAAGAGACCCTGGAAGCTCAGACACTGCAGGTCCAGGCTGCTCATGGCCACTGGATGTGCAGGTAACATGGACAGCACCTCAGTGAGGGGTCCAAGGTCAGTAGCCTGGGGACACTTGGGAGTCCCAGCAGTGGATAGGCACAGGAGAAGAACTTTTGTCTTCCTGGGGCTCAAGAATCTGCAGTCCCTGCTGATTGACTGGGGTATTGGCCAACATCAGAACCAAGAGAAGACAACGTAAAAAGGAAAAATGAATTTAATCACAATTTGGCCAAAACAGTGGAAGAAGCTGACCTGCATCTGCCTGTCCCACAGAAACACTGCCACCTACAGGAAGAAAGCCTGGGGACACAGATGGGTGGGCCCTGGGGACCCTGCTAAGGAGCATGGTCAGTTCCCTCCAGCCCTACTTTTCTTCCTGAGCCAGGGCTTTGGCCTGGCAAATGCTTCCATCCTGGTCAAGGAACTCTAGCCTGCAGGGAGCTGGGACACGGCAGGAAATGGCAAGGACAGAGATGAAAGTAATTAGGAGCTTTTCTTTGAAATTTTCTGATTTTAATTGGGCGGTGTCACTGTCCTCCGTCTTGTCCATCCCACAGTCCTGAGGGATGTCGGGCTCCATGTCATCTGGCCCTTTATTGAGGGGTTGATGCTGAGATCCCCTCAAGGGCACCCTAACCTTGTGAGTGAAAAAGCCAACCTGCAAAGACGTCCACTGGCTCCACCTAGTGGAGGACATGGGAACCCTGCTCCAAAGCCTTGACAACACCTGGTTTGGGCCATCTTCATTCTGACAATTCCCGCATCTCTGAATAATTTTTTCTGAAGACATTACTGATTATTCAACCAGTGATATGAGCCCATGTCACCAGGATGGACTTTTCCCATCATTTAGACTGATCTAAATGATCTTGTCAAAGGGAAAGGGACAGACTGTTAAGAGTCAGTGTCAAAAGACCAAATTTTTGCCAAATTTGAGCAACAAAACAGGCTTAGAAAGAGTGGTTCCCAGGATAAGCATTTACCTGAGTCCTGAAGCACCTGCCTGGGGTCTGCCAGGTGCAGCACCGGGAGGGCTTGCAGTGTGGAGCGGACCTGGTCAGCATGTGCCCTCCTGCCCAGCCGCAGGCTCTCTAGCTGCAGTCACTGACCTGTGCAAGTTCCCAGGACCCTACTTCTCTCCAGGGCTCTGTGGGTGTCCACCATGAAGGTCACTGAGGAAGTCCGTGAGGACATGGGGCTCATAGCAGGTGCTCAGACCCGACCCACCTCCCATCTCATTCGCCATCCTCCCAACCCTGGGTGCATGGAGAACTTTGCCATCTGAGCCCTCACTCTCTCCTCATTCACCCTTGGGCTACCTACACCTGATTGTGATGCCAAAACCCAGACACTTTCTCTAATGGTAGAGCTCAGAGCTCCTGCACCTCCTGTGCCTCATCCTCCCCCTTAAAAGTGGGGATCCAGCGGCTCTAGCTGGGAGTCCATCTGTGATCAGGAACAGGCTCCCGGAGGCCCCAGATGTGGGGTCAATGAGGCATCAGCAGAGTGACCCAGTGACCATGGCTACAAACTCACACTCAGGGTCTTTGGGAAAACATTTTATCTGCAATTAAATTCTATCTTTATTGTGTTACAAAACAGCACACGTCATTGGGGAAGGTGGAGAAGGTGAGAGCAGGAGGAAGCGGTGGCCTGCATGGAGACGCACAGGAGACCTCAGCCCCGGAGCCAGGTGGGCATCTCTGCAGTCTGTGAGCAGGGAGATGGAGGCCAGCAGAGCAGCCAAACCTTGAGCACTCCGCTGTTGAAGCTGATCAGGAGGCACTTGGTAGACGCCTCCACTCCACCTCTGACCAGGGCTGCATTGGCCTTTGCCTCCTTTCCACATGGCAGGGCTGAGCAAGGCCATTGTCTTAGAGGGCAGGGGACATCTGCAGTCGGATTTTCCAAAAGAGCCAAGGCTGCCTTTCCATGTGAAGATGGCTTGTGTTACCTGTCACTACAGCCACTTCTTCCCTGGAAGGGCAGAAATAAGAACCTCTCAGGTCAGTGTCATCCCTCAAGCCATGTGGATCAGATCTTTTCTCTAGTTATAGTCCCCCCATCAGTCTGTCCCTTTCATCTATGGACTAGACCCATCATCTCAGGCCTGGTCAGGAGCACAATCTGCATCCACACACTGATGTGCCAAGAGCCAGCATGAGGATCCAGGATGATCCCAGACCTGCCTGTGGAGGAAGCGAGTACCCAGCACACCACGCCTGTCTCTGCCTCAGCACGCCTGGTCCTGGTGCCTGTCCGCTGTCAGCTGAGCTTGGCTCAGGTGTGTCTAGGATGGGGTGGCCCTGGTCTTTATCTTGGCATTGGTTTTGTCTTGACCTGGCTCAGCTCAGCCTGGACTTGGTCTGGGCTTTTAGTCTTGTATGGACCCTTGGCCTTGTGACTTATCCTACTCTGTTTACACAGGCTTCTGGGTGCTCCTAGATTTAACTTCAGTCTAGGTATGTCCAAGTCTCTGAATGAGCCCACCAACCCATGGGGCTCCCTTGGGGACAGCTGCTTGGTAAAGTGCCTGTCATCTCACTGGAACAGTCAGGCAGAACAGCCTCATAGGCCACAGGACAGGACTCAGCCTCTCCTTAACCGGCCCCTGTCTGCATCCTTCCCTGGAAGTACCACACAGAGCATGGGCCCGGGGGCAGATGGGCCTGGATTCTGGTACCTGCTCTGCCCCTCTTTGCTTGGGTTCCACTGACAAAGTCACATCAATCCCCTGAGCACCTTTGCCATTTGGAAACTGAGGGGATCCCTGCTCCCTTACAGACTTGAGGCAGGTGGTCCATGACATCAGGTGTGTCGAGCATCCTGCTGACTCAGGGCAGGAAAAAAGCTCTCAACTTAGGAAACCTCTTTACTCCCCGGTTTTACCCCAGGATGGAGCCAAAAGCTCTTCCTACCCTTGTGCCTTTTCAAGTCGGACCAGACCTATGAAGTCCCTTCCCAGTGCCCCTCAGTTCCTGCTCCCACACAGCCGACTTGCTCTGTGCTCACATCCTCTCCCTGTTCCCCTCCAATCCTACTGCCTCTCTCCCCCTGCAAAAGGAGGCTCAGTCCCACTCCTTAAGCTGGGTGCTGGGGCAGAGGCCAGTCCTGCAGCTCAAGAGAGGGCCCTGCTTGTTCTGGAGGGTGATGGTGCCAGCTCTGTGGCTGTGCCCTTCTTGAGGATGGCCTGCAGGTCTGGCTGAGGGATGGAGCTTGCACAAGAATGCTCCATGGGGGTGGGCTGGTGATGTGGCTCAAGCGGTAGCGTGCTCACCTGGCATGTGCAGGGCACTGGGTTCGATCCTCAGCACCACATAAAAATAAAATAAAGATGTTGTGTCCACCAAAAACTAAAAAATAAATATTAAAAAATTCTCTATCTCTCTCTCTCAAAAAAAAAAAAAAAAAAAAAAAAAAGCTCCAGGGCTACTGGGAGAGAGCTTCAGAGAGTGTCAGGCAGCAGTGCAGGGCTCTGGAGGCACAGGGCAAGCAGCCAGGGCAGAGGCCTGTGTGGAAAAGGCTGCTATATACCATGTAGTAGACAAATAGACCTTCCCCAAGAAAAGCTAATGAATGCACGAATCATATTCCACAGACACGTACCTGTGGACCAAGGGACACAACTCCAAGGGCAAAACTTCAGAACCAGAACTGTGCAGAGAGGGGGTGCCTTGTCCTGAGACCATCTGACAGCTGGGTCTGTTCCTGCTCCCTGTGGCCTTCTGTGCAGCTTCACCATGTTCTGCCCACTCTGTCCAGCTTCTCAGCTCCTTCACCTTCACTCTTCATCACACGGAGTTTCCTCCCTTGGTCTGAAACAGAATTTTCTTATCACATTGCACTGTCCATTTCATGGGCTCATCCTGCCTTACTGGATAAACACTTCCTCCTGCCCCTTTCAAGTGCTTTACAATTTCTAGAAGTGGACAAGTGAGCCAGAGTTCCTTCTGATTGTTCCATCTGCATTATTGAGCCCAAGGCATGTGTGTTGAGGCTGGGTTGTGTGCTGGTCCAGTTATGAACTTACTTTCCACATATTTCCTACTCTCTTCTTGGCCTGTAGTTTATTTGGAAATATCCATTTCAACTCATCCTCAGTGACACTTGATATTTTCATTTTAAGAAATGACTTTGCTGATTAGAGGGTGGCTTTGCTTTATGTTTCTGAGTGCCAGATCCTAAAGCCCTACTACGGTGGATGCGTTTGCCCAATCTCTCAGTTTTCAGCGGTTTCTTTTTCTCCTGAAAGTCCCTGTTGGTTGCTCTGAATGAAGGTATATATGGTTTTCTTAAACTCTAACTTCAGGTTCAGAGGAGCCCTGCAGAGCCCAAGCCAAGCTGTGATCTTTGGTTTGGGTTCTTCTAGAGGGAAGTAGTGGTGAAGGCTCCAGGAGAAGAGTCATTTGGAGGGACCAGAGGGCCAGGAGAAGCCTGGGGAGGGAGAGCAGCCCTGGAAGCTGGATGAAAGCAGGGGAGACAGCAAAAGGGTATTAGCCTTCACAGCTGGGCTCTAGGACAGAGCTGGCCCTGTGGCCCCAAACCCTGCCAGCTCTGCTGCATCCTCCCTCAATGCCATGTGCATATTTCCTTGTGCATGGGAACATGCGTGTAGAAGCCATGCTCGGCCATGGCAGGGCTCATGCTTGGACATTTAAGCCCAGCCTAGGCTGCTAGGACCAGACTCTGGGCCTCCTGTTCCCTGCTATTCTTATGGCTTACGACCTGGGGATCTCTCCACCAAGTCTTGCTATCACCTGAGTCTTTTTCAGTTGCAAACATGGCGTGCTCTACTCCAGGTCCCTTCCTAGCCATGCAGAGTACAGGTCGCATGAGGCATCTATAAAAGGAAAATTGGCAGTCACCAACTGTTGCAGGCTGGTTTGCTGTTTTGATAATTGTCTCAATTTAATGATGAGATGGAGAAAAGATTAATAATGCAGGAATGTTTATGTCTGTAGCTATTCCATTGTGAACAGCTACAAAAGTGTGTGGAACTACACTTCTAGTACTCAATACTAGCATCCATTCAATCCAGAACACCCCTTTGCCCTACACAAAGTAGTGCAATGCACATGAATGTTCTGCTTGCTTTGTTTTTCTCTTATGTATAAATGAAATTATCAACCAACATTCTTGTCAGAACTACACTCAATATCAGCCAGTGAACACCACAAGTAAATTCTCTCTTGAATCAGATAGCAGTGAAGCATTTGCTATGAGATTGATCTCGTCTATGGTGGTTTTGTGGCAACTATCAGCTGGCTACAGATACAAAAGTCCAGCCAGAACTGAAGCATTTGGTGAAAAGCCCTTGATCTGTGGAATTTACAATCAAGAGAGGTTTATTTTAAGATGACTTGTGAAGTGCATGTACCAGTGAAGTTAATAATGAGTCCACAAGCGCTCTTCAGAAAGCCTGCTGATCCACATCCAATGGAACCACAGGTAGGGTGCAGGGAGGGGCCCACTGGGGGTCTCTGAAGTCCCAAGAGGGTTAAGGGACATGGCACACCACTGGGTGAGGCCCAGGACAACGCAGGGCCCAGGCCCACCCCACTCAGATCCTTTCCCCACTCACCTGCTAGGCCTGGAGCTCTTGTTGCTCCCCTCAGTGCTGCTCCTCTCACTGGGTACAGAGCAGAACATGGCGAGTATGACCCCAAAATGCTGGACTCAAGATGGGAAAGGAGAACCCACTCTCAAACCCCAACACTTCCTCCAGGAAGGAACAGCCAGGACAGCCAAATGTCTCCAGCAAACATCACAAGCTAGGGCCATGAAGGTCAGCTACACATTTATAGCAGCAATGCACCGCACCATAGGCAGCCAAGAAATTCAAACTCCCAGAATCTCAAGAGCCCAAAAGAAACCACAGAACAACCTCTACAAAAAACAAGCAAAAAAGGAAATACTCAAAAGAGTCCAGGTGGCTGAGTAGGCAGACCGTGAAGCTAACAGTGGCCATCATCAGAGTGAATGAGAGCACAGTAAAGAAGAGGACCTCAGATGAGGACAGAGGAGGAGACTGGCAGGCGAGGAGCGCTCACCCAGAGGGCCCAGGGCATCACCCACAGGCCTCAGAGAAGAAACACTGGAAACTGCTGGACAAAGGGCACTCACCCCTCAGGACACTGAGGGGACTGACACATGAGCTCTAGGACTCCAGACACAGAGGACACTGGGGACCAGCGAGCAAGGGGAGTGCACTCACGGACCCCAGGGGTCACTGCTCCCTGGCGCACCTGGGAGGCTAACCCCAGAGGCCCGGACACACCAAGGACCAGCAGGCAAGGGGCGCTCACCCACAGGCCCCGGAGGACAAGGGAGCCTTCTGGGCCCCCCCACAAGGCAGGCAGCTCACACACAGAACACTGAGGACACTGGGAACTGGCAGGCAAGGGGCGCTCACCCGCAGGACTCACTGCAGAATGAAGGCCAGGGACCCAGGGGCCCTCCCAAGCAGGACCCTGAGGAAAGGGAACAGGGCTGGGACCCCGGGAGGTTGGTGCGGGGGCCGCCACGCTCCCAGCACCAGCACCCCAGAGCACACTGGGCATGGCAGGGCGAGGGGCACTCACCAGCAGGGCCCAGAGCGCCCTGGGGACTGCAGGCTGCCTGGGGCGCTCACCCACAGCCAGCAGGCCAGGCCCAGCACTGCTCACGCCCAGGAACTAAGGAAGCCTTAGGCATCCCCCAGTGGGCCAGGGCGGCTCATCCTCCACACACTGAGCCGCCCCTGAGCACTGCAGAAGAGGGGCGCTCACCCCCAGAACCCTGAGCAGCCTGAGTGCTGGGGGGCTGAGGGAGCTCCCCCACAGCACCCTAAAAGAATGAGTGCCTGTGGGCGAGGGGCACTCACCCACAGGGCTCAGAGTCCTGGGTCCCATTTGCAGATATACCCTCAGCCCCAAGTCTCCCTTACCTGGGCCAGGGTGGGACAGTGGTGCCCTTCTCACGGGTCTCATCAGGTCCTCCACGATGGTGGGGAGATGTCCTCTGCCAAGTCTCCCCCGCTCCTGCCCAGGTGGGCGTTGCTCCGGATCCAAGGGTCCCACAGAGTTCTTCCCTGGGGCCCAGAGAGCGCCTGGTGGCGCGTCCCAGGAGATCCCCACAGGCCTTGGAAATTGGCCCCGCATCCACTGGTGCCAGGGACCTCCGCAATCCCGGGCAGGTTGGGGTCATGCACAGGAGCGCAGCCCCCTGGGCCCAAAGGCCAGAATATGGTGTGTCCGGCGAGATGGATCCAGGTCCTGGGTGCCCTTGGAGTTGAGATCCCCTAACAGTGTTCTTGGGGTCGCAGGTTTTGAGCACAAGCCTGCCTGCAGGGCCACACCAAAGGCCAAAAGCCAGGTGTTTGCCAGGAGGAACTCTCCACCTTGCTCCAAGTCTCCAGGGTGGCGTCCTCCACAGGGACTCTTCAACCCTCAGGACAAAGAGGGTGTCCCAGCCTGGGAGAGAAAGACCCCAGCCACACAGTTCACTCCCCAGGCGCCAGGTGGCCTTAGGCCTCAGAGGAGACTGGGCCCTGGCAGGAGAGCATGGGTCCGGTGGGATGGATCCGGGGCCTGGGTGCCCTTGGAGTTGACATCCAATAACAGTGTTCTTGGGGTCGTAGGTTTTCAGCACAGACCTGCCTGAAGGGCCTCACCAAAGGCCAAAAGCCAGGTGTTTGCCAGGAGGAGCTCTCCACCTTGCTCCAAGTCTCCAGGATGGTGCCCTCCACAGGGACTCTTCAACCCTCAGGAAAAAGAGGGTGTCCCAGCCTGGGAGAGAAAGACCCCAGCCACACAGTTCACTCCCAAGGCGCCAGGTGGCCTTAGGGCTCAGAGGAGACTGGGCCCTGGCGGGACAGGGGAATTCCCCCACAGGCCCAGAGGACACTGAGCCCTGGCAGGCGAGGGGTGCTCACCCCTCAGGACCCAGAGTGGACTGAGCCAGGGGCGCTCAGCCTGGGGACACAGAGGACACTGGGGACCAGCGGGTGAGGGGCGCTCACCCACGGGCCCCAGAGGTCACTGGTCCCTGGCTCGCCTGGGGGGCTAAGCCCAGAGGTCCGGGCACACAGAGGACCCGCGGGCGAGGGGCGCTCACCCGCAGGTCCCTGAGGACAAGGAAGCCTGCTGGGACCCCCACAAGGAAGGCGGCTCACCCACAGGACCCTGAGGACACTGAGCACTGGCCGGCGAGGGACGCTCACCCGCAGGACTCAGTGCAGAATGAATGCCAGGGACCCAGGGGCCCTCCCAAGCAGGACCCTGGGGAAAGGGAACAGGGCTGGGACCCCGGGGAGTTGGGGCGGGGGCCGCCATGCTCGCACCAGCAGACCCCAGAGCACACTGAGCAAGGCAGGGCGATGGGCGCTCACCAGCAGGGCCCAGAGCGCCCTGGGTACTGCAGGCTGCCTGGGGCGCTCACCCACAGCCAGCACGCCAGGCCCAGCACTGCCGAAAGGAGGGGTGCTCACCCACCAAAACTAAGGAAGCCTGAGCCCCCCACCCCCGCCGGAGGGCCAAGTCGGCTCCCCTGGACACTCAGGTCCACTAGGAGCACTGCTGGGCGCTCACCCCCAGAACCCTGTGCAGCCTGAGCGCTGGGGAGCTGAGGGAGCTCACCAGCAGCAACCCTGGAGAATGAGTGCCCCTGGGCGAGGGGCACTCACCCACAGGCCTCAGAGTCCTGGGCCCCTTTTGCAGAGATGCCCTCAGCCCCAAGTCTCCCTTACCTGGGCCAGGGTGGGACAGTGGTGCCCTTCTCACGGGTCTCATCAGGTCCTCCGCGATGGTGGGGAGATGTCCTCTGCCAAGTCTCCCCCGCTCCTGCCCAAATGGGCGTTGCTCCGGATCCAAGGGTCCCACAGGGTTCTTCCCTGGGTCCGAGAGAGCGCCCGGTGGCGCGTCCAAGGAGATCCCCACAGGCCTTGGAAATTGGCCCCGCATCCACTGGTGCCAGGGACCTCCGCAATCCCGGGCAGGTTGGGGTCATGCACAGGAGCGCAGCCCCCTGGGCCCAAAGGCCAGAAAATGGTGTGTCCGGCGGGATGGATCCGGGTCGTGGGTGCCCTTGGAGTTGAGATCCCCTAACAGTGTTCTTGGGGTCGCAGGTTTTGAGCACAAGCCTGCCTGCAGGGCCGCACCAAAGGCCAAAAGCCAGGTGTTTGCCAGGAGGAGCTCTCCACCTTGCTCCAAGTCTCCAGGGTGGCGTCCTCCACAGGGACTCTTCAACCCTCAGGCCAAAGAGGGTGTCCCAGCCTGGGAGAGAAAGACCCCAGCCACACAGTTCACTCCCCAGGCGCCAGGTGGCCTTAGGCCTCAGAGGAGACTGGGCCCTGGCAGGAGAGCATGTGTCCGGTGGGATGGATCCAGATCCTGGGTGCCCTTGGAGTTGACATCCAATAACAGTGTTCTTGGGGTCGCAGGTTTTGAGCACAGGCCTGCCTGCAGGGCCGCACCAAAGGCCAAAAGCCAGGTGTTTGCCAGGAGGAGCTCTCCACCTTGCTCCAAGTCTCCAGGATGGCGCCCTCCACAGGGACTCTTCAACCCTCAGGACAAAGAGGGTGTCCCAGCCTGGGAGAGAAAGACCCCAGCCACACACTTCACTCCCCAGGCGCCAGGTGGCCTTAGGGCTCAGAGGAGACTGGGCCCTGGCGGGACAGGGGAACTCCCCCACAGGCCCAGAGGACACTGAGCCCTGGCAGGCGAGGGGCACTCACCCACAGGGCCCAGGGCAGACTGAGCACTGGCGAGGGAGGGGCACCACACACGGGCCCCAGAGGAGACCCACTGGGCACTGCTGGGCGAGGGGCGCTCACCCCTCAGGACCCAGAGTGGACTGAGCCAGGGGCGCTCAGCCTGGGGACACAGAGGACACTGGGGACCAGCGGGTGAGGGTCGCTCACTCGTGGGCCCCAGAGGTCTCTGCTCCCTGGCTCGCCTGGGGGGTCTAAGCCCAGAGGTCCGGGCACACAGAGGACTCGCGGGCGAGGGGCGCTCACCCGCAGGCCCCTGAGGACAAGGAAGCCTGCTGGGACCCCCACAAGGCAGGCGGCTCACCCACAGGACTCTGAGGACACTGAGCACTGGCCGGTGAGGGATGCTACCCTCAGGACGCAGTGCAGAACGAATGCCGGGGACCCAGGGGCCCTCCCAAGCAGGACCCTGGGGAAAGGGAACAGGGCTGGGACCCCGGGGAGTTGGGGCGGGGGCCGCCATGCTCGCACCAGCAGACCCCAGAGCACACTGAGCAAGGCAGGGCGAGGGGCGCTCACCAGCAGGGCCCAGAGCACCCTGGGTACTGCAGGCTGCCTGGGGCGCTGACCCACAGCCAGCAGGCCAGGCCCAGCACTGCCGAAAGGAGGGGTGCTCACCCACCAAAACTAAGGAAGCCTGAGCCCCCCCCCCCCGCCCGAGGGCCAAGGCGGCTCCCCTGGACACTCAGGTCCACTAGGAGCACTGCTGCGCGCTCACCCCCAGAACCCTGAGCAGCCTGAGCGCTGGGGGGCTGAGGGAGCTCACCAGCAGCTACCCTGGAGAATGAGTGTCCCTGGGCGAGGGGCGCTCACCCACAGGCCTCAGAGTTCTGGGCCCCTTTTGCAGAGATGCCCTCAGCCCCAAGTCTCCCTTACCTGGGCCAGGGTGGGACAGTGGTGCCCTTCTCACGGGTCTCATGAGGTCCTCCACGATGGTGGGGAGATGTCCTCTGCCAAGTCTCCCCCGCTCCTGCCCAGGTGGGCGTTGCTCCGGATCCAAGGGTCCCACAGGGTTCTTCCCTGGGGCCCAGAGAGCGCCTGGTGGCGCGTCCCAGGAGATCCCCACAGGCCTTGGAAATTGGCCCAGCATCCACTGTTGCCAGGGACCTCCGCAATCCCAGGCAGGTTGGGGTCATGCACAGGAGCGCAGCCCCCTGGGCCCAAAGGCCAGTAAATGGTGTGTCCGGCGGGATGGATCCGGGTCCTGGGTGCCCTTGGAGTTGAGATCCCCTAACAGTGTTCTTGGGGTCGCAGGTTTTGAGCACAAGCCTGCCTGCAGGGCCGCACCAAAGGCCAAAAGCCAGGTGTTTGCCAGGAAGAGCTCTCCACCTTGCTCCAAGTCTCCAGGGTGGCGTCCTCCACAGGGACTCTTCAACCCTCAGGCCAAAGAGGGTGTCCCAGCCTGGGAGAGAAAGACCCCAGCCACACAGTTCACTCCCCAGGCGCCAGGTGGCCTTAGGCCTCAGAGGAGACTGGGCCCTGGCAGGAGAGCATGGGTCCGGTGGGATGGATCCGGGGCCTGGGTGCCCTTGGAGTTGACATCCAATAACAGTGTTCTTGGGGTCGCAGGTTTTGAGCACAGGCCTGCCTGCAGGGCCGCACCAAAGGCCAAAAGCCAGGTGTTTGCCAGGAGGAGCTCTCCACCTTGCTCCAAGTCTCCAGGATGGCGCCCTCCACAGGGACTCTTCAACCCTCAGGACAAAGAGGGTGTCCCAGCCTGGGAGAGAAAGACCCCAGCCACACACTTCACTCCCCAGGCGCCAGGTGGCCTTAGGGCTCAGAGGAGACTGGGCCCTGGCGGGACAGGGGAACTCCCCCACAGGCCCAGAGGACACTGAGCCCTGGCAGGCGAGGGGCGCTCACCCACAGGGCCCAGGGCAGACTGAGCACTGGCGAGGGAGGGGCACCACACACGGGCCCCAGAGGAGACCCACTGGGCACTGCTGGGCGAGGGGCGCTCACCCCTCAGGACCCAGAGTGGACTGAGCCAGGGGTGCTCAGCCTGGGGACACAGAGGACACTGGGGACCAGCGGGTGAGGGGCGCTCACTTGCGGGCCCCAGAGGTCACTGCTCCCTGGCTCGCCTGGGGGGCTAAGCCCAGAGGTCCGGGCACACAGAGGACCCGCGGGCGAGGGGCGCTCACCCGCAGGCCCCTGAGGACAAGGAAGCCTGCTGGGACCCCCACAAGGCAGGCGGCTCACCCACAGGTCCCTGAGGACACTGAGCACTGGCCGGCGAGGGACGCTCACCCGCAGGACTCAGTGCAGAACGAATGCCAGGGACCCAGGGGCCCTCCCAAGCAGGACCCTGGGGAAAGGGAACAGGGCTGGGACCCCGGGGAGTTGGGGCGGGGGCCGCCATGCGCGCACCAGCAGACCCCAGAGCACACTGAGCAAGGCAGGGCAAGGGGCGCTCACCAGCAGGGCCCAGAGCGCCCTGGGGACTGCAGGCCGCCTGGGGCGCTCACCCACAGCCAGCACGCCAGGCCCAGCACTGCGGATAGGAGGGGTGCTCACCCCCCAAAACTAAGGAAGCCTGAGCCCCCCCCCCCCCCGCCCGAGGGCCAAGGCGGCTCCCCTGGACACTCAGGTCCACCAGGAGCACTGCTGGGCGCTCACCCCCAGAACCCTGAGCAGCCTGAGCGCTGGGGGGCTGAGGGAGCTCACCAGCAGCAACCCTGGAGAATGAGTGACCCTGGGCGAGGGGCGCTCACCCACAGGCCTCAGAGTCCTGGGCCCCTTTTGCGGAGATGCCCTCAGCCCCAAGTCTCCCTTACCTGGGCCAGGGTGGGACAGTGGTGCCCTTCTCACGGGTCTCATGAGGTCCTCCACGATGGTGGGGAGATGTCCTCTGCCAAGTCTCCCCCGCTCCTGCCCAGGTGGGCGTTGCTCCGGATCCAAGGGTCCCACAGGGTTCTTCCCTGGGGCTCAGAGAGCGCCTGGTGGCGCGTCCCAGGAGATCCCCACAGGCCTTGGAAATTGGCCCCGCATCCACTGGTGCCAGGGACCTCCACAATCCCAGGCAGGTTGGGGTCATGCACAGGAGCGCAGCCCCCTGGGCCCAAAGGCCAGAAAATGGTGTGTCCGGCGGGATGGATCCGGGTCGTGGGTGCCCTTGGAGTTGAGATCCCCTAACAGTGTTCTTGGGGTCGCAGGTTTTGAGCACAAGCCTGCCTGCAGGGCCGCACCAAAGGCCAAAAGCCAGGTGTTTGCCAGGAGGAGCTCTCCACCTTGCTCCAAGTCTCCAGGGTGGCGTCCTCCACAGGGACTCTTCAACCCTCAGGCCAAAGAGGGTGTCCCAGCCTGGGAGAGAAAGACCCCAGCCACACAGTTCACTCCCCAGGCGCCAGGTGGCCTTAGGCCTCAGAGGAGACTGGGCCCTGGCAGGAGAGCATGTGTCCGGTGGGATGGATCCAGATCCTGGGTGCCCTTGGAGTTGACATCCAATAACAGTGTTCTTGGGGTCGCAGGTTTTGAGCACAGGCCTGCCTGCAGGGCCTCACCAAAGGCCAAAAGCCAGGTGTTTGCCAGGAGGAGCTCTCCACCTTGCTCCAAGTCTCCAGGATGGCGCCCTCCACAGGGACTCTTCAACCCTCAGGACAAAGAGGGTGTCCCAGCCTGGGAGAGAAAGACCCCAGCCACACACTTCACTCCCCAGGCGCCAGGTGGCCTTAGGGCTCAGAGGAGACTGGGCCCTGGCGGGACAGGGAACTCCCCCACAGGCCCAGAGGACACTGAGCCCTGGCAGGCGAGGGGCGCTCACCCACAGGGCCCAGGGCAGACTGAGCACTGGCGAGGGAGGGGCACCTCCCACTGGCCCCAGAGGAGACCCACTGGGCACTGCTGGGCGAGGGGCGCTCACCCCTCACGACCCAGAGTCACTGAGCCAGGGGCCCTCAGCCTGGGGACACAGAGGACACTGGGGACCAGCGGGTGAGGGGCGCTCACCCGCGGGCCCCAGAGGTCACTGGTCCCTGGCTCACCTGGGGGGCTAAGCCCAGAGGTCCGGGCACACAGAGGACCCGCGGGCGAGGGGCGCTCACCCGCAGGCCCCTGAGGACAAGGAAGCCTGCTGGGACCCCCACAAGGCAGGCGGCTCACCCACAGGACCCTGAGGACACTGAGCACTGGCCGGCGAGGGATGCTCACCCTCAGGACTCAGTGCAGAATGAATGCCAGGGACCCAGGGGCCCTCCCAAGCAGGACCCTGGGGAAAGGGAACAGGGCTGGGACCCCGGGGAGTTGGGGCGGGGGCCGCCATGCTCGCACCAGCAGACCCCAGAGCACACTGAGCAAGGCAGGGCGAGGGGCGCTCACCAGCAGTGCCCAGAGCGCCCTGGGGACTGCAGGCCGCCTGGGGCGCTCACCCACAGCCAGCAGGCCTGGTCCAGCACTGCTGAAAAAAGGGGTCCTCACCCCCAGGAACTAAGGAAGCCTGAGCCCCCCCCCTGGCCCGATGGCCAGGGCGGCTCCCCTCCACACTCAGTGCTGCCCAGAGCACTGCTGGGTGAGGGGCGCTCACCCCCAGGACTGCATCATGAGCACTGGGGGGCTCAGGGTGCTCAGGAGCAGGAACCCTGGTGAATGAGCGCTACTGGGAGAGGGGTGCTCACTCGCAGGGCTCAGAGTCCCTGGCCTGTTTCGCAGAGGATCCCTTAGCCCCATGTCTGTCTTACCTGGGCCAGGGTGCCAGAGCAGGAAATAGCACTTGTGAATGGGATGCACCCTCCTTGTTTCCTAAGGATCCTGATCACTGCTTGGCAAAGATCTCTCTCACTAATATCCTCGGGTACTGATTACTCCTGTGCATAGGGCACTCATTTGCAAGACCCTGAGTTGTCTGAGTACTGCTGGGGAAATTCCTTTGTCAGCAGTTATTATCTTATTCCTCCTGTGAATTCAGCACTCAGTGTTCTCAGATGTCTCCTGTTCTGATGTGACATTGGCCCTGATCTCTTGGGTTCTTCTCTGTTCATGGAAACAGGGCCCCATTCCCGTGCCTCACTGTGTCCTCTCCCCTGGTGGTCTGAGAAGTGTCTCCAGGTAGTCTGTTGGAGCTCTGCCCACCCTCTCTCCTTTGTATCCAGCATGTTACTGATGTCATAATGGGTGGGGGAGGGGCAGGCACAGCTCATTGGTGAGGGTGTCGGTGCCCTCAAGACTGACTGTCCTCTAGTCTAACATTTCATTGGACCTAATAACCTCTGCCCCCATTGGTTCAAGTCAGAGACCTGAAGAGCCCTGGCCAAATTCAGTTTCTGATTCTTGTCCCTTGAATTGAATGATTCCATTGGGGGTGCTGTCCTGGGCATCAGGGGTTTGGGGTCACAGTGTAACTGTGGAGTTTGAGAGCCTCAGTTTCCCATCTAGCTCCTGCTGGTGCCAGGGGCATCTCTGCCTGCTGCTTTCTAAATAGAGACCCCACGCCTGGTCTCTAAACCTTGTTTCCTCTGTGCTCAGCCCCGGGAAGCCTGGGTGTCCCCTTTCTCTTCTCCCCTTCTCCAGCCCTCCCCAGGCACATGCAGACTGCCATGCTGCACTGGGTCTTCTGACCCCGACAGGAGTCCCATAGGCTCCTGTGTGGTCTCATTGAAGGGTGGGAAGAAAGTCCCACCACAGGCCCGGGATCTCTCATAGTCCTCAAGCTCCTCAACCACGGGCACTTGTGACCAGGAAGAGCCTGTCTCTCCCCCACAGGCCAGCCCCAGTGTCCCCAGGGCTCCAGAGCTGGGGCATGTCCTTATTACCAACTTGCACTCCCACCACTGACTTCCCCAGGGGGCTGTGGTTTTAAAGGAGCCCTGAGGTGTCTGGGCCCCATGGGGATGGACAGGGACCATGGTTTGGCTGCAGGGACCACAGCTCAACCACCAGACCAGCCTCTGCCAGAAACCACAGCACTGAATCAGAACCCACCTGAGCAGACTGCCCAGAAGTCCCAGAGCAACTTCACTAGGATGTCCACGGCTGCCTCGCTTTCGTCCTTTTGTGCTTATGGGTTTGGGGGGTTTTAGTGATAAATTCACCCTTTGGTTTTGCACACTTAAATTATACATCTGTTTTGTTTCAAAGGAAGCTTTTGGCTCTTGGGCCCTCTCTGCTCCTTTGCTGGTAAGCTCCTCTTATTCAAGGTTACTTAGGGGACTGTTCACCAGTCCTCAAGTTAACTAGCCTGCACCCTTGAATGTGAATCTGCTTTCCTAAATAAATTGCCTCTCTGAAAAGAAAGGAAGGAAGGAAGGAAGGAAGGAAGGAAGGAAGGAAGGAAGGAAGGAAGGAAGGAAGGAGGGAAGGAAGAAAAAATTAACTCTGAGACTGTTTGGGCATGGAAGACTTTGATAAAGACTTGCACATAGTATCCTAAAGTTAAATCATACAACCACATGACCTCAGTTTGTTTCAGCAGATCACAGCATGACTCAGATCTAACTGCCTGTGTATAGACTTGATACTTACATACATGGTGCTTTGACTCATGGCTAAAATATTAACCTAGCAATATCTCTGACAAATGGGTTAATTTAGATTTGTCAGAGACAATAAAGTCAACTTCAAAACTGAAACACGTTTGTTTTGTTTTGTTTTTGTTTGGGGCTGGGGGTTTCCTGCCGTTCAGTATTATTACAGCAATTTTTAGGGTTTTAGGTTAAAGTATTAACAATGCTTCTTTGGCATCTCAAAATTTCATGAGAAGGTAATCAAGAAATAACTTAAAAATAAATTTGGTGGCCAGTCGCTATGGCACATGCCTATAATCTCAGCGGTTCGGGAGGCTGAGGGAGGACTGTGAGTTCGAAGTCAGCTTCAGAAACTTAGCAAGGTGCTAAAGAACACAGTGAGACCCTGACTCTAAGTAAAATACAAAATAGGGCTGGGGATGTGGCTCAGTGGTTGAGTATCCCTGAATTCAAACCCCAAACCAAATAATAATAATAATAATAATAATAATAATAATAATAATAATAATAAAATTTGGTGAGGATAAATATATGTGATAGGAATAAAACATCCAAATAATTTATAAGTGAGTTAAAATACTAAGCCATCCTCTGCTAAGTATGAATCAAGTACTCAGATTCATGAAGTCTGTTGAAAGGCACTGCATTTGGGTCTGTTCCATGTGGTTCACAGATTCTTGGTACAGAAAAACACTGATGTCATCAAGGATAATCTGATCTTTTGAGAATTACTATTCTAGAGGAACAATGTAAATATCTAGAAAAAAAAGACTTTAATTAGAAAGCAATCTCATATGGAGACATACCTCAGTGGACTTTGAGCAATGAAGTTTTAAGATATTTAAGGATCATTTTTGTCATCCATTTTAAAATATCTGGAAGTCAATAATTTGTATAAGGACAACTCTTTCAATACTTAAGCTTTAAAATAGCCACCTTCTATTTTAGGTAGCAGTCAGTTTGAAGGAAACATATTTTGCTTTGTGGTAGATGGGCTGGCGAAGGCTATTCTAATAGAGGCAGCAGCTCTGGCCCTTCCTGCCTGTTGAGAACCCTTTACTATGTGGCCCAATGCCAGCAGGGACGGCAGGGACTTCTCTGCAAAATGTCAGCTGCTGCTCTATTTCTATCACTCCTTTGCTTACATTAGATTCTTTAAAAATGTACTTTTTAAAATCCATTTGGTGTTTCAGGAACTTCTTGCAGGATTCAAAAATAAAAATCTTAAGCTAGGCCAGGTGGCACACGCCTGTGATCCCAGCAACTCAGGAGGCTGAGGCAGGAGGATTGTGAATTTAAGGACAACCTCAGCAACTTAGTGAGACCCTGTATCAAAATAAAAATGAAAAGGATTGGGGATGCAGCTCAATCTCCAGGACCAACAAAAAACAAAAATCTTGAGCTTTTCATACCCAAATCTGTTGTGTGCTGTTGCTGGTGACGGTGAGTGACCAGCATTTGCACCTGCACATGGCACTGGTCCATCTGGAGTGTGCACATGGTAGGCATTAGAGGGTTTGCAACTGAACTGTCCCCTCAAAGTCCTGTGTTGAAGTCTTGGTCCTCAGGGCAGCAGTGTTCAGAGTGGGGCTTGGGGGAAGTGATCAGATCAAGACAACTCTGACCTCGCTGACGGATCAGTCCTTTACTGGGTCATCTTGGAGGAGAATACTGGAAGGTGGGGAGGAAGGATGAGGGGCTTAGGGAGAAGAAGGGTGATCTCATCCCCAGTCCCTCCCTCTCCCTCTCCTTCCCAGTCCCCAAGAAGTCAGCAGCTTTCCTCTGCCAGGAGCTTCCCATCATGATGTTCTACCTGGGGCCCAGATTCAATAGAGCCAGTGACCATGGTCTGAAATTCTGGAACCATGAGCCAAAATAACCCTTCCTCTTGTAAGTCGATTTCTCTGGTGTTTTTTCACAGGGACAAAACTCTGAGTAATAGCATCTGCATCGCCTTACAGGACCATGGACAGCTCCTGTAATGTAACTTGATGATGGGTTCCAGGTAGCTTCAGCCTAAGAACCACTCCTTCTAACTCTGCCACCCAAGTTAGACCCAAAGGGCCTTTCCACACTGACTTCCCCTCTGATATGGGACCAGATCAGACCAAGGATGAGGCAAATCCACCTCGGCACTGAGGGACCAAACCACCTGGTGGAAGATCAGCAAAGTCTTCCGAGAAAGCCCCTCAAGAGGAGGAAATTGTCAGAGTCAAAATGGAGTCACTGGTGTCAGCCCAGAGTCCTGAGGCATCCTGCACCAGGCACAGTCACTGGGCTTCCTGGGCACCTCTGCACCTGGGCTCCTTCTTGCCTCCTGCTCTGCAGTTTGTGACAGTGCTCTGTGTTCAGGAAGAAACATCTGCTCTGCCCCAGGTGCCTTGATAGGGTTCCCACTGCAGCCCAGCAGCAAATGGCCAGTCAGATGATGGCACTCCAGAGCCCTCAAGACTGAGGAACAGATGGGAATGGGGAGCGGGGTGGACTGTAATGGTGCCCATTTAAAGTTAGAAAATTTCTAAGAAAGATTTTTTTTCTTAGTCCCCAGGCATTTCCTGAAAACCTGTTCATCCTAAATTGGTGTTTGGGGCTACTGGAAGAGAACAAATGAATTCTACATGTTCGAGAAGGATGTGTACTTTGGGAGGAACTACATGGCCTTAATGCTTGCTGACCCCCTCCCCCAATTGAATGTTGAAATTTGTGGAGCACTGGAGAGAGGATTCGGCCAGGGGGGCAGAGGCTCTATGGGTGGCGTCATTGCTCTCCTGAAAGAGGCCCAAGGAGCACAGCTTCTGCCATGTGAGAGCACAGCCAGAGGTGATGTCTGCCAACCAGAAAGTGGCCCTCTCCAGACACCAAGTCTGCCAGTGCCATGACCTTGGACTATGAGCCTGCGGAACTGAGCATGAATGTCAGCTGCGTGTTAGGCAGACTTGGATCACTGCACAAAATGCCCAGTGCAGCTAACTTTATGAAAAGAGGAGGCCAATTAGCTCAGTTTTGAAGGTGGAAAACCATGGCACCTGCCTCAGCTCAGTTCTTGTGAAGGCCCCATGATGATGGTGATGGGGACCACAACAGCAGGGGTGGGTTGGAGCAAGCATCACATCTCAAGTGGGGGGCAGGCAGGCTCTGGCCACTGACCCAGGGACTGCCCTAGCGTTATGCCTGGGAACCTTGTTCAGAGCAACTTATTCGTTTATGTCTCCAGATTCCTGAGGCTGTCCACATGTCATCCCTCTCCAGGGCTCTAACTCTAGTCCTGTGGGCCAGCTCTGCTATTCTGTGCCTGTCACATCTGGCTCTCTGGGGATTGCTTCCTGACAAGCAGCCATGAAAGAGCCTTCTCTCACCCCAGGGATTCCTCACCCCCAATCCCATTCTCACTTTCTTCCTCCTGGCACCCCAGGAGCACCCCTAGCACAAGACCACACTTTGGTGTAACTGGTCTGGCACTTCTGCCAGCAGGCAGGGACTGGACACATCCCCCGACTGTGCATCCCAGGGGCTGCTGCTTTCAGCCCAGAACCCCGAAACACAGGTCCAGGCAGCCTCTGGCCTCCAGCCCTGGGTAACCCCTTTGCATTTCCAGGTTCTGGGGAGGTTTCTGAAGCTGGGCCTTCCCAGAGGTCTGGGCTTCCTGCCTCAAGTGTCCTGGGCCCACAGGGGTCCTGCAGCCACTTGTGGGGCTGAACATCTTCTTTGCTCTGGCAGCACTGCCACCAACTCAGCTCCAAAGATTTTCCCCTTTATTTATTTTTATTTAATTTATTTAATCAATTCATTTAGTAGTACTGAGGATTGAACCCAGGGGCACTGACTGCTGGGTTACAGACCTATTTTTATTTTATTTTGAGACAGGGTCTTGAAGTTGCCCAGGCTACTCTAAAACTTGTGATCCTCCTCCTCAGCCATCCAAGGTGCAGGGATTACAGGCCAGTGCCACTCAACGACTGATGGCTTTTTAAAGAATCCTCAGCATCTTGTCCTGACCAGTAGTGTAAGGGTTTGTCAAAAATGACAGAAGGGCAGGGGTCTGGGGGTAGGAAGGACAGTAGAATGAATGGACATTATTACCCTATGTACATATATGACTATAATACCTGTGGGATTCTACATCATGTGCAAACAGAAGAATGTGAAATCAGACTCCATTTATGTATGATATATCAAAGTACGTTCTACTGTCATGCATAACTAATTAGAAAAAAAATAAAAATTATATTTTTAAAATAAAAAAACAGGACGTTCTCTTAAAATTCTCTTATTTTCCATTTCAACTTAGTAATAAATAAATAAATAGTAGTAAAGATAAACTCACAACTTGCCTTGGCGTCGCCCACCTGGCCCAGGAGGTTTCCTTCCTGAACCGTCTGTCCTCTGGCCTGCGAGGTTTCCTTCTCGACGGTTGGGGGCGCGCGCGAGGTTTCCTTCGGAACCTTTAGGGGGCGCGCGCGAGGTTTCCTTCGGAACCTTCAGGGGGCGCTAGGCAGCGGGCACGCGGCGACCCACCTCCCTGCTCCCCTCTGGACGCCGCAGAGGGCTTTCTGGCGCTCGCTCAGGCTTCACAATGAGACTGGGGTGCAAAAGGTCCGGCGTCACCCACAAGGGATGAAGACAGGGCGGCTTGCAGCTCCCTCCCCCAGGCTTCAGACCCGGACCCGCAGGGAGCTAGCTTGAGGGAATGCCTCTGCTCTTGAGCCTCTTCCTCCTGGCCATGCTTCTGATCCCAGCCACCAGGGAGGCTGAGGCAGAAAGATCTCAAGTTCTGGCCAGCCTGTACAACCAATCGAGACCTTCTCTCAAAATAAAAAAGGCTGGGGATGCGACTCAATGGTTGGACACCCCTGTAAGGCGGATGCTCTCCACGCCTGTGGCACACCCGCCCATTTCCGTCCAGGAACCGGCCTCATCCAGGGCCAATGTGGGTGGTAAATGGGGTTTGAGTTTGCCAGCCCCCATGCCTGGCCAGGGAGACTGCACCAGCCAGAGGAACAGGGACTGTGGGGCCAGAAGGCCTTGGTGGTTGCTATGGTAACATTGGCAGTGACCCCAGTAACTGTCCCAAAGGGGGTCACCTTTGCTCAAGCAGAAGTTCAGAAACTTGGAAAGTGGGGGCAGTGCCTGCGAGGACAGTCACTCAGCCAGTGGGCCAGTGCTCGCTAAGTCGCACTACCCTTCAAAGGGACAGTGAGACTGTGCAGGGGTTGACAGGCAGGGAGGATGGGTGTGAAGGTGGGAGAAACACAAAGTCCTGTGGTCCATTTTCAGAATGAGTATTTAGCTAGCCTGGTGTAAGAGCCAGTTGCTGCCATTTTAACTACAGCCCTTCCCTTTTCCACAGTTTTAAAGTGAGCCAATCACATAGATGGTAGGTCCTGAGGGCTTCTTATCAGAGCAAGGGGCAGTGCTGCCTTAGGGATAAAAAGAGGAAGCCTGCCCACCCAGGTTGCTTTCTCACTGAACTGTTCCAGAGCACGTCCTTCTGCAGAAGTAATGTCTGCCTTGCTGAGTAACTTGAGCAGTGCCTGATTTCTTGCAGCACAGGGTATTTCCAACAAGGGGCTCACCAGCCTGAAGGCCCAATGCAGCTGCAAGGCAGGCACTGCAGGGAGACTGGACATGGGGTGGAGACACTGTGACTGAGGGAACCTGGAACCTTTCCAGCTCAGACTCTTGCCCCACTGGCTGCAGGTGCATTTGAATGTCAGCTGTCCGACCCTCACCATGCACTCAGCACCCTGGCCTGAGTAGGGCGACAGAGCTGGGTTTTTATTATTGTTTATACATTGTCTTGGTCTAATCTTGAGACTCCAGCTGGAGCTGGCCAGTAAGGTCCTTGAGCAGCAGTTAAGTTCAGTCCCCAACCACTTTCCTCCTCCTGTTAACACGAAGCTCTGCCCTAATAGCCCCAGGGCCCAGTACAGGACAACTAGGGGCAGTCCTATGCCCCTTTGTCCACCCAAATTGTTCAAATTAACCAATCAACAGAGAGCAGGAAAAACCTAGCTACCCCTTCCCTGTGAGCCATTGTCAGCCCCCATAGCTCCAGAGGGCTGTCACCCAGCCCCAGGGACACCCCCTGTGACCCTACCTGGCAGCTTCCTCTTGGTTAGAGCTCTACCTTCCATCTCCCTAGGGTCACTCTGGGAGTCCACATTGAAAGACCCTTTAAGTCTTCTGTAACAGGGCTCTGGGCAGCCTCTGGCCCCAGCCCCAGGAGGATGAGGCAGGGTGATCCACAGGAAGATGCCCTGAGTGTGAGAAATAGAAAGTCTAGTGGCTCTTTTTCACAGTTTGGTATTCAGCCCTTATTGGATCCAATCGCAGCCCTTTCCTTTTGCCCACCCTAATTCTAAAATTAGCCAATCAAGTAGATTGCATCCCCGACTCCTCTGAAGGGAGTGAAGGGTGGGTACAAGTAAGAACAATGGAAAGAACCAATATGGATAAGTTTTCTTTTCCTTTAAAGAGTTCTAAGCAAGCACATGAACAGTGGTAACACTGTGTAAGAATATCGCTATTAGTCTTCTTCAGTCACAGTAAGCACACCTGGAGGCTAAGGGTAGACATTAATGAACACCATCAAGGCCTAATTCAAATGTAAAAGACCTGAGGCTCCCCTGTGGGCTGGACTGTCCTATGGAACAGTCCAGCCAACTCCTTTATCCCAGAGGTGGAAAACCAGATGGTGGGGGTGAACCCAGATGGAAGTTATAGGAGGACCTGTGGGGGTGAACCTGAATGGAAAGGAAGACAGTGGCTTTGATTCTGAGTGTTTAACATAGCTTTTGCTCCATGCTCTACCCAGAACCATGTATAAACTCCTAAGTTGGCACACCAAAATGGGTTTTTCTGCTATCAGGCCTCCTCCCACATGGTGAATCTGTCACTTCTCCCTTAAGTAAATCCTGATCCTTTTACTCTTCCCTTTTATGATTGTCTGTGGATCTTATTCTTCAATATTCAGGAGACAAGAACCAAGAGCAAATTGGTAAAGTCCTCCAAGAGGCCACTGGAAGCCACACTCTTGCTGGGCACTGGCCCCACCAACCGACTGCCATGGAATTCTGTGATGGACACTTGGGCTTTGCCTTATATGTCAGTCTCAGGGGCATTTCTTGTCTGCCACATGATGTCCTGTGGACACAGGATCATTGCCATCACCATAACTGCCATTCGCCAGCAGGATGGGTGGCACCAGCTCTGCTCAGCTTGATCTGAGGGTCTGACTGTGCAAAGGCATAGTGTCCCTGGAATTCATGGACAAAACACAGAGGCACACATCAGGCAAACACACACCTCCTTACACATCACACAACCCAATACACATGTCACACACACCCACTCAACACACAGTACTACAACTCACATGCCACAAAACACATCATCCTGTCCAAACTGTGCTACACAAACAACACACGACATGCACAGCACCCAACTATCCACACACAAACCCAGCACACACGCGACATGCAAACAGCACACACACACTGCACACACACCACATATATAAACATTATACTACACACCTATACCATTCTTTGAACATTATTAAAGCTTTTTTGTGGCTCATTATATGATCAGTGTTTGGGAAGGTCTGTGCACGTGTGTCTCTGTGTCCTGCGGCTGCACATCAGGTTTCAGGGCCATGTGGTGTGGCCATGGGGGGCCTTGGGTCCTAGAGGAGGGGCTCATGTGCCCCTGGGGCTCACCCTCCTGGGCCCTGCTGAGCCCCCCGCCCTGAATCCCAGCTGCCTCTGGTGATACACTGAGGGATCAGGACCCAGCGTCAGCCAAGGACACACCTGGGCACCCACAGGACCGAAGCCACACCACACAACTCAGTATCCCCATGCTCTAGAGCTGTGGGCTCCCTCCACCCATCACCCAAGTGGCCTTTCCTTCTGCTGGTCCAGATGCCAGGGACTTCTCACCCAAGGACTTTGCCTGGTGTCCTTCACATTTCTCCAATGCTCATGCCTCCCCCCGGAATGCAGAACTGGAGAGGGGAATATTAACCATGGGGTGGGCCTCCAGGGTGAGCTCAGAGGCCCTCCTCTCTGGACTCTCTCTCCAACTCTAACTGTGCCTCAGCGACCTGCCCCAAAGCCCAGGAGCTGCTTGGGGTGGTCTGGGCAAATGGGGGATCCATGTCCTTAGGGGGACATGCTTTGGGGGCCTGTTATAGGGGGAGAATGGATGAAAGGTAGGGAGTTCAGGAGGAGACTAAGGAGACCCTGGAAGCTGGGACATCGCAGGCCCAGGCTGCACATAGCCACACCTGCTGTGCAGGGGACATGGACAGCACCTCAGTGAGGGGCCCAGGGTCTGTAGACTGGGGACCCTTGGGAGCCCTAGAAGGGGAGCAGGCACTGGGGAGGAACTTTTGTACTTCTGGACCCAAGAATCTGGAGTCCCTGCTGACTGATTGGGGCATTCACCAGTGTCAGAGAAGACAATATAAAACAGAAAAATGAACTGAATCACAATTTGGCCAAAACGGAGCATGAAGCTGATCTGCCTCTGCCTGTCCTTCCATCTGCAGGAAGGAAGCCAGGAGACAGAGGGAGAATCTGATCTTCCTCTTCTGTCCTGCAGAAGCACTGCCATCCACAGGAACAAAGCTGGGAGATCAGTTGTGTAGGCTCAGGGGACCCTGCTGGGGACATGATCAGTTCCCTCCAGCCCTACATTCCTTCCTGGGCCAGGGCTTTGATCTGGCCAAAGCTTCCATCCTGGGCATGGGACCATTGACTGCAGTGAGCTGGGATGTTGGTAGGAAATGGCAGGGAAAAGGGCAATATGGAATTTCTTTGAAATTTTCTGATTTTTATTGGGCCTTGTCTCAGTCTCTCCGTCTTGTCCATCCTGCAGTCTTGAGGGATGTGGGGCTCCCTGTCATCTGGCCCTTTATTGAGATCCCCTCAAGGGCACCCTGAGCTTGTGAGTGAAAAGAGCCAACCTGCAAAGATGCTCACTGCTTCCACCTAGTGGAAAACTTGGGAAACCTGCTCTGAAGCCTTGGCAATGCCTCCTTTGGGTAGGGTTGGCACCTGCCCATCTTCATTCTGACAATGCCCCTGTCTCCAAATAATCTTTTCTGAAGACATTACTGATTGTCCATCAAGTGGTCTGGGCCTAAGTCGCTAGAATGGACTTGTCTTGGTCTGATCTAGCCCCTCATCAGGGACAGGTCCCAGTCCCTCCTTGACCAGAAGTTAAGAGTCAGTGTCAAAAGACCCTTTCTGAGCCAAATTTGAGCAACAAAACAGGCTTAGAAAGAGTAGTTCCTGGGCTAAGCTTTTACTTGGAGTCGTGAAGCACTTGCCTGGGGTCCATCAGGAGCAGCACCAGGAGGGCTTGCAGTGGAGAAGGGGCCCTGGTCAGCATTTGCCCCCTTGCCCAGCCCCAGATTCCAGGTTGCCTGGCTGCTGTCACTGTTCTGTCCAAGTTACCAGGACCCCCTTTCACCTTATGGGCCTCCACTTCTTTCCAGGGCTCTGGGACTGTCCACCATGAAGGTCCCTGGGGACATCTGGGACGATATGGGGCTCAAAACAGGTGCTCAGATCTACCTTATTCCCCACCCTCCCGATGCTGCATGCATGGAGAACTTTGCTATCTGAGCCCTGAACCTCTCCTCATTTACCCTTGGGGTACATGCACCTAAGTGTGGTCCCAAAATCTAGACCCTTCCTCCAATGGTAGAGCTAAGGGGTCCCTCATCTCCTCTGCCTCATCCTCCCCCCATCAAAAGTGTGGATCCTGCACTTCTTGCTGGGAGACTGTCTGAGATCAGGGGCAGGTTCCTGGAGGCCCCAGCTGTGGGGTCAATGAGGCATCACAACCGTGACCAGGTGACCCTGGCTGCTAACTCACACTCAGGGTCTTTGGGAAAACATTCCATCTGCAATTTATTCTTCCTTTATTGTGTTACAAAACAGCACGCGACACTGTGAAAACCTTGGGGAAGGTGGAGAAGGTGAGAGCAGGAGGAAGCGGTGGCCTGCATGGAGACGCACAGGAGACCTCAGCCCAGGCGGGCATCTCTGCGGTCTGTGAGCAGGAAGATGGAGGCCTTACACATTCCGCTCCTGAAGCTGACCTGGAAGGAACTTAGCAGATGCCTCCACTCCACCTCTGACCAGGGCTGGATGAGGCCTTCACCTTCTTTCCACTCGGCAGGGCTGAGCAAGGCCATTGTCACAGCTGGCAAGGGACATCTATAGTCTGGATTTTCCAAAGAGCCAACACTGCCTTTGCATCTGGAGGATGGCATATGTTTTTATTTATCTTTCCCTATAACCTATTCTTCCCTGCAGGGGCAGAAAGATGCACATTTCAGGTTTGTGTCATTCCTCAAACCATGTGTGTCAGATCCTTTTTTCTAGTTAAGATCCCCATCAATCTGTCCCTTTCATTCATGGACTGGACCCATCATCTCAGCCCTAGTCAGGGGTATATTCTGCAGCCGCATTCCCTGCCAAACACTAAAATTACCCCACCCCTGACTGTCCTTTAGAAACTCAGGAGACTCCCAGAATCTGCCAGTAGATCACTCCAGAAGAGATGTGGGAATTCACCCTGCTGTGTGCACAAGTCTTCCATTGAGTGTGGTCACAGGGTCAAAACATCCATAGAGCCTGGTGCAGTGGCCACGCCTTAATGCCAGCTACCAGGAGGCTGAGGCAGGAGGATCACATGTTTGTGGCCTTCCTGGATGACTTTGTGAGTTCCTGTGTTGAAATTAAAAAGAAAAAAAAGTCTGGCAGAGTGCCCCTGGGTTCCCTACCAGGTATCACACATCAACAAATACATATATATTTTTTAAAGATCCACACACTGATGTGCCAAGAGCCAGCATCAGAGTTCAGGATGATCCCAGACCTGCCTGTGGAGGAAGCAAGTACCCAGCACCACCACACCTGTCCCTGCCTCAGCACGCCTGGTCCTGCTGCCTGTCACAGCTGTCAGCTGAGCTCGGCTCAGGTGTGTCTAGGACAAGGTTGCCCTGGTCTTTATCTTGGCATTTGGTTTTGTCTTGACCTGGCTCAGCTCAACCCTGGACTTGGTCTAGGCTTTGGTTTTCACCTTGACAACTTTGGCTTTGTACTTTACTCTGCTCTGTAGAAACAGGCTTCTATGTGCTCCTAGAATTGACTTAAATCTAGATAAGTCCAAGTCTGAATGACCCCACCAACTCACAGTGCTCCCTCGGGGACAACTGCTTGGTAGACAGCACCTGTCATCTTACTGGAACACCCAGGCAGAACATCCTCACAGGCAACAGGACAGGACCTGGCCCCTCCTTGACCAGCTCCTGACTGTGTCCTCCCCTGGAGGGTGCTGCTAGTACCACACAGAGTATGGGCCCAGGGGCAGATGGGCCTGGGTTCTGGTACATGCCCTGCCCCTTGTTGCTTAGGTACCACTGGCAAAGTCACATAAACCCCTTGAGCATCCTTTGCCATTTGGAAACTGAGGCGATCACTGTTCCCTTACAGACTGGAGGCAGATGGTTCATGACATGAGGTGTGTTGAGCATCCTGTCAGACTCAGGGCAGAAAAGGTGCTGTCAACACAGGAAAGCTCTGTTTTTCCAAAGCCTTAGCAGCAGGGTGGAGCTGGAAGCTCCTCCTGTCTTCACACCCTCAAGTCAGCACCCTCACTGGGTGCCTCCTTCCCTGCAGCCTGCATTTCCTGTCCCCCAGCCCCCATTTGCTCTGCGCTCACATTCTCTCCCTCTCCCCCTCCAACTTCCACTGTCTGGCTCCCCCATAGCCTCCAGAACACACATAAGGAGGCTCAGTCCCACTCCTTGGGCTGGCAGCTGGTGCAGAAGCCCAGGGAGGCCCAACATGGCTACGAGGGTGATGGTGCCAGCTCTGTGGCTGTGTTCTGATTGAGCGTGGCACACAGGCCTGGCCAGGGCACTGCTGAGGGATGGAGCCCTGAAGAAGAATGCTCCAGGGCTGCTGGGAGAGAGCCGTAGGGAGTGGCAGGCAGCAGTGCAGGGCTCTGGAGGCACAGGGCAAATGGCCAGGGCAGAGCCCTGTGGGGAAAGGACCACTGTCTAGCATCTAGCAGACAGACGTTCCCTGAAGACCCAAATAATGAGTGCACACAGAGTACTCCATAAACACATACCTATGGGCCAATGCATACAATCCACGGTCAAAACCTCAGAACCAAAAATGTGCAGAGCTGGGGTGCTTTGGCCTGAGTTCATCTGACAGGAGGGTCTGTTCCTCCTCCCTGTGACCTTCTGTGAAGCTGCACCATGGCCCTGTCCACTTTGTCCAGCTTCTCAGCTCCTTCACCTTCACTCCTCATCACAGAAGTTTCCTCCCTTGGTCTGAAACAGGATTTCCACTTCACATTGCAGTGCACATTTCATGGACTCATCCTGCCTTACTGGATAAACACCTCCTCTTCCCCTTTCAAGTGCTTGACAATTTCTAGAAGTGGCCAAATGAGCAGAGTTTCTTCGATTGCTTCATCTGCATTATTGAGCCCAAGACATGTGAGCTTGAGGCTGGGTTGTGTGCTGGTCCAGTTACCAACTTGCTTCCCAAATGCTTCCTACTGGCTTGTTGGGCTTGTAGCATATTTGGAGACAATAACCCAGAGAAAATTGATGAAGTCCTCCATGAGGCCACGGGAAACCACGATCCTGCTGGGCACCAGGCCCGCTAGCCACCTGCCATCTTTTTTTGGTTGTTGTTTATTTATTTATTTATTTTTTAATTTTTATTTATTTTTTTTATTGGTTGTTCACAACATTACAAAGCTCTTGACATATCATATTTCATACATTAGATTGAAGTGGGTAATGAACCCCCAATTTTACCCCAAATGCAGATTGCAGAATCATGTCGGTTACACATCCACAATTTTACATAATACCCTATTAGTAACTGTTGTATTCTGCTACCTTTCCTATCCCCTACTATCCCCCCTCCCCTCCCCTCCCATCTTCTCTCTCTACCCCATCTACTGTAATTCATTTCTCTCCTTGTTTATTTTCCCATTCCCCTCACAACCTCTTATATGTAATTTTGTATAGCAATGAGGGTCTCCCTTCATTTCCATGCAATTTCCCTTTTCTCTCCCTTTCCCTCCCATCTCATGTCTCTGTTTAATGTTAATCTTTTCTTCCTGCTCTTCCTCCCTGCTCTGTTCATAGTTGCTCTCATTATATCAAAGAAGACATTTGGTATTTGTTTTTTAGGGATTGGCTAGCTTCACTAAGCATAATCTGCTCTAGTGCCATCCATTTCCCTGCAAATTCTATGATTTTGTCATTTTTTATTGCTGCATAGTACTCCATTGTGTATAGATGCCACATTTTTTTTCCATTCATCTATTGAAGGGCATCATGGTTGGTTCCACAGTCTAGCTATTGTGAATTGTGCTGCTATGAACATCGATGTGGCAGTATCCCTGTAGCATGCTCTTTTAAGGTCTTCAGGGAATAGTCCGAGAAGGGCAATAGCAGGGTCAAATGGTGGTTCCATTCCCATCGTTCCCAGGAATCTCCAAACTGCTTTCCAAATTGGCTGCACCAATTTGCAGTCCCACCAGCAATGTAAAAGTGTACCCTTTTCTCCACATCCTCGCCAGCACTTGTTGTTGTTTGACTTCATAGTGGCTGCCAATCTTACTGGAGTGAGATGGTACCTTAGGGTGGTTTTGATTTGCATTTCTCTGACTGCTAGAGATGGTGAGCATTTTTTCATGTACTTGTTGATTGATTGTATGTCCTCCTCTGAGAAGTGTCTGTTCAGGTCCTTGGCCCATTTGTTGACTGGGTTATTTGTTATCTTATTGTCTAATTTTTTGAGTTCTTTGTATACTCTGGATATTAGGGCTCTATCTGAAGTGTGAGGAGTAAAAATTTGTTCCCAGGATGTAGGCTCCCTATTTACCTCTCTTATTGTTTCTCTTGCTGAGAAAAAACTTTTAAGTTTAATTAAGTCCCATTTGTTGATTCTTGTTATTAACTCTTGTGCTATGGGTGTCCTATTAAGGAATTTGGAGCCCGACCCCACAATATGTAGATCGGAGCCAACTTTTTCTTCTATCAGACACAGAGTCTCTGATTTGATATCAAGCTCCTTGATCCATTTTGAGTTAACTTTTGTGCATGGCGAGAGAAAGGGATTGAGTTTCATTTTGTTGCATATGGATTTCCAGTTTTCCCAACACCATTTGTTGAAGATGCTATCCTTCCTCCATTGCATGCTTTTAGTCCCTTTACCAAATATAAGATAGTTGTAACTTTGTGGATTAGTCTCTGTGTCCTCTATTCTATACCATTGGTCCACCCGCCTGTTTTGGTACCAGTACCATGCTGTTTTTGTCACTATTGCTCTGTAATATAGTTTGAAATCTGGTATCGCTATACCACCTGATTCACACTTCCTGTTTAGAATTGCTTTTGCTATTCTGGGTCTTTTATTTTTCCATATGAATTTCATGATTGCTTTACCTATTTCTACAAGAAATGCCGTTGGGATTTTGATTGGCATTGCATTAAACCTATAGAGAACTTTTGGTAATATCGCCATTTTGATGATGTTAGTTCTGCCTATCCATGAACAGGGTATATTTTTCCATCTTCTAAGATCTTCTTCTACTTCTCTCTTTAGGGTTCTGTAGTTTTCATTGTATAAATATTTCACCTCTTTTGTTAGGTTGATTCCCAAGTATTTTTTTTTTTTTGAGGATATTGTGAATGGAGTGTTTTTCCTCATTTCCGTTTCAGAAGTTTTGTCGCTGATATACAGAAATGCCTTTGATTTATGCATGTTGATTTTATATCCTGCCACTTTGCTGAATTCATTTATTAGTTCTAGTAGTTTCTTTGTAGACCCTTTTGGGTCTTCTAGGTATAGAATCATGTCATCTGCAAATAGTGATAATTTAAGTTTTTCTTTTCCTATTTGTATGCCTTTAATTTCTTTCGTCTGTCTAATTGCTCTGGCCAGTGTTTCGAGAACTATATTGAATAGAAGTGGTGATAGAGGGCATCCCTGTCTTGTTCCAGATTTTAGAGGGAATGCCTTTAACTTTTGTCCATTCAGAATGATGCTAGCCTGAGGCTTAGCATAGATAGCTTTTACAATGTCAAGGTAAGTTCCTGTTATCCCTAGTTTTTCTAATGTTTTGAACATAAAGGGATGCTGTACTTCGTCGAATGCTTTCTCTGCATCTATCGAGATGATCATATGGTTCTTATCTTTAAGTCTATTGATGTGGTGAATAACATTTATTGATTTCCGTATATTGAACCAGCCTTGCATCCCAGGGATGAATCCTACTTGATCATGGTGCACAATTTTTTGATGTGTTTTTGTATTCGATTCGCCAGAATTTTATTGAGGATTTTTGCATCTAGGTTCATTAGAGGTATTGGTCTGTAGTTTTCTTTCTTTGAGGTGTCTTTGTCTGGTTTCAGAATCAGGGTGATGTTGGCCTCATAGAATGAATTTGGAAGAGCTCCCTCTTTTTCTATTTCCTGAAATAACTTGAAAAGTATTGGTATTAATTCTTCTTTAAAGGTTTTGTAAAACTACGCCGTATACCCATCCGGTCCTGGGCTTTTCTTGGTTGGTAGTCTTTTGATGGCTTCTTCAATTTCATCCATTGATATTGGTCTGTTCAAATTGTGTGTATCCTCCTGACTCAGTCTGGGCAAATCATATGACTTAAGAAATTTATCGATGTCTTCACTATCTTCTATTTTATTGGAATATAGGTTTTCAAAATAATTTCTAATTGTCTTCTGTATTTCTGTAGCATCTGTTGTGATATTGCCTTTTTCATCCCGTATGTTAGTAATTTGAGTTCTCTCTCTTCTTCTCTTCGTTAGCATGGCTAAAGGTCTGTCGATCTTATTTATTTTTTCGAAGAACCAACTTTCAGTTTTGTTAATGTTTTCAATAGTTTCTTTTGTTTCAATTTCATTGATTTCCACTCTGATTTTAATTATTTCTTGCCTTCTGCTACATTTGCTGTTGTTTTGCTCTTCCTTTTCTAGGGCTTTGAGATGAAGTGTGAGCTCATTTATTTGTTGTTTTTTTCTTTTTTTTTTGAGGAATGACCACCAGGCGATGAATTTCCCTCTTAAAACTGCTTTCATTGTGTCCCATAGATTCCGATATGTTGTGTCTGTATTTTCATTTATCTCTAAAATTTTTTTGATTTCCTCCTTTATGTCTTCTGTAACCCATTGATCATTCAGTAACATATTGTTCATTTTCCATGTGATGTAGGATTTTTCCTTCCTTCTTTTATCATTGATTTCCAGTTTCATTCCATTATGATCAGATAAAATGCATGGTATTATCTCCACTCCTTTATATTTACTGAGGGTTGCCCTATGGCATAATATATGGTCTATTTTTGAGAAGGATCCATGTGCTGCTGAGAAAAAAGTATATCCATTTGATGATGGTTGATATATTCTATATATGTCAGTTAAGTCTAGGTTATTGATTGTGGTATTGAGTTCTATCTTTTCTTTATTCAACTTTTGTTTGGAGGATCTGTCCAAAGGTGAGAGAGGTGTGTTGAAGTCACCCATAATTATTGTGTTGTGGTCTATTTGATTCTTGAACTTGAGGAGAATTTGTTTTATGAATGTCGCAGCACCATTATTTGGTGCATAAATATTGATAATTGTTATGTCTTGTTGGTGAATGGTTCCTTTTAACAGTATATAATGTCCTTCCTTATCCCTTTTGATAAACTTAGTCTTGAAGTCGATTTTATTCAATATGAGGATGGCCACCCCTGCTTGCTTACGAGGACCGTGTGCGTGGTATATTTTTTCCCATCCTTTCACCTTCAGCCTGTGTATGTCTTTTCCAATCAGATGTGTCTCCTGGAAGCAGCATATTGTTGGATTTATTTTTTTAATCCATGATACCAGCCTATGTTGCTTTATTGGAGAGTTTAAGCCATTAACATTTAGAGTTACTATTGATATATTGTTTGTACTTCCAGCCATGTTTGATTATTTATCCTTTTTCTTTTAAATTTAGTTTTTTTCTCTATGATTATCTTTCCCCCTGCCCTCTGTCTTTACCGAGGCACTTCCCAATGATGGTTTTGGTTATTGTTTTTCATTTCTTCCTCGTGTAGTGTTTTGCTCAAGATGCTTTGCAATGCTGGTTTTCTGGCTGCAAATTCTTTTAACTTTTGTTTATCATGAAAGATTTTTATTCCGTTGTCATCCCTGAAGCTCAATTTTGCTGGATACAGAATTCTTGGTTGGCATCCATTGTCTTTAAGTGTTTGAAATACATTGTTCCATGACCTTCTTGCTTTCAGCGTCTGTGATGAAAAATCCGTTGTTAACCTTATTGGTTTACCCCTGAACATAATCTGCCTCCTTTCTCTTGTAGATTTTAATATTTTCTCTTTGTTCTGTATATTGGATATCTTCATATTGGATATCTTGGCGTTGGTCTACTGTGATTTTGTGTGCTTGGTGTCCTGTATGCATCTACAATTTGTATATCTGTTTCTTTTTTTATTTCTGGAAAGTTTTCTGTAATTATTTCATTCAGCAGGTTACTCATTCCCTTGGTTTGAATCTCTGTACCTTCTTCTATCCTGATGACTCATAAGTTTGGTTTTTTTATGTTATCCCATAACTCTTGGATGTTTTTCTCATGATTTTCTACCAGCCTTTCTGAGTTGGCTAGACTCTTTTCAAGATGATATATTTTGTCTTCATTATCTGACGTTCTGGCTTCTACTTGCTCCACTCTGTTAGTGATACTCTCAATTGAGTTTTTAATTTGGTTTATCGTTTCCTTCATTTCTAGAATTATTGTTTGATTATTTTTTATAATCTCTATCTCCTGATAAAGATGCTTAACTTCTTCTTTTATCTGTTTATGTAATTCATTCTCAATGTGTTCTTTCACTGCTTGAATTTGCTGTCTTGTATCCTCTTTAAGGTTCCATTCCATCTGTCTAAGGTGTTCCTTGAGTTCTTTATATGACCATTTGTCTGATGACTCTAGGTCCCCCCTGAATATTTAGGCTGTCCTGCAATGTTTGTACTCCTTTTCTTCCTTGCTTTTTGAAGCTGCTCATGTTACTTCTTGTTCTGTTTGACTGCTGTGTTACTGTTTACTCCTATAAATTTATTTGATGCTTGGGAGGAAAGGTATTAGAAGGGAAGGGAAGAAGTCACTAAAGAGAATGAGAGTAAGCAGGTAGAATTCAAGGAAGGGGAATAAGAAAATTGAAAAGAAATGAAAAGACAAAAGAAGGAAAAAAATAGGAAATAAAAAAAGAAAAAAAAATTTTAAAGAAATAATAATAAAAATTAAAATTAAAACTAGAAGAAAAAAATATAATTTTTTTTAAAAAATTTAAAAAAACAACAAGAAAGAAAAATGAAAATGAAAAAAAAAAACCCAAATCAAAAGAAAGAAAGAAGAAAAACTAATAAATGCAGTCTTAGAGTTTGATTAACTTCTCTTCCAGTTGGTGGATCTGTGCCCACCAGGCCAAGCTTCTCCTGTCAATACACGGGAACCAATCACTGTGCAGCAGCTCCTCCTCCCAGACTGGGCGAGTCTCCAATCCTGAGTGCCTAGGGCTTCCTCTTGTGTCTAGTCACTTCCCCACCTTTCCTCTAGCCAGGCCCCTCTCACGGGTGCCGCTCACCACAATACTGGCTACACGCCAGGTCTGCTGCTCCCGGGAGCCTTGTTTTCATGAACGACTGGGCACATTCTCCCTGTTTGCCATACCCTCAGACCCTAAGTTTGTAGAGCTTGGGGCTGAGAATCCTCAGCGAATTTTACTTGCCCTCCAGTAGCCACACCCCCGGTAGCTGGTGCAAGAGACCTCAGTTGTCAGCACTGGTGGGAGCGGTAGCCGGGAGTTCCGTGCCTCGGGTCCCACGCCACCTCTGATTCCTTTGGTCTGGCTATGGCGCTCACGGGAGAGCTGGGAGGGGCCCTTAAGGTTTCCCCGATGTGTGGAGAGGGAAGGCTAGGGGATTACACACCTGTAGCCGCAGGTTTCAATGAGGTTATCTCCTCCGCCGCAGTCTGATGACGTCAGTTCTCTGCCATGGTGGTATCTCTTGCAAATGGTGACAGTTCGTTTCCCTTTGCCGGGTGACCAATGCAACGGATGGGTCCTTACTGTCTCTCCCAAGCCCCGTTTCAAACCTGTGGCCACTACCTATGAAGGCTCGGTAGGCATTTACCTCCGTAGGATCAGAAGGGCTGACCAGTTGTTTCAGCCAGATGGATTAGTGCTGAGTCACAGCTGTTTGTCTGTGGGAAGCAGGCGAACGGGAGCTTTAATTCAGCCGATCCGGGCTCAGTGTGTGTTCAGTTCTATGCTTCCTTAACCTTTGATCCCACTTACCTCTTTCCCTTTCCCCAAAGAGCTGGTCTCTATATAAATAAAAGACCTGATTAAATTGTCATGTGGATTATGTGGTAAGTTGCCGCAGTCTGGCTGGGCACAATTCAGGAGCCACTTGTCAAAAGAAACTAACTTTATTTTTAGAACTACAAACGCCAAACAAAACTGCTCCTCAGGAAAAAACCCTCAGAGCCCAACTGCCACCACCGGCTTCCCACAAGCCTCTCACCCCCACACAACCCTCACCACCTCCCACAACTTGAGGCTGATTGGCTAGGTCGCATGGGCAGAGCCAAAGAAGTCCCCCAATGAGCAGCTCTGTGGAGGAGCCAATCAGCTAGATGTTGCTGGGGCCGCTGTGAGCCAATCATCAGCTGGCAGTCTGAAGGGCAGGGAAACAGCCCAATGAACATCACCGCAGAGGAGCCAATCAGCTAGATGTTGCTGGGGCCGCTGTGAGCCAATCATCAGCTGGCAGTCTGAAGGGCAGGGAAACAGCCCAATGAACATGACCGCAGAGGAGCCAATCAGCTAGATGTTGCTGGGGCTGCTGTGAGCCAATCATCAGCTGGCAGCTGGAAGTTTGCTGGCAGGTGGAAGTTTGCTGGGGCCCCTTTGGCTGTGGCTCTCAACATCTCCCCCTCTCTGTTTAAACAACAAGCATGTGGCTTGGGGACCGTGCCTGCCTTAGGTTGTCCAATACTACATATGGTCCTTACCCGTCTTCGGATGAGCTGACCTCAGGGTGTCAGCCTCCTGTCTTAGGTTGGTACCATTGTAATTGAATCTTACCCGTCATTGACTACCAGTCCAGTACAGCCACACCTGTGGAGAGGTCTTTGTCAGGACAAGCAGAAGGGAGGAAGATACACCAAGCCAATTGATGGCTCTTGTTGGAAAAATTGTACCACCGATGACATCATCAGTAAAAATACTCCAACACTACCACAAGTCACTGCACCAACAGATAGTTCACAATGCATACAAGTGAGTTCACAATGCATAAAAGTGACACATAGTTTAGGAAAGTTCTGCAAGCAGTTCAGTGATAGCTATTATAGAAACTGTAGATTAGTTTTATCTTTGTCTTCACTGGCACTGGGATGAAGATAAGAATTCTAGCAATAATGGCTAAAGAAAAAATTATGTAACATTCCAGAAGGCACTAAAAGAAAACAATTTTCTTAACAATTTACATTATCTTGAAGAGAAATGAAAACATTTTTCTTAACAATTTATATTATCTTGAAGAGAATTATTAAATATAATGAAAAGAAAAGGTGAAAGTAAACAAACAGATCTGTTAACCTTCTTTTTTGTTTACATATTAAAACAATTCTTAATAGTTATTTACCCAATTTAAATTAAACTATTTAAATCACGTGAATAAAAAAAATATTTGGATCCATTTTTTCATGAGCGCTCATCATATATGATATATGGACATATGTACATTCAAACATATAACACAAAACACAAGTGTACACACATAATATAATACGTACAACACATAACATAATAGTAAAGGCCTTATAACTTTTTACAGGTGAAATCTCCATTGCAACGTTTAAAACTCTATAGTCAAAAAAAAAAAATAGAACTGATCAGCAAAACATTAACCTAGGTCTGTATGAGCTCAAAAAACAAAATAGAACTACATGATATGGGAAAGGGCAATAATAAAATAGATATTGAAAAAAGCATCCTGGTTCTGTCGCAGATGTAAGGATAGCCAAATTGGAGTTTTGGATATCAGCTGTTATGGATTTGAGCCAAATCATCTTCTTTTTGGTCTGTAGAAATCGCTTTAGTTAATCTCTCTGGAATCCAAATCGGCTGCTGTTCTCCCTGTGGAAATACACAAACAGGCCCCCGACTCCAGACAATCACTGGGTCAGGATTTTAGTTAATCTCTCCGGAATCCAAATCGGCTGCTGTTCTTCCTGTGGAAACACACAAACAGACCCCCAACTCCAGACAATTACTGGGTCAGGACCTTTCCATTGTCCTGTTAGAATATCTTTCCAAAGTACCTTGGGCTTATGTACATTTTTTGGACACATATGCCTTTCTGCAGCACTAAGTCCTGATGAATCCAAATTTTAAAAGTTTAGAGTAAAAGGGTTATTTTAAGTTTATCTTTGGGGAATATATACCCCTTCCCAATTCCTTCTTTTTGCTTTAATAAGTACATTTTAATAGTTTGATGAGCTCTTTCAACTATGCCTTGTCCCTGTGGATTGTATGGGATTCCTGTTATATGAGTAATGCCAAATGATGAGCAAAATTGTTTAAAAGAGGTAGAAGTATAACCAGGGGCATTATCTGTTTTTAACTGTTTTGGAATTCCCATAGTGGCAAAATTTTGTAAGCAATGAGCTATAACATCTTTAGTTTTTTCTCCGACATGAAGGGAGCTCATCAAAAATCCAGAAGAAGTATCAACTGTAACATGCAAATATTTTAATTTTCCAAATTCTGGCAAGTGTGTGACGTCCATCTGCCAAATATGGTTAGGTATCAATCCTCTAGGATTGACTCCAAGATTAACTTGTGGTGAAAAGGTTACACAATTTTGACATTGTTTTATTATTTGTCTAGCTTGTTCCTTAGTTATTTTAAAACACTTTTGTAAAGTATTAGCATTGACATGGAACCTTTTATGAAAATTTATAGCTTCTTCTAGTCTAGAGAAAATATGTATGTCATGTGTAGTTTTATCTGCTAAATCATTGCCCAAACTAAGGGCTCCAGGCAATCCTGTATGTGCCCTGATATGTCCTATAAAGAAAGGATCTTTTCTGTCCCAGATTAGACTTTGTATAGTGGAAAACAAAGAGAAAACAGTAGAGGAAGGGGAAATCCTACCAGCATCTTCAAGGGATACTATAGCATTAACTATATACTGACTATCGGAAAATAAATTAAATACAGAATCTTTAAACATCACAAAAGCTTGTAATACTGCATTAAGCTCTACCTTTTGAGCTGATTGTTTGGGTACTAAAAATGTAAAAGTTTGATCAGGTGTAACTATTGCTGCTGTACCATTATTTGACCCATCAGTGAATATATTTGGAGCATTCATGATAGGTGTTTTTCTTGTCATTTTTGGAAAAATTACAGGATGCAATGACCAAAAAGACAATAAAGGATTAGATGGTAAGTGGTTATCAAATGAAACATTAGATTTGCACATGATTATTGCCCAAGTATTTAACTCATTAGCTAATTCATCAATTTGATTCATAGTATATGGAGTAATAATTTTATTGGGAGAAATTCCAAATACTCCCTTTGCTGTTTTTATTCCTTTGAGTATTAATTGTCCTACAGCCTCAGGATACCTAGTAAGAATAGTGTTAGGATAATAAGATAAATGTATCCATAATAATGGACTTTCTTGCCAAAATACTCCTGTAGGAATATTTTTTGTTGGTAGTACAATAAATAATAAAGGCAAACTTATATCAATTCTATCCAAATGCATATTTTCCATATATGTTTCAATGATTTTTAATGCCTTTCTTGCTTCAGGCGTTAACATTTGGGGTGAATTTGGATCTGATGGACATTTTAGGATATCAAATAAAGGTCCCAATTCTCCTGTTGGAATACCTTGATAAGGCCTTATCCAGTTTATGTCTCCTAATAACTTTTGAAAGTCATTAAGTGATTTGAGTTGATCTACTCGTATTTGAATTTTTGGTGGATGGACCATGGTTGAGGATAATAGAACTCCTAAATAATTAATTGGAAAATTCAATTGTACTTTATCTATTGTTATCTCTAGATTATAATTTTTTAATAAATTTGTAAGTGTGGCATAACATTCTAGCAATGTGTTTTTAGCTTTGTGTGCTAATAATACATCATCCATATAGTGAAATATTTGTAGTTCAGGATTTTGATTTCTAAGTGGCTGGATTACTTTGTTAACATAAATTTGACACATAGTTGGGCTGTTAGCCATCCCTTGAGGGAGTACTTTCCATTCATATCTCTGATCAGGACCTTCATGATTTAGTGCAGGGATAGTAAATGCAAAACGTGGACTATCCTCAGGATGAATTGGAATTGAAAAAAAAACAATCTTTAATATCTATAACTAAAACATACCAAGTTTTTGGCAAAGCAGACAATTGAGGAATCCCTGATTGAGCAGGTCCCATAATGACCATTTCATTATTAATGGCTCTTAAGTCTTGCAATAATCTCCATTTACCAGATTTCTTTTTGATGACAAAAATGGGAGTATTATGGGGAGATACAGAGGGTTGTATATGTCCTTCCGCTAATTGTTGTTTGACCAGATCATGGGCTACTTGTATCTTTTCTTTAGTCAAGGGCCACTGAGGAACCCATACTTGTCTTTCTGATTTCCATGTAATTTTTATTGTCTCAGTGGCCCTTTGTGAAAATCCAACCCATGTCTGTCTGTTCCTTGATCTATTTGTATTGTTGCTGCTATACCTTGTTCTTGTTTTTCTAATCTTTTTCCTTTCCTAAAACCTTGTCTAGCCGTAATAGTGGGTGCATTTTGATTGATGTTATTTGGTAATGTCAAACCTAGTTGATCTAAGACATCTCGTCCCCATAAATTTACGGGAAGATGATCCAATACATATGGCTGTATAGTTCCTTCACATCCTTCAGGATCCTTCCAATCTAATACCATTGCACTTCTATAGGGATTAGTCACCACTCCTAGGCCTCGAAGCGTTTGAGTGGCTTGTTGTAATAACCAATGTTTTGGCCATTCTTGATGAGAGATGATGCTAAGGTCTGCACCTGTATCCAGTAGCCCATTAAATTCATGTCCTTGAATATTTAGTTTTAGCATGGGGCAAGAATCTAAATTTAAAGAAAGCATAGCCCAATCTACACCTGTGGAGCCTAATCTCTTGGAACCTCTTTCTACAGCATGATTGCAAAATTTATCATGTAGGCTTGGTATTATTAGTAACTGTGCTATTCTATCTCCTGGTGAAATTACTGATATACCCTTTGGAGAACTGGCTATAATTTTTATTTCACCTTCATAATCGGGATCAATTACCCCAGGACTTATCAAAAGTCCTTTTAGAGTAGAAGAGCTTCGTCCCAATAATAAGCCTACTGTTCCTTTGGGAAGAGGTCCTTTTACCCCTGTGGGAATGATTTGAACTCCCATCTCTGGAGTTAGTACTGCTCTGGCGGAGGCGCAGATGTCCAACCCTGCGCTCCCTCTGGTTTGTCTGAAGAGGGATCTGATGGACAATGTGTCCTGGTCACTACCCTGATGGGGTTGCTGAGTTCCTCCAGTGCTCCGTATATTTGTGGTTTGGGGCCCCGGAGCATTGGGGCCCCCTGTCCATTTTTTGGCAATGGAACCCGATGCCTTTGTCCACAATATTGTGGATAAACACCTTGTCCTTGTTCGTTTTTTGATAATGGAGTACCCTCTATGGTGGTTTGAGAATGGCATTCATTAGCCCAATGTAATGGAGTACCCTCTATGGTGGTTTGAGAACGGCATTCATTAGCCCAATGTCTCCCTCTACGGCATCGTGGGCAAATACCCGGTATTCTACTCCTTTGATACCTAGTTTTGTTAAACCCTCCTCCTATGGGGCAATTCCTTTTAAAATGTCCTGTTTGTTGACAATTGTAGCATGTTCTTGGCCTGGTATATAAAGCCTGTTTTACTGCAGCTGCCACAATTTGCCCTTGTTCATTAATGTCTCTGGCATCTAAAGCCTGTTTTACTGCAGCTGCCATGACTTGCTCTTGTTCATTAATGTCTCTACATAATTTAATATATGTGTTTAAATCTTCCTGTTTCCATGGTCTAATGATATCTCTGCACCAACGATTCAATTGGTCATAAGCCAGTTGTTTTATTAATGGCATTGCTTGTTCTGTGTTCCCAAAAACTCTGGTAGCTGTTTGAATAAGCCTATCTACAAATTCAGTGTAAGGTTCATTAGCTCCTTGTATTATCTTAGATAATTGACCTTGTAAACCTCCATGTCCTTGTAAAGTCTTCCATGCCTTAACTGCATCTACAGCAATTTGTGAGTATATGCCAGGATCATATGCAATTTGTTGCTGCCGATCCTCATAAGGTCCCTTTCCTAACAACATATCTAGATTTCTCTGAGAATAACCAGCTGCTGCATTTCGCCTAGCCGTCTCCTTGCAAAATTCCTCATTGGCAACCTTCCATAACAGGTATTGTCCTCCATTTAGCACAGCTTTACAAATATTAGCCCAATCTGCTGGCGTCATGTTTAAGTTGGTAATGGATTCGACCAAGCTTACAGTGAAGTGTGCTTGAGGACCATAGGTTGTTACAGCCTCTTTTAGCTCCTTCATTGTTTTGAAATTTAAACCCTGGTAAATTCGCTGCCCTCCTACCTCAAATACAGGGCATACTTGAGATCCTGTCTCAGGATCCCAACTATCAACTGCGGGGGTTGGGAGTCTCCTAGCATATGGAGGTGGTGCTGTTGATTGGACACTTATGTCCTCTGGTGATAGAATGCTGTTAGTAGCAGTCTCCTGTAGAGGTGGTGCTGATGGTTGGACACTTACGCTCTCTGATAGAAAGGTGTTATTAGCAGTCTCCTGTTGTAACTTTTCCCTTGATGGCTTTTTCTGCTCTAAACTTCCTTCCTCTATCTCACTAGCTCGAAAAACCTCTTTTACTTGAATCTTTTCCTCTTTCTGACTAATTTGAGAGACCTTCTCTTTTACTTGAATCAATATGTCTTCTCCTTCCTCTACCTTTGTCTGAATTGAAGGCTTTGGACTAAGCAAACCAGATACCAACGCCCACAATGTCAATGTGCCAACTGGCAGAGTCCCTGGGTTGTTCTTCTCTATTCTTTTTAAATCTTCACCATGATGGTTCCATTGTGATATATCTAACAACTCCTCCTTAAAAAGCCATGGGCTACATTGTTGTATTGTATCAACGTATGCCCTGACTGTTCTTGATTTTACTGAGATGCCTCCTTCCTCTAACAATTTACTTAACAGTCTTTCGGTTTGTTTTTTACTAATTGCTGATCCCGTATTTCTGCTATAATACAACCCAACAAGATGACGCCAAACAAAACCGAGACAGAATGAAATAAAAATGGAACCATACAAAATCATTATATCAACCTTTCTATCCTCCTGAAATGTCCATCCGTCCTTTCTCCCTATCTGTTCCTCAGACGCAAATAGTTTTTCCTCAGATATGAGCGGTTTTTCTTCCATCTCACTCATCTCCAGGGACAGGCAAGTTAAAACAAAAATGAAGCAAAACAAAAGAGGAAACTTAGAATGGCTACCCATCCTCTCGCCCTGCCCTCAGGGGCGAGCAGTTTACTTACCCTCAGTTGCTCCCCGTATGGGCCACCAAATGCCGCAGTCTGGCTGGGCACAATTCAGGAGCCACTTGTCAAAAGAAACTAACTTTATTTTTAGAACTACAAATACCAAACAAAACTGCTCCTCAGGAAAAAACCCTCAGAGCCCAACTGCCACCACCGGCTTCCCACAAGCCTCTCACCCCCACACAACCCTCACCACCTCCCACAATCCTCCTGTTCTTGAGGCTGGTTGGCTGGGTCGCGTGGGCAGAGCCAAAGAAGTCCCCCAATGAGCAGCTCCGTGGAGGAGCCAATCAGCTAGATGTTGCTGGGGCCGCTGTGAGCCAATCATCAGCTGGCAGTCTGAAGGGCAGGGAAACAGCCCATTGAACATCACCGCAGAGGAGCCAATCAGCTAGATGTTGCTGGGGCCGCTGTGAGCCAATCATCAGCTGGCAGTCTGAAGGGCAGGGAAACAGCCCAATGAACATCACCGCAGAGGAGCCAATCAGCTAGATGTTGCTGGGGCTGCTGTGAGCCAATCATCAGCTGGCAGCTGGAAGTTTGCTGGCAGCTGGAAGTTTGCTGGGGCCCCTTTGGCTGTGGCTCTCAACAGTAAGTGAAGGTGAGAGAAAATACCTTACTTTGTTTCTTGCCTTCTTATTCAGTTTCCAAAGGATAAAAGAAAGGCATTTTCCTGAAACAAAAAAAAATTCTTACAGGAATCAACACTGACTTCTGGCCTTTCCTTAAGCCTCCCTAAGCTAAATGACAGATGTTCTGGCCCACTGAGCCCCCCATGGGGCTGAGGGATCTGGCTTTTAACAGTGGTGTTTAGCTTGAGGTTTCTCTAAATCCTCAATCACATGACCCTTGGGCCACCTGCATTAACAGTTTCTGTGTGACTTCCCCAACCCTGCATCCCTCTGCCACTGTCCCTTTCCACAGCATCTCACTCTTCCTTTTAGCCCTTTCCCAGGACTCCTGACAAACCTTATCCTTCATTTCATCCCTATATAATAGAATCTAGCCCACAGTCTTACATACTGAAGATGGATGGACAATTGAAGGAGCAGTAGGCCAGCCACTGTGTTACGAGTTTTAAATATATGGTCTCAATTTATTGTCACAAAATCTTTGTGGGGTTGGTATCATGATACCTATCTAATAAATGAGGAAAATAAGGGCTGGAGAATTAATAGATAAATGACTTTTAACCAAAATACAATGGGATAAAATTCCAGTTGATAAGGAGTAAAACCCAGAACTGTGGCCACAGCAAAAGCAATGATATAAAAATCCAGTGATAATAATTGAGGTCTGGGTGCCAGAGGACACAGTTGTTATCACAGCTGCTTAGGATGCTGACCGGTGGGAAGATTTCAAGTGGGAGGCCAGCCAGAGAAACTTAGCAAGACCCTGTCTCAAAATAAAAAATAAAAAGGATTGGGAATGTAGCTCAGTGGTAGAATACCCCAGGGTTCAATCCCCAGCATCAGTGAAGGTCTGAAATGAGGTCTAATGAAATGGGAAAGAAGGGACATATAAAGAGACTTTGACTATTTTAAGGAATCTTGCACATTCAATTTATTTATGCTATCTATGCATATGCATACATGTATACAGTGTAGTTAGAAATCCAGAAGCAGAAGAGTGTGTTCCATCCAAATTCACCTGCTAATACCTCCAACTTTCTAATATCCCAATCTATGCATCACAAAATAAAGAACTGAGTAGTCAAGGTTCCTGAAGCTGCCATCACACAATTTGGGGAATAAGCAATGTTTGTTCTCATTGTGCATTGAAACCTGGGACCTTCTGTACTCGCCTACCTGAATGTCTACAAGTTCTATAACTTGGTAGATGATAATAGAATTTTCAGATAGCCACAAAGATCATAGACTCAATCTTTGACTTGTCTGCCTAGAGGTTTTGTTAGTCCTTAAGTCCTATTATCCCACTATCAGTGGAGAGGAAAGAGGTATAGAGGAAAGTTAAAGATCAAACAGAAAATTTCAGTCTGGGCATGACTGGCTAGAAACACAGAATGGACGGCAAGTTAAGTTGAGGTAATGGTGGAACTCTTATTGAAAATAATTGTCAGAGAATCAGACCAAGTTGAAGAAGGATGGGAGGTAAGGTCTGCGGTATTAATCATATGAGTTGAATTTTATGAACAAGGGGGAAAATTAGATGAGTAGACACCAAAGACAGCTTGGGATATGCTCACAGTTGGGAGTCTAAATGGGAAAAGTGAAGCTAGGAAATGAGAATGAACCTAATTTGGGAGGTAAGAAGAAAAGCCTTTCTCTGACTGCTAGAGATGGTGAGCATTATTTCATGTACTTGTTGATTGATTGTATGTCCTCCTCTGAGAAGTGTCTGTTCAGGTCCTTGGCCCATTTGTTGATTGGGTTATTTGTTATCTTATTGTCTAATTTTTTGAGTTCTTTGTATACTCTGGATATTAGGGCTCTATCTGAAGTGTGAGGAGTAAAAATTTGTTCCCAGGATGTAGGCTCCCTATTTACCTCTCTTATTGTTTCTCTTGCTGAGAAAAAACTTCTTAGTTTAAGTAAGTCCCATTTGTTGATTCTAGTTATTAACTCTTGTGCTATGGGTGTCCTATTAAGGAATTTGGAGCCTGACCCCACAATATGTAGATAGGAGCCAACTTTTTCTTCTATCAGATACCATCTCACTCCAGTAAGATTGGCAGCCATTATGAAGTCAAACAACAACAAGTGCTGGCGAGGATGTGGGGAAAAGGATACTCTTGTACATTGCTGGTGGGACTGCCAATTGGTGCGGCCAATTTGGAAAGCAGTATGGAGATTCCTGGGAAAGCTGGGAATGGAACCACCATTTGACCCAGCTATTGCCCTTCTCGGACTATTCCCTGAAGACCTTAAAAGAGCGTACTACAGGGATACTGCCACATCGATGTTCATAGCAGCACAATTCACAATAGCTAGACTGTGGAACCAACCCCGATGCCCCTCAATAGATGAATGGATTAAAAAATGTGGCATTTATACACAATGGAGTACTACACAGCACTAAAAATGACAAAATCATGGAATTTGCAGGGAAATGGATGGCATTAGAGCAGATTATGCTAAGTGAAGCTAGCCAATTGCTAAAAAACAAATGTCAAATGTCTTCTTTGATATAATGAGAGCAACCAAGAACAGAGCAGGGAGGAAGAGCAGGAGGAAAACATTAACATTAAATAGAGTCATGAGGTGGGAGGGAAAGGGAGAGAAAAGGGAAATTGCTTGGAAATGGAAGGAGACCCTCATTGTTATACAAAATTATATATAAGAGGTTGTGAGGGGAATGGGGAAAAAATAAGGAGAGAAATGAATTACAGTAGATGGGGTAGAGAGAGAAGATGGGAGGGGAGGGGAGGGGGATAGTAGAGGATAGGAAAGGTAGCAGAATACAACAGTCACTATTATGGCATTATCTAAAACTGTGGATGTGTAACCGATGTGATTCTGCAATCTTTGCAATGTTTTGAATAACCAATAAAAAATAAATAAAAATTAAAATTAAAATTAAAAAAAGAAGAAGAAAAGCCAGACAATGTGGATCACAGAAGTCAAGGGAGAAGAAGTTCAAGGATTAAGGGGCTGCCAACTGTTTCTTCCCCCATCTGAAGACATCATTCCATACCCTCTCAGTACTCTCTCCTAGCTCTACCATTTCCTGCACATCACCTCTTTCTCCATTTCCCTCCAGAATATACCCCATCTTCTCCCCAGATCTTCTCAGCAGGTGTCCTCATGTCTTTTGCATAGTACAGTGGAGAATTCCTTTGTCTGGCCTTCAATTTTTTTCACCCTCATTTCCAGGAGATGCTGATGCAACCACTCTTACTGAGACAGTCTTCCCAGGCAACTGAGCACATTAGGGGCTGTGTTAGCTTCCTGTAGCCGCAATAATATACCAGAAATAAACAACTGAAATGGATGAAACATTTATTTGGCTCACAGTTTTGGAGGTTGTGGTCTACAGTCACTTGATCCCCCCCCATTTGGGGACTGTGGTGAGCTAGAACATCATGGTGGGTAGCACATGGCAGAGCAAAGCTGCTCCCCTCATGATGGCCAGGAAGGAGGGGCAGGAGAAGGGCTTTTTATAACAAATCCCCTCTTTCATATGCATTCAATTTTTTCTCCTCCTCCTCCTCCTCCTCCTCCCTCCTCATCCCCCTCCTCCCTCCTCCTCCCCCTCCTCCCTTCTCCTCCCCCCTCTCCTTCCCCCTTCCTCCCCCCTCTCCTTCCCCCCTCCTCCCCCCTTCTCCTCCTCCTCCTCCTCCTCTTAGTTTTTATTTCATTTTAATTTATTTTTTCCAATGTTATTGGTGCATTATGGTTGTACACAATGGTGGGATTTATTGTTGCATATTCATATATGAACCTAAAACAACAATATAATTTGGCCAATATCATTCCCCAGTATTTCCCTGCTCCATCTCCACCTGATCTCCGTTTGCTTTTCATGAGATTCCCCTCTCCACCTTTCTTTTCCTTTTTCCTCTTTAGCTTACACATATGAGAGAAAACTTATGACCCTTGACTTTCTGAATTTGGCTTATTTTGATTAACATAATGTTCTCAAGTTCCATCCAGTTCTCCAAATGACACAATTTTATTCTTCTTTATGACTAAACAAAACTCCGTGGTGTTTATTCATTCATCCATTGGCAGGCACCTAGAGTGGCTCCATAGTTTGGCTATTGCAAATTGTGTTACCACAAACATGAATATGCATGTATTGCTATAGAATGATGACTCTAGCTCTTTAGGACAAATACAGAGAGGTGGGATAGCTGGGTCATATTGTGTTTCCATTCCTAGTCTTTTGAGGAACCTCCACACTGACTTCCAGAGTGGTTAGACTAATTTGCAACCCCATCAACATTGTGAAAGTGTTTCTTTTTCTCCCCATCCTCTCCAGCATTTATTATTGTTTGTATTCTTGACAGATGCTATTCTAATTGGAGTGAGATGAAATTTCAGTGTAGTTTTGATTTGCATTTCCCTGATTATGAATGATGTTGAATATTTTTCCATATATTTGTTTGTCATTTGTATTTCTTTTCAAAATTGTCTTGTTTAATTCATTTTCCAATTTATTAATTGGGTTATTTGTTTTATGATGTTAATATTTTTTTGGTTCTTTATATATTCTGGATATTTGGGTTTTGTCAGAAGAGTAGCTAGCAAATATTTCCTCATATTCTGTAGGTTCTCTCTTCACATTCTTAATTGTTTCCTTTGCTGTGAAGAAGCTTTTTAATTTGATGCCATCAACATTTATTGACTCTGCATTCTTTCCTGAATTTTAGGAGTCATATTGAGGAAGTCATTGCCTGTACCTATATGTTGGAATGTTGATCCTACTTTTTCTTCTAAGAGTTGCATAGTTTATGGTCTAATTCCCAGGTATTTAATTCTTTTTTTAATTTTTTTATTGATTATTTAAAGCATTACATAGCTCATGATATATCATCTTAATTCTTTTTGAGTTGACTTTTCTGTAGGGTGGGAGATAAGGGCCTCTTCTCATTCTTCTACATAAAGATAACCATTTTTCCAGCACTATTTGTTTAAAAAGATGTCTTTTCTCCAACATATGATTTTGGCACTTTTGTCAAAAATCAGATGACTGTATCTGTGTGGGTTTGTCTGTGCATCTTCTATGCTGTATCTTTATTCTATGTGTTCATATTTATGCCAGTACCATGAAGTTATTGATGCTATAGGTCTGTAGTCTAATTTGAAGTCAGATATTGTGATTCCTCCAGCATTGTTTTTTGGCTTAAAATTGCTTTGGTTATTCTGTATTTTTTATTCTTTCAAATAAATTTTAAGACTGTTTTTTCTCATTCTGTGAGGAATATTCTTTGTATTTTGATGGGGATTTCATTGAATTTGTATATTGCTTTTGGTAGTATGGTCATTTAAACAATATTAATTCTGCCTATATGAACATGGGAGGTCTTTTCATCTTGCATATTCTTCAGTTTCTTTCTTCTATATTCTATCATTTTCACTATGAAAGTCTTTCATCTCCTTGGTTTGATTTATTTGACTATTGTTAATGAGATTGTTTTTCTGATTTTTTTTCTCAGCAGATTCATTGTTGGTATATAGGGGAACTGTTGATTTTTTAATATTGATTTTATAAACTGATACTTTGCTGAATTTGGACCTTCAAACAGTGCTAATTTGACTTCTTCTTTGCCAACTTTTATTCCTTTTATTTCCTTCTCTTCCTATTGTTCTGGCTAGAATTTTTAGTACTATATTGAATAGGAGTGGTGAGAGTGAGCATTCTTGTCTTGTTCTGGATTTAAAGGAAATGTGTGCAGGTTTTCCCCCATTCACTACAATGTTAGTTTGGGGCTTGTTGTATATAGACTTTATGATGTTGAGGTAGGTTTCTTCTATCTCCTGTTTCCTTCATATTTTTATCATGAATGGCTCATAAATTTTGTCAAAAGATTTCTCACCATCTATTGAGAGGACTGACTATGTGATTTTTGTCCTTAATTCTGTTTATATGGTAAATTACATTTTTGCATATGTTAAAATATCCTTGCATCTCTGAGATAAAACCAACTTGGTTATTATGTGAAATCTTCTTAGTTTTTTTTTGAAAATGATTTATACCTAAATTCATCAGGGATATAGATTTGTAGTTTTCTTACCTTGATGTGTCCTTATCTGGTTTTGATATGAGGGTTATAACTAGATTCATAAAATAAATTTGGAAGTGTTCAATCCCTTTCTATTTCATGGAATAATTTCTTCTTTAAACATTCTTTAAACATGATAGACTTTATTCAAATGCAATAGCATCAGGGCTGGGGTTGTGGCTTAGCAGTTAGAGTGCTCGCCTTGCCGGTTTGAGACCCTGGGTTCAATCCTTAGCACCACATACAAATAAATAAGTGAAATAAAGGTATTGTGTCCAATTACAACTAAAAAATAAATAAATTTTTTTACAAAGGGATGGGGGATATAGCTCAGTTGGTAGAGTGCTTGCCCTGCATGCACAAGGCTCTGGGTTCAATCCCTAGCACCAAACAAACAAACAAAAAGTTTAAGCTCAAATGCAATAGCAGCATCAACTCTTGTACATTAAATTTTCTTGGTATTTTCTAAATTGGAATGGCCAAATCCAGTGCTATTAAAGCAGCCTGACGAATACAGTCTTAATTTTCCTGTATGAGATCCAAGGGTAAACACCAGTGATAGATGCCATCTTATGCCTATAATTCTATCCGCATACTCACAGCAGAATTCCATATACAACATATCCATTGTAACATATATGGTGGTCATGGTTAAGGAGTTGTTAAACAAGGTCTTGCTATTACAGATGAAATTTTTCTGAATAAGACAGAGTGTTCCAAACTTTTAAAAACTCCAATCCTTTCAAAAGTACAAGTGCTATATTGGACTTCTAGCAAGTGCACCAAGAGAAAAACAATGCCAAGAATAGGTAGGCTTGGTGAAATAAAAAAATCTGAATGCTGGTTGGAAGTTTGGAGAAGAATGATTCTATTTCACTGGCTCGTGAGAATCCCTAGTCATTTCTAGCACCCAAAGAAAATTCTTAGAAGGAAGAATTTAGCACAATTTAGGTGATTGTATTAGTTTTTTAAAAAACAGAAAACTCTGAAAAATCTTAGTGTTGGTCTTACCTGCGATATTCAGTCTTTCACAGATATAGTTCATAGGCAAGCAATAAACAGCAAGATGTTTGAGATGGGTATATAAATTGCTGCAATTCATATAAAAAGAAAGCAATTCCATCAACTACTACCTAATCATGTGCTTCAGAAAAAAAATCAACAGAAGGAATCAGATTAAACAATCGAAATGAAAGCTGCCTTGACTTGTTTATGGACAGTGATAACCACATGTCTGTACCTTCACCTCCTAATGCTATGAAGATCAGTCCATTGAAAAGTTCTGCCAGTTCTCAGGCCAGAAACAGGGCTGCTTCAGCTATGATTCAGCTACTGAATTTTCCATGTCACACGTAAATTCCAGTGAAAGCTCAGGGGGTACATTGAGGGAAAGCATTCCTCAACCAGCCAGTCATTTCTCCACCACCAAAGCCTACAGTTTCCAGAGGTATTTCCTCAACACATCTGATAAACCCACTATCTAGACCTTTAGGAAATGCAACAACAAAAATACCTAACCCTATTTTGGGAGCCAGGAGGACATCATCACCTCAGAAAGAAGAGTCCCACCTTATCCAGATGGGTGGACTTCAAGCCAATGAGATAGGGAAAGACAATGGAATTAATCTGACCTCACTCTCCTGCGTACCTGTATGAATATACCAGAGTGAATCTCACCATCATGTATATCACGTATATCCAAAAGACACTAATTTTAAAAATTATAAGTAAACAGATCAGTAGAATAGAGGGAAGGGAATGGGGGAGGATAGAAGGGAGGAGAAAGCACCGGGAACTGAATTAGATAAAGCTGAAAATCTAATAGTTCTACTTTCTAATAAAAAAAAAATATTTTGTGGGCTAGGGATGTGCCTCAAGTGGCAGTGCGCTCGCCTGGCATGCTCAGGGCGCTGGTTTCGATCCTTAGCACCATATAAAAATAAAATAAAGATGTTGTGTCCTCCAAAAACTAAAAAAAATATATTAACCCCCCCCTCTCTCTCCCTCCCTCCCTCCCTCGATCGCTCACTCTCTTTTTTAAAAAAAATATTTTGTACTGCAAATTTTCCAAACAATACATAAAACATAAATCTAATCCAGATCTCAATTATGGATACAAATATAGCTTGAGGGTTTTTTCATATTTATAAGCAGTAATTTGGGGGGGATAATTAATGCAACTGTTGTTAACATCATCATCATCATAATAATAATAATAATACTCCTGGCTATCCTAGGCTTATGGTCAAATGCTGATTAGCCCAGTAAGGGAGGTCACCCAAAAAACCTAAATCCATTTTCAGTCATGTGTAATCTTGAACACTTTATTCTCCTTTGTTAGCATTTTTAAGACAAGTTGACAAATATTGTTTATGGATCTCCAAGGTTGTTTTTTACCAGTTCAATCTGTTTTATTGAATTCTTGATAACAGGAACAGGACTTGCCAAGTGGGATATCAGAAAGGTCTGTGTTGGGTGTTTTCTTCAAGGCCAAGAGAAAAGTGGCTGTCTGGAAAGTTCTGCATTGAGTTGTACTTGTCTCTACATTGAGTTGTTCCTTTGTTTCTTTTCATTGTGTCCAATCAGCCAGCAAATAGATTTCTTTCAGTTTACTGAAGCTCTGTATTCTTTTGCATTAATCTGTTGTCTTCAAAATAAATTTTAAAAGCTGTTTCAGTTTCCCCTCTTTTCTTTTTTTTCCTTTTGCTTGCATGCTCAAAGTGAGGCTTATTTCACAACAAAACAAAATGCCCATATTTTCTTAAGCCATAATGTGAAACCAATAACCCTGTGACTATGTGGCATAGAGCACTAAACTTTGGTCCCATGGCTAAAATTTTAAGATGACTACAAGGAATGCCTGTGACATATGACATCAATCTTGGATGACCATTTGATCTCTAAATAAGAGGAATTTTGTATACTCCAAAGAACTTTCCTATTCTTATTGACACTAAATTGATTTTTCAATTTAAACATGTGGGCAAAAAGGTATTTTTTAAAAGATTTTTAATTAATTTTTATTTTAGCTGGTTTACCACTTATCAGAAAATTTTACATACAGAAACATTTTGAAAATCATTTTTAGTAAGCATTTGACATCTGGTCAGTCAGCTCTCTACCCTTTTTATGTTGTTTTGTTCTATCAAAAGATTGGGAACTTGATATATATCCAAAAGAACTAAAATCAGCATACTATAGGGACACAGTCACATCAATGTTTATAGCAGCACAATTCACAATAGCCAGACTATAGAACCAAACTAGGTTCCCTTTAATAGATGAATGGATAAAGAAAATGTGGCATATATACACAACAGACTGAGTATTATTCAACCATGAAAATAATGAAATGATGTTATTTGCTGGCAAATGGATGGAAATAGAGTGAAATAAGTCAGACTCAGAAAGTCAAGAGGTGAATGTTTTCTCTGATACAGGGAAGATAGTCTAAAATTAGGGGAGAAAAAGAGAAAAGAGATGGGGGAATTCTATCAAAATAAAAGAAAGATCAGGAGAGTATAAGAAGGGGACTGAGGGGGAGGGGAGAGGGACCAGATAAAGGAGAAACACTGTAATAAATCTGACCTAAATTTCCAAAGTACATTTATGAATATACTACAGTGAACCTCACCATATGTATATCCACAGAACACTAATTTTTTAAAATGTAAATAAATAGATCAATAGAGTGGAGAAAGAGGAATGGGGGAGGGAGAAGGGGAAGGGGAAGAGTAAACACTGGAGCAAACTATACTCCATGCATTCAATATTTTTATGTCAAAATAAATCCTAATGTTATGTATATTATTATGAAACAGTAAAAAAGAAACAAAAGATTAGAAACTTCCTTTAAAGAAAATAATTTCTCATAACTGAGCAGCAGAACATTCATTTTTATGAAATATAAGGGATGCTAGATGTTTCACAAACTTACTGTTTCTTAATTTGGACAAAGCAAATCTGGTAGGTGTTTCTGCTGAGCATGTTTTATGAATCCTCTATTGTGTTCGATTCTATCCTCTGTGCATTTTTCATGCTAAACTGCAATTACTTAAACTCTTCCCATATCCTTCTAAATTAATTTTCCAAAGTTGGAGTATAGTCTTTCCACCTTTAAGCGATGCATTAATTGAGGCTTTCTTCTCACCATGACTTTATAATGTCTACTTTGTAATACTTCTACCTTTCACATTTTTGTTCCATACAGTTACCTTGCCCTTCCTCCCACCACCTAAGGAAAAAATGGTAGTCAACTAACAAGTGAAGTGCACAAGGAGTCTGTGTGTTTTGTGCAGCATCAGAGTTAGATTGAAATTTCCAGACCCAGATTTAATCTCTTCATTTTATTTACACATTAGGGGGAAATTCAGTTTATTAAATATTTTATGTAACTGCATCCAAGTTTTCCCGGCTGACAACTTGGACCTTTTCTGTATAGTGACTTTTTAATTCTAGTTTTCACAAACTGGAAATCAGCCTTTCATTTTTGCATGATTATTGTTGCTGGAGTTTGCTTTGTTTTATGGTATCTATACACCTTATATTTTTCAAGAGCTATTTGTAAGCAGATTATGTATTTCTCCATTAAAAGAGTAAATCTTAAAAAAGCAGAACAATTCCCCCAAAAAATAAAAAAATTAAGATCTGATACAATTCAGCAGAGAATCCATCTGGTCCTGGATTCTTTTCTTTGTTGGAAGACTTCCTATTACTGCTTCTATCTCATTGCTAGTTACTGGTTTGTTTAGGTTTTCTATGTCCTCTAGATTCAATTTCGGCAGATCATTTATGTCTTAAAAATGTATCCATTCCTCCTAGGTTTTTTAATTTATTGGCGTAAAAGTTTTCAAAAGAGTTCCTAGTGATCTTCTGGATTTAAGTGATATGTATGGTGATTTCTCTTTTTTCACTTTGAATTTTATTAATTTGTATCTTCTATTTCTTTTCATTAGTTTGGCTAAGGATCTATCAATCTTGTTTATCAATTCAAAGAACAAACTTTGTTTTATTGATCCTTTGTATTATTATTTGTTTTAATTCTGAATTTTGGTTTTGACTCTGATATTATTTCCTTTCTTCTACTGGTTTTATAGGTTTTTTCCCCATATTTTTAAGGGTCTTAAGATGCATCGATTGGTTGTTTATTTGGGATCTTTCAGATTTTCACATGCGACACTCATAACTATGAACTTTCCTCTTAGAACCACCTTCCTACTGACTTCTTTGTCTCTTCTGATTAATTTTGGCTTGAAGTCTTCTTGACTGAATATGAAAGTAGCTAAATGACAAAAGTTCTGGCTGACTGAGCTCCATGGGGCTGAGGGATCTGGCTTCTAACAGTGATGTTTAGCTTGAGGTTTCTCTAAATTCTCAATCACATGTCCCAGAGGTTCTGGTATGTTATATTATTACTCAAGTTTCAGTCTAAGAATTTTTATAATTTCTCCCCTGATTTTTTCTATCGCCCATTCATCATTCAAAAGCATATTGTTCAATCTATGTGTGTTTGTATAGTGGTTTTGGTGTTGGTTTCTAATTTTATTCTACTATGACCAGACAAGATGCAAGGAATTGTGTTTTTTGTATTTGCTAAGAGTTTCCTTATGGAATAAAATATGGTATATTTTGAAGAAATATACCTTCTTCTAAGAAGAAGGTATTTTCTGCTATTGTTAGATGACACATTCTATAGATGACTGTAAAGTTCATTTTATTTATAATATTTTTTAGGTACAATGAGTCTTTACTGAGTCAGGCATAGTGACACACTCCTGTAATCCCAGCAGCTTGGGAGACTGAGGCAGGAGGATTGCTAGTTCAAAGCCAGCCTCAGTCATGGCAAGGCACTAAGCAATTCAGTGAGACTCTGTCTCTGAATAAAATACAAATAGGGCTGGAGATGTGGCTCAGTGGTCAAGTGCCCCTGAGTTCAATCCCCAGTACTCCCCCCCCACACACACACAAAAAGAGTCTTCACTGAGTTTATGTCTGGATGATCTATTTATTGGTGAGAGAGGTGTGTTGGAATCATTCAATATTATTGTACTGGGTTCTGAGTCTTTAATTCAAGTAGTGTCTGTTTTATGGAATTAGGTGCACCAGCATTTGGTGCATAAATATTTACTATCATTATATCTTCTGTTAGACTCTTCCCTTTACCAGTATGAAGTGACTTCTTTGTCTCTTCTGATTAATTTTGGCTTGAAGTCTTCTTTATTGAATATGAAAGTAGCAGAATGACAAAAGTTCTGGCTGACTGAGCCCCATGGGGCTGAGGGATCTGGCTTTTAATAGTGATGTTTAGCTTGAGATTTCTCTAAATCCTCAATCATATGTCCCTTGGGCAACCTGCAATAACATTTTCTGTGTGACTTCCCCAACCCTGCATACCTCTGCTACTGTCCCTTTTCCACAACATCTTGGGAAATTTTGCATTATTATTTCCCTGAAGAAGTCATCTATTAGCCTGCATCTCATAAACCTCTTCAATTCCAGTGATTCCTGAATTTGGTCTCTTAATGTTGTCCCAGAGTTCTTATATGGTCTGGTCATGGTTACTTATTTTCTTTTCTAATACCATCTGAATGTTCAAGGCCAAACACTTTGTCCTCCAGCTCTGAGATTCTATTTTCAGCATTGTCTCCTCTATTAGAAAGACTTTCTTTTTTGCCTCATTAAATTATGTTTTAATAAATATAATAATTAACATCTTTATTAAAAAGAAAGATCTCAAGCAATTCAGATCTGAAATCAAGGATTCAAGGTATATTGAAATATATTCTGCATATTTTATTGTTTTCACCATCTTACTTATTATAATCCAGTTAGTGAATGTTCAAAGAACATAAAATCAAAGTGAAAACAAGCACCAATCATTGCTGCTTTGTCACATCTAGGTCTGTAGAAATGTGTATTCCAAAGCGTGGACATTTGTAAAGATATCGTTTACAAATCCTGACCAATATTTCAAAACCTTACCAATTGTAAGCTTTTCATTAATGGTTTTCACCTCAAAATGCACATTTCCAAAACAGTCACATGTTGCACAAAAGGAACAAAAGTATACTCTTTGTTTGCAGTTTGCATTGTGAATTTGGGTTGAAAGAGGTTTTATTTCTGAGTAACATAACCAACTAAGGGCTTGGATTTCTAACTCTTGCAGGTAGCAAGAGCACCAGCAGCTGATGGATATCAAGGTCCTGTTTACTCTAATCAGCTCCTGACCTGACTTTTCTGTGATTCTTAGAATTGCAGAGTGGAACAGAAAGTATGATTGAAGCAGCTGCTTTCTTCCACTGACAAGTAAATAATTTGTCCTGAGCTAATTTTAATCTAATATGTTTGGAGATCTCAGTTTCTAGTATCATTCCAGAACCTCCACTTGCTGGTATACAATTATCAGTTCTAATTTTTCCTCTGCAATATGATTTATCTTTGGTTTCCTGAAATTTAATTACTATGTGTCTTGGTGTGGGCTCTTTGATATGTATTCTGCTTGGGGATCTCTAAACTTCTTGGGAAATTATCAGCCAAAATGTTTTTTTCTGCTTTATTTTCTCTGTTTTCCTGAAGGATTCTAATTACAAATATCTTAAACCATTTGATTTTGTCACACAGATCTTGGATGCATTACCTTCTTTTTTCCTTTCCCATGTTTATTTATTTATTAATTTCTTCCTTTCTCCCTTCCCTTTCTCTTTCCTCCTCCTTCTCTTTCTTTCTCTTTTTCTTTCTTTCTTTTCCTTCCTTCCCTTCTTCTCTTCTTCTTTTCTTTCATACTAGGGATTGAATCCAGGGACACTGCACAACTGAGCTACATCCCCAATCCTTTTAATTTTTTTTTATTTTTTGAGACAGGATCTTGCTCATTTGTTCAGTCTGGCCTTGAACTTGCAATCCCCATTTCAGCCTCCTAAATCGCTGAAGATTACAGGTTCCCAAGAACATCCCCCTAAGAAAACTCAACTGACTCTTAACTATAGATAGGAATAAGGTCAATTTGATCAGTTGGTCTTAAACACCTAGCAAAACTAGTTATAACCAAACTACAGTCACACCCGAACATTTAAAAGGAGAGGCAATATTTCTTTTAATGTAATTTAAGATATACAGTTGGGTCAGCCCCGCCAAGAGTAAATAAAGCTGGAGAATTTTAAAAAAAAAGAATTTTTAGACAGGAGTGCCTAATAACTATCAATAAAGATTATCAGGGTCAAAAGTTTATTTTGGTCAATTTAAGGCCTATAAATTTTCCTAACCTCCTACATCGACAGACTTCATCTGTGTTTGCTAGTATGATTATCTAGCCCTACATGACATGAATAAAGGGATCTCTATTAAACACAGAGGTTATACCAATAAAAAGGTATTTTACAAAAATCAGGTGAGATTAAATATCTTAACTACATCTTATGGGGACATCTGTGACATTATAAACATCAAGGGTTGTGTTTACATTTTGGATAGCTCTGACAATGTAACTAATATCCTTAAAGATTTACATTCCCAAATAGAGGCCATGTCCACATTGGTCCTGTCATGGGCACAACTTCTTAGCTCTTGCATCTCCTGTTAAAAGAATTACTGGTTTCTATCATCATCATGATATTCATTGACATGTTCTAGATGCTGTGACATTTATTTTGTATTAATCTTAATCCAATACTCATGTCTTCTTTGTTTCTCTCACAGAAGCACCCATCTCTACAATGACTTTACAACCTGTTCACTTTGAACTAAAATTTTGCCACTGATCCAAAAAATTCCTAAAACTGTTTGCCCCATGTCACTCCCTCTCAACCTGAAGCAGCCAGAGCCATCATCACCCATTTCCCCTTAAAACAGTAAGGATTCCCTATTCAGGACAATGAGACAAGAACAAAGGACAGATAGCTGATTATAAATAAAAATTAAAAAATTAAAAGGAAAAAAATTTAAAAAGTGATAATCAATTAGGTTCTACGCCAAGAAACTTTTAAAACCAAGAGGCTATTGATAGTAAACTTGGGGCTAAGTTAAATGCTTTAGAAGTTACTGTAATACGTTTAGGCAATCAGATACAGAGTCTTAAGGTCAGACAACAATTATAATGCCATGTTTCTTATAAATTTATTTGTGTAACACCTGTTTATACAATAGCTCTCAATGGGATTGGAAAAACACAAAGATGCATCTATTAAGAATTTAGAATCATAACAATGTTAGTTTAGTGTGGGGAGCCACTCTGAATGACTCACACCTTCCATCCTGAAGCAAGAGGCTCTGACCTATCACTACATTTCGTGGTAACTTGGGCATTGCCCCAGCCCAGGAAGTAGAAGGCATGTCTTCAGGAGCAACACTCACCTGTTCCTTTGTATATACCTCTTTGCCCTGTTTGGGATAGAATATTCCATGGAAATGCCCTTTGTGTGTCCCCTTCTCTTGCTCTGCCTTTGGATGTGGCCTTCCTAGATATCAGTCAACCTGCAGACAGCAGACATCAGGAGGCTAGACTCAACCCTCTGAAACCTGACTTTTTGCCTCATTTGAATGGCTTCTCCTCAATAAAAGGGTTCAGCAAGTGCTCTTTTCTCTCTTTCTGTGAACCCTTAAGGTCAGAGGAGCCATCACAGGACCCCCAAAGAAAAAGGTATCTCTGTCTCTTGTATGATTATTTCGTGCCAGTCCAGTTCACCTGGAGTGAACCTGAGTGTTTAGTTGTGAGAAACGTGACAGTTTAAATCTCTTACAACTGCACCACTACATCCAAGTCATACAGAAAAGTAAGATTCCTATGTCATCTCCTGCCAATTTTGCAAAACAGCTATTAAATGACCTAAATGGTTTCAATCCTTAGAATATGTTGTGTCACTATTCCTGCGTCAGAGGACAATGTCCCACCTGGCCCCATTTTTACTTAAAAATGTCTCTGTGTTTTCTTTGTGTTTTTCTCCATCTCCCATCACCCCTACTCAAGATCCTTTGTTGATTCTATATGGGTAGTGGCACCTTTTCCCAAGTTTCAAATCAGCATATTTTTTTGATGGTGCCAGGAATGCAATGCCCTGTGTCAACTTTATTCAGGATGTTTCTAAGAGTTGTGTTTGCAGCAAGAAACCTGGAGGATGACGTGATTTCTCCCAGACACAGAACAGACTTGCTTCTATTTACTACAAAAGTAGTAAGTCCCTCAAACTCAGTGGTCCTCTCCTATAACACAGATCATCTAGGCCCATCTCTGTCACCCCATGGAATTGCGGGCAGGGGGAGCTGATGTGAACATGAAGCAATGAATAATTCAATCCTTTTTGTCTGAACCAGGGGTCTTGGGTCTTTTGTCAGCCTCTTCCAACTGGTAATGGGCTAACCCATTAATGAAATCATTAGCTTATAAATGTGGTAAAATTCCAGACCCTTCCATCCAACTAATTGTTCACTTTTTACCAAGTAAAAATTAAATGTGATAACCCCTTCTTGGTAAAGATGCTAGGAAAAAAACTTTTTGCATTTTTTAAAAATTTTAATTTTTATATGTAACAGCAGAATACACTACAATTCATATTACACATATAGAGTGCAATTTTTCATATCTCTGGTTGTACATAGAGTCACACCATTCATGTCTTCATACATGTACTTAGGATAATGATGTCCATCTCATTCCACCATCTTTCCTACCCCCCCCCATACCCCCTCAGAACATTTTGATATCATGATGCCTTTTTGGAAAACAAATTTACAATATGAGCATAAAATATGTGGATACTATATTACTCAGTGATACCATTTTTGAAAGCCTATAATATAAAAGCTCTGTGTATTCAGAATATATATATGTAAATATGTGTGTGTGTGCACACACACATATGTATGAATGCTTTAAAGCATTCATCATGGTTGTAACTACTAATAACACCATAAAGATTCACCAAAAGGAGAATCCTAAAAGTTAGTGAAAACAATAATTAGATCTCTACCTAATGATCTGAATATTCCCACCATGGATTTCTCTCCCATCATGTGTTGTTATTTGTATCATGTACTGTGAAACGCATGTTCCAAGAAAAAAAATTTTATGTTACCTCATGTTTCCATATAAAACAACATATAAATAATTCTATGAACAGGAAAGAGTGGAAATAAGGAATCAAAATGGACTACTGAAAAAAAATGACTTCTCTTGGGGTGGGTATGAAGGATAGAAAATAAAAGAAAATTTTAAAATGAGCTACTCTCTAAGTGGATCAACATATAAAATCATATTACAGTGAAGACTATAATTTCCCCCTGAACTCTTGATTGTCCCTCAAAAGGAGCCTTCTGTGACCAAAAAGGACAATACCAATGCCCTTCAGGAGGCAAGATCTGGCAGAAGAAAGGAAGGTGGGTTCAGTTGACATGGGCACAAGGTAAGGCTGTAAAGAACGGACGTTGGCACCCAAGATCTTTCAGGAAATGCTCACTCTGTGCTACTCAGTATTAAAACAGGAGGGGAAGAAGAGAGAGGCCTGGAGAGAAACTCTGATGGACTCAGCCTGTCCCCACTCCCCTTCTTCGTGCCCCCTCGCTTGGCCCCTCACCTTCCTCAAAGTCGCTCTTCTCCACAAAGAGGAGCAGCCATCTCCACCCCCACATGGGGATAATTGCAGGTTCAGGCCTGTCTGGGGTGGGTACCTGAAACGCCCCAATCCTACAGTGGGCGGACACACAAAACCCTGATTTATTAAGCTGGGGGCTGGTGCTTCAGGCAACGCATCAAAAGCAGGTCCCCTAGACCTTTCCCAAGCCTTATTAACGGACAGCTATTACAGAGGCAGCAGGCAGGGGGCGCCAGGAGCCGCTAGCGCATCCTGGTGGCCACTGGGGTCTGGGTTTTCTCAGGGTCGCAGAACCGCGTGCAGCTGTGGCTGGTGGGGGCTCAGCGGGAGGCAGAGCTGGAGCTGCAGCTGCGACCCAGGCCGGGCGAGGTCAGTGGGTGGGAGCCGGGATACCCGCCATCAGCCAGGCTAGGATTGCAGAGCGATGTGGGCGAGCAGTAGGAGACTGGGGGAGAGTTCCAGCGGGACAGCGCGGGCTGGTACTCCCGCAGCGTAGGGAGAAAGGGGGTTCGCGGAGAAGCGGGTAGTGTTAGGAGTCATAATTCCGGATTAGGCTCAACCCCCTTCTTCATTTCTCCGACCCTGGTCCTGGCGGCCTCCAACTCCATCTCCAAATGACCCCAGAGTCAGTGTAACTATGCCACCAGTGGTCAGCCTTGAAGCTCCTGCAAGCACGATCCCGGTGACAGGTCAGTGAAGGATGATGCTCCGTCGTCAGTTCAAGTCACTGCTTGCAATGCACTGCGGGGCCCCCGCTTGCTCGCACTGAAATGGAGCCTAACAGAGACCCCTGGGACAGGTCAAGCAGAGGAGGAAGGGAGGTGCACGCTGTCTTCCGAGGCCCTGATAAACTGAAGTTCCACCAAGGGCCCGTTCTGCCCTCATAATGGCTTCTCAGGTCCTTCAGCTAAGTCTGGCGAGTCTGGCCCCCACAAGAGGAGGAGTTTGCTCTGGACACTCCAGAGGATCTGGGGCCGCTGCAGTTCGTGAAGCTGCGCAAACAGCACTCATTGGTGGACGACGCATGGTTCTGCGATCGCATCACCGTGCAGGGTCCGGGAACCTCGGCGGAGACCGCGTTTCCGTGCTACCGCTGGGTGCAAGGCAAGAACGTCCTGAGCCTGCCCGAGGGCACTGGTGAGCCGGCAGCGTTGGGGAAGTGGGAGCAAGGCCTCTTCAGGAAGTGCTGGGGGCAGAGGAGCAGAAAAGGACTGAGTAAGGTCGGTGGTGCTTAGAGAAAGGATGGACCCCGAGGCACGTGGAGTGCAGGGATTCCAGGATGCACGACAGGAAAAGGGAAGAAGTTATGAAGTCCCTAAGTTTTACCCAGAATAAGTGATGCTGCGAGTGAGGCTGGAGAGGGATAAGTGATCTGGAGATTCTGTCTTCCAAAAAGGTGAAGATAGTGGGAGATGCAGCAATGAAGGAAAACAGAGAAACACAGTAGAAAGGATTCCTCTATGTTAGGGCAGCAGCAGGTAAGGGGCTCATGGAATAAGGTGGTCAGTAACTTGTGAGCAGGACACAGCTATGGAAACAAATGACAACAATGTTGGAGAGCTGGTTTGGGTGGCATAACAGGGAATTCAGCTGTGACGAGTGGAGACACGGTAGAAGATGGGGATGAATGAGGACAGCAAATGCTGAAATTGTTACCATGGGAAAAAAGGAGAAAAACATCGTGACACAATTAGGGATATGGACATGGTAAGAATAGAAACATGGACTATGTACTTCTGAAGAACAAGTGAAGTTAAATACAGGTGAGAATAGAAACAAATTAGGTTTATATAAATTATGGGATGGGGAGACTGATAGACTCTTGGAACCTTTTGTTAGGTAGGATAAGAGGCTGAAAGTAATGTGCACAGAAATTCTTTTAATCAGGAACAGGTGAGGGTGGAGGTGGAGAAGGGTAGTGTATATAAGTAGAGCTAACATGAAATATGTCATTTGGAAGACAGAGGAAGATGAGGACAGGGAAAGGCCAGGACTGGCTAAATGTACCAAAGTAATATGTGATTATGTAGGCTAAGTGTGGACATGACAAGAGATTAAGTAGAGGATTCAGAGATAATGATGAGTAGGGACTGGAGGATGAATGTGAATTAAAGAACAAGAAAGTATAGTAAACATGGGATATTTGCTTTAGGAAAATTTTCACTGAGATTGGTGGAAATCAGGAATAAGGTGTGAATAAAAATAGATAAAGGATGTCACAGACAAATCAGGGGAGGAGGAGCCAAAGAAAAAGGTGACAGCATGCTGTAATATAATTAAGAATAGAGATGAGAACAAACCAAGAATGGCACCAGTTTGGACAAAACTGTGTGATCTATCATCTCCCTAGCTTGCCTGGCAGGAGACAATGCCTTGGACATCTTCGAGAAGCATAGAAAGAAAGAACTGGAGGAAAGACAGGCATACCTACTGGTGAACACCCACCCTTATACCTCCCAATTTTTCCACATCTTCCTATCTCCTGCTCCATTCCTGATCCTATTTCTTCCTCAACTCTTTCCCATCTGCTAGTTGGGGCATCTGGAAGGAAGGGATACCCCTGAAAATAGCTGCAGACACAGAGAATGATCTGCCCCCAGACATGAGATTCCATGAGGGCAAGAGGCTGGACTATGAATGGACAGCAAAGACAGAGTAAGGAGAAGGTCAGAATGGAGTGGGGGCTAGTGGATCGCAAATCAGGAGGGATTTGGTTAGTTGATTGTTTCCTCTGATGCTGTCCTAGGGCCCGGGAGGTGGTTTTCAAATGTATTTACACTCTGCTGACATCCTGGACCCGCCTGAAAGAATTTGATCAGATATTTTGGGGGCCAGAAGAGCGCCCTGGCTGGTCAGTGGTTCCCCCAGGCCTCCGTGACCCCTTGAGGTCTTTTTTTTTCCTCCAGGTCATCCATGGCACTTGAGAGTCTCCCATATCTTCTTGCCAGATGAGAAATAATTATAACTCGCCATCTCAGAAAGGCCTGAGGATGAAAACATGAGGGCTGGGTAGGGTATGATCATATGCCTGAATTCTTGGGATAGAACCTGCAAGAGAGGAATATCCAGGTAACTATTTTCCTCCCATTCTGCATCCCCACCCCACAGAGAAGGTTCATCAACACTGGCAAGAGGATGAACTATTTGGCTACCGGTTCCTCAATGGTGCTAACCCCATGCTGTTGAGATGCTCTACTTCTCTGCCTTCCAGGCTGGTGCTTCCCCCAGGGACAGAGGAACTTGGGGCCCAGTTGAAAAAAGAACTCCAGGTACTTCCTCCCATACTCAGTTGATCTATCCTTGGCAATGTGGCCCAGAGATGTAGTGATGTTAAGAGACCAAATGCATGTCAGAGGAAGGAATGTTGTCTTAACCTGCTGTCCTTGGTGTAGAGCACTGTGCTGGGAAGATCTAGAGAGAATAAAATATGTAGGAAAAAACATTTGACACTGGTGAGAGCTAAATACAGGTAGCAGGTGTTTAGGATATGATGGGAAACGGACGCTGGATATTCGCACAGTTCTCCTACCCCAACACTGCTCCTGCCCTCTGATCCTCCACTTGCCTGGCTCCTGAAATTAGTGTGCCTGTGGTTCACAGTAGATTGGACAGGTATGGTCCAAAACTACCTCTGCACAATGAAGGGTTGTTCCTAGGGAGCCTTCCCAAGATAATGGCACGAAGACAGATTGAACATCTTTACATTTCTTTTCCTTTGCTCTGATGCTGTGGGGGCATTCTTCCAATTTTTTTTTTTAGTTGTAGTTGGACACAATACCTTTATTTTATTTATTTTATTTTTATGTGATACTGAGGATCGAACCCAGAGCCTCACACATGCTAGGCAAGCACTCTACTGCTGAGCCACAACCCCAGCCCCAGTCTTCTGATCTTAACCATGCATACATTTCTCCTTTCCCCAGAATGGTTCCCTGTTTGAGGCTGACTTTATCCTGCTGGATAGAATTCCAACCAATGTGATCCAAAGAGAGAAGCAGTACCTGGATGCCCCCCTTGTCATGCTGAAGATGGAACCCAATGGGAAGCTGCTACCTATGGTCAAACAGTTGAGGTACCCTGAGCATCTCACTCCTAACACTGTTCTCTGTTCATCTTACCTGTCCAAGGACAGAGAAACCTGGCTCTTTCTCTCTTTCCATCCTTACTCCTGACCTCACTGCATGAGAACTATCTTCATATCTATCTGATCGCTCCTTTCTAGTTTTCAGATTGGTCACTACTTATCTGGGCATACCTGAGAATCACAATGGCCTCTCTTGGTTTTCATGCTGAAGTTACTCAATCTCTTTTGATCTTTCAATGTGGTAAATATTTCTTCTTTCTTAAACATCTTTTCTTCCTTAATTTTAATATTTTCACTGCTGTTTGCACAGTCATTGATACATAATATCAATTTCTCATTCTCACCTTCTTTTTCCCATTCTACCACCAAAGCTCAGACGCCCATCCTGTTAGATGCCGCCATACTGTTAGAGCCGCCATACTGATCCCTTCCTTCCATTTCACCTGCATTCACACAAACTTTCATGACACTTACATGGCGCCATGGCTAGTGACAGACAATGTGGAAGTGTCCTACTTCCTCCTACTTGGTTTTCACTTTCTCAGAGGCAATTACTTGATTTCAGTCATTTCCATTTCCCTCAAAATACAGAGCAAAGTGTCTTACATGTGGCAAGAGGTCAATGAATGTTTGATTCCTCTTTCTTTTAGCTCCAAACTCCCACCCCCAGTTCTCCTACCCCAACACTGTTCCTGCCCTCTGATCCTCCACTTGCCTGGCTCCTGGCCAAGTCCTGGGTCCAAAATTCAGATTTCCAACTGCATGAGTTCCAGTATCATTTGCTGAACACTCACCTGCTGGGTGAGGACATTGCTGTTGCCACCATGAGGTGCCTCCCAGGACTGCACCCTGTCTTCAAGGTACAGGCTCCACCCTCCAGGTCCCATCTTGTACCTCAGAGAGAGGGAAAACCCAACAGCTGTATGGGATTTAAAAGCCTAAGTCTTCAAGATATGACCATGACACTGATGATTGGCACTCAACAAGCATAGGTATGGTGTCACAGCACAGAATCTTCATAGTGTCTTATGAACAGAGGGAGAGAAAGGAGACAGATAACTATTGCAAGACCTTGACCTTGGTTTTATTTTAATACTTAAATTCTTTTTATTTTGAGAAAATTGTAGATATACACAAGTTAAGAAATAATACAGAGTGATCTCATCTGTCCTATGAAGTCAAATACTTGGATTAATTAAGTACACATTGTAAGTCAGTTCTCTGAAATTCTCTGCCAATGGGTCAGGAATAGAGTAGGAATATAATTTGTTAAAGCGAAATGTTAGTTCTGCCTTAGGAGATTTATCATTTGTGTGGACAGCAATTTCTGGAATTAGAGAGACATAGAGAGGTGCTATAGTATTGGTGGAGATGTTCCACCATAACTGAAGTAGTCAGATAAGCAGAAAATCAAAGGACAGAGTCAAAGAGAGCAGAGAGACAGCAAAGCCTGACAGATCTCTTGAACCTGCCAAGAGTGAGGTGGATAAAGAGCTGCATTTGCATGGTGGTATCAGGAGGTGGGGAGGAAGGAAGAAAGGAAGGGAGGAAGGGAGGAAGAGAGGGAAGGAAGGACACCAATGATCATGGGAAACAGTAACTGCAGCATGCCTGAGTGCAAAATTGGAGAGGCAAGGTCAGAGGTCTGTGCTTCTGAAACACCTGGGAGTCCTCAATATGGGTGAGTTGTACAGACCTTATTTTTAAAAGAGTGAGTCTGGTTATCTATTGCTGGGCATAATGCAGAAAAAAAAAAGATGTGTAAAACTTGCTTTAAAAATTTTTGGAAATCGTAATGTCACTTTGAAACAGGGAACATAGCCAAGAAGGCAGCAAACGTGCATACTTAGGCATCAGAGCAATGATCAGAAACTTCAAAGTCAGGTAAAGAAGCCAGTTTGGAGACCAAGATGAGCTTTTCAGTTTTAGATACAGGGAGTTTGAAGTATTGGTCAGATATGCGAGTGAGTACTTGGCAGGCAGAACAACAGAATTGTAGGTGGATGCAGTAAGACATGCCTGTAATCCCTGTAACTCTGGGGCTGGGGCAGGAGGATCACAAATTCCAGGCCAGACTCAGCCACTTAGTGAGACCCTGTCTCAAAATAGAAAATAAAAAGAACTGGGAATATAACTCAGTGGTAAAGCACCCTTGATTTCAATCCCCAGTACAAAAACAAACAAAGAAAACTGAATTGTATTGATGCTTGGAGTTCCCACCCCAATCCTAATCTGGGCTGTAGTAATTTGGGTTTTTAGGGTTACAAAAGCAAAGTAATTATTAATATAGTTGATGGAATCTTATATTTGATGATCTTATGATATTTTGCATCACCATGTTCTTAAATTATTAAGTATATTTTTATACTTTAAAATCCTTGTTTACTAGTTTGGCCCCCTCCATATTTCCCTAACCTCAATATAACAACTTCATCACATGCCAAACAGCTGCATTGTTATCAGGAGCCACCAGAGGTATCATTAAAGGTCATATAGGCAGGTTCTGCATGCAGATTACCAGCATCTGAATATTGAATCTTGGCCTCAGTGCTTACTCAGATGTGTGCTTTGGGGCCCTCATCTCTGAATGGAGATAATAGGATCTCCATCATGAGGTTGTTAAGGCATTAAATGATAAAATGTGGTGTCACAGAAAAGTATTGGTTTTGTTTTATTCTTTGGGTTATTATAATTAATTATCATCATTATCCTCATTATTGTTAGGGACTCTGATTTGGGTTCTTTATTCCCTTATTTTGGAGGTCGTATGTTTTCTGTAATGCCAATATCCTTCCATGAATTTTCTGAAAAGACCAGTATTGAGGGACTTTAATGCCTTAAAACCAGAAGTATCACCTCAATCTTGCCCTTGGCCCAGTACCAAACAATCAAAATGTGAAAAAAACTATATGAATCTTGTATATTGAACAAGTTATAATGGGGAAACCACCACTTAGCATAAAAATAAGCATGTGTCAATGATAAGTGGCCTTCATTAGGGGACATATAGGGCCTAATTAGGAATGGCTTAAACAGGTAGCTTGATGTGACATCTTTAATCCTGATTAAGACCTAAAAATAAAAAAGGAAAATGATGAGTAGTTAGATGTGTGGTTTTGAAATAAGCACAGGCTTGTTTAAGTTATGATGATGTGAAATATAGAGAAAGAACACATTATATCATAAGTTAAGGGGCAGATTCTTTAAAATACAACTGTGTTCAAGGTGAATATAATAAAGGCAAAGATCTCAAGAACTTCTGTGTGCCAGGTAGTGTTCCAAACCTGCTGCTCAGTCACTCTCAGAAGCAGTACTGCAGCACCTGCGATAAGACACCCCATCATGCCCCTGGTAACTGATGAGGAGACTGACACTTAGAGGGTTCATTATGTTGCTCAGGTATCAAGGTGAGTAGTGAAATGTGCACTCAAACCCCACTCTGTGTGTCTCCAAAGCCCAACTGTCATGGAAGCTGGAGGATATGGGAGTGAGTGGTTAGAGGAGCAGGGGACCAGACTATCAAAGTAGCAGCAGGGACAAAAGCATCAAGAATAGAGCAGGACACCATTCTGTGTTCCAGACTCCACAAGAAAGGACCCAAGCATGGCCTCCATTAACCACCCCTCCAATCTCCTGCACCCAGCTCCTGGCGCCCCATGTCCACAACACTATGGAAATCGACACCCGGGGCCGGATCCAGTTTAACTCAGATGAAGGAATATTTGCAAAGGTAAAGAGGAACTTGAACATGGGTCTGCCTAATCATCCACTTCTCTATAACTTCTTGACATCCTCAAGACCCCAGACCAACCTGCGTGAATGGCCTGATCCTTAAACTCGTGAGCTCTGTTCCATCACATAGATGACTTGAAATCTGAACAACCCCATTTCTGAATCCCTGTATAATAGGCAATTATTCTGTTCTTCAAGCCTTGTTAACTTTCTCATCCTGGGCAGTGAGCACAGGTGGAGGTGGTCATCCAGATTTAGCCGGTCAGGCAATGACTCAGCTGACCTATTGCTCCCTCTGTCCTCCTGATGACCTGGCTGACCGGGGTCTTCTGGGAATCCCAAGTGCTCTCTATGTTCATGATGCCTTGACCGGTAGATGAGAAGCAGCTAAGAAATGGGGAGTGGGAGTGGGAGAAGGAGGGTGAGGTTCTGGCTTGAGATCAGCATAGGGCAAAAGCAAAGAGGGTAGGAGAGAGGCAGGAAATGGAGGTGAGGAGAGCTGTGAGTAAGTAAACCATAGGATCTGGTGGCATGGGGGATTATGTTAAGAAGAGTGTCTGGCAACCATGTGCAGTGTAGGGAATTCCTGGAACTCTTGACTTACAACTTCCTTTACACAATTGTGTCATAAACCTGGGGAATGTTCCAAAAGGCAAGTCTACTAGGACCTGACCCAGGTTTAGTGGCATGATTAGAATAGTAGAGGTCAGAGGCTGGAGCCTTCTGGGATCACAGATTTCAGCTCCCTTCTCTGAGTAGGTATGTGGAGGGGATCATCCACCTCTTCAACCAGAGGAATGATGTTGTGAGGGGGGATCCTGAGCTGCAGGCCTGGTGTCGGGAGATCACGGAGGTGGGGCTGTGCCATGCCCAGGACAGAGGTAAGATCCATCTCAGAGACAGGAGCGCTTTGGAGACTCTGCCAGAACCTCTTCCCAGCTCTGCTCCTCTGAGACAGAACCCCAACCTCTCCTGACACCACTCCCACCATACCTGAAAGCATCTGAATTCCATTCATAACCCCCTAAGGCTCAGAACACTTCTAGATCCCAAGGATTGTCTCCTCAGAGACCCTGACCATCAAGCCTACTCCTATCCCCATCGCAGTCACAGATGCCTATAACCTACCATGTCCTGGGACCCAACCAGGCCAAAGCCAGTGAAGGATTCTGTCCAGTTCATGCTGGGTCTCACCTTCTATCTTCATGGTCCCCTGTTTTCCTGCCTGAAGATATAAAGAGGAAAATTTTCACACCAAAGCTTATAAGGACCCACTCTGGCTTCCCCTCTCTTCTCTTCCTGTCTGTGACTATCCACCATGCAGAGAGGCCCAGGCCAGAGTGCAAGGGCATTTCCAGATGCAACCTCAGTACCATGCATGCTTTGGCTCAAACCTGACTCAATTCCCTTATCCTTGGGACTCAGGTTTCTTTGGCCAATTTGTCCACCCCTCTTGGATCAAGATCCTTCTTCCCTTCCATAGCTCTCTTCTTTCCATGAAATATAGAGGGTTTACAATACACACTTAGATATATTTTTTAACTTCTGATTCACCCATTGTTCCCCCTTATCTTTCAGTGTTCTCTGTATCTCATCAGTTAAAGGTTATGTACTAAACAAATTTTAAAGTACTAATTTCAGTCTCTTCCTCTTCCTAGTTATGCAACCTTGAACAATTTACTTATTCTTTTTTCTCGTTGACTTTTGGTTTATTTATCTCTAAAATGCACATACTGTTTTCATTCCCTCCTCACCACTTACCTCACTGAACTTTTGTGATGCAAATGAAATGTGTGACAATGCCAAAATGTGTCGACTGCATATTGTGAGTTGTTTAATCATAGGCTCCACGCCATCAAAAAATACCTCCCCAATATGGTCAGCACGGAACAGGAGAATCCAGGCTCTGACAGATAGTAGATGACTTTGGGCTGATCACTAAGTTTTTTGACCCTGACTCACCATACTAATTTTATCTTTTTATTCTGTAATTTTGATGCTTTGACATCTTGGGGATTTGCTGACCCTGAAGGTACTGCCTTTCCCAGGGCTAGCTAACTTCCTGTGTGCATGTCTTTCCTGTGCTAACCAACCATCTGAGAGCCCACACTCCTAACTACTTCCTCTTAGGAGCTCTCACACTCCAGGCCTAAATTCTGAGTCTATACCCCTAATCACTTCCTCTAGGGAGCTCTCACACTCTAGGCCTGAATTCCAGAGGCATTGATAGACAGGTGGGATGGTACCTCAAATGTGACAGAATTATCCAAAACAGCCAGTCCTAAGCCTGCCTATTCTATCTTACTCATTCCTTATTGTGAAAACCATAATAGAGGCTCTTGCTCCAGTTGCCCTCTACTCCCTCTGTTCCCTGGCAGGCTCTTGTGCTTCCTTGTGTGGCCCCCTAAGGTATAGCAAGTACCTTTCATTTGGAACCTATAAGTATAATAAACCATCTTTTCAATGGCATTAATCTCTTGTCTGTTGGCCTCATCATACCTGAAAGGTAATGAAAATAGCTGGGCATGGTGTCACATAGCTGTAATCCCAGCAATTTAGGAGGCTGAGGCAGGAGGATGACAAGTTTGAGGCTAGCCTCAGAAACTTAGTAAGACCCTGTCTCAAATAAAAAAGAAAAAGGGCTGAGGACAGAGCTCAGTGGTAAAGTGCCCCTTAGTTCAATCCCCAGTACTTAAAAACTAAACTAAAATAAATAATGAAACTATATTTCAAATACTCACCTGTAAATTGAGTGGAGTGAGATAGCTGACATTTGAGCTACTTCCTGTGTCTGAAATGAGACAATAACTTCTCTTTTCCTAGCATTATTATTCAGTCATCTATAAGAACTGCCTGGAAATAAGAAAGCATGTTTCTGTGTTTGTTTAGGGGGATGTGAATTTTATTGAAATCAAATAGACCAAGAGGAAAAAAAGATCTAAGTCATAGGTATACAACTTAAGGACTTTTACTAAGGTGGCCCGGGGGATAATCACCACTTGGATCAAGAGTCAGAACTTTACCAACTCTCTCAAAATCTCCTGTCATACCCATCCAGAGGCAATTACCATCCTGACTTTTCACAATGCAGGTTGGTTTGATTTCTTTGTAACTTCATATAAATCGAAATATGAGCTTGAACTCACTTACTTCATTCTCTGAATAATGTGAGAATTACACATGCTGTTGCATATAGCATGGACTTCTTTCACTGTCACGCCTGTATAATATTCTATTATATGAATATGGTACAACTTATTTTTCATTTGTGCTATTGATAGAAATTATGGTTGTTGTTTCCAGTTTGTAGCTATTAATCTTAATGCTGCTGTGAACACTTTTGAGTAGGTTTTTTCTTTGTACATATCTAGGAGAGAGATTAATGAATCATAGAGTACATGCATGTTTTGTTTGAAATAGTTTCTTTTATTTTATTTATTCTAATTTGCTATATATGACAGCAGAATTCAATTCATTTCATATTACATAAATGGAGTACAATTTTTCATGTCTCAGGTTGAACACAAAGTAGAGTCACACCGATCATGTTTTCATACATGTACGTAGGGTCACGATGTCTATCTCATTCCACCGTCTTTTCTATCCTCACACCCTCTGCCTTCCCCTCCCTCCCCTTTGCCCTATTTAAAGTTCGTCTATTCCTTCCATGCTCTCCCTCAGCCCCATTATGAATCAGCATCCTTATATCAGAGAAGACATTTGGCATTTGATTTGGGATTGGCTTACTTCACTTAGCATTATATTCTCCAACTCCATCCATTTACCTGAAAATGCCATGATTTTATTCTATTTTATTGCTGAGTAAGAGTCTATTGTGGATATATACCACATTTTCTTTACTCATTCATCTACTGAAGCACGTCTAGGTTGGATCCACAGTTTAGCTATTGTGAATTGTGCTGCTATTGATGTGGCTATGTCCCTGTAGTATGCTGTTTTTAAGTCCTTTGGGTATAGTCCTAGGAGAGGGATAACTGGATCAAATGGTGTTTCCATTCCAAGATTTCCAAGGAATCTCCATACTGTTTTCCATATTGGCTGCACCAATTTGCAGTCCCACCAGCAATGTATGAGTGTGCCTTTTCCCCACATCCTCACCAACACTTATTGTTGTTTGTAGTCTTAATAGCTGCCATTCTGAATGGAATGGAATAAACTCTTACAGTAGTTTTGATTTGCATTTCTCTAATTGCTAGAGGTGTTGAATATTTTTTCATATATTTGTTGATTGATTGTATATCACCTTCTGAGAAGTGTCTGTTCAGTTTTTTGGCCCATTTATTGATTGGCTTATTTGTGTTTTTTTATTGTTGTTGTTGTTGTTTGTGTGTGTGTGTTAAAGTTTTTGAGTGCTTTATATATCTTAGAGATTAGTGCTCTATCTGATGTGTGAGGGGTAAAAATTTGCTCACATTCTGTAGGCTCTGTATTCACTTCACCGATTGTTTCTTTTGCTGAGAAGAAGCTTTTTAGTTTGAATCCATCCCATTTATTGATTCTTGATTTTAATTCTTGTGCTATAGGAGTCTTATTAAGGAATTTGGGACCTAATCTGACATGATGGAGATTTGAGCCTACTTTTTCTTCTATTAGGTGAAGGGTCTCTGGTTTAATCCCTAGGTCCTTGATCCACTTTGAGTTGAGTTTTGTGCATGGTGAGAAAAAGCAGTCATGAAATTCATCTGGAAAAATAAACAGACCAAAATAGCTAAAGCAATCCTTAGCAAAAAGAGTGAAGCAGGTGGCATCACTCTACCAGACCTTAAACTAGTAACACAAATAGCATAGTATTAGCACCAAAATAGACTTGTAGACCAATGGTACAGAATAGAGGACACAGAGACAAACCCACATAAATATAGTCATCTTATATTAAACAAAGGTACCAAAAACATATATTGGAGAAAAGATAGCCTCTTCAACAAATGGTGCTGGGAAAACTGGAAATTTATATCAACAAAATGAAATTGTTTTAAATAGTTTATGACAGTTTGGGAAAGCAATTGTACCAATATTAATTCCTTCTAGCATAGGACAAGTTATAACCATTTCATTTTCTCTTAAGTGTACCACAGAGAATTCTGTTATTTCCTCTTTAGCCATATTAGTGGGTATATTTAAGTTGTATTACCCCCAATGACTAGTGGAGCTGAGTACCTTTACATAGAATTAGTAACTATATGGATATCCTTTTCTGTGAAAGGCCTTTTCAAGTATTTGCCCATTTTCCTAAGATTTATCTGTCTTCATCCTACTGACTTTTAACCATTTTTATAAAAGGAGATATTTGACCAAGAACCTCTTCTACCTCCTTACTCTCCAAATCTTACCATAAGAGCAATAGCTACTATGTACTGAGGGGATTTATGTAATCATCTCACTAATAAGGTAATTATTGTTATTATTGTTGTAGTTGATTATTATTATTGCCATATTCAGAGAAAAATATTAAGGTTCAAGGAAGGTAGTCAATTGGTCCAACTGATGCAACTGGTCAGCAGCAGAGCCAGGACTGGGACCCAGGGCTTATGCCACAGCCTGTGCTCTGGACCACAGCACTCCCTACGTCACAGGTGATCTTCAGATAGTCTTTCCATGATATATATATTAACCAAATTATGAAAAACCCTTCCTGAGTTTTCATGTACCCTTTCCCTGTTTTATTTCTAATCTTACCACTATCTAACATAATTTTGTTATTTTATTTTCCTTCCATTTTAGAATCTAAGCTGTAAGAGGACAGGGATATTGATGTGTTGTACCTACCAGTGTAGTCCCGATGGCTTGACAGTGCCTGGTCCATAGAGTTCCAGGGTTTTTGAATTAATGCATAAATGAATGCATGAACACATACTAATAACTAAGTCTGTATTTCTTTATCCCCTCTGGGTAATGTTTCTAAAAATTGTTTTTTCTTCTCCTAGGTTTCCCTGCCTCTTTTCAGTCTTGGCTTCAACTCTGTCATTTCCTTACCATGTGCATCTTCACACGCACTGCCCAACATGCAGCCATCAATAATAGTTAGGTAGGGACCACTGACAGCAACAGACCCTGAGGTCTAGGTGGGTGCAACCAAGTGCCTAGACTAGCGGGATGCTTGAAGGGGAAAACTGGAGCTTGGGGTCCTGAAGTTCAGAGTCCTTGAGTGACTCCAGATTCTTCTCTCCCCGCCACCCCTCAAGCTGGACTGGTTTTACTGGGTTCCTAATGGCCCATGCTCAATGTAGATGCCCCCACCCACTACCAAGGAAGATGTAACAATGGCCACAGACATGGGGTCACTACCCAATGTCCAGCAGTCTTGTCTTCAGATGCTTTTTTCTGCGGCAACTGGGCTGATGGCAGCCAGACATGGTGAGAAGGGCTCTTTGGAACTCCAGGGGTATGGAAAACTGAAGAAAAGCATTGCAGTGAGGGGCTGGACTCTGGGTCCCTCTTTATTGGAACTAGGAGCTAATGCATCCATTCTTTCTGCTACAGTTGCCCCCAGGACATCACAGAGAAGACTATTTCTCAAGCCCTGAGCCCAAGGCGGTGCTAAGACAATTCCAAACAGATCTGGATAAACTGGAAAGGGAAATTGTGGCCGGAATGAGAAACTAGACCTTCCCTATGAATACTTGAAACCTAGTTGCATAGAGAACAGTATCGCTATCTAAGCCTGAATGTGCTCAAATATTTGCCCCTTTGAAAACCATGGGCCACCATTATAGTTATCATTTTCTCTTGAGTTTTATGTTTTCCTGCGTCTGAGTTTCCACAGTTGTGTTTTCTTTCCTGAGTGCCCTACCTGAATGTGTCTCTAGCCTGAGGCCTTGCTCTCATTTCCAGGTAATCTAAGACAATGATCTTTAACCTGAAACCACATTCCTTACAGAAATCAACCATCAGGTAGCTTTCTCCTGTCCCTAAAAAATTTGTCTTCTCCATTTCCTATATAATAATTTTAGATGGATTTTTAAATGTGACATTAAAGATAGGTCTGATTTTATTTTTAACATCCAGATATTATCACAACACTTTTCATTGAAAAGTCCATCTTCCTTCACTGATCTATAATGCTGACATAAATCAAGCTGCCATATACAAATGGGACTATATTATTTCACTCATATGATCGTCTTATGTTGTACTGCACTGACTTAATTACTATAGCTTTATAATCAACACAGATTACTATTTCATGAGACATATTAATACGATTTATCCTTTAAAGGTGTCTTCTTTTCTTGGACTTTTGACTTTCTATGTAAATGTTAGAGTTAGCTTGCCAAGTTCCACAAATAAAATCTGTTGTGATTTTGATTAGAATTGCATTGCAGTTATATAAAGTTTATAATCTTAAGGAAGCTTTGTATTTTTGAGATAATTCCAACAGTATCATTTTATACATTGCTGAATTCCAAAAGTGCCAAGATTTAGTTTGCAAATTTTGCCTTTGTATTCATCTGTATGATTACCCTTTCTTATATTATCTTTGAGTGGCTATAATTACTCAGTAGTGAGTTGGATAGTGTTCCTCATTTATTTATTTATTTATTGCTATTTTTAAAAGAGTATCTTATCTATAATTAGAATTATCTTTTCTTTTTAACTTTTATTGGTGCATATTAACTATACAGGAGAGTGGGTTTCATTGTGGCATATTCATATATGCATATAACATAATTTGATCAATTTGTTTCTTTAATATTTAACAATTTTTTCACCTAAGATAAAAAGAATTAACAGCATGTTTGAATTCTGATGAGATAGATGCATCAGGGAAGAAAAATTGTTGATGCCCAGGGAAAATTACTATCATAATTTGTTTGTCTTTGGTAGGCAAGAAATAGAGATACTAATTCATAAGTAAAAGGAAGAGGCTTTATTAGGAGTGTGGTTATTTATTCTACAGTAACAAGGGATAAGGTGGAATATATTGACACAATTTTTTGACTTACCAGGAGTGGTGATTTTAAAGAATCATGACTATGACCTAAGACCTAAACCTTTGAGAAACTATGGTAAATATATCGAGGATAAATACATAATTTATCACAAGGAGAAATTGTATTTGGCAGAAATTGGTGAAGACATTCAGAGGTGGTTGTTTTTTGGAAGGGGGAGGATACATTTATGAATATCAGTAAGGAATAAGGACACCTAATTCACTTCCAGAGTTACTAGCATAAGGGATGTGGGGGGAATTATGCCCTTTTTGAGAGCTGTAGGGAAATAGTGTGCTCAGAGGGGAGACATGTTTCATTTAGAATAAGGAAGTCATAAGAATGTTTGGAGAAAAGATTAATAATATTTGGGGTTTGGCAGACGATAATCCATGAGTCCAGAGGGCACAATGGTGGAATTTCAGGGTTGGGGAGGTGTTATGGTTTGGATACGGTATCCTCCAAAAGTCCCTGTGTCCATGCAGGAATGTTCACGGTGAAATGATTGAATGTGAGAGTTGTAACCTAATCAGTCCATCCCAGTTTGAAGGGACTGAGTGGGTGGTAACTGTAGGCAGGTGGAGCATGGCTGGAAGAGTTGGATCGCTGTGGGTGTGTCCCAGAAACTTTCCTCTTAAGGCCCCTTCCTGCCTCTTCTTCTGCTTCCCCGATGCCATGAGCTGAGCAGCTTTCTTGAACACCAGAACTGAGCAGCTTTCCTCCATCCTACCTTTCTGCCATGATGCTCTCTCTCACCCTGGATCCAGAGCAATGGAGTTGGTGACCATAGACAGAAACCTCTGAAACTGTGAGCCCAAATAAACTTTTTCTCCTCTAAGTTGTTCTTGTCAGGTATTTTGGTCACAGTGGTGAAAAGCTGAATAACACAGGAAACCTTTGTTGCCTAGATGAGAAGGCTTACTATTGGAAGCCACTATCCAAAAGAAATTAATAAGAGTACAGGCTCTGGAGTCAGGATATTTGGGTTCAAATCCAATTACCATGTACTTTCACCAAATAACATAGGAGGGGTCACTGATGGGGCCCTGAAAGGAGATGTAGAGAACTTCCACATGGAAGAGTGAGAGATGGAATGGAGACCTGTGCTGCTTGTAGTAACTGTAAATAGGAGATAAAGGACTCAGAGGTAGAAGTCCCAGTGATTCCAAGGCAGATAAGGAATGATAAGGCTATGGCAGGGGGAATAGAACCCAGACATCTGGGATCTCACATTAAGCCTGTCGATAGAGGCAAAAAGACAGTCCTCCTCTACCTTTCCAGCACTCTGGTTTGCTGCCAAAAGAAACTACAAGTCAAACTTACCACAAGCTTATGGGAATAAAGAAGCCTCCAAGGGGCAATATCAAGAACTCTGCTAAAATGATGTATTAAATTATAAAGAAAAAGACAAAATATATGATTGTGTCACTAGACACCAAAAGTGAGCTTTTTAAAATTTATATGTTCATCTTCAAAAAACCTCTAAAGGAAGAAAAATAAAGGAAAACTCCCTTGATTTGACAAAGAACATATATAAGAACTGCAAATGTTACATTGACCAAAACCATTACACTAAAAATCAGAAACTGGAAAGAGATTACCATTATCCTTGTCATCATTTTACATTCTTTAGGAGAGTTCCATTGGTGCAATAGGAAACGAAAAGAAGTACTTAAGGTTAGGGAAACAAATAACAGAATAGTCATAATTTGAAAGAACATAATTATATTCCTAGAGAGTTCAAATAACTCAATCAAAGATTATTAGAACTAATAAAAGAATATAAAACAAGTACCTAGAACAAGATACAAAGTAAGTATAAAGAATAGTTTTCATTATACTAATAGCCAGCTAGACATTGAAGTGAAAAATTATTCCGTGTTCCTTGGTGACACTTTATGAAATAAATAAATATAAATTAATAGAGCTTAGTAGGTAAGACCTCTGAATTAAAAAGAAAGAAAACCAAAACTTATCTATGGGGAAACCTAAAAAATTATTTGAAGAATATGAAATAAGATTTTGAGGGATGGTACCAGGGATTGAACCCAGGAGTGCTTAACAACTGAGCCCCACCCCCAATCTGTTTTATTTTTTATTCTGAGGTCCTAAGCTAAATTGCTTAGGACCTTGATAAGTTGTTGAGGCTGGCTTTGAACTCACAATACTCCTGCCTCAGCCTCCTGAGCCACTGGGATTACAGGTGTGCAACCACCACACCAGGCCAAAATAAGATTTTAATGAGTGGACAAACCTTTGTTTCCTAGATGAGAAGACTTACTATTTGAAGACACTATCCAAAACAGACTAAGAGTACAGGCTCTGGAATCAGAATATATGGGTTCAAATACAATTACCATGTACTTTCACCAAAAACCCACATGGGAACTCGTATTTATTCCTTTAGTCTTAGAGTCAGTGTGGCCACAAGGCACATGTATGAGAACTTTCCCTTCATCTTGCTAGCGGGTTATCTGAGAGCCTGAGGGTATCCTTCAATGCTGCTAGGAGGCATTCTTGGGTGGCATAGAAGTGATTGGGCATTTGAGATCTCAAAGCACAGGCAGGGCATTGATCCTAATGAGTTGCAGGTAACATTTTAAGAGCACCAGAAAAGTGAAGTTACCATTTGGGAGAGGAATATGACATCTTGAAGCTCAAACCCAGCAAAATTGCCCTTTTCTTGGGCAGACTCATGTCCTGGCTAATCTTGCATAGATTTCAGTGCTGGAACTTGCTTCTGATCATACCCAGAGGACATTTTCTAGGGCGCCTGATCCTGTACTTCCTGGAGTGCTGAACTGAATTTGTGGACATTCTTTAAACGGGGCTTTTAGTACTAGATCCCCTGGACCCCACTCAATTCCTTCTAGTGCTTTTTCTTTTCAGGGGATTACCCCATACTTTTTAGCTACTCATACATAAGATAACTCCCTCTTTTAGCTTATTTCACGAAACAAGTCTTGATGGGTGTTATGGTTTAAATATGAGGTATCCCTCAAAAATTCACGTGAGAAAATGCAAGAAAGTTTAGAGGTGAAATGATTGGGTTCTGAAAGTTTTGACCTAATCAGTGAATTAACTCCCTGATAGGGATTAACTGGGTGACAACTATAGGCAGGTAGGGTGTTGGATGGAGAAGGTGGGTCCCCAGGGGAGTGCCTTTGGGGTATATATTTGTCCTTATCGAGGGGAGCACCCTGCCCCCTCCTGTCTCTGATTATCCTGTCCTGAGCTGCTTTCTACTGCCATACCCTTCCACCATGATCTTCTGCTCATCTTGGCCCAGGAATGGAGCCAGCCATCTATGGACTAAGACCTCTGAAGCCATGAGTACCAAATAAACTTTTCCTCCTGTAAAATTGTTCTTGTCAAGATTTTTAGTAAAGAGCTCGATTTCCTGTTGATAAGACATTATGTCTAAGAATGTAGAAACATAATGACCAAGTTTCTAGTTTGAAATGAAGAATATAATTGACCTCTCCATCTCCTCCTCTTCCCTAGAGACAAAAAAACATACAAAAGCAAAAACTAAAACAAACAACAACAAGTAATGCTAGCAGAGTAAGGGATCAAGTCCACACACACCAAAGGAGAGACTACATGTCCTACTGTTCTCCGGCTTGGTATGGCCACAAGGGCTAACATCTAACTGATAGCAAATAATTAGAAGTTGATATGAATTCTAAAATGAGCTGCTTGTCCTCTCTGTTTTCTGTCTCCTTTCCTGTGGGCTGAGATTTTAACATCAAACTTGTAAACTAGTTAGGTCCCTATTGACTCTGGAGAGCAGAGCTGTTTACTTTATGGGCAGCTCTCCTATTCTACAGTGTTATGTGCAAGAGAAATAAGTTTCCACCTGTTTGAGCCACTGTATCCTTATTTCAGCAAATGAGCAAATACAAAAGAGTAACAAGCCACAACCCTAAAGTAGAGCCCTCATATCAACAAGTTCTATCTATAAATTTTAGCTTCAGTGTTAAATATGAATAGGCAATTAGGATCACCAGGTGGTTAGGAAAACTACACCACAAAGAGGCAAGACCAAGATAAAAAATAGAAGAAGGAGGAGGAGGAGGAGGAGGAGGAGAGGAGAAGAGGAGGAGGAGGGGAGGAGGAAGAGGAGGAGGAGGAGGAGGAGGGGAGGAGAAGAGGAGGAGGAGGAGGAGGAGGAGGAGAGGAGAAGAGGAGGAGGAGGGGAGGAGGAAGAGGAGGAGGAGGAGGAGGAGGGGAGGAGAAGAGGAGGAGGAGGAGGAGGAGGGGAGGAGAAGAGGAGGAGGAGGGGAGGAGGAGGAGGAGGAGGAGGAGGAGGAGGAGAGAGGAATAAATGACGACTTACAAAACAGATAACTCAGAGAACAAAATTGAGCTTAAAATTTTACTCTACTTCCTATTCTTGTATTTGAGAAAATATTCTACCCATAGAACGCTCAGGAATAAATTTAAGCACAGAAGTGAATATCTCTACAATAAAAACAGAAACGAAAAACATGAAAACACACACATACACACACACACACACACACACACATACACAAATGGAAAGACATCCCATTGTTCATGGATTGGAAAAATCAATATTGTCAAAATGTCCAAATACCCCAAAGCATTTTAAAGATTCAGTGCAACTTCTACCAAAATACCAATTAAGTTCTTCATAGAACTAGAAAAAAAAGCTACTAAAATTCATATGGAACCACAAAAATCTGAATAGCCACAGCAATACTGAGCAAAAAGATCAAAGTAAGAGGCATTACACTGCCTGGCTTCAAAATATACAATAAAACTAAAGTAATTAAAAAAAACATGATATTAACATGAAACCCGACAGACTAACGGAACAGAATCGAGAGCCTAGAGGTAAACCCAGCCATGTATAGTCAACTGACTTTTGACAAAGCTGCTAAGAATGCACATCGAGGAAAGAATAGTCTCTTCAATAAATGGAGTTAGGAACTGGTTATCCACATGCAGACATCTCTCTCACACACCATTTGGAAAAAAAATAAACTAAAAATGGATTAAGGACTGAAATGTAAGATATGAAACTTACTAGAACAAAACATAAGGGAAATGCTTCAAGACATTGTAACTGGCAAGTATTCTGAAGGATAAGATTCCAGACTGGCTATTTTATAATAACTTGTTTTTTATAAAACAAGTTCTGGGAAGGATGTGTAGATAGTTATAGTTTTTGCATAGTTGGCAGGAATATACATTAGTATAAACATTAAGGAAACCAGTACAGAGGTTTCTCAAAAACTAAAAATAGAACTACCATATGATTCGCCAATTGTACTACTGGATATATATCCAAAGGAATTGATCAGTATGTTGAAGAGACATCTGCACTTATATGTTTTTTACAGCACAATTTGCAATAGCCAAGAAATGGTAATAACCCTAGTTAACTGATTAATACTTAAAGAAAAAGTAGCATATGTTCACAATTAAATAATATCAAATCATAAATGGGATGAAATCCTTTAAATTATGACAACATGAATGTAACTGGAAGACATTAAATGATGTGTAATAAGCCAGGCACAGAAAGAAAAATACTACATGATCTCACTCATATGTGTAATAAAAACAAGTTGATCTCGTATTAGTTGATAGTATACTAGTGGTTACCAGAGGCTGGGGAGAATGTATGTGTTGAGGGGGAAGAAGGGGAAATTTGGTTAATGAATACTAAGTTACAGTTAAATAAAAGAAGTTTCTGCTCTTCTATTGCAGGGTATTGTGCCTATAGACAACAATAATGTACTGTATATTTCAAAATAGCTAGAAGAAAGGATATTGATTATTTGTACTACAAAGAAATGATAAATACTTGAGGAGACAGATATACTTACCCTGATTTGAACATTACATAATGTACACATGTATCAAAACATCACCCCAGAGATATGTATAACTTTTGTACATCGAGTTTTAAAAAAGAAAACAATTCCACTCATGATAGCAACAAAAAATAAAATAAAATCTTAGGTAAACATTTAGTTAAGTAGGTGAATGACTTGTATAATGAAAATCATAAAACACTGATGAAAGAAATTGAAGAAACTGCAAATAAAGGAAAGTGTCCTGTGTTTATGGATCAGAACAATTGATTATTAAAATTAATTTACTGATTTGCTGATCCAAAAGGCAATCTCTATCAACATTCTAAAGTCATTTTTCACAGAAATGGATAAACAACCTTTAAATTCATATGAAACCACCAAAGATCTCAACTAGCCGAAGCAATCTTGAGTAAAAGAACAAAACTGAAGACATTACACAATCTGACTTCAAAATATCCTAAAGTGATCCTAATCAAAACAGCATGGTGTGGGCATAAAAACAGACTCACCAACCAATGAAACAGGATAGAAAGCCCAGTAATAAACCTGTACATTTATGGTCAATACTTTTAACAAAATTGCCAAAACAATTGGAAATGACAGGTTACTTGATAATGGCTGTTGAGAAAACTGATTATCCACATGGAGAAGATTGAAATTTAGACCCTTATCTTACATCCTGCACAAAAATCAATCCAATATGGATTAAACATTTAAATGTAAGAACTGAAAATTTAAAATTTCTGCAAGAAAATATAGGGTAAAATTTCCATAACATTGGTCTGAGCAAGGATTTTTGGAATATTACCTTCAGAAGTGGGATTGCTTGATCACATGATAATTCTATTTTTTTCTTTTTTTAATATCTCTACTCCTTTTATACCAGATTCAAGACAACTTCGGTAATCTTAGATCAGTAATCTTAGATTACTTTGAGCTGACATTAATAATATCTTTGCTCAGTCCATCTGTGCCTCTGCTAGGGCTGCCCTGTTGCAAAACTCTAAGAGTGAGCACTCTGATTTCTTCTGCAGTTATGTGACACGTTGGCCACTATGAATGGCAAGAGAAAGGGTCAAGAAATGGATAAACAATCTTTAAATTCATATTCTAGCCTCTTGTGGCTAGAAGCTGGAGTCTCAAGATCACCCTTTCATTTCTCCCTTGATTCACTTCAGCCAAACGGCAAGTCATGTTATTCTGCAGCTTGCCCCTAGAGGGCTCTCTACCTAAACAATGGACACTAACTTGGTGGGACTGAATGCTGTTAAGTGTGGTGGGGTTGTTCAATGTCTCACTTCTAGAACAGGTGGATTATATTTTTCTTTTCACAATTTGAAAACCACACAACAATCCCCATTATTTACAAAGACAACAGGTAGTACTTTTAATTATCAGAAAACAAAAACAAAGACAAAAATAAGAAAACAGAAACGATTATACTTAAGTTCTGTTTTTTTCTCTTAACATTTTTATGCCTTGTTTTTAAAAATAAACTTTCTTCAAGGTTTTAATATTTGTTTTATTTCAAAATGTTGTGCATTCTTGTTGTTTCCTCGTTTTCTATGTCCTCAATTTTGGCTTCTTCTTATTTATGTGCTTTAATTGAATTTTTGTCTAGTTTTTGGGGGGAAAAAAGTGAATACTTAACCCATCTTTAGCATTTGGCTGTAAAGAAAAGAAGTGAGCCTCAAAATACAATTGGTTGGGGCTAGGGATGTGGCTTAGTGGTAGAGTGCTTACCTAGCATGTGCAAGGTCCTGGGTTCAATCCCCAGCACCACGTTAAAAAAAAATTGGTTTACTTTTTTAAACATAACAAAAATTTTTATCCACGTGCCTGTAATTCCAGTGGCTTGGGAGGCTGAGGCAGGAAGATCACAAATTGAAGGCTGCTTTCCCCAGCTTAGGGAAATTCTGTCTTAAAATTAAAAAATACAAAGGATTGGGAATATAATTCAGTGATAAAGTGCCCCCAGTTTAAATCCCCAATATAAATTTTTTTAAATTCACTTTTATGGAGTCCAATTTATTGATTTTTCTTTTTGTGAATCTTGATTTTCGGTTCAGTTCTAAAAACTCTGATTATCCTCAGGCACTGAAGTTTTTCTATGTGTTTTCTGAATGTTTCATATTTTTTTTATGTTACCTGTTAGTCCATGATCCATTCTGGGTTAATTTTTATCCAAGCTATGAGACTTAGGTTGAGGTTACTTTTTTTTCTTTTTTGCCTATGAATATCAAAATTTGCAGTACTTTCTGCTGAGAAGGTTATCTTTCATCCATTGACTTGGTTTTGTATTATAAAAAATAAGTTGGCTTATTAGTATAGGTTTTACTGTGGGTTCCATTGATCTATGTGTCTTTTCCTCCTCCTTTACAGAATCTTTTTTTATTGATTTTATTTTTTTAAATACACGGCAGTGGAATGTATTACAATTCTTATCACACATATAGAGCACAATTTTTCATATCTTTGTATAAAGTATTTTCACACCAGTTCATGTCTTTATACATGTACTTTTTTGCATTACAATTCTTATTACACATATATACCACAATTTTTCATATGTCTGTTTGTATATAAAATAGGTTGACACCCAATTCGTGTCTTCATACATGTACTTTGGATAATGATGTCCATCACATTCCACCATCCTTGCTAATCCCCTGCCTCCTCCCTTTCCCACCCTCCCCTCTTCCCTATCTAGAATTCATCTATTCATCCCATGTTCCTCCTCCCTACCCCACTATGAGTCAGCCTCCTTATATCAGAGAAAACATTCGGCATTTGTTTTTTGGGATTGGCTAACTTCACTTAGAATTATCTTCTCCAGCACCATCCATTTACCTGAAAATGCCATGATTTATTCTCTTTTATTGCTGAGTAAAATTCATAATCTTGATTACTATAGTTATTAATGTCCTGGAATCTGATAGGCTGATTCCTTTTTTTTTTTTTTTTTAGCTTTTTTCCTTTTCTTGGTACTGGGTATTGAACCTAGGGATGCTTTACCACTGAGCTACATCCCCAGCCCTTTTTATTTTTTATTTTGAGACAAGAGCTCACTAAGCTACTGAGGTGGGCCTGGAACTTGAGATCATCCTGCCTCAGCCTCCTGAATTGCTGTGATTACAGATGTGCACAAGCTAGACTGATTCCTGACACTTTATTATTGTTTCTCAAAATTGCTTTGACTATTCTAAAATATTGCTTTTGCATATAAATTTTAGAATAATTAATCTGTATGTATAATATTATTGGAATTTTGAAAGAAATTATATTGAACCTGAATGTGAATTTGCAAAGAATTGTTGTCTTTATTACTTGAGTATTCCAATCAATTGATCTAATCAAATCCGAGACTCTGCGTCTGATAGAAGAAAAAGTTGGCTCCGATCTACATATTGTGGGGTCGGGCTCCAAATTCCTTAATAGGACACCCATAGCACAAGAGTTAACAACAAGAATCAACAAATGGGACTTAAACTAAAAAGTTTTTTCTCAGCAAGAGAAACAATAAGAGAGGTAAATAGGGAGCCTACATCATGGGAACAAATTTTTACTCCTCACACTTCAGATAGAGCCCTAATATCCAGAGTATACAAAGAACTCAAAAAATTAGACAATAAGATAACAAATAACCCAATCAACAAATGGGCCAAGGACCTGAACAGACACTTCTCAGAGGAGGATATACAATCAATCAACAAGTACATGAAAAAATGCTCACCATCTCTAGCAGTCAGAGAAATGCAAATCAAAACCACCCTAAGATACCATCTCACTCCAGTAAGATTGACAGCCACTATGAAGTCAAACACCAACAAGTGCTGGCGAGGATGTGGAGAAAAGGGTACACTTGTACATTGCTGGTGGGACTGCAAATTGGTGCGGCCAATTTGGAAAGCAGTATGGAGATTCCTGGGAAAGCTGGGAATGGAACCACCATTTGACCCAGCTATTGCCCTTCTCAGACTATTCCCTGAAGACCTTAAAAGAGCATGCTACAGGGATACTGCCACATCGATGTTCATAGCAGCACAATTCACAATAGCTAGACTGTGGAACCAACCCAGATGCCCTTCAATAGGTGAATGGATTAAAAAAATGTGGCATTTATACACCATGGAGTATTACGCAGCACGAAAAAATGACAAAATCATGGAATTTGCAGGGAAATGGATGGCACTAGAGCGGATTATGCTTAGTGAAGCTAGCCAATCCCTAAAAAACAAATACCAAATGTCTTCTTTGATATAATGAGAGCAACTATGAACAGAGCAGGGAGGAAGAGTAGGAAGAAAAGATTAACATTAAACAGAGACATGAGATGGGAGGGAAAGGGAGAGAAAGGGTAATTGCATGGAAATGAAGGGAGACCCTCATTGCTATACAAAATTACATATAAGAGGTTGTGAGGGGAATGGGAAAATAAACAAGGAGAGAAATGAATTACAGTAGATGGGGTAGAGAGAGAAGATGGGAGGGAAGGGGAGGGGGGATAGTAGAGGATAGGAAAGGTATCAGAATATAACAGTTACTAATAGGGCATTATGTAAAATTGTGGATGTGTAACCGACGTGATTCTGCAATCTGCATTTGGGGTAAAATTGGGAGTTCATAACCCACTTGAATCTAATGTATGAAATATGATATATCAAGAGCTTTGTAATGTTGTGAACAACCAATAAAAAAAACCAATCAATTGATCCAGTGAGTCTGTTCAGTTAATTATGCTTTCATTCATTTTTTCATCAGGATAGCATACATGTTTTGTTAGATTCACAATAAAGTATTCATTTTTTAGTGCTTGTGAGTGATATTATATTTTGTTTATGTGTTTATTGCAGGTATGAGATATGTAACTGAAGTTTACATGTTCATTTTCTATTATGCCTTCTCAATGAACTCATTATCTCTACAAGTCTATTTTTGTGTGTGGATGCTTTGGAGTTTTCTATGTATATAATCATGTTACCTGCAAATAGGGATAGGTTTATTTTTTTCTTGCCAGTAAGTATGTCTTTAATTTCCTTTTCTTGTCTTATTACACTGGCTAGAACTTCCAGAAGTTCTATTCCTGTTTATGGGGGAAAGCACTGAGTCTTTAATTACAAAGCATAAATGTTAGCTGCAGGTTTTTTATTGATGCGCTTTATAAAGTTGAGGAAGGACCCTTCTATTTATATTTTTCTGGGAGTTTAAATAAAACATGAATGGTTTTAATTTTGTCAAGTGCTTTTCTGTATTGATTGATACAATACTGGGATTTTCTTCTTTAGTGGCTAATGTGTTGGATTACATTGATTAAATTTTGAATAGTGAACTGGTCTTGCAACACAGGAAAAAAATTCTATTTTGTCATTTTATATGATTTTTTAAATAAATTCTGAATTCCACTTGCTAATGGTTTTAGGTTTTATTGTTGCGATGGTCATTATCAAGGCACCGCTGGTTTTAAATTTCTCTACCATTACATTGGGCTTAGGTTGGGTTCTGATTTGCAGGAGGATATTTATCACTATTGCTCCATCCTCAATTTTAGTAATTTCCTGTGGCTCACTCCTCAGAAAGGGTCTCTCTCTCTCTCTTTATATCTCTCTCTCTCTCTCTCTCTCTCTCTCTCTCTCTCTCTCTCTCTCTCTCCTCTTGCCACTTACTCATTTGTGGACTGCTGATGTTGCCTGATTTGGTATGTAAATGTAGAGTTTGGAAGGTTTCTGTTGTCCTCATCCCACAAGTGATAGGGATGAGGACAACAGAAACCCCATGTACCCTAGAGTCCCTGAAAAATGAGTTCAATTAATCTACCTTAATTTCAAGAGTATACAAAACATGTTGTTCTCATATAGCTCCATTCTGCATCCCTGTTTTGTACTATTATTGTCATATAAATTATGTCTTTATACATTATATTCCTACTCTAATTTATTATTATTATTTTATGCAATTGTCATAGAGGAAAAAATAACTTTAATATAAAAATCTTTTTGATCTTTATATTCACCTATGTACTTCCTTTTACCAGTACCCCTTATTTATTCTTGGGGATTTAAATTGTTGTAGTGTCTTTTAATGTCACGCTGAAAGATTCCTTTTAGTATTACTTGTATATCATATGTGTTAGCAACGAATCCTCTCTGTTTTGTTTATCTGAGAAAGTCACAATTTATTTTAATTTTTGCTGGATGCGGAATTCCAGGTTGATAGTCTTTTTCCTACAGCACTTGAATTAGGGCATCCTTCAGCTTCTGACCTCTAGAATGTCAAGGAGTAATGTCTTTGAATTTACCATTTGTAGAATTTGTTGAGGTTCTTGAATGTGTAGAACAATGATTTTCATCAAACTTGGGGAACTTTCCAGAACTGATTTCTTTATCTATTCTATTTTATCATTTATTTCTCCTTCTGGAATTTTCATTACAGATGTGTAGGCTTGATGGTTTCCCACAAATTTCTGAGGCTTTGTGCATTTTCTTCATTCTTTTATCTTTTTATTCTACACACTGGATAAGCTCATTTGATCTCTCTTTAAATCCACTTATTCTATCTCCTGTCTCCTTGGGTCTTCTGTTGGGCTGTATAGTGATCCCCCCCATTTTGTTTATGGCATTTTTCAAATATGCAGTTTCTATGTGGTCATTTTAAATAATTTGTATCTCTTCATTAATATTCTTTATTTCATAAGATAGTATTCTCATACTTTAGTCACTTAGATGATTTTCTCTAGTTCTTTGAATACATTTAAAATTGTAAATTTAAAGGTTTTTTCCCCCAGGTAAGCCTGTTGTCTTGGGTTCCTGGGGGACATTCTATTAAATGCTTTATTTTCTATATATGTATCATTATTTCTTATTTCTTTGCACAACTCACAGCTTTTTGTTGAAGCTGGGCAAGTAGATAATATAATGTAGGGATTGTGGAACTCAGATTCCCTGCTCTCCCCAAAGTTCATTGGTGTTTCTGAGTACTGTTGTGGTGGTGATGGTTTATTTAATTGTTTTTTTACACTATTTTTTTGCAATATCTGTATTCTTGTCATGGTGGCCATGAAAACTCTGGTATACAGTGATTAAGAGCTCAGTTGGAATAATTGGAGAGATAGAAACAAATACTATACTGTAGTGTGAGAAACAAGCTCAACTTCTGAAAACCAAAGAATGGACTAAGAGATGCAAAGTATAGCACAAAGCGAGGCTTTTAGTGATGGTCTTGCAAAATCAGGTGTCTGGGTGAGCAGTCACATCCAGAGCAGTTTAATCAGCATTTTATTCTCTAGTTATACAATGTCGCTTCCCCAGTTTCTCATTGGTAAGTACTATGATATGTGCAGTCTTCCTGAATATTATCTAGGTTAACTGTCTCCTACAAGGTTATTTAAAGAAATGTACCCATAGTTGTACATTTTACCCCACTTCCCTCTGTTCTTTTGTGGTGGGTAAAGACTTCTTGGGGTAAGTACAGTATTTTGTTTATTTCTGATGGTCAGGCTGGGCCCCTTCTTTCTCACCTCCTATTTGTTGAGGAGCTGTGCATTTGTCACACTCAGGTATAAACTGCTAGTAACCATTGTTCTATTTCTCCTTTGGGTGTTTTCTTTTTACACACCCAGCAATTTTACATTTAAAGCTAAACATTGTGTTTTGAAAATGTACTACCAGACTTTCTATTTCTCAGAGTAGTAAAGAAATCAAATTAACAGTATAATGTTAATTTAATGCTTATATAATGCTCTGTACTAACTTGATTTCAAGAGAAGTAAATTAAGGGTAGGGCATTAATTATGTTATTCACAAGCATAAAGTTAATAAACAGCAGATAAGATTTACAAACAGAATTTCCTGAGTCTAAGCTAAGCTTCTATGATTCCAACACATGCTTTCCAGGACTCTCCCTTGACAAGAGAAAAGTAAATTATACCATTTGATTTTTTTTATCACGATTTCTTTCTAAATTGGTCTTGACTGGGGGAAAAGTTGGATGAGTCTGATGAGGTCAGGGGTTCGGGGAACAGAAATTCTGTATTTGTGTAATCAGTGGATAAAATAAAAATGCAACACAGATCATTGGTGGCAGAATTGACCAAGTAGAAGAAAGATATGTTAACTGGACAGTAAGTTGTTTAAAAATATACAATCAGAATAGAAAAAAGAAAAAAAAAGGAATGATGGGATGGGATCTATTGGATGATATCAAGAGAGGTAACATTTACACTATGAAACTTAAAATGGAGAAGAGAGAGAGGAATAAATATCACTCAAGAAAAAAAAATGGTTGAAAATTCCCCAGATCTGAGGAAAGATATAAATATATTGGTACACGGAACTCAATGATCTCTAATTGGGTTCAATTCAACTAAGAATATGCCAATACATTTTATAATCAAATTGTCAGAAGTCAAAAATAAAGAAAATCTTTAAAGCAGAGAAAAAGAAGATTCTTACATAGAAAGGAACTTCCATAAAGCTATTAGCCAAAAGAGAGTGAGATGATATATTCAATATTCTAAGAAGACACGGATGTGCAGCAATTCCAATGAAGAATACCTGATGCAGCAAAACTGTGTATGTGCATACACACACACACACACACTGGGGATGTAGCTCAGTGGTAGAGTGCTTGTCTAACATACATGAAGCCCTGGGTTCAATCCCTAGTAAACTGCCCCCGACTCTTGCCACCACACGCAAACAAGAAAAGATAGAGAAGAGATAGGGACTTTGATAAACAAGCTAGAGGAGTTGGTCACCACTAACCTGCCTTACAAGATTTGCTAAAGGGAGATCTGTAAGCTTAAAGAAAAGGATGTTAATTAGAAACATGAAAGTATAAAACTGGCTGGTAAAAATAAGCACACAGTTAAATTCAGAATACTCTTATATTTTATTAGAGATATATAAACCACTATTATCTCTAGTATGAAGTTTAAAGGCAAAACTGATTAAAAAATAACTATAGCTATCATTATTTGTTAAGAGATACACAAAGTTAAAAGATGTAAATTATCAGAAGCACAAAATATGAGAAGAGGAATCAAAGTGTAGAGTTTCAATATGTAAAGTTATCAGCTTCAAATAGCCTGTTATAACTACAATATTATAGAAGCCTTGTGGTAACCAGAAAGAAAAGTCCTATGGTACATAAAAAACATAAAGAGGAAAGAATCAAACATACCATTGTGAAAATTACCAAATAACAAAGTAAAGCTGCCAGAAAGGAAGAAAGGAATAAATGATCCACAAAGCAACTAGGAAAACACTTAACAAAATGACAGTGGTGGCACCAAGAATGAACAGAGGGAAACTTTTAATGATAAAGCGCATTTATAAAACCCACAGCTAACATCATAGAGTGAAAAATTAAATGCTTTACCTCTGATATTGGCAACAAGACAAAATATGTCAACTTTTACCACTTGTATCCAACATTGTTTTGAAATTCCATATACGAATATGTCACAGTGAATCTCATCATCGTGTATATCCACAAGAAATTAATTTTAAAAATAAAGATGGGTAAATGGCAGAAAGATCAGTAGAGGGAAGGGAGCAGGGAGTGGGGAGAAGGAAAGGGAAGGAGAGATACTGGGGTCTGGATTTGAACAACATATACTCCATGCTTGTACAATTATGTCAAATTATGTATGGATTATGCTATCATGTATAACTAAAAAGAACTAATGAGGGGCTGGGGATGTGGCTCAAGCGGTAGCATGCTCGCCTGGCATGCCCGCCGCACTGGGTTCGATCCTCAGCACCACATACAAATAAAATAAAGGTGTTGTGTCCACCGAAAAACTAAAAAATAAGTATTAAATCTCTCTCTCTCTCTCTCTCTCTCTCTCTCTCTCTCTCTCTCTCAAAAAAAAAAAACTAATGAAATAAGAAAACAAAAAGAAACGAGATACATAAACTTGAAATTTAAAAAAAAATTTATTCAATTCTGAAACAATCATCAATGTAGACAATCCTAAAGAACCTAAAATAATAGTCCTAGAAATAATAAATGAATTCAGAAAGATGCAGGATTTACTATCAAAAGAAAGCTCACTTATTTCTATACATATCATTAAAATTTAGAAATTAAAATCAGAATGGTACCAATAATAATAGAATCCAACAACATAAAATATTTACAAGCAATTTAACTATCAAGTGATGAAGACAGAGTGATATTAGCACAGAACTAGAAAACTTGAACACCAGAATAGAGTAGAAAACCAAGACACAAATCCACATATGTATGGAATTATGACATATTACAGAAGTGACATATTAAGAGAGAAAGGAGGAGAAGATCAATAAATGAAGCATATAAATGATTATCAACATGGAAAATTTCTTGGATCCTAACCACATCTTATATATAAGCAGATGAATTAAGCCATTAATATCTAAAACAAAACTTTGAATTATTAGGAAAATAGTTTCATAGTTTATATGAGGATTTTTTTCTTAAATAAGATACCAAAATGTCTTGATTATAAACTAAATGATTTCTAAGTTTGGTTGCAGAAGACAGACAAAAAACATGGATTTCAGGACTGAACAAAATTTTTTAAAATAACAATAAACAACAAAACCTAGGGGAAATTCTAAGATATCTAAGTTAGCTTTAATTCATGTGTAGTGGGAAGTGGGTGGTTACGGCTGGGAATGGAGAAGTAGTAGGAGATTGCAATAGAAGAAGAGGCCAGAGGAAAGGTATTTGTTCTCATCTTGTCTCTTCCCTACATTATCTGGGCAAGCTTAATTATCCTCATGTCCCAGAGTAACAAGCAAAATTACAGATCGCTATTGAGTTGCCCAGTGCTTTTGAGTTGATAAAGAAATGTGAAGTTTGGGCAGGGGTTGTGGCTCAGCAGTAGAGCGCTCACCTGGCATGTGTAAGTCCCTGGGTTCAATCCTCAGCACCACATAAAAATAAAGGTATTGTGTCCAACTACAACTAAAAAATAAATACTTTTTTTTTTAAAAAGAAACATGAAAGTTGACCAGATTCTTGAAATATTTCTATCCCTATGCCACTGAAACACCAAGGTGTTGAATAACACACTGGAGAAGTTGCCTTTTCACTATGTTCTTCTTCCTAAGGGTTTAATGATAAAATTTCTATAAGGGAAATTATGTAGTGATGCGTTAGCTAAAGTGGTGTCTAAGGTTTCCTGTGTTGGTGTTTATCTTTCCATTTCTTAAACTTGGGGAAACTGAAAATCAGCCCTTGGTCTTCACCCTTCCTTGATATGTATTTCTAGGCAACATAGCTAATCTACTTGGAATAACATAAGCTCAAAAGTTAAAGTAAACTTCTGAGGATATACTGTAAAAGAAAGACACAAAACAAACAACACTTTCTGCTGACACAGAATTATTAGACAGTTTAAAATGAGCATCATAAATATACTTAAGAAGATAAGGAAAGACAGTATCATGAACAAACATAAGAAATGATCGTACAACATTTTACATGAAAAATATAAAACATTTGACCCAAAGAATGCACTAGATGCATATAATAGGATTGTTTGAACTGAAGAACCCATCCACTTGGTGGAGTTTTGCAATGAACAACTCTTCAAGAAGGCATGAGATAAGGGTAAAGACATCACACCCAAAGGGCTTATCCAGATACAAAAAAAGAGATAGAATCACCACACCTGAAAATATTAAAGCAAATTTTAAAAATATCATACACAAAGAGAACATTCTAAAGGCTTCCAAAGAGGTAGAGCCGAAGATTTAGAAATAGAGAAGGTTTAGACTTTTCCAATTTTTGGCACCTACATTGAACACTATAATGTAGTGGAGTACATTTTTAAAATAAATTTGTTTTAGAATATTATGATTCACAGAAGAATTACTAAGATATCTGAGAGCATTCCCACAACCAGTATATACCCACACCCAGTTTATCCTCTTGAGAATATTTTATATTAGTATGGTACATTTGTTAAAATTATTCAACATATGTGGATACATTATTATTAAAGTCTATTCTTTATTCAGGATTTTGTTGTCTGTTATCCAATTTATTTTTGTCTGCCAGGATCCTATCCATGATATTTAAAGACATTTAGTCTTTATGAATTCTTAGGCTTCTATTGTCTGTGAAGATTTTTCAGACTTTCTATGGTTTTATCCCCTGTTGTTGTTTGCCTATTTGTTTTTGTTACCAGGGATTGAATCCAGGGGCACTTAACCACTGAGCTACATCCCAGCCCTTTTCTTTTCTTTTTTTTTAAATTTTGTTCTAATTAGTTATACATAATACTAGAATGCATTTTGACACATTATACAAAAATGGAGCACAACTTTTTTTTTTCTTTTTGAGACAGGTTCTCACTAAGTTAGGGCCTTTCCAAGTTGGAGAGGCTAGACTTGAATTTATGATCCTCCTGTCTCAACCTCTTGAGCCACTGGGATTACAGGCATATGCTGCCTCCCCTGGCTAGGTTTTAATGATTGACGATTTAAGGACTGTTTGTTAAGTATTTTATAGAACATTTAATGATTGGAATTTGTTGAGTGTTTTCTTTTTTTAATATATTTTTAGATGTTGATGAAGCTTATTTTATTCATTTATTTATATGCAGTGCTGAGACTTGAACCCAGTGCCTCAAACAAGCTAAACAAGTGCTCTCCAACTGAGCCATACCCCCAGCCCTGTTGAGTGTTTTTCTGATAATTAGTCAGGGATTATGAGTCTTTGGAACGGTCATAGGTGTAAAAAGCTATTCTTATCATATCATATCATATCATATCATATCAAGAACACATACTTTAAACATGACTTACTAATCTTGATGTCAGATACTGTTAACATTAGCCAAGGTAGGGTTTATCAGATTTCCCCTCTCTAAAATTACTTTCTCCTACCCTTTCCACATGGTAATCTTTGAAAGGAACACTTTTTGTAACTCACATTTAATAAGTGGGAATTACCCATCTACTTGAAGGCAAAATAAATGCATAAATTATTTGGAATTTTTCTGTGTGGGAATTTATCTACTCTTGCCACTTATTTATTCAATCATTTATGTAGGTTAGTTTGGATTTGAAGGTATTTGTTTTATACTTTGAGTTATAGTCCAATGAGGCTTCACTTATTTTGTTGCTCAAACTGTTCCAGCATTGGGCATGGGAAGTTTTTGTGATTGGATCCTACTTCTCTTTGACATAGCCTATCATTATGGGTATTTGGGGGAACTTCCTTAATTTCTGGCACTAGAAGATAATCTTATTCATTTTCTGCCCTAGTTCAAGATTCATTTATTTCTCCAAAGAACTCAAGTTCCTTTTATCAAATACTGGTTTTAGAAAACAAGATCTGGACACTGGGTGAGCTCATTGCTACCAGCATGCTACTCGTTCTAGCCCTCTCAGCTGATAGAACAATAAAATATACATTTGTGTATATACATATATTTATCTATGTATCTATACTGTGATATGAGTTCATACTGATTATTTCTAATTAAAATTTATTTCAGCATGATCATTCAGTTCTCATCCTCTTGCTTACATGTAACCCCTACTCCAAAAGTAAGAATCATGGCTCCTGCCATCTTGCCTCCATTTATTTAATTGTTTGATCCCTGTATGTATGTGTGTATATATATGATGACTTCAAACTGTTAACCTATAACCCCATGGGAAAAATCTAATTAACTCAAATATAGTCATTTATGTATACTTCTCTAGACTTTTATTTTATAAAATCCATTTTCCCAAGATTATTTAGATCAGCTAATATGGCAATTTTTTAAAATGTATATACAACAAAGTATTATTCAAATGGGAGATGTTATAAAAAATATTCTCAAGACCTCAGATAGATTTTCATATAAAGATACACCTTTAGGGCTGGGATTGTGGCTCAGCGGTAGAGCACTCGCCTAGCACGGGCGGGACCCGGGTTCGATTCTCAGCACCACATAAAAATAAAGGCATTGTGTTGTGTCCATCTACAAAAAAGATTCATATTCTCTCTCTCTCTCTCTCTCTCTCTCTCTCTCTCTCTCTCTCTCTCTCTAAAAAAATACACCTTTAAATCCCTCCTGAGAGTGGACTTAGAATTGATGAAACAAATGATGTTACAAGAGATATAGAAAATAAGAGTGATCTAATACCTAAAGGAATGTCATTTTATTAAAAAAAACAAGATGAATGGATAAAGAAAATGTGATATATATACATGTATATTCAGCCATAAAGAAGAATGATTTTATGACATCTGCCAGAAAAATGGATGGATCTGGAGTCTATCATGCTAAGTGAAATAAGCTACTCCCAAAAAGCCACATGTCGAATGTTTTCTCTGATATGTAGAAACTAACCCACAAAAAGGGGTGGGAGAGTGGTGAGGGAAAGAATAGAAGTTCAGTAGATTAGATAATGGGGAATGGAAGGAAGGGACAAGGAATAGGAAAAAGAAAGACTGTGGAATGAATGTGACATAATTTTCCTATATATGTATATGAAAACACAACAGTGAATCCCACTGTTGTATGCATCCACAAGAATAGGATCCTAACTAGAATAAGATATATTCCATGCTTATATAATTACATCAAAATGGATTCTACTATCATCTATAATTATAAAGAACCAACAAATTTTAAAAGTCAAGGAAAAACAAGAAAGCAAAAATAAAGTTTATTTATGGTAACCCTGAAACAAAGTTCTATGCAATATGATTTGTTGTAATTACAACTACATCAGTGTCATAATTACTTCTGTACAGAAAACATTCAAGTTTTAGAATTGTAAATTGGGTTTAATATTTATCACATTAAGGGGACCCTACTGTTATTGTTTCATTTAAAAATATGTAATAAGATATAAGCTCAGGCTTTGGAGAATATACCAACATCAGACCTTTATTTTGTAATTAAAGCTTATATGGATAGTATATTTGACTATTCTAGGAATTGGTTTAATCCTACCATAGAATATAAGGAATTCCAGGATTGGAGAGAATAGAGAAACAGATGTGGATTTGTGGAAAAGAACTGTCTCTGCCCACTGGACACCAGGGCCTTGAATAAAAACTAAAGAGAATATCTGATGTCAATGAATCTGAACAGGTACATCTCTTGGTATCCCAGGTTAAAGGCACAAAAGTCAAAATAGTAAGAACTTGACAACTAAAATCACCTAGAAATTTAAGAATCAACAAGTCATAAGAAAGTTTTAGAAGTTTCAGTAGAGAAGTGTAGGGCAGAAACCAACACTCATAGGTTAAACAAAGAATGGGTGAAAAGGATATTATGAACATGGTGGGTGTTCATGACACTTTCTGAGATCATCCACATACATGTTGGGTGAACTTTTGGGATCTTCCTTCACCTACTTAAACTTTAATGTTTTATTCAAAAGGAAGAACAATAATGCTACCTCACAAATAATAATAATAATAATAATAATAATAATAATAATAATAATAACTCACAGGATTTTTTTAAAGATTTAAATAAGATTTTTTTTAAAATTTCCACCAGAAAATTGAAGGTAGCCATTCATTGAAAATGGTAGGGGAGTTGGGGGGTGGGCGCTTGAATTCTATCACTGGAAAAATAAACCTCTACTTTCTTTCACCTCTTAGTGCTGGAGAAGAGGTTATGGCAAAGAATCAATCTTGTTAATGGACATTTATCAGAGCCTTTACTTTATGCTACTAAAATAATGGATGGTTTGAAAGAGTTGGATTTCCTGTAAAATAAAATGAGAAAAAAATGTGAGCTTCCATTAGCAAGTGAAATAAGAATGTGGAGTTAAAAAACATAATGATTGTGACTAGGAATAAACAAAGAGGGCCCTGTTCTTTTTTTTTTTTTTTTACAACTGAAAAAATATTTATTTATTTATTTATTTATTTTTTATTGATTGTTCACAACATTACAAAGCTCTTGACATATCATATTTCATACATTAGATTGAAGAGGGCCCTGTTCTCTGGGTCAGCTCTAGGACTATGGTATCTGGTCCCTATGAAGCAGAGTTCAAGTTAGCATCAGGGTTGACAAAGAAGGGTGGAGTGAACACAGAAACTACGGGATAGCACATAGTTTGCTATAACTAGGATAACAAAAATACTGTAGATTGGGTGGCTTAAACAACAGAAATATATTTCTTCATAGTTCTGGTGCCTAAACTCCAAGAGCAAGATGTCAGCAGGCTTGGTTTTTTTTCCTGAGGAAGAAAGAAAAAGATCAGTGTCTTCATCAGAAGGTCTTCATCTGATGAAGGTTTTCTTCCTGTGTATTCATGTCTTTATTTTCTGTCGGTGTCTGTGTCCTAATTTCCTCTTCTTATAAAGACTCTAATCAGGGGCTGGGGATGTGGCTCAAGTGGTAGCGCGCTCGCCTGGCATGTGTACGGCCCAGGTTCGATCCTCAGCACCACATACAAACAAAGATGTTGTGTCTGCTGAAAACTAAAAAATAAATATTAAAATTCTCTCTCTCTCTCTCTCTCTCTCTCTCCCCCCCCCTCTTTAAAAAAAAAGAAAAGACTCTAATCAGATTGGACTAGCCCACCTTCATTTTACATTAATTACTCTTTGAAATCCTTACCCTGAAATACAGTCATGTTCTTACACAAAAGTTTGGGTGGGGGATAATTCAGCTTATGTGTTCATCTTCCTCTTTTGTTTTCTACCCCCAAAACCTACCTCAAGATATGTCATCATCTTCAATAGATTAGTGTGTCTCCTTACTTCACTTCTTTCTGTTTGCAGAATCATTTATACATGGTTTTGGTGATTTCTTCCACACAAAAAAAATGAGGTTACACTACTGCCAATGTCTTGGCTTGGCACAGAATCACGAGCCACCACACAGCTTTGTAGATTCAAACATCAATTCTTTATTCCCGAACTCACACCGGCCTCCACACACATTCTGGGGCAATCCCGTTCTGCCACCGCCCAATTCAACTACTCCACGAGGCTTTTTTCCCAAAATCCTTTCTGAATCTCACGAGAACTCAACAGGAGCTCAGGCAGCAGGAACGCCCTAATCCCAGCAGCAATAATCCTCAACCTCCAACTTCCCTAAAACCCCTATTGTCTTAAACCGGGAACGCCCTAAACTCAAGGAGCGGGATACTTCCTCAAACCTGATCAGCTCTAAACCCGGATCCGCCCTGGTCCTTGAGCAAGGTCACCTTACATGCGATGTCAACAGCGAAATTCTAAGGCAAGTCCATTTAACATGGGGTACGCTGGCAAGGAAATTTCGATGCGTCATTCCTACTTGGCAATGGCCCTCAGCACACTACAATGTTTTTTCTTGGAACTTGCTTTGAATAATACATGATACAATTAACAATATATCATGGGAATTAACTATATGATAAGAATATTCAGATCAGGTAGAGACATAATTATTCTTTTCCTTAACTTTAAATTTTTCCTAAAAGTTTGTTGTTTATGTTTATGTTGTTACTAACAATCACAACTCTGATGAGTGCATTAATGAGTACTTTTATATTTTTATGCAGAGTATTTATATGTATGGCATAGATTTCCAGCAATAAAATATCTGAGTAAAATGGCATATATGCTTTTTTATTAATAGATATTATAAAATTGTTTTCCAAAAAAAGGCTATAACACTGTATCAGAACATTTTTTCCAGTATCTTCACATAGAGTTATTCTTTTTTTTTCTTTTCGCTGATGAGTGAACATATAAAAAACTGGATAGGTGGAAGGTTCTGGAATTTTACCCTACTTATAAGCTCATCAGTCCATTACTGTTTTAAGAAAGCTGGCAAAAAAACACAAGACCCCTGGTTCAGAGAAAAAGAAATTATTCACAGAAAAGTAATGCCTGGAGCTTCATGTTCATATTGGTTCCTCCTGGCCCCAATTTTCATGGGGTGACATAGACAGGCCTTCCATGAGTATGTTACAGGAGAAGACCACCTAATTTAGGGGACTCGCCAATTTTATAGTAAGTAGCAATAAGTCTGTTCTGCGTCTTGGAGAACATAGAACATTACCTCATCCTCAAGATTTCTCACTACAAACATAACCCTTAGGCCCAACCTAACAAAAGAGGTCCCAGGACGTGGCATTCTTGTCACAATCAGCAAGAATGTTTATGGGTACTAAGTACCCATGGCAGATTGTCTCCTCCAGTACAAAGTAGGATCTTAGCCACTTAAAGTCCTCTAATAGCTTTCTATTGAATATAAATTAATGTCTAAGTCCCTTGTCAAGGTGTGGCATCACAAGTCCAAGCCTGTTCTGGGACTAGTGGTAAAGAAATAAGTAGAACAGAGAAGTATATACACGTGGCCCAGCAAAAATTTACTTACATGATAATAATGCAAATTATTAAGCATTAAGAGAATTTCCTATTCTATTCCACCAATCTAAAGCCCTAAAAGTAAAAAAAAAAAAGATGATTATTCCAGGCTTCTCTGCTGGTAGATTATTCATTCTGCATGAGGACATTAAGCACTGAACATCCAGCAAGACTCCACAAGAAAAAGGACTCATCAAACCACAATACTTCACTTTGTGCCAAATACATATGCCTGGGTTTTTGTACCCCTTTTCAATCCTTCTGTTTCTGACTCAGCAATAAATTGAGGATGTGAATAACTTTAAATCAAATCCAAATCAATGGCCTTTCCTGTTTCCAATCCAGCATTTTAAATATAAGATTACACTTCCTAGATATAATCTAGCTAATAAGCAAAGTAGGAGTGATAAAATCAGAATACTTTTGTGTTAGTTTGCTAGGACTGCCGTAACAAAATATTATAGATTGGGTGACTTAAAGAACAGAAATTTATTTTCCCACAGTTCTGGAGACTGTACGTCCAAAATAAAGATGCCAATAGGGTTGGCTTCTGGTGAGGCCTCTGTCCTTGGCTTGCAGATGGCTACTCTCTTACTGCCTCCTCACCTGGTCTTCCCTCTGTGCACATGTGCTCCTGATGTCCTTTCCTGAGTCTTAATTTTCTCTTCTTATAAGTATTGTATTAGGGCCCACTATCCAGGCTTCATCTCCTTAAATTTCCTATCTCCAAATATATATTCCTATTACAAAGTACCGAGGTTTGATCTTCAATGCATTGATTTGAGGAGATACCATTCAGCTTAAAATACTCAGCATCTTGCAAACCCCCCAAAAATAATAAATGTAAAAGATGATTATTTATGATAACTAAATTCATAAAATGAAGAATTTCCAGACTTTAGCCCTGATGGAAATGTTTAGCACCACCTATAAAGTCACTTGGCAAAAAAAAAAAAAAAATCACTTGTGATTCTCATCAGGTCTATAGATACAGCTAGTAATTTACAGGAAATATAAAACACAAATTTCTTATTTAAAAACATGACATGGATATAACCAACAAAATACAGAGTAATGGGTAAACAACCTAATATCATGAACAAGTAAATTGCAAAAAATAAAAAGTGTGAATATTGGTACAAACTAAACGTGTATGTACCTTGAAAATTTTAAGTAAAATTTAAAAATCTAGACAAAAAGTCACACATTGTATTATTCTATTTATATGAAATTTCCAAAATAATTAAATCTATAGAAAGCAAATTAGTGGTCTCAAGTGTTTTAGAGAAAGAGAAAATGTGTCCTGACTACTTAATGTCCTTTCAGGGTGATGAAAATGTTGAGGAATTAGATAAACATAATAATTACACAAGATTCTGACTATACTGAATTACATACTTTAAAATTATTAAATTATATTTTGTGAATTGTTACCTCAATAAAAAGACAAAGTTTATCAATTTTCAAAAATAAGACCCAACTCCATGCTGTCTACAAGAAACCCATGCTGAATATAAAGATAAAAACGTGTTTTAAAAGTTGAGAAAATATATGACAAACACCAATGAACAGAATGTGTAGTTGCTCTGTTAGTATCAAAGAACAAAGAATATTACCAGTTGTTAAAGAGGGGCATTTCATAATGTGGAAGAAATCAATCAGGAAGATAAACAATCCTAAATATATATGCCCCAAATAAGAGTTCCAAAATATATTTAAAAATTGATGGAAAGAAATAGATAAATCCACAGTTGTGATAGGTTTAATGTTCTTTACTCAAAAAACTGATACAATAATAGGATAGGAAATCAGTAGAAATAAAGAAAAGTTGAACAACACTCAATTTGACCTTATTAATACAGAACATTCTGCCCAGCAACAGCACAACACAGTAGTCTTATCTGCAGTTTCAGATATCATGGCCACATATAGTATAAGAATATTAAATGGGAAATTAAAGAAATAATCCATAAGATTTAAGTCATGTTATGAGGATCATGACAAAATCTTAAACTGTCCTGCTCTTTCTCATCTCTGAATCATCTCTTTGTTCAGTATATCCATACAATATATGCTACCCACTTATTAGTCCATTAATATCTGTCTCAATTTTCAGATTAACTGTCACAGTATCACAGTGCTTGTGTTTGTTCAAGTAACACTTACATAGTAGTTTAAGCCTATGTCATAATACCTGTCATTCATCTAACTTAATATCATCACATAGGCATTGTATAATCTCACATCATCACAAGAAAAAGAAGCATGAATACAGTAGGATACATAAAGAAAAAGATATTACATTCACATAACTTTTATTACAGCATTTTTTATAATTGTTCTGTTTTATTAATGTTGTTAATCTCTTACTGTGTCTAACATAAATTAAAATTTTTCATAGGTGTGTGTGTTAGAGGAAAAAACATAGTGTTTATAAGGCTCAGTATTATCCACACCTTCAGGCATCCACTGGGGCATGAGATATCACCTCACAGTATTTAAAAAAAAAAAAAAAAAAAAACAGGGCCGGCACAATGGCACACACCTGTAATCCCAGCAGCTCTGGAGACTGAAACAGGAGGATTGCAAGTTCAAAGCCAGCCTCAACAAAAAGCAAGGCACTAAGCAACTCAGTGAGACTCTGTCTCTAAATAAAATATAAACTAGGACTGGGAATGTGGCTCACTGGTCGAGTCAAGTGCCCCTGAGTTCAATCCCTGGAAAGAAAGAAAGAGAGAAAGAAAGAAAGAAAGAAGGAAAGAAAGAAAGAAAGAAAGAAAGAAAGAAAGAAAGAAAGAAAGAAAGAAAGAAAGAAAGAAAGAAAGAAAGAAAGAAAGAAAGAGGGAGGGAGGGAGGGGAAGGAAGGAAGGAAGGAAGGAAGGAAGGAAGGAAGGAAGGAAGGAAGGAAGGAAGGAAGGAAGGAAGGAAGGAAGGAAACAAGTGTTGTGAGAATGTGGAGAAATTGGAGCCCTTATGCAGTGCTGGTGGGAACATAAAATGGTGTAGCTGCTAAAGAAAACACTATATTGGTTTCTCAAAAGATAAAAAAAAATAGAGTAACCATGTGGGTCATCACATGCAGTTTTAAAAAGTAATACAGAAAGATGCTATCTGTCCTAGTAGGTCAACTTATTCAGCATGTATTCTAAGTCAGCCCTCTGAAATTCTCTAGCAATGGATCTAGATTAGAGTAGAAACAATTTGTTAAACAAAAATGTTGCTTCTGCTTTAGGAATATATACCATTTATATAGAAAGGCAGGTGGTATACATAAGAAAGTACAAAACTACCAGAGAATAATTTCCAGAATTAGAGAAAGAGACTGAGACTGCAGTGCTGGTGAATATTCCACCCCAACTGAGGATTCTTTAAGTAGAAGACCAAAGGGGAGGGCAAGGAGAAAGTGCCCAAGACAAAGGAGGATAAAGAATCTGTGTGAGTGGAGTAGTTACAGAATGGAAGGGGAAACACAGACATTTGTTGGGAGTAAATGGTAGCTGCAGCATGCCTGAGTTCGAGACTAAAGAGAAAGATCAGAGTTCTAAGCTGTTGCAACCCCTCAGAGCTTACAGGCTGGGTGCTATCATACTAATGTAAAAACACAATGATCTTATAAACAGTGAATCCACGATATACTTCTTTGCAGAAAAAAAAATGGCAAAATAATACTGTGCTTTCTTAAAAAAAAGGTTTCAAAAATCTATATGACATTTTGGATATAGCAGAAGAGGTCAAAATGATTCAAACTTATGAGCTAGGGAAAAAATGTCAGAGATAATTAAGTCAGGAGAAAAATCCAAGTTGGGGTAAAGATGGGAGTTCAGCTTTAGGTATAGTTGAGAAATGGGGTGTGGGAGAGGAAAGGCAGAGTTCTGGATTGATGTCAGCATGGGGCAAATACAAAATGAAAACAAGATCCAGAGGGGAGGATCAAATATCTCTATCCAGGGGAGAGATGAAGAAGAGTGAGGAGATACTGGGTGGGTGAAAAGGAAGAGACTGGGGTAGAGAAGGGAGCCTAGGCTGGGAAAGCTGTGAGTGGGTAAACCATGGATCTGGTGCAAGCAGGAACTGTTAAGAAGAGTGGCTAGCAACCATGTACAGTATCGGGAATTCCTGGAACCATTAACCTACATCTCCTTCCTTTGTGTCAACATGTCAAAACTCTGGGGAATGTTCCAAGGAGCCAGTCTGGTAGAATCTGACCCAGGTACTAGTGAGTCAGCCGGGCAGATGCCAGATTAGAGGAATAGAGGTCAGGCTGGAGCTTCCTGCCATCAGACAGCTCAGCTCCTTTCTCTGGGCAGAAAGGATTGTCCACTCCTTCCACCAGAGGGATAAGGTCATGAGCGGGGGACCCTGAACTGCAGGCCTGGTGTTGGGAGATCACTGAGGTGGGGCCTGTGCCAGGCCCTAGGCCCTAGACAATGGTAAGGCCCATTCCATAGGCAGGATATCCTTAATAATGCCTGTCTCTTCCCAGCTCTGCCCTTCTGGGACAGTACACTAACCCTCCCTCTACACATGAAAGCATCTAAATCTACAGCCCCCTAAGACTCGGGACAATTCTAGATCTCAAGAATTGTCTTCCTCAGAGACCCTGCCCATCAACCCTACTCCTAACCCCACCCCAGTCACAAATGCCCATAACCTGCCATGATCTGGGGCACAATGAGGCCACAATGACAGCCAGTGAGGGATTCTGTCCATTCTGTGCTGGAGCTCATGTCTGTCTCATGGTTCCCTATTTTCCTGCCTGAAGATATAGATGGGAAAAGTTTCCCACCAAAGCCTATGATGACCCATCCTGACTGCTCCTCCCTTTTCTTGCCCACCATCCAGCAGGCACAGAAGGTCTAGGCATTCTGCACACTCTCCAGAGTGCAAGGTCATTTTTAGATGCAATCCCAGCACTACATATACTCTGGCTCAAACCTGAAGTTAGTGCCCTGATCCTTGAGGCTGACAAACCACCCTCCTCTCTGGGATCTGGCTATTATCTTCAGTACCCCCATCCCATATTTTAGGCTCTGAAGAACAAATAGCCTTTCTTGACCTCTTCCCATCTTCATATTTTTCTAATACCCATCGACCAGACTGGACCCTTCATACCTAAGAGCAATTCCTTGAATTCCCTTCTTTGCTTCTGTGGGACATCTATTAGAATTTTTGAAGCTATTTTAACCAGATACACAGATAAATAATCAATACCAGATACACAGATGAATAGTCAATACCCTTCCCATGGAATAGAATCTTACCTTGAAGGATCTAAAACTGTGCCTTCTCCCACCAACCCCACACCACGCCATCAGCCTTTCCAGTACCAAAATTTCTGTAATACTTCTCAGTTTGGTCTCTAGTCTCCACATGCTCCAAAAGATTCTAGAAGTGAAAATAATGGGTCATAGGGTATGTGCATCTCCAGTCTTAGCAGCTACTGAAAGTTCCAAAATGGTTGTACCAATTTCCCACCTTCCAGCAGGGTATACATTATAGTCATGTCCCTCAAATACATGAAAAAATATCTTTTTTATTTTACTTTAGCCACTTTGATAGGTATATAATGTTATCACATTGTGAGTGTAAGTTGTATTGCCTCAATGATTAGTTGGGCTGAGTACCTTTTCTTTGGTTTAATACATTTGGATAGTCTCCTCGGGAAATGCCTATTAAAATTGTTTACTATTTTCCCTCTGTTTACTTTATCCGTTGATTTTAAAATACTTTTTTAAACAAGAGAGTATTTGACCTATTTACCACACAGCCAATTAGACCTCCTCACCCTCCAAATTCTACCATAATGACAGTCACAATATACTAAGGGGCTTTACATAGGTCACCTCATTTTTTAAGGCAACTATCATCCCCAATTTCAGAGAAAAATATGGAAGCTCGAAGAAGCAAAGCAACTGGTGCAAGGTGATGCCATCGGTCAGCAACAGAGCCAGGGCTGATTCCCAGGGCTCGAAGAGTTTAGCAATACTTCCCATGAATTTTTAAAATTATTAACTACCTCTCCCTGACGGTTCATATTCCCTTTTCCTGCTTAACACGTTATGTGTAATTATTCTGTTTATTATCTGTCTTTCCTACTAAAAACTAAAGTAAAAGAAGGAAGAGATTTTTATCTGTTTTATGTACAAACATATCCCCAAAGCCTAGAGAATGCCTGGCACATAGTAGTTCTATACATTTTGAATAACCAAATGAATACTCAATGATTCTAAGGGATCAACATCCTAAGACATCAACATTTAGTTTCCTCTTACCTCTGAGGCTGACAACTTATAAACATCAGTCTTTCTTCTCCTAGGTTTTCCTATCTCCTTCCAGTCTCCAGATCAGCTCTGTCATTTCCTTACCATGTGCATCTTAATATGCAATGCCCAACATTCAGCCATCAACCAGGGACAGGTATGAACAACTGAAGCCAAGGTCCCTGAGGGCAGGTATCTTGGCTAGGGAATGCTTGAAGGAGAATTAGGAAAGTTAGTGTCCTAAAATCAGAATGTGATGCATTCAGATTCTCTCCCCAACCCCCAGTTCAACTGGCTTGCTTGGGTTCCCAATACCCCATGCTCAATGCAGATGCCCCCATCCATAACAAAGGAAGTTGTGAAAATGGCCACAGTGATGAGGTGATATCTGGCAGACCCATCTTCAAATGACCAGTACATGGCTCCTGAGTTGATGGCAGCCAGACATGGTGAGTGGGGACCTCTGCACCTGGGGATACTAACAACTAAAGGAGAAACATCAAGGTAAGGGCTCCATTCTGCATCCCTGTGTCTTGGAACTAGGAGAAAAATTCATTATTTCTTTTTGTTTCAGGTGGCCCTGGGGCATCACGAAGAGGAATATTTCTCAAACCCCGAGCCAAGGCTGTGCTAATGCAATTTTAAACATATTTGGACAACATGGAAAGGGCAACTGTGGCCCAGAATGAGCAACTAGACATCCCCTTTGAATACTTGGAGCCAGGCTGTGCAGAGCACAGTATGGCTATCTGAGCCCAAATCTGTTCTTTCTTTAAGATCTTATGCCACCATTGTGATTAATAATTTGTCCCTGAGGTTTTTTTGTTTTGTTTTGTTTTCTTGGGTCTCAGTTCATATGGTTCTTTTTACTCCTAATACTGAGTTCTTTACCTAAGTATTTCACTTGAATGAGGCACTGTCCTCAATTCTAGGTACCCTATGGGAAATATCTTTAAAGTTAGAATTAAATTCTTTAGAGAAATCCACCCCTTGCTCCTGTCGTTTTCTTTTGGCCCTAGAAATTTGCCTTACCCACATATTATATAATTTGGAGGGCTGAGTTTTCAGATGCTATGATATAGAGATAAATTTTATTTTCATCTAGACACTCAGTTATCCAAGTACTGTTTATTGAAAAACCCATCCTTCCTCATTTTGTTAGTCACTTTTTTATCACTGTGACCCAAATATCTGACAAGAACAAATAAGAGAAGGAAAGATTTATTTCAGCTCATGGTTTCAGAGGTTTCAGTCCATGGTTGGCTCGCTCCTTTGTTTGGGGGCTGAGGTGAGACAGAACATCATGGCAGAAGCAGGTGGAAGAGGAAAGTTGTTCAGCTCATGGCTGCCAAGAAGGGGAGGGGGAAGAGGCCAGGGACAAGATACAAACCTCAAGAATACACCCCAGGTGACTGTCTTACTCCAACCACGCCCCACCCACCCATCATTTCCACCTCATCCCAGTAGTCCATTCAAACTAATAATTCATCAAATGGATTAATTCACTGATGAGGTTAGAGTCCTCAGGATTCAATCACTTTCCAAAAACCCCACCTCTGGACATTGCTGCACTGAGGACCAAGTCTTAACACTTGAGCTTTTGAGGTCACAGTGGTGTTATACCTAATACAGCCCACTGTTTGATAAGACATATTTGTCCAATTCTTCTTTAGAGGTGCTTTGGCTTTTCTTAAACATATACATATATCAAAATTAGCTTGTCAAGTTTCACAAATGACGTTGACTGGAATTGCATTGCATCTATATGAAATGTTAATCTCAAACCAAGTTTGCATTTCTAGAGATATATCTAACTGAGTCATTTTATACATTGTAAATTCCATTTTTTTTTGCCTTTGTATATTTTATGTCAGTTTTCATGAGTAAGATTGGCCACTGGAGGTTTGAAGGCCTGCACAGGGTTAATATCAGAATTCTGCCAAATAACTTATCAAAGTAATAGGAAAAAACAGAATATATGATTCTGTCACCAGAGAGACTGAAATGCATTCCAAATGTGCTAACTAAAGTAGAACTAAAGCAAATCTTCCTTGGGCTGGGGTTGTTGCTCAGTGGTAGAGCTCTTGTCTAGCATGTGCAGGGCACTGGGTTCAATCCTCAGCACCACATAAATGTAAAATAAAGATATTGTGTCCACCTAAAACTAAAAACTAAATAAATATTTTTTTAAAAAATCTTCCTTAATATGACAATATATTAATAAATGAATAGAAAATGTTTCGTTAACCAAAACCATTTATGCTGAAAATCAAAACTCAGAGAATGATCACCACTTTCATCATTATTATTCCATAGACTTTGAGAGAGGCTAGTTAGTCCAAAAGAAAAGGAAAATGATTGTTTAAGTTTAGAGAAATACCAAAATAATCATTATTTGAGAGGATAATTATAGACCCAGAAAGTTCAAGAGACTCAAAGTTTATTAGAACTAAGAAAAGACAAGATATAGAATAAATATGTTGAGAGAATAGTTTTATCTTTTTTCTAATAATAGCCAATTATAAATTGTAATGTATTCCGCTGTAATTTATTTTTTAAAAAATCAATTTATAAAAGAAAAAATAAATAAATTAAAATTTAAAAATAACTCAATGCCTCTTACTGACATATTATGAAATAAAAATAAATGTGATAAGAAGTAAATTAGCTATAAGGAAACCTATGAAATTATTTTGATATTAAGCAAGATCTTAATAAATGTAAAAACATTCATTTCCTAAGTAGGAATACTTAACATTGGGAAATGATCACACAGAGACTTAAAGCATGAGCTCTAGAGTCAGAACATTTGGCTAAAATCCAAATTGTAGTATATTTCCCAGGAAAGAACAGGAGAATGCATTCAATTGAATGTGTTCAATTTATTTATTTCCCCAATCAGGTTGCGAAGTACATCTTAGCAAATTGTGTCTTATCAAAGTGGTCGTGTATAAAATCAATAAGCAAAAATCAATTGTATTTCTATACACTACTAATTATCTGAAAAGAACATTAAGAAAATCGGTTCCTAGATCAGAATAAAATATTTAGAATAAATTTATCCAAATACATGAAAGACTTTTTTTTTAAAGAGAGAGAGAGAGAGAATTTTAATATTTATTTTTTAGTTTTCGGCGGACACATCTTTGTTTGTATGTGGTGCTGAGGATCGAACCCAGGCCACATTCATGCCAGGCGAGTGCACTACCGCTTGAGCCACATCCCCAGCCCAATGAAAGACTTTTATGGAAAACTATAAAACATTAATGGAAAAAAAAAGAAAGCCTAAATGAATGGAAAGGCACCCTGTGTTCACTGATTGCAAGACTTGATATTTTTAAGGTGGTGATAATGTGGGGGACACCTTACATCCAAACCATGACAGACCTGAATAGACACTTCTTTTTAAAAGGTGTACAAATGGCCAATAGGTATATGAAAAATCGATTACTGATCATTAGAGAAATACAAATTAAACCCACAATAAGATATTACTTCCCACCTGTTAGAATGGCTATTAACAAAAAGACTAATATTAACAATTATGGTGAGGATGGGAGAAAAGGGAACTCTATACAGAGTTAGTTAGAATGTAAATAAAGACAGCCATTATGGAAACAATGTAGAGGCTCAAAAAATTAAAAATAGAAATGCCTTATTACCCAAAATTCTGCTTCTAGAGATATATCCAAACTATACGAAATCAGTATGCCAAAGAGACATTACTCCTGTGTTTATTTCAGCATTATTTATAATAGCTAAGATGTGGAATCAACCCAAATGTCTGTCGATGGAGAAATGGATAAAAGAAGTGAAGTATATATACACTGTGGAAGACTAGTCAACCTTTAAAAATAAGGAAATCTTGTCATTTATAATATGAATGAACCTGGAAGATATTATGTTGAGTGAAATAAGCCAGGCATATAAAGACAAATATTGCATACTCTTACTTATGAGTGGAATCTAAAAAGTCAGATAATAGAGTAAAATGGTAGCTACCAGAGAGACAGGGCATGGAATATTGGGGAGATAGCCAAAGGTCACAAAAGTTCACTTATACAGGAAGAATAAATCCAAAAGATTATTGTGTATTGTGGTCATATAGTTAATAACACTTTATTGTATATTTGAAAATTGCTAAAAGGATAGATTTTTAGTGTTGGCACCCTTCCTCCCACTGGGTATAGAATTCTAGGTAAGCAGGTACTCCAGAATAGCACTTGACTTGCCCCCCCACCCCCGCCCTGCCATTGCTTCTGTTGAGAAGTTAGCTATCAGTCTGGTTGCTTTTCGGAAAATATTGTATCCTTCTCTGTCTTAACATTTCCTCTGTCTGGTTTTCAGTGGTTTGGTTATAATGTGTACCTATGAGGTTTTCTTTGCATTTACTTATACCACATATCTCTTACTTAAAAAAGTCTTGTTTACATAGATTAGCTACATTCATTCATTCTTTCCTTCCACTCTCTGCATAGTTCTGAGTTTCATTCCAAGTCAGTGAACATTCAAACATCCAGTATGGAATGATCTATAGAATCCAGGGGCCAGGACACTAAGAAATTAATCCCTCTCTCCACATACACATTTCTAGCCTTTGTATGCTTTTTTTTCCTGACCAGCCCTCTCTTGCACATCAAGTCATCTCTCTCCCCTCCTTTTGTACCAGACCCAAAACCCCTTCAGGAATCTTGGTTAGGTTTCCTAGAGCTGACTGTAATTCATTCTTCTGATTTTAGTGCATCTGTGTCCCCCTCCCACAGGGCTGCCCCACAGCCTCCTCCAGGGTGGGCATGCACATTGTGTTCATTATCTGGGAAGAGTTTCCACCGAAGCTGTGCTACATGACGGGCATCTGTAAATGGTAAAGAGAAATGATCAAGGGTCCTAATGACAAGATTTCCCTTTTGGCTGGAAGCCCTGATCTAGAGATCATCATTCAACTCTCTTCACCACAGCCAAATAGCAGATCCTGTTATTCCATTGCTCGCCAGAGGGCTCTCTATTTAAACCATGGGCCCCACACTGAGAAGCCAAATACTTTGGTCCTAGAATGTCTAATTTCCAGCGTAGGTGGGTTACATTATTCTCTTTATGCATTGGCTAAAAATCAAAGCAATAATCCCAATTACTTAAAAAAGAGGACAGTTCATATTTTGAATAACTAGGATTTTCCTGACCTCTCCCTCCTTTCCATTCCAGCTGCACAATTCTCACAACTTATTAAACCTCTCCTTATGCAAGTAGTTTTGTTTCTTTTACTCCTTCCTAATATGGTTTAGTTTTAATCTCTCATTTTATGAAAAATAAAGCTTGGTTAATATTTTGGTTTTGTCAAGAAATGATGTACATTTTTGCTGTTTCTCCATTTCCATATTAATTTTTGACTCTTGCTTCTTTAATGTTTAAATTATACTACTTTTTCTAGTTTTAAAAAATTGAATACTGAGTCATCCACTGAAGTGGCATTCAGCATCAAATAAGGGTGGTTCCAAAAGGCAACTGGTTTACTGTTCTCAGGTAACGTTTCTGGAACTGGGCTATCCATGCTGGTATTGTGACTCCTCCTATCTTCCAGATCTTTTGTCCTGTGTGGCTTTCATCCTCATGATTACAAAATGGCTTCTATACCTCCAGACATCATGTCCACACTCCAGGCAATTAGAAAGAATAAAGGGGGAAAGGCTTTGTTCTTATCTTTTTTTTTTTTCCATATTGACTTTGTAAAGCAACTATTTTCTATGAGACTTCTCTCTTAATAAAATCTTATTGCTCTATAATCTTTTAGATTCTACTTTGCTTTTTAATTATGTAAGTCATTTACATGATTTCTAAATCAAAACTATTTTAAAAAGGAGGGGGTGGCTGGGATTGTGGCTCAGAGGTAGAGTGCTCGCCTGGTATGTACGAGGCCCTGGGTTTGATCCTCAGAACCACATAAAAATAAATAAAATAAAGGTAAAAAAAAAAGTATAATCAGGGAGACCATGACTTTATTTCTGTACCCTATATACTCTCCATTCCCTTCTTCCGTAAGTATAGTCCTTTGTTAAACATTTTGTTTTTTCTTCCTCTGTTCTTCTTTAAAGATAAGCAAATATGGGTATAAATCCATTTTATATAAAAGTTAGCATATTGTACACTTTCACACACCTTACTTTTTTTCCATACTATATTCTGCAGATTTTGACTTTTTGCAGTACACAGATATTCCTCACTTGTTTGATAGCTCAATACTACTCCATTGTGTGGCTCTAACAGCATTCATAATGTTGTGAGCCAGTTCCTCATTGAAGGATGTCTGGGTTGTTTTCAACCCCTTTACCATAATGAATAAATTCTACAGTTAATAGCTTTGTGCTTACATCACTCCTAATTTTTGTCCAGGTATTCTGGGGATAGTCCTACAAGGGAGATTTCTGCTTCAAAAGGTAAATGTGTGTCATTTTGTTACATTAGCACCAGATTCCCATTTTGCATTCAAATGGCTCTAACCTCATTAATGAATCAATCTACTGATGTATTCACAGCTAAATGGACTATTGAGAGGTGGTGGAAACTGTAGGAGGTGGGACTAGTTAAAGAGTGGGTCCTTTGGGAACTAGACCTTTCTTTCTTTCTCTCTCTCTCCCTCTCTCTTTCCGTGTCCCCCTTCCTCTCCCCCTCCTTCTCTCTTGCTTTCTCTCTTTCTCTGGCTACCATGAGATGAGCAGTTTTGCTCTGCCACACCATTCCACAGCAATGTGCTCACACAGCCCCAAACATGGACTGTAACCTCTGAAACCATGAGACAAAATAAACCTTTCTTCCTCTTAAGTTGATTTTCTCAGGTATTTAGTCACAGTAACAAAAAGCTAACTAACACAGTCTGTTTCCTCACAGTGTCACCAACAGAAACTTTTGTCAAGTTTTGGGATCTTTGTAAAGCTAAGCAATAAACAATGGCATGTCAGGGGAATTCTAACTTGCATTTTTCATTTCATGAGCACGACTGAGAATCTTGTCATTTACCTAAGAGTCATTTTAATTTATTTTTCTGTATATTATCTGTTTTTATCTTTTGCTCATTTTTTTTCTGTTGTGTTATTGGTCTTTTCTTTCTTGAATTTTAGGCATTCATTATGTATTGAAGTAATAATCCATTGTGGTAAAAAATTACTTATTATTTCTTAATTTTCCATTTGTATTTTTTGTTCATTTGTAAATTTTGTCATGCAAAAGGCTGATTTGTTTGTGTCATATTTATAAAGTCAAATTCATCTTTTTTGCATGACTGCTGGATTTTCAGTCACAGTTAGGAAAGTGTTCCCACTGCCAGATTCTAAAGGAATCCACCCACCCCACCCCCTTTTTTCTTTTGCCACATAGGTGAGGGTTTGGAGAGTTGTTTGTTTTGGTACCAGGGATTAAACCCAGGGGAGCTTGACTACTGAGCCACATCCCCAGCCTTTTTTTAAAAAAAAAGAGAGAGAGAGAGAGAGAGAGAGAGAGAGAGAATTTTTAATATTTATTTTTTAGTTCTCAGCCACAACATCTTTGTTGGTATGTGGTGCTGAGGATCGAACCCGGGCGGCACGCATGCCAGGCAAGCGCGCTACCACTTGAGCCACATCCCCAGCCCATCCCCAGCCTTTTTTATTTTTTATTTTGAGGCAGGGTCTCGCTAGATTGCTTAGGGTATCATTAAATTGCTGAGGCTGGGTTGAACCTGCAAATCTCCTGTCTCAGCCTCCCGAGTAGTTGGGGTCACAGGTATGTGCCACCACGCCTGGCTTGTTGTTGGTTTTGGTTTGCTTTTACATGTAGGTACTTGGCCCATTTGGAATTTTTCCTACATTAAGGTTTGAAGAATAGTTACAATTTTACCTTTTACCATATCGCTGAAACATTTGTCTCAATATTACTTGTTTAAAAAATAAATAAAGGTATTGTGTTCATTTACAACTAAAAAAATCTTTTTAAAATCTTTTCCACAATGAAGATGGATGATTGCTTTTATATTTACTTCTAGATTGCTGTAATGTTTCATTGATCTGTTTATTCACATATCTACACCACAGTCCTTATGATGAAAACTCAACTATATTTAAAACTAGACTGGGCTATGTCCCCATAGTCCTTCTTTTACCAAGATTTCCTGGGTATTCCTGCTTTTATAATCAATCCTTTAAGTCTGGAAAAAAATTAACCACACATTTATTTGATTGTATTACCTGTTAAAATTGATGTAGGATAAATCAATGTGGTATTTAATCTTCCTCCTCATAAATGTGGCTTGGCTTTCTACTTGGTTGAAACTGACCTTTGTCTTTGGAGATATTTTATAATTTTCTCATGTTGGGTCTGTATGTTTATTGTTACATTTATACCTAGAAATTTTTCTTTATTTTTTGTTATTGTAAATGTGATCTTTCATTATTTCTATCAACTGGCTGTTTTCTACAAGGTTAATGACTTCTGTGTTTAATTTTGTATTCTGCTACTTAGCTAAATTTTCAGTTTGTTTTTAGTAGTTTTTCATTTACTCTTCTAGGTTTTTTAAGTATGTAATTGTGTAATCTGAAAATGAAGACAATTTGTGTCTTGCTTTATATTTTTCATTCCTATATTATTCCTTTTTCTTTCTCTCTTGTACTGGTTAATACCCCCAATATGCTGTCAACTGATAATAGAAAGAAAGATGTTGACTTTACATTTTAATTTTTTTCACATTTAAGTTGTAGTGATCCAATCTTGCTATATCATGGTGTGTGTTTGTGTGTGTGATACTGGGGATAGAACCCAGGACCTTGCACATGCTAGGCAATCACTCTGTCACAACTACCTCCCCAGCTCTGTCACCAATTTTTAAATTAGTTTAATTTACTAGATTCTCAAAGAGGGCTTCCTAAATTCTCCCATAGAGATTGAAGATTTACTCATTAGTCTTTCTATTTTTTCAATTTTTTATTCTAATTTGTTAATATGACAGCAGAATGCATTATAATTCATTACACATATACAGCACGATTTTTCATATCTCTGGCTGTATGCAAAGTATATTCACACCATTTATACCTTCATACATGTACTTAGGGTAATAATGTCCATCTCATTCCACCAGCTTTAGTCTTCCTATTTTTATTGTTATTTATATCTTTCGAGTTATCCTGGTGGTCATTCTTTTTTGCATTATAGCATCTCCCTTTATCTTTATTAATGCTTATTTTTGCCTTTTACTTTGCTTGATATCAACCCATTAAGTCCTGAGCTTTTGATTCTGAGACTATTTCAGTGAAACTGACACAGGTCCATTAAAATAGGTTGAAAATCATACTTTATATGGTATATACAATATTTGCTTTTATATACCATTGTATTTTTTTTAAAAAAAAGATTTTTTTAGTTGTAAATGAACACAATGCCTTTATTTACTTATTTATTTATTTATTTATTTATTTTTTTTAAAGAGAGAGTGAGAGAGGGGAGAGAGAGAGAGAATTTTTTTTAATATTTATTTTTTAGTTCTCGGCGGACACAACATCTTTGTTGGTATGTGGTGCTGAGGATCGAACCCGGGTCGCACGCATGCCAGGCGAGCGCGCTACCGCTTGAGCCACATCCCCAGCCCCCCTACTTATTTATTTTTATGTGGTGCTGAGGATCAGACCCAGTGACTCACACATGCTAGGACAGCTCTCTGCCACTGAGCTACAGCCCCAGCCCCTATCATCATATTCTGATATTATATGTAATTTAATCATATCATTATTATTATCATCATTATTGAAAAATGGTTATTATTTTACTTTTTACCCTGCAGCTATCTGCTTGTCTCAACATAACAAAGAAAATTAAAAAACTCATTTTGAGTCAAACGCAAAATTACATATTGGTGCATCCAAAAGCAGTTGATACCAGAGGATGATGGCACAGAGACTCTGTGAAAAAAAGAGAGTAGTGTGTAGGACCCTATGGTTGGCAGAACTCAGAAATCACCAGTTTGGAAGGTGAGAAAAACAGCACCAAAAGACATAGTCTGGGTCCTTTCACTGGATCAGTAAAGGAAGCAAGCCCCCTTGAACTTGGTAAAGTTTGGAGGAACTGAGAAAGCATAAATGGATAAATGCACCATATTAAAAAAAAAAAATCTTTCTAGAAACAAGAAAGGGAACCTTGAACTACACAACCCGAAAAACTATTCTTGTCCCTTCATAACAAAATACCCACAGGAAATTTCTGCAAATAACTGATAGAGAAGGACCTAACTCATTCAAATATGAGTTTTAAATAGGTACTAACACAACATTTATATAGAGTAGATACTTTTCAAAATATAAGAGACAGTACAAAGCATTTCTACAGAAAGCCTTCATCATAAACATGTTTTTATGAGTTAGTGAGAAATAAATATCCAAAGTTTTTTTAAAAAATACTTAATAAAGCAACTGCCACTGTGAAGGACTACTACAAAGTAAAATACTACTACTACTAATAATAATAATTATTATTATTATTATTATTATTATTATTCAGGAATAAGCTGAGCAGACAGTAGTGGAAATTAAAATGTCCACTAGTGGAACACAAAAGAAACAGAAGGACCTGGGCATAGTGGTGCACACCTGTAGTACCAGTAGCTTGGGAGGCTAAGACAGGGAAGCACAAGTTCAAAGCCAGCCTCAGCAACTTAATGAGGCCCTAAGCAATTCAGTGAGACCCTGTCTCAAAATCAGATACAAAAAGGGCTGGGGATATGGCTCAGTGGTTAAGAGGCCCTGGGTTCAATCCCAGTACAAAAAAGAAAGAAAAAGAGAATAAAGAAATAGAAGGAAAAAACAAAACCAACATGAAATGAAGACAAAAAGAGTATAATGGGAAAAACATAGAGAGTACAAAAGGATAAAAATGAGAGAAGTAGGCATAATGAAACAATCAAGAAAACAATTACAGAATTCAGAGGTACAGTCTGTGGAGAGGAAACAATAAAACAGACTATAAGGAGATAGTTTTGAAATAAAACTCTAGCAAATGTTCCTTTAAAAAAGTCACTCAAATCTATGTTTTGAAAGGGCACACCATGTCTACAGAAAATGATCTAACATGGTAAGACCCAAGACACATCCCAGCAAAGTCGTTACACTTTAAAGACAAAGATAGAATTTGTTTGTTTGTTTTTGTTTTGGTACTGGATATTGAGCCCAGGGGTGCTTAACCACTGGATCACATCCCCAGTCATTTCTATTTTTTATTTTGAGACAGGTTCTCGCTAAGTTGCAAAGGCTGGCCTCAAACTTTCAATCTTTGAATCGCTGGAATTACAGGCATGCACCTCCAGGCCTGGTGGGAAAAGATGGAATTTTTGGGCAGCTAGACTAAAAGATCAGATCACTGATTCTTCTCCACACAATGGTTTATGCCAGAATACACCGAACAACAATAAAATATATGTAAAACAGAAAAAGCCAGGGATTTTATATCCAGCTATATTACACTTCCAGTGCAAGGGTTACTAACAGTTACCAATGCATAAGAACTGTGGAGTATTGTCCTCATTAACTCCTCTTATGGAAACTACCAGAGGGAAAATTCTAGCCAAACAAGAGAAACTTTGACAAAAGGACTGGAAATAAGCATTGTATACATATTTTCAGCAAAAGTAAAATGAAAATAATGGTGAGGATAAGGGTATTGAAAGTAAATATTCTATGTTTTGATAATGTGGGACTCATACAACCAATAAAATGGAGAGAACAGGGAGAGAAGTAAGAAAACTGAATAAGCCAAAAGTAGTAAAAGAATAAGCATATTTAACAGGAAAAGATAAACATTAAGAAAGCTAATGTTGGTTAAAATTGAGAGGTGGAGAAAATGTATCAGGAATAGAATATGAAATAATTTTAGCATTTCTCATAAAAAGGAACTAAAAACTATTGTTTGTATTAACCAACATATAATTACAAGGATAAGATTTTAACAAGCCAGGCATGGTGGCGTGCACCTGTAATCTCAGCAGTTCAGGAGGCTGAGGCAGGAGGGTTGCAAATCCAAAGCCAGCCTTTGCAAAAATGATATGCTAAGCAACTCAGTGAGATTCTGTCTCTAAATAAAATACAAAATAGGTCTGGGGATGTGGCTCCGTGGTCGAGTGCACTTGAGTTCAATCCCCAATATCAAAAAAAAAAATATTTTAACAAACCTTCTTGAAGATGTATAAAACTGCAAAGTAAAGAAAACCAAGTGACCCACATATGAAATTTTAAATGTTTATTTGTGTGTAATTAAAGAAAGAAATATACAGACATATGTAATTAAGACACACACACATACAAAATCATATGACAGAAACAGGGACAGATATAAATGACAATAAATGTTAATCAACCTACCTTTCCAATTACTAGAAAATGTTTATATTGGCTCTGGAAAAAAATGCTCTTTTGCTATATACAAGAGATATGCATAAAATTCATTAGAAAGTGTAAAAATAAAAGGATTGATGTTTATGTATCAAAGTTTGAGACATTACCATGAGGTCATGTTTAGCTTTAGAGACACAGATTTTACATGTAAAACATTTATAGATACATGCGAACATGTATATGTTCATAGGTAGGTACATATAGGTTAGTGTATATATATATATATATATATATATATATATATATATATATATATATATATATCATTACTCTGTCAATTGAGAGGAGGTAAAAGTAATGATGGTCCAGTAACAACAACAAACCTAATGCCTACACTTTGTTTTTTCATACTACTTTCCAATGAAAGAACCAAAGTTCTTTAGGAAGGTGACAAGATTCTAGGACTGGGGCAGAAATTATACAAAGACAAACCAGGAGTATCTTGCAATGGCAGAAAGCAGGGAAATGCTCTTGCACACATGCACACACACAAAACCCAAAAGATGAGGGTATGTCGAAGGGATACAGGAACCTACTGAAAGTGATCCCAATGGCCAAAGCTGAAACAATTTGAGCAATAAATTAAATAGAAGAATTTGGATCCGAAATCAAGATATAAAATAAATATCCATGGGAGGAGATAACGCCTGGTTGGATTTGAAACTGGAAAGAAAAGTTCTTAGACAAGCTAAAAAAAAAAATGAGTTCAAAATTTCCGATCCAGTGAGTAGCTCCAGCAGAAACCTGGGAGCCAGCAGCTGCAAGGTATCAGTGCTTTGAGCACGCAACTTTTAGGGCATGTAAATGTCACTGATAAAAACTGGAAAGTGTGAAGAAGGAACCCTTTAAGACAGATGATTAAGCTCAGTTGTAGACAAGTCCAGCTGAGTGGTGGTAGGTGAACCACCCATTGGGTAATAGGAAATACAGACTTGGAGTATTTGAAAGAAGTCAGATGTTGAAGAGGAGACTATGGAGTCTTCTGCATGGAAGAGGAGAGCTTCAAGAGCAGAGAAGGACAGAAGAATTCAAGAGAAGGAGAGAAGAATTCAAACTTGAAATGCACCTCCTTGTAGGAATGAGGAAGAGGAAGGATAAGATCTATCCTGGGGCTTAGGAGAAGAATCAGACCAGGGACAAAGAAATCAATGGCAGAGAGGGCTTCCAGGCTTAGGCAGGCAATTGTTGCCTGGTATGTCACAATTTGTATTATATTTGTTTAAGTGCATAGGAAAAAGTAAAGACGTGCACCAAATTTTTAAAGAGGGATGAAAAAAATAGCTGAGGACTTTAATTGTGCATGAATTTTTACAATTAGTAAGCCGTATTTTTATAATTCCCACCCTCCCCCATTACAGCCAGAGAACAGTGATGAGCCATTCTGCTCTCCAGGTCCTTCTATCTCTCCCTCCAGTGTCCTCAGCTCTCCTACAGCTCTCCCTAATCTTCCTACTCCAGCCTGCTCTAATTTCCTCCAAGTGTTGGTCAGCTACTCTTTGCTGGGGGGAGGGTAAACCGTCCCAGGGGCCAACATAAGAAGATAGCTTGTTTCTGCCTCTGAGGTTGAGTTGAGGGTGGATCTCCTGCCTGCTCCTTCCCACCTAGTTATTGCTTTCATCTTCAATGACATCTGCTTTAAGATGTCCTTAATCCTCTAAGATTACAGAAGTGGGGCTTTGATTAAAGCTTTACTCTGACTCTCATTATCTTGATATTTGCTAGGTAAAATAATAACGAACATACAGTGATATGTTACCTCTGCATGGTGCAAGGTGGTTTATAAGGCACTCCCACATCCTCTCCTGGAAGGTACACAGGACAGATATTTTCCCCATGGAATAAAGGAACTAAGCCCAGATGGGCTGCAGGTCATAAAGACCTAGAATAGCAAATATAGCTCAGATTTTCTGCTTCCCAGGTCAGTGCTTTTTATGATTCATGTGTTTACATAGTGAGACTTCTTTGATATTTAGTATTAAATTATAAAAATTGTATACATTGAATATAATCGATTTTTTAATATTGTCTTCTGTGTATATGCCCTTCTTATTCAACTTGCAAACAAAAATTAAGACATTACCATTACATTAGCAGGATAACAACTTGTTTAGCTGAAAGCCTTATCTTTTTTTCCACATTTTTTATTGGTACATTATATTTGTACATAATGGTGGGGTTTGTTGTTATGCATTCATACATGCACACGATATAACAATTTGGCCACAATCACTCCCCAGCACTTTCCCCCCACCACCCCCCACCCCATCCCTTCCCTTTCCTCTATTCTGCTGATCTCCCTTCAGTTTTCATGAGTTCTTTCTTTTTCGTCTCTAGCTTCCCCATATGAGAGAAAACATATGACCTTTTGAGTTTGGCTTATTTCATTTAACACAATGGTCTCAAGTTCCATCCATTTTCTTGCAAATGAAAATAAAGGCATAATTTCCTTTTTCTTTAAGGAAAAACTTAATTTTATTATAACTTTAGGTCATCTTTAACTTCTCATTATTTTAACACCACACACACACACACACACACACACACACACACGAGAAACAAATGATAAAAAGTCTCTAATTGCCTGGACTTTCCAACTTGAGGCAACTTCTGGCCTGCAGCAGAAAGAGGGGATTTCAAACAGAATTTTACAGAAGTGAAGAAACAGAGATTAGAGTTAGAGATGGTGAGGCAGAAGTTTAGGGACAGGAAACCAGAGAGAAAGGAGCTACACTGAGAAAAATTCCAAAAATCTACACAGCAGTATCCTGGAGTGTTTTGCCTAATATCAATCTGATAAAGGGTAAAATTTGAGCCAAGCATGGTGGCGCACGCCTGTAATCCCAGCAGCTGGGGAGGCTGAAGCAGGAGGATCACAAGTTCAAAGCCAGCCTCAGCAAAATGAAGGTGCTAAGCAACTCAGTGAGACCCTGTCCCTAAATAAAATATAAAACAGGGCTGGGGATGTAGCTCAGTGGTTGAGTGTCCCCCGAGTTCAATCCCTGGTACAAAAAAAAAGTTGAAATTTGATGTTGCTAGGCAAACAGTTTCCAGAAAAAGAACAATTATTTGGAGATCTATAAGTAAATAAAATAAAAATTCCTTGAGCTCACAGAGGGTTGGAACTTCTTCAAGCACCCACCAGTCAGGGTGGAGAGAACACATTAAATACATGGGGAATTCAGTAAAATCCCAGGAGCAGCACCCTTAGTAATGGGACTAAACTAGCGTTGGATATAAGCTACTCTAGATCTATCCTTAAAAATGCTTAAATATAAGCCTTAAAAAGATCAAAGGAATTTGAAAGTCAGTTAACTATCTGACAGAACAAAGCCCAACATTCTTTAAAGGGATACAACTAAATCAAGTACTTAACAACACAGGATTCACAACATCTGACAATCAAAAATTACTAGCAATGCAAAGAAGCAGAAAAAGCCTATGTTTCAAAAAAAAAAAAAAAACATAGTCAAATAAAAACAGACCAAATATGACAGAGATGATAAAATTGTCTGGCAAGGTCTTTAAAATTCTTTAACTATAAATTTAAAATTTATATTTGTATCAAATATATAAAGTAAGTCATGCAGATTTTAAAATTTAAAAGGAGAGATAATTAAAATTTTAAATAACCAAAGGGAACATCTAGGAATGGCAAGTATAATAACTGAAATAAGCATTTCACCAGAGGCAATTAAGAGCAGATAAAACACTGTGAACCAGAAGAAACACAGTGAACCAGAAGACTTAGCAATGGGAACTATCCAAAATGACACATAGAAGTAAAAAGGTAAATATTTAGCATATTAAAAATTTTGTGGAACATAATAAAATGTAAAGGACAAAAATAGTCTGGGAAAATATAATGAGAGCAACTATGAACAGAGCAGGGAGGAAGAGTAGGAAGAAAAGATTAACATTAAACAGAGACATGAGATGGGAGGGAAAGGGAGAGAAAAGGGAAATTGCATGGAAATGAAGGGAGACCCTCATTGCTATACAAAATTACATATAAGAGGTTGTGAGGGGAATGGGAAAATAAACAAGGAGAGAAATGAATTACAGTAGATGGGGTAGAGAGAGAAGATGGGAGGGGAGGGGAGGGGGGATAGTAGGGGATAGGAAAGGTAGCAGAATACAACAATTACTAATAGGGCATTATGTAAAATTGTGGATGTGTAACCGACGTGATTCTGCAATCTGCATTTGGGGTAAAATTGGGGGTTCATAACCCACTTCAATCTAATGTATGAAATATGATATGTCAAGAGCTTTGTAATGTTGTGAACAACCAATAAAAAAAATAAATAAAGTAGAAAAGAACAAATAAATAAATAAATAAATATATTTAAAAAAAAGAAAATATTTGCAATAAACATAAGAACCTAATGTACATTTTTTAAGTTACCCTTCGCAAGTAAATAAGAACATTACGAAAAATTGGAGGTGTAGATCAGTGGTAGGGCACTTGCCTAGCATGTGCAAGGTCTGGGGTTCGATCTCTATCACTGCCAATTAAGAAAAATCATTGATATTCAAAAAAAACCTAATTTATGCTAATAGACCATTCACCTGAGATGACCAGGAAAAATTTCAGAAAACAAATGTTGCACCTCACCAATAATTAAATAAATGCGAAGAAAAATATCTCTAAGTTACTAGTTTATAATTATCAACAAAATTTTAAAACATTCCAAACTTCAAATCATCTGTCAAGATATATTTGGGGAAAAAAATAAAATAAATTCAAAATATGAAATCAGGAAAGCCTAATGTGGTCAAGAATAAAATCAACCTAGTTGAGAGCAAAGAAAATTACAATTTATTTGGGATTCATTAGGATTGTAATTTCCAGGAGATACTTGGGACCTGGGACTCCTTGGAGACTGGTCCCTGCTTGGTTGAGAGCCAAGGCTAAGAGCAATGGTAAAGGCTGGAACTTTAAAGGAGTTAGTACACCCAGGGTCTAAGAATAGTCGGCCACTGAAGGAACCTCAGCAATGCAGAAAGCTACTCCTTCACATACAATTTTCGTCCAAAGGGATCTGTAGTTTTGCACTCATTTTTTACTGAGATAGACCAGGCAGAAAAAAATCTAGGCACAAATTGAGCCTAGCTTTTAGTGGTGACAGACGATCATAAACAAGTAGTTAAATGAAAATATAATATTAAGGGCTGGTGATGTAGCTCTGGTAGAACACTTGCCTACCCCGTGAGAGGTGGGTTCCATCCCCAACACGGCACACAAATTAATGAGGGCCATAATGAGAATCAAAATATAGTAACACTTTAGGGAGTAACTGGTGATTTCCTTGTAAATAAGGAAATAAGAAAGGCTGCCCTGGCTTTAAGCTGAAATTTAAATGACTACAAGAAGCTGGATATAGGAAGGTCAGGAGATGGGACACTTGGGCAGAGGAAAGGCTAATGCAAAGGTGTAAAGTGGAAACCAATTTGGAATATTCAAAAGAAAAACAAGAGAAGGTAAACTGGGCTGGAACAAAGTGGGTAGAGTCAGGAACAAAGTGGGAATCATGAGTAGGGGCCACCTGAATTTTAAAAACTGAGGAGTTTTACATAAGCAAATGGCTTGACTTATTTGTGATTTCAAAGGCCACTCTGGGTGCAACATGAAAAACAGATTATAAAAGGTCAAGTGTGAAAGCAGAGAAACAAATTAGAAGGTGGAGATGATGGTGACATGGATTATTAGGATGTGCTATAGTTTGGACAGGGTTTGAATGTGTCCTTCCACCACCCACATATTGGGAGCTTGGTCTGCAACATGATGGTGTTCAGAGATAGCGAGATCTTGAAGAGGTAAGCCAAGTAGAAAGTTGTTAAGATTGACCCTCCCCACTCTGACTTTCTGTCTTGCAATGTGATCTCTCCATCTCTCAGAGCTCCCACCATTCTTAAGTCATCTGTCATAAGGACCTTACCAGACCAGTCTGGCACTGGTGCCATGCCCTTACACTTCCAAGACAGTAAACTAAATAAACCTCTTTTCTTTATAAAGTTTTCCAACCTTAGGTATTTCATTATAGTAAGTAAAAATAGACCACAGGGTAGTAGTAGTGGTGGTGATGTGTAGAAAAGGATAGATAGACTCAGGTTATATTGTGGAAGTTGAATTGACAGGATATGCTTATAAAGTGGATGTAAAGAGTGAAAGATAAACTCTTCATTTTTTGGTTAGAGAACTTACATAAATGGGTAATGGGACTATTTAATGAGTTGGAAGAAAACCTAGGAGAGAGGAAGTTTAATGGAGGAGGAATTCAAGAGTATCATTTGGAGTCATGTTAATTTTCAGATGGCAGACAAGTCCACAATCATCCTGGGAAACTGATGCACTTCTCGGTAACCGATAGAACAGATGGAAAATCTGTAAGAATATGGATTTAAACGACACCATGAAGAAACTTGATGGAGTAAATGTTTGCAGAGCACAGAACCCTACATTACATACCACACATTCTTTTCAAGAACTCGCAGGACCTTTATAAAATGAATCACACAGGACAATAAAGTAAGTCTCAACAAATTTAAAAGATTGCAATCAGGCAAGCCATGTTATGACTGCTATAAGCAATCAAGCCAGACATCAATAGGAGTAATCTGCTTATGAAGACAGGGTGCTGTTGGCACAGGGATTGACCAAGAGCAATTAGAATAGGTTGGAGAGCCCAGAAACAAAATCAGGCACATACAGACACTTCATTTTTGGCAGTGTATATCAGGTGGGAAAGCGGAGACTATATGTTTTTACTACCTATTAATAAATGGTACTGGGATAAGTAGGTGTTTATATGGGAAAAGAAATGGGACCTATGCTCATTTCATGTCAGTTCCAAGTGGATTAACATCTAAATGTAAAATATAAAACTATAAAGCTTTCAAAAGAAAATATAGAAGAATACCTTCAAACTCCCATGGAAGGATTTATTAAAATACTAATAGTACTAATTCTAAAGAGATTGACAAAGTGAACAATACAAAAATGGAGAATTTCTATTCATCAAAAAACTATATAATTGGGATGGGGTTGTAGCTCAGTGGTTGAGCACTTGCCTCACACGCATGAGGCACTGGGTTGGATCCTCAGCACCACATAAAAATAAAGTAAGTAAAGATATTGTGTCCATTACAACTAAAAAAATTTTTTAAAAACTATATAATTGTTAAAGATTGATGATTGGAATGTGGGGTTTCATTATGTTTTCTATTTTGTGAATGTTTGAAAATGACCATTAAAAGGATTTTTTAATAAACAGCTCATAAAGAAAATTTATGAGAACCAATAGGGGAGAGGATATTTGCAGCACCTATATTTAAAAAGGTGATAACATCTAGAATACAAAAAGAACTCTAATAATCCAATAAATAAGATATAACCTAATAGTAAGTAGACAGAATACTCAGAAGATCCAGTGCCCAATAAGCATATTCCCAACCTCATTAGTAATCAGAGAAATACTAACGAAAATTTCAATGATATATAACTATCTACTTTCAGAATAGCTAAAATAAACACAATACCAGAGATTAATAAGGATGTCAAACAATGGGAATTCTTATTTGTTACTGGTGAGATCTCAAATTCCTAGAGCCACGTCAGGAAACCAATTGTCATTTTCTTGCAAATTTTAACTTGCTCATACCTGAACAAATTAACTGTTCCAATTCCAAGTGCAAAAAAAATATCCTTAAGAAACTCTTGCCCACTTATAACACTTTACATGAAAAAGATGAGAGTACTCTTAATAGCCAGTAATGGGAAACCACCCAGTGGTCCATTGACGGTGAATGGATAAATTAATTGTGGTGTATTCATACCTCTAAACACCACCAAGTAATGAAATGAATGAACTACAGCTACATGCAGCAATGTAATTTAATATCATAAATACAATATTGGGTTAAAGAAGCAAAATTTTAAAAATTGATTCCATTTACATAAAGTTCAAAAACAGGCAAAACTCAGCAGTGCACATTTAAGTGATATCGCTATAAAGATATACATGGACAAGTTATCACAAGGTTAGAAAGTGGTTATTTCTGGGTAGAGGGAGAGGTTTGTTGTAGGGGTAGGGGTGGGGAGCAAAGAAAGTGTGGATAATGGAATGCTGGCAATATTCTAATTCCTGAATTGGGTTATGATTACCTAGGTGCCTTTTAATTGGCTTTAAATTATTCTTTAATGTGTGTGTGTGTGTGTGTGTGTGTGTGTGTGTGTGTGTGTGTTTTGGAGCCATAAATTCCTGAAGAATATGATAAAAATTAAGGAACCTGGGTGTGGTGGCACACATCTGTAATCCCAGCAATTTGGGAGGCTGAGGCAGGAGGACTGCAAGTTCAAGGCCAACCTCAGCGATTTAGCAAGGCCCTAAGCAATTTAGTGAGACACTGTCTATCTCAAAAGAAAAATAAAAAGGGGTGGGGATGTAGCTTAGTGGCAAGTGCCCCAGGTTCAATCCCCAGTGTCAAAAAAAAAAGAAGAAAAAAAAAAGAAGAAAAAGAAAGAAAATTAAGAATAAGAACTCTTTCTCAAAAAAAAATCATATTTACAGGAAATTTATGTACCGTTTTAGATTTCTAGAGCCACTAAAATACAACCATGAACAAGAGGATATTTGGACCATATACTAAAAACTGCTGTAAAATCTATGAATTTAAGATCTCCATTTGTAGGGACAACTTCACAAGAACAAGAGCCTGGAAACCAAGAATTACTTGTTTTGTTGTTGTTGTTGTTGTTGTTGTTTTGTTGTTGTTATTTTCTTTTAGAACCAAGGTGAAAAAAATCCAGCTGGGTCAACTCTCCTTCTGAAAACCACACAGTCACCAAGATCAGGTTTCTGAAACCAAAGATAGCACAGAAAATACTGGGCACCTGAAAGTGATACACTGAGAGTTTCTCACAAATCATTGTAAGGAAACTTAACAGTAAAAGCAATTATGCTTATGAATTTGGAAAGGATAAAAGCCTCTGGTCAGCCCTGGGGATGGTTGTCAAGGTATTGAATAGTTCATCAATGGAATCAATCTCAAGGAATTTGAATGGCACCAACTGTAAAACTTTAATTTATACTCAACACAAGAAATGCTATGGTGCAGTTGCTAGCTTGTGTTTTTAAAATATCTAAAGTTATAGGGACATTTTGGAGGATACTTTGTTGAGGATAACAATAACTATGGTAAGGAAATGGCAGAGTTGAAGATATGGGCATAAATAACCTGTAACTTAGAGCTATGTGATTGAAAGCAAATTATATCACTCATGGACTTTAATTTGATAGGTACTAATTTGCACTTGGTTGTAAGCAATTGCAATTGGTACGCTCACAAGTTCATTGGAACAGGAACTGAAGGATTGCAATAGGCCCTGGAACTTTGTGAGCTCTTAAGAATTTCTGCTCAAAAAAGGGATTGCCATTTTCTGCCTAATTTTTCTGTAAGCCTAAAATTGCTCTGAAAAAATAAAGTCTATTAACTTTCTTAAAAAATTATACATTGGAAATGGTTAATAATCAATGTGTTGCTTGTTAAACAGTTATGAAATACACATGATAGCATTTTCTGATCTTAATTCCTAGAAACAAAATTAAATTAGATTCTTTTTGTTTTTGGAAAGAGTATAATGAAAGCTAACTTATCCTAAAGTGAGATGAATTACTCTTCCTGTTTAGATAATCCAGGAGAGGAAATTAAGTGAGCATTGGGGGGAAACAGATTCCTTTGAGAGACATGCTCTTGAGCACAGTTGAAGTAACTGAGATGTATAACAAAGAGGGCCGCTGGCAAAACATCACTGCTGGAGGAGCAGAGATTCTGTAAAAGTAGGATTGCTTTTAAAAATGCCTTCAATGGAAAATAATTTGGAGTATTTACTACATATGTGATTATGTTCAAACAGGTTATGGACATAAACAAGCTGTTAAATTATGGATACAATTGCACATCAGCAGCTTTCAAAAGAAATCCAAATTGAGTTCAGATATATTTTCTATTCAGAAGCCGGTTTGACACCTCATGGTCTTGGATATTTCCATAAGTGACACTTGTCCTAGATTTTTCCACGATCACCAGTCACCCTGTTTGGAATGCTGTGATAGTTCTCCTATTTGTTACCTGCAACTAAAAATCTAACAAAGGTTATTTTACAGTGTCTCTGGAAATGTGGAAGAAAATTATGACCTGGAATTTCTGCAAAGAGCAAACTTTAAGAGAAAAGGCCTGAATCACATAGGTAAGTAGAATGAATTGGACAGAACTCCACATCAAATACAACCACAAGAATGGGATCCTAATGGGAATGGGTTGTACTCCATGTGTGTAAAATATGTCGAAATACACTCTACTGTATGTATATCTAAAAACAACAAATTAAAAAAAAAGAAAGATGGTTTTAAAATATGAAATCTATGCGATTTTAAAAAATTATCTGGGTAGTGTTGAGGTGCACAGCACTGAGCAGGCATCACAAAAGCCTGAGTTTTCTCCTCCCAGACCTGCATTCCCAAATTTTCCTGATATATCAAGAAAGTGTCATTATAGCTCTGGGAATTAGTAGAGATTACTCAAGATGGAAAATGGGAAAGAATAAAGATAATGGAATACTTATTCAAAAAATGTCTGCTAAGATCCATACCAGCATTTTTCAAAACTTTGCAGCCAATGTAGAACTATGTATATTGAATTATCTGGATCATGCTCACCAATACCATCAGTGAAAAATCCTAGAATAGATTCTCAGAGTCAGAGATGCTTCTTTTAATATTTATTTAGTTGTAGATGGACACAATACCTTTTTTTTATTTTTATGTGGTGCTGAGGATCAAACCCAGTACCTTCCACATGCAAGGTGAGATCACTACCACTGAGCTACAACCCCAGCACAGAGATGCTTCTTACCATAGAGTCTTTTCTTATCTTCATACATGGCAAGCACTTCATGAGCCCAATGATATTGTCACTTGTGTGTGTGTGTGTGTGTGTGTGTGCGCGCGTGCGTGCGTGCTAGCAATTGAATCTAGGGCCTCGGGCCTGCTAGGCAAGTGCTCTACCACTGAGCTACAGCCCAAGTCCAATGAGTAAACTTTGAGAGAGCCATGATTAGACCCTGACCACATAGGTTCTGACAGGTATAAGCAAGTTGAAGTCAAAAGTCCACTGCTATGACTTGCTGATGGCCACTGAAACAAACACCTAGAAAAATTGTCTTTTTACTTTAAACACCTAGGAAATTGTCTTCTTTTGACTACGACACTTTGTACTCAATTATATTGCATTATATAATGAGTATAAGCAGGTTTCTGAATGTTCTTACCTGCAGTATTTTCTGTTAGGCTCTCATGTGAAAACTGCTTGTTAATTATTCAAGTCCAGTAATCATTGCTTAACTATATAATTTTTCTTTTACTCTTCTCATTTCCAATAATTTGTTTTATCTCCGATGATTTCTATCTTCATCATTGTAGTTTCATTTTAACCCTGCATTCTGTTTGATCCTTCTGCTACTATTTCTTAGCCTTCTCATTTTTTTCTGAATTTTAGCCCATGCTTCAGCTATTTTAATATATCTTTAAATCCTTCAATTGCTAATAGGTTTGCCAAAATTTCTAAGAATATTTGCTTCTATATGATACTTTTTTATATTTTATATAAACATTCCTGGTTTTCTCATGGTCATTGGATTCTTGCCAATTTGTAGGAAAATCTCAACCACTGAGGCATTTCTTTTTATTATTCCTTTTCTATGACAGCACCATAGTTTTAAAATTATTCAATTCTATGATAAACTATATCAAATATGCCAGAAAAGTATCTATATAGAGAGAATTCTCTATTACTCTCTCATATCTTCATTTGCTGAATGACCCTCTTGTTTTTTCCATTTGGAAGATCTGGGGGGCAAATGCTTTTGTGGGAGTCAGCACCTTCTGAAAAAAAAAAATATATATATATATATATTGTACCAGGGATTGAACCCAGGGACTCAACCACTGAGCCTCATGCCCGGCTCATTTTTATATTTTATGTAGAGACAGGGTCTCACTGAGTTGCTAAGTGCCTCGCTAAATTGCTAAGGCTGGCCTTGAACTCTCAATCCTCCTTCCTCAGCCTCCTGAACTGCTGGGATTACAAGCATGTGCCACTGCACCCAGCTCTGCTATATACCTTATGGTATGTCTTTTTCCAGGGCTTGCTAAGTATGATGTTCCAGCAATTTTTCACTCATGCTGAAACAATCCATCTATTGTAGAAATTTAAGTAACATGAATAAACAAAAAAGAAGAAAATTAATGTAAAAACCATCCAAAATTCCACTACAAAATTCCCTCAGATAAATTATTTTTTGTAAACTTTTATATATCCATGTAACCAAAGAGGAGGCCTACAGTGCTTACTTCTCTTTCTAAAGGAATTTACCCCTCTCTTGGCTCTAGCTGCTAACTGCCTTACTTTGTACCATGTGACCCTGATCCACAGGTCAGGTAGATTAGAGCAATAATGAACATCCTGCCTGTATTAGTCAGGATTTAGTTAGGAAAATAGACACCACCCTAAGTATTTCAAACCAAATGCAAAATTTAATAAGGAAAAATGACTACTCAGGAAATGGAAATGCTGAGAAGCCAAACCCAGGATGGTGAGGCACCTGAGAGGTTAGCAGCAGCCAGAACCCTTCCTACCCAAGGGTTTAAAGGACAACAGAAGGTGTTTTCATCACAGCCCAGAAATTGTGGCCAACCAGAAGGAGCCAGAATCAAGGAAGTGGGGATTTCCCAACAGGGACTAGAACCACAGCAGGAGGGTTCATTTGGGGGAAATTGGAGACATTGAAGAGAAGCAGCTACATTCAAGTACCTCACAGGAAGCAGAATAGAATATCTTAGCTTTTCCCCTTCTGTGCTCCAGTCATCCACCATCATCTCTCCTTGACCAAACTTACCCAGAAGTCTGTGGGCAAAGGCCCCTAGGAAATGATGGGGAATGAGGATGGGAGTGAGCAGAAGTAAGCAATTGGCCAGAAATTGACTCAGAGTGGCCAATCAGATGGATAGCCTCATAAAATCTAGTATTCTTGCCAGAAATGTTTAAACTGAATCTAATGAGGAAACCAGCAGGCAAATCCAAAAGATACTCCACAAAACAACTGTCCTAAATTTTCCCAAATGTCAATGTTACAAAAGACAAAAAGAACAGAGAATTTATCTGTATTCTCTGATATATATCTTACTGTGTATAGTGGGTACGCTATTCTCCTTCATCAGCTTGATGAATATGGTATGCCAACAATTTTTTCTGTATGCCAAAACAAACATCCATTGTAGAAAATTTAGGTAACATGGATAAACAAAAAGAGAAGAAAAGTAATATACAAATCATCCAAAAACCTGCTACCTTGAGATAAGTTACTTTTTATAATGTTAATGTGTGATCACAGCTGGAATACCAGATCAAAAAAAAGATCCATATGTAAAGTAAATTATGGAGCAATTATGAAAATATGGATATGAATTGTACATTGGATTATAGTTGTATATAAAGGTTAAATTTCTTGAGTGTGATACTTTGGGTGTGGTGATGTAAGACAATGCCTTCATTCTCAGAGGACACAGCTTAATGTATTAAAGGTAAAATATCATGATGTTCCTAACCAGCTCCATGCACGTATGCATGAAGAGAAAATCAGTGAGCAAACAAATGTGGCAATTGCTAAATCTAAGAATAGGGTCCATAGGCATTCATTGCACTATTTTTGCAACTATCCTGAAGGCTTACCGTTTTTCAAAACCAAAATTTGAGGAGAAAAAATAGGTTGCCTTGTGACTTTTGACTACAGGCATGAGATAAAAAGACGAACTGAACTAACCAGTTCTTAGGAATTTGAAACTAAAACCCCAGAAAGAAGTTGCAGGTTAGTGATAAAATTTGGAGATAACAGAAAAACGTGAATGGAGATAGGCAATAGCAAGCTGAAATTAGATGCAAACCCAAACTATGAGGTGACAGAAAATATACAGGAAACTGCTTACAAAAATAGCTGCCAAGAATGTTTTCCACTGCTGTAAGCACATGCCACTTCTCCCATCAAGAAGCAAAGTCTGTTTCTCCTACATATGGCCTGAACTGACCTGAGGACTTGCTTTCCCAACAGAATGCAGCAAAATTGACTTGGTGCTAGTTCTTGACCATCTTTCACCTTCCTTCTCTTGGAGTTCTGAGCCACCCTGTAAAGAAAGCAGACCGCTCTGCTGGAGAGATGGACTTGGCAGGTGTCCCTAGCTGTTCTCTACACCTCAGCCAAATCCAGATCCTCCAGCCCTAGTCAAGTCGGCCCAGCCACCACCTCATGGAGCCGAGACAAGCTGTTCCTGCCAATCCCTTCCTGAATTACAGCATCATGTTCCAATAAATAAACAGTGGTTGTTATTTAAAGCCAATGAATTTGGGGAGATTTGTTATATAGCCAATAGCCAACCGACAGGACAGACATCAGAGATGCCACTAGAGAGGAGAGTAAAACACTGCCTGGGTTTTATCATTTTAGTCCATTTCATGGGTTGGCTAAAAACAACCTCCACCCATTTCTTGAGTTAAATTGAACTGGTATCTGTTCCTTGCATCAGGAAAAGAATTCCCCTTCCTATTCTTTCTCTTTGCAGGTATTTTTAATTTCTGACGATTCCAGATGAACATCTCTTATTTCTGCTTGTCTTCCCTTTTTATGGGGTGACCACTCTGATTTTAAAATGGTGTGTTGCAAAATGCATCATACAAATAGAAGGGTGAATAGAATCATTGGCTCTGTTTAATATTAGGTTATTATATTAGAGTGTCCACCCAGTTTCAGATCTAAAATGTGGGCAATCCTTTAGGAGTGTTCACTCCTCCCCAATTATAGTCTCTTTACCCTCAGTGAGAACCACCAGCTCGTGAAGCAGAGACAAGTTTTGTGTCAATCATTGCCATTTTTCCTTTATAGTTTTCTACGTCTATATGCATCTCTAAACAATGTAACGCTTAGTTTTGAAAAACTGAGTAGCAAGCACCTATTTAGGTGGATAAGGAAAAGGTGATGCTTCCACTGTTGGAGGAAAGCTCAGAGGGGGAAATAAACTGAAGAGTGTCTGGGTGGTTGTCTGGCTTCAGCTTCCCTGAGCCTTTACAAGAGCCTTTTATGGGGAAAGCATTGAGTAAGACGATGAGTAACACTGGGAAACATCGAGTTCAGCACAGTTGAGACATGTGATGGCACCAGAGCATGGGGCAGGTTTTGGGTGTTTGGCCAGGATACAGTCGGAGGGCAGGGCTGTTTTGTGTCTGCCGTTCACGATGATTTCCCCTCTACCTCCCAGGAGAGGTCAAAGCAGAACATTTCTAGACAATATGTGCACAGCAGTTTCAGCAGAAGGGCATGGATGGACAGGCAGGAACCTCATCAGTATGTAGTCAAAATAAGTCCAGAGAAAACTCTGGGCCAGACTCTAGGCACTTTGTCCTAGGTTTTAAAAGTCAGCATGATAGTAGTGGAGGAAATGGGGATGGAAGCTGTGTATGTGTCTCTCCCTGGAGACCCAAAGCTTCAATCTGAACTTGCTGCCTTCTGCACCTACCATCCTGGAATCTCCCATCACCCTCATCTGAAGATTCTCTTCACCACTCTCCTGTGTCTGATGTCTAACTGTTGTTTCCACCACCCTCCTTTTTCTGGATTTGTTCTCTCATTCAAGAAGCACAACCTCCAGTATCTTCTTGGGAAGCATATTTGAATGTATATGTATTTTTGCCCTCATAGTCAATCAGTAATTTAGCTGGGTGCAGAATTCTAGATTGGGACTCATTTTTCTTCATAATTTTGAAGGCATTATTCTGGTCTCTTCTTCTGGTTTCCACTGTTGGTTGAGTTGGCAAAGCCAAATCTGATTGCTGGTTCTTTGTACAATGGTCTTTGAGCTCTCGCCCTCATGCTTGCGCTTGCGCGTGCCCCGCCCCACACCACACCCAGGTTTTTAAGATCACTTAGCCCCTGTTGTTATGAAACTTTATGACAGTGTGTGTAATGGATCTATTTTCATCCATTTTGTGGGGCATTTGAAGGATCTTTTCAATGTGGAATCTCATGTCCTTTAGTTCTGGTAAGTTTCCCTGTTTTGTTGGTAACTGTATCTTCCATTCTCTCTCTCTCTCACTCTCTTGCTCTCTAGCTCTCTCCCCTTTGTGGTGCTAGGCCAGCACTTTACCACTGAGCTACATTCCCAGCCCTGTTCTCTCTTTTTTGAATACCTATTATTCAGATATTGAGCCTCCCGGACCTACTCTCTAGTCTTATCTATTTCCTCTCTGTGTCTTCTGGGAGATTTCCTCACTTTGTCTTCCAACTCTTCTATTATATTTTCCAGACCTACTACCCTACTTTTATTTTTAAGTTCTCTTTTTTGTTCCTTAATATTTATCATGATCTTGTACTGCTCTTATACCATGGGTACAATTTATTATCTTGCCTATTGGTCTATTGATAATAGATTTTTAAAGTAAATATACCCCTGTATATTTGGGGGATTTGGGGGTTGTTTTGCTTTTGCTTTTGTTATGGGCTGTATCTTCAATATCTGAAGCAACAGTTGACTCTTCTTTGAAGAACTGCTGCCTCCCATATTCTCATTCCATAAGGATGAACTCATCATTTGCTGGTTCTTTTGTCTTTATAATACACTTAACCTGCCTGGGCTTCAGTTTCTTCATCCATTAAATGAGGATGATGATAGAATCTATTTCATTTGGGGTTGCCCAAAGTTACACATCTAAACCATGGATCTCAGACTCAGACTCATAATCTGACACATAATTAGCTCAATAAATTTCAACTGTCATCATTATTACATAGTTCAGTGACTCACACTGCAGCACATGACCCAGGACTGACAAATGAGATTTGGCACTGGGGTTTTGTTTAATTGATTAGAAAGAAAATACTCTCTTCTTGTCGGGATATTAAACTGGTAAAATACAATCCCAAAGCTGCTGGTAGTCCTCTTTAACAATACTCATGGAGGATCTACCAAAATGAACCTAGCATAAAATTAAGCTAAACAAAGAGATGAAAATACATTATTGGTGATGATGATGTTAGATCCAGTCTTGCTCAAAGGCACCATGCCCCTGGAACTTTCTAGTATTATAAATCAATACTATCTTTTTCTTTCTCTTAAGTAACTTTTAATTGAGTTTTCATGATTTGCAACAGAAAAAATTCTTCATAATACAAAAATTGGGAACATACTGTTTTGAAACTTTTGCTTTTTACTTAATATAACATTATCATATATTTATATTATTAAAATTATTCCTTGACATTATTATGTCAAATATTTTGTTTTATGAATCCCACATTAGTGGACAGATAAATTATTATTAACTTTTCAATATTATAAATTATACTGAAGTGAATATCCTCAGAGCCAAATTTTTGTGAATATCATGGTTTCCTGAAAATACATTCCCAGAAGTGGTACTTTTGACTCAAAAGTTGCATGGGATATGAAGAGTTTTGTTACATACTGAAAAATAGACCACTGGAAATGTAGTGCCAATTCACTCTCACGCAATGAATATAAGAGAATGTCTATTTTCTCCATCCATTGCTTTCAGGGATAATAGCTTTCTTAAAAAAATCTCTACCAAATTAATCACATAAACCCCCCAAAATAGTATCTCATTTTTCTTTATATTTCTTTATAAACTGAGTCATCAACCATGTATAGATTTGTTAATATTGTGCTGAATTCAGTTTGTTAATATTTTATTTAGAGATACCATATTTTAAAATTGGTTCTTCTGATATTCTGTTTGCTCAGGTTTATTAGAATTTATTCTAGTTCTATAAAATAATACTTAAAATATAGAGGTTTAAGTGTGAGTTCTACAATTAGATGTATAATCTCGGGTGGCTTAATCTTCCTTACCCTGAAGAGAGGTAACCAGTTGAACGTGAGCCAGTAAAACTCCAAAGAGTTTTAAGGTCCTGCAACTGTAAATGGTGGGAACCCTGCTTCTTCCTGATCCTGCTCCCAGATTTGCAGGCAGCTCACAATCAAAGCAATTCATTTCTGCATAAATAATCCACTCCTAAGAAAAGAACTTCTTCTTCTACTAACATTGGGTTATATACCCATAGCAGAGGTCATCTGCTTCCCAGTTCCCTGTGTGATGTTCATATATCCACAAACCCTGCCTGTGTATTCCGAGCTTGTAGCCAGCATTTTAATGCCTCGCATTTGTATGAAGAGTTAGCCAAGGAACAGAAGACATTGACAAGAAGCTCTAAGATGAAAGAGAACAAAACAACAAAAATAAAATAATTTTTATTCTTTTATTGTAAATTCTTTATTATAACATTTATACATTATCTACAATTATATTACATATACACATTTATTATAACTTCTTGTTAAATTTTTTTCTTTGAGGCAGGATCTCACTAAGTTAGCAAGGATGGCCTCAAACTTGAAATCTTTCTGCCTCAGCTTCCTGGGTTGCTGAGACTATAGGCATACCCTACTCTTTCCAACATAACTTATTCTTTCATTATAACTTTACTAGAATTTATATTTTATGTTATAAAAAACAAAAAGAAAAGATGAAGCTAAAACAATTTAGAGAGAGACACAGAAAAAAATCACAATACCCTCATGACAGGGAAACACTTGTTCTCCTCTCTTGATGTTTCAACAGAGCAAGGTTCCAGGTCTCAGGAGGGAATGACACACCTCACTGAAATATGGGAAGGGCAAAATGGAAATGCTTGACTCAGCTTCTCTGAGTTTTCCTTCCTAAGATCCAGCCTGTCCACAGATATGATAAGTTCTCTATTATCCCCTCCATATTTTAATTGCATGAAGCTGGCTGGTGAGGCTCAGTTTTGGAGTGTGTTCTGATTACCATTGCTGCATGACAAACTAATACAAAACTTAAAGGCATAAGGTAACCATTTTCTTTTGCTCATTGGTCCTGTGGTCGGGAATTCAGAAGGGATGAAAGAAAAGTTTTGTCTCCCACTCTCCAAGACATCTGGGGCCTCAGCTGGGAAGTCTGGAAGACCCAACCGCCAGGGGCTGGATTCCTGTGGAGGATCTTCACTCCTATGTCTGGTGTCTGAGGCTGGATGTCTGCTGAGATGTTACAGAGCTCTACCAGAGCACACATACCTAGCTTACATACATACCAACTCATACAGATCCATACATGCAATACGAGCCTGGGATCTGACATTCCACCTGCAGCTCAAGATTCTAAAATCAAGTGTTCAGCAAACACAGTAGAAGCTGCAGCATATTTTCAGATTTTGTCTTAGAATTCACACATTATTTTCCATCACACTCTGATGGAAATATGGCTACCAATCAATATGCCTGGGTTCAGGGTGGGGGAAGACATAAACTCCACCTTTCAGTGGATGGAGTGTCTAAGAATTTTTGGATATGTTTTAAAGCTACCTCAACTCATTATCTTAAAGATCCTAACATCTGATGTAAGGGACAAGAACATTAAGAAATAGACCAGGAGTAGATATGCAGAGGCATTGGTGTTCACCCCAATTATGCTTCAAACAACCGTGGACTCCAAATAAAGGGAACACAACTGTTTCTCCTATCAAAAAGACAAAAAAAATAGGGAGGCTGAAGATCATAAGTTCAAAGCCAGCCTCAGCAACTTAGCAAGGCCCTCAGAAAGACCCTATCTCAAAATAAAAAATAAAATACAGGTTGGGGATGTGGCTCAGTGGTTGAATGCCCCTGGATTCAATCCAATAACAACAACAACAAAAAGACAAAGGAAGGAAGAAAAGGGAATGGAAGGGAGAATCTCCAAATACTGCCTCCTTAGCCCCAGCAAGTCCCCAGCAGAATGAGCCCCACAATCATTCCCAATCCCAGTTTCTTCCCTTTTCCTAATCTGGACCTAAACTTCAGGACAAAAGGGACAGATACAGGTCAGAGTCCTTTATCCCTAATATTCTCCTCTTTGCTATCAAGTTAAATCAGAATTGTGAAATATTCTAAAAACTCCATCCAAGTTTGTACCCTTTGCTCCTGAGGTCAATTTCTTCTTTTTTCAGCTCAAGTGTCTTTTATCTTTCTTGAAGACTATTCATGGACTCTGGAGGAACAAGCATGCAAATCTTTCAAAGGAACAGAAAAGGAATGGTGATGGCCCTTGAGAATCCATATTGAACATCTATTCATGATTCTCTTCATTTGACACATTGAGAGGCATATTCAAGGGACAGCTTCCTCCGATCTTTAACAACAACTTAAAGTGTATGATTTATAGTCAAAGTTCTAGTAAGAATTCTGTGAACATGAAGATGGCCGCGAATAGAGTACATCACACCCCGTGTACTGCGCCACTGCGCAGGTGAATAACAAGTTAGAACAACAAAAAACTATCTTGTTAGGAACTTACAGCAAAATGGGGGTGCACCAAAACCTAGAGGAAGGATTTCCAGCACCGAGGTCCGGTAATTGAGTCTCAAACACAAGCCAACTGTGCGACTGGAGATCCAGGCTGACTGATCCGCGTGGTCCACCCCGCAGCTACAGATGGTGGGGTGCCGCCGAGAAGCAGCCAGCAAGCAGAGAGAAACGTTGCTGCGGATTCTGTGGAATCCTGCCGGCTGAGCCTTCACTGAGCCCCGGGCTGAGTTTGGGATTTCAGACGGGGAAGGAAGCGGTACAGTTCTATCCCCCACAACGGAAACTTCACCGAGGAAACCAGCGGCCACCATCTTGGAGAGCTGAAGTAACCACCGCCACTCTCCAACAGATTGCAACAATAAAACAGGTGTGTGTTACTCAGCTCATCTCCCATACAGCAGGGAATTCGCATAAAATCTCTCGTAGGCTTTCCGGGGGAGGGATTATCAGAGCGAGCCTGCATAAAGACGCGGGGAAAACTAGAGACACCTGACCTTCAACTCCCCCTCCCATCAGCGGCGAAAACGAAACCTGTCTTGCCAGGACTGGGGGAGGGGCAAGCAGAAAAAATCAAAACAATAGAGTGCCGGGGTTCTCAATAGCCACCCTTCACACCCAACAAACAGCAGGCCCAGAGTACAGTTTGAACTGCCGAGAGGCATCACTCAGGGGAAATCTGGTCTAGCAGGAGAAACCAGGACTAACAGGAGAAACCAGGGGACTAGAGGCCAGGCCCTCGCGACTGGGCGGCTGGAGACCGCACGCCCGCCGGCGAGAGCCCACCCGCTGCCCGCTCGACTGGGCGGCTGGAGTCCGCCTGCCCGCCCGCCCGCCGGAGACTGGGAGCTGAAACCAACCAGAGACAGTCCAGTCCCAGCCCCCATTCGGACACCCCGGCAAGGAGCCTGGGGCCCGCCATAGCAGAGAGGTGACGTCACTGGAGCTCGGCCGTCGGAATTCCTTCCCAGCGGAATCCACTTTAGCAGGCATAGTCTACCAAAACAAAGGAGAGACAACAGAGATATACAAAACCAAAACAAAAATAGAAGAGAGCAGAAATACAGCAATCAAATAGAGCTGGAAAGTAACGTGAACATCATGAAAAAACAAGGGAAAAAAGGAGTACAAACAATGCAGGACAACTTAAATCTACAGGAGGACCTAGAGGCATCAGAAACATGGATAGGGAAAGAACTCAAGGCATACCTAACTCAGATGGAAAGGAATATTAGAGAAGACACGAGACAGCAAGTCCAAGCAATAAAAGTATATTTTGAAAATGAATTAAACAAACAAATTCAAATGGCAAAGAACGAGCTTTACCAGGAGATAGAGATCTTAAAAAAAAATCAAACAGTAATCCTAGAAATGCAGGAAACTATAAACCAAATTAAAAACTCAAATGAGAATATTACAAATAGACTAGATCAAGTAGAAGTCAGAACATCAGATAATGAAGACAAGGTTTATCAACTTGAAAAGAATATAGTCAACACAGAAAAGATGCTTAAATCCCACGAGCAATCTATTCAAGAGACATGGGATGTCATAAAAAAAAAACAAATTTGAGAGTCATCAGGATAGAAGAAGGCATAGAGATTCAAACCAAAGGAATGGACAACCTATTAAATGAAATAATTCTAGAAAACTTCCCAGAGATGAAAGATGAAATGGATTGCCAAATCCTGGAAGCCTACAGGACCCCAAACATTCAAAACCATAATAGACCAACTCCAAGACATATAATTATGAAGATAGCCAACGTACAGAACAAGGAGAGAATATTAAATGCTACGAGAGAAAAGAGGCAGATTACATTCAGGGGTAAACCAATTAGGTTAACGACTGATTTCTCATCACAGACTTTGAAAGCGAGAAGATCCTGGAACAATGTATTTCAAACGCTGAAAAATAATGGATTCCAACCAAGAATACTGTATCCAGCAAAATTAAGCTTCAGATTTGACAATGAAATTAAAATCTTTCACGATAAAAGCTAAAAGAATTCGCAGCAAGAAAACCAGCACTGCAAAGCATTTTGAGCAAAATACTACAAAAAGAGGAATTGAAAAATAGTGCCCAACACTAACAGCAGGAGGTATCTCAGTAAAGGGGGAGGAAAATAACCAAAAAGTAAAAACTAGCCAAACTAAAATAAATAAATAAATAAACATGACTGGAAGTACAAATCATATTTCAATTGTAACCTTAAATGTTAATGGCCTAAACTCACCAATCAAGAGACATAGGCTAGTAACCTGGATCAAAAAAACAAATCCAACAATATGCTGCCTTCAGGAGACTCATATGATAGGAAAAGACATACACAGGCTGAAGGTAAAAGGTTGGGAAAAATCATACCACTCACATGGCCCTCGGAAGCAAGCAGGAGTGGCCATACTCATATCGAATAAAATCAACTTCAAACCTAAGTTAATCAAAAGGGATAAAGAAGTACACTATATACTGTTAAAAGGAACCATCCACCAACAAGACATAACAATTATCAATTTGTATGCACCAAACAATGGTGCTGCAACGTTCATAAAACAAACTCTCCTCAAGTTCAAGAGTCAAATAGACTACAACACAATAATTATGGGTGACTTCAACACACCGCTCTCACCATTAGACAGATCCTCTAGACAAAAGCTGAATAAAGAAACTATAGAACTCAATAGCACAATCAATAACCTAAACTTAACCGACATATATAGAATATATCAACCATCATCAAGTGGATACACATTCTTCTCGGCAGCACATGGATCCTACTCAAAGATAGACCATATATTATGCCATAGGGCAACTCTTAGTAAATATAAAGGCATGGAGATAATACCATGCATTTTATCTGATCATAATGGAATGAAACTGGAAATCAATGATAAAAGAAGGAAGGAAAAATCCTACATCACATGGAAAATGAACAATATGTTACTGAATGATCAATGGGTTACAGAAGACATAAAGGAGGAGATAAAAAAAAATTCTTAGAGACAAATGGCAATACAGACACAACATACTGGAATCTATGGGACACAATGAAAGCAGTTTTAAGAGGGAAATTCATTTCTTGGAGTTCTTTCCTCAAAAAAAGAAAAAAACGAACAAATAAATGAACTCAGACTATACCTCAAAAACCTAGAAAAGGAAGAGCAAAACAACAGCAAATGTAGTAGAAGACAAGAAATAATTAAAATTAGAGCAGAAATCAACGAAATTGAAACAAAAAAAATCACTGAAAAAATTGATAAAACTAAAAGTTGGTTCTTTGAAAAAATAAATAAGATTGACAGGCCCTTAGCCATGCTAACGAAGAGAAGAAGAGAGAGAACTCAAATTACTAACATACGGGATGAAAAAGGCAATATCACAACAGACACTACAGAAATACAGAAGATAATTAGAAAGTATTTTGAAACCCTATATTTCAATAAAATGGAAGATAGTGAAGATATTGATAAATTTCTTAAGTCATACGATCTGGCCAGATTGAGTCAGGAGGATACACACAATTTAAACAGAGCAATAACAAAGGAAGAAATAGAAGAAGCCATCAAAAGACTATCAACCAAAAAAAAGCCCTGGACCGGATGGGTATACAGCGGAGTTCTACAAAAACTTCAAAGAAGAATTAATACCAATACTTTTCAAGTTATTTCAAGAAATAGAAAAGGAAGGAGTTCTTCCAAATTCATTCTATGAGGCCAACATCACCCTGATCCCGAAACCAGACAAAGACACTTCAAAGAAAGAAAACTACAGACCAATATCTCTAATGAACTTGGATGCAAAAATTCTCAATTAAATCCTGGTGAATCAAATACAAAAGCATATCAAAAAAATTGTGCATCATGATCAAGTAGGATTCATCCCTGGGATGCAAGGATGGTTCAATATATGGAAATCAATAAATGCTATTCACCACATCAATAGACTTAAAGACAAGAACCATATGATCATCTCAATAGATGCAGAAAAAGCATTCGACAAAGTACAGCATTCCTTTATGTTCAAAACACTAGAAAAACTAGGGATAACAGGAACTTACCTCAACATGGTAAAAGCTATATATGCTAAACCTCAGGCTAGCATCATCCTAAATGGAGAAAAACTGAAGGCATTCCCTCTAAAATCTGGAACAAGACAGGGATGCCCTCTATCACCACTTCTATTCAATTTAGTTCTTGAAATGCTAGCCAGAGCAATTAGACAGACAAAAAAATTAAAGGCATAAAAACAGGAAAAGAAGAACTTAAATTATCACTATTTGCGTATGACATGATAATATATTTAACAGACCCCAAAGGGTCTACAAAGAAACTGCTAGAGTTAATAAATGAATTCAGCAAAGTGACAGGATATAAAATCAACATGCATAAATCAAAGGCATTCCTGTATATCAGCAACTAAACTTCTGAAATGGAAATGAGGAAAACCACTCCATTCACAATATCCTCAAAGAAAATAAGATACTTGGGAATCAACCTAACAAAAGAGGTGAAAGATTTATACAATGAAAACTACAGAACCCTAAAGAGAGAGATAGAAGATCTTAGAAGATGGAAAAATGTACCCTGTTCATGGATAGGCAGAACTAACATCATCAAAACGGCGATATTACCCAAAGTTCTGTACAGGTTTAATGCGATGCCAATCAAAATCCCAATGGCATTTCTTGTAGAAATAGATAAAGCAATCATGAAATTCATATGGAAAAACAAAAGACCCAGAATAGCAAAAGCAATTCTAAGCAGGAAGTGTGAATCTGGAGGTATAGTGATACCAGAGTTCAAACTGTACTATAGTAACAAAAACAGTGTGGTACTGGTACCAAAACAGGCAGGTGGACCAATGGTACAGCATAGAGGACACAGAAACCAATCCACAAAATTACAACTTTCTTATGTTTGATAAAGGGGCTAAAAGCATGCAATGGAGGAAGGATAGCATCTTCAATAAATGGTGCTGGGAAAATTGGAAATCCATATGCAACAAAATGAAACTGAATCCCTTTCTCTCGCCGTGCACAAAAGTTAACTCAAAATGGATCAAGGAGCTAGATATCAAATCAGAGACACTGCGACTAATAGAAGAAAAAGTTGGCTATGATCTACATACTGTGGGGTCAGGCTCCAAATTCCTTAATAGGATGCCCATAGCCCAAGAGTTAATAACAAGAATAAACAAATGGGACTTACTTAAACTAAAAAGTTTTTTCTCAGCAAGAGAAACAATAAGAGAGGTAAATAGAGAGCCTACATCCTGGGAACAAATTTTTACCCCTCACACTTCAGATAGAGCCCTAATATCCAGAATATACAAAGGACTCAAAAAATTAAACAATAAGATAACAAATAACCCAATCAACAAATGGGTCAAGGACCTGAACAGACACTTCATAGAGGAGGAATCAATCAACAAGTACATGAAAAAATGCTCACCATCTCTAGCAGACAGAGAAATGCAAATCAAAACCACCCTAAGATACCATCTCACTCCAGTAAGATTGGCAGCCATTATGAAGTCAAACAACAATAAGTGTTGGCGAGGATGTGGGGAAAAGGGTACACTTGTACACTGCTGCTGGGACTGCAAATTGGTGAGGCCAATTTGGAAAGCAGTATGGAGATTCCTGGGAAAGCTGGGAATGGATCCACCATTTGACCCAGCTATCGCCCTTCTCGGACTATTCCCTGAGGATCTTAAAAGAGCGTACTATAGGGATACTGCCACATCAATGATCATAGTGGCACAATTCACAATAGCTAGACTGTGGAACCAACCTAGATGCCCCTCAATAGATGAATGGATAAAAAAATGTGGCATCTATACACAATGGAGTATTACGCAGCACTAAAAAATGACAAAATCATAGAATTTGCAGGGAAATGGATGGCATTAGAGCAGATTATGCTAAGCAAAGCTAGCCAATCCTTAAAAAACAAATGCCAAATGTCTTCTTTGATATAAAGAGAGCAACTAAGAACAGAACAGGGAGGAAGAGCATGAGGAAAAGATTAACATTAAACAGAGACGAGTGGAGGGAGAGAAAGGGAGAGAGAAGGGAAAGCATATGGAAATGGTAGGAGACCCTCAATGTTACACAAAATTACATATAAGAGGTTGTGAGGGGAAAGGGGGGAAACAAGGGAGAGAATTGAACAACAGCAGATGAGGTAGAGAGGGATGATGGGAGGGGAGGGGAGGGGGAATAGTAGGGGATAGGAAAGGTAGCAGAATACAACAGTCACTAATATGCCATTATGTAAAAATGTGAGTGTGTAACCGATGTGATTCTGCAATTTGTATTTGGGGTAAAAATGGGAGTTCATAACCCAATTGAGTCAAATGTATGAAAGATGATATATAATGAGCTTTGTAATGTTTTGAACAACCAATAAAAAAATTTAAAAAAAAAAGAATTCTGTGAACATTAAGTCTCTCCTTTGTTGCTATGTTTGTCTTTTTTAACAAGAGTATGATTTTGTGTATGAGGATAGGATTTTGTCTTCTAAGGTAGGATTTGTGTCATTTGCTTAGTGTTTAATCTGTTGCTTTCATCTTTTGTTAAAGATGAAAAGAAAACTATTTTATGACCAATGCCAGGTAGTCTTAAGGCTCATGATCATCTCTGGGTTTTTTCTGAACACTGTGTTTATTTTTCTATCACAAAAATCGTCACATAATTTGGCTTTCTTTTTATTGATATATTGTAAATAAAATTAATAATGGAATTTGTTGTTATATATCTGAACATCTGCAGGACATAATGATATAATTTGGTCAATTTCCTTCCCCTGTACCTCTCCTTTCTTCCTCCCTCCCCCTGGTCTTCTTCATCTATTTTCCTGGTTTCCTTTCATGAGATCACCTTTTTCCCCCCTTTTTTCTCTCTAGCTTCCACACATGGAGAGAAAATATACAACCCTTTATTTTCTGAGTTTGGCTTTCTTTACTTTCTGATCCACTTAATGAAAAATCAATACCACTAACAGTTCCCAAGTTTTCTATTCAAGAGAATATAAGTATAATCCAAAATCTCTTGCCTTACTTTATTCATTTATTTACTTTTTTTTTTGTACCAGGGATTGAACCCAAAGGTGCTTAACTACTGAGCCAAATCCCCAGCCCTTTTTTATTTTTTATTTTATTTTATTTATTTATTTATTTTGAGATAAGTCTTGCTAAGTTGCTTTAGGGCCTCACTAAGTTGCTGAGGCTGGCTTTGAACTTGTGATCCTCCTACCTCTGTCTCCCATGCTGCTAGAATTACAGGTGTGCACCATTGCACCCAGCTTGCCTCACTTTCTAAATCCTAGTTATAATTGACCCAGCAACAGTCAGGTGTTTATCTCTGGAACAATCAACTACATCCAGGAAAAGAGTGTGAACCTGGATTCTCTCTCTGTTAACCAGAAGGTGGTCAAATTCCCAGAAATGTTGGGGTATGGACAAAGAGAAAACTTTGATTTGGCCAAATGTTCTAGACACTCCTGTTTGGATGAATGAAGCTGGGGTTAGCTCCTAGAAATAATAAGCATCCTGGCTATTTCCATATCTAATAATCAGGTGCAACAAGTGTCCCCAAGGTTGTGTCCTTGCTCATTCTCTTCTCATTTCTATACCTGGAGAAGTCTACCTATTCTAATGCCTTAAAATATCATTTATATACTGATGTTGTAAGCCTGGAAGTGCTAGAAAAAGCCTCCTCAAGAATGGATACAGCTGCAAGAATTCCGAATGATTCAGGTCTATCTGGTTTCCATGTGGTAAGTGGACTGGAAGCAGATGAGAGTGGGCAAAGGCAGACAGCATGAGATTCTATTGCAATTGCTTAAACTGCTCCAACAGGAGAAAAGAGATTCAAACTGTAGATTAGCTGAAGAATTCAAGAAACATTTAAGAAATAAGATCAGTAAAACCCATCAAAGGGAAGGTATGGGTTACAGCTAGATAACTAGATATAGGATGGAAGTGATTCAGAGAAATTGGGGACAATGAACTAGAATCAAGTTTCAGAAAGAAGACTGGGCTGAATGTGCTGAGTTTGACATATCTTCTAATACCTTAAAGGTGATCAATAGCAGGCAATGTTGTTTAGGTTCCCATCCCTGGAACACAGGTCTGGTTGGAGGTTAATATGGCTCTCTTAATCCTTTTCCCTTTGCAGTGCTGTAATTATACCTGAACTTCCACAACAGTCTCTTGACAGCCCCCAAACTCAACTGGGCTTCTCCAATCTACATAATTGCTACAGTGAAATTTCTAAAATATTCCTCCCTGGTTCGAAACTCTTTCATCAACTTCATGACAGAACTTCTCAGGAAGGCATACCCAGTGGGTGTTTCCCTAGCTACATCAGACTGCGAATACAAGTGAGGGTCAGATAAAGATCATGAACAACCTTTCCCTGGCATACATGGCCAGGACTCAGTAAGACATGGCTCAAGCTCTAATTCTGTTTCAAATGTCCCAAATATATGTATGTATAGAATACATTTTGAGTTGTATTAAACTGATGACATGTCATGAAGGATTCAAGATATGTACTATATGGCCGAATTCAAAAAGGAAAAAAGAATGAAAAACTAAAAGAAAGAAAGGAGAGAAAGAGACAAGAATAGAGAAGGGTAGATATACAGAGGAAGAGGGAAGGAGAGAAAACTTACCTTAAAATCACAAAAAAATGAACAAAACTGCAAAACAAAATCTACCAAACACTGAGAAACATTTTTTAAATGAAGTGAAATACCATGTTCATGGATTGAAGGACTCAGTAGAGTTAAAATATCAATTTTCCCTAAATGGATCTGTAGATTAACACAATACCATTCAAAATATCAGGTAAATATTTTGTAGAAATAGACAAGCAGAAATTCAATCTTTAAAGAGGAAAAGTAAGACTTAATGAGAACTAGCTAACTATAAAACTAGCTCTCTCCATTATTATATATCCATATATAATATATCAAGTAGTAATACAGGCAAAGTTGTTCAGGGTCTCATGTGTGGAACACAGGTCTGGTTGGAGGTTAACATGGCTCTCATGTATTATGTAGTAATACATACTATTAGCAGTATAGTATTGCCATAATAATAAATATTAGATCAGTGGAATACAGTCCAGAAATAGACCCAAATCTGAATAGTCAACTGATTTTCAACAAAGATGTCAAAGTAATATAAGACAATCTTCAAAAAAAGTACTAGAATAATTGTATATCCATAAGCAAAAAAAATAGATCTAAGCTGTTACCTCACACCACATAAAAATAACTCAAAATAAACAATAAGTCTCAATATGTGGTTGAACCTATAAAAATTTTAGATTAAAAACATAGGAAATGGGCTGGGGATGTGGCTCAAGCGGTAGCGCGCTCGCCTGGCATGTGTGCGGCCCGGGTTCGATCCTCAGCACCATATACAAAACAAAGATGTTGTGTCCGCCGATAACTAAAAAATAAATATTGAAAATTTTAAAAAAAAACATAGGAAAATTTATTATGATTTTGGCTTAAGAAAATTTTTCTTAGAACAAAAATATATGAACTACAAAAGAAAAACTGATAAACCAGTCATCATCAAAATAATAGACCTATGCTCTTCAAAAGATACCTGTTAAGACAATGAAAATATAGGCATAGACTTGGAGAAGACATTTGTAAAACATATATCTAATAAAAGAGTTGTATTCAGAATATGTGAAGAACTTTTACAACTCCATAACAAGACAAACAACTCAATAAAAAAAAACTAGGCCAAATATCTAACACTTTATCAAAGAAGATTTTTGAGTGGCAAATAAGTTCATGAAAAGATGTTCAACACCATCAGTCGTCAGGGAAATGCAGATTAAAACTAGGACTACCAAAACGTAAAAGATTGTCAAAATAAAAACAAAATGTTGTTGAAGATGGGGAGCAACTGTAACATTGCTAGTGGGAAGGTAAAATGGTACAATTATGGTGGAAAACAGTTTGACAGTTTCTCATAAAGTTAAACACACAATTAGCACATGACTCAGAATACCACCTAGGTGTTTATCCATAGAAATGAAAACATAGGCCTGCACAAAGATCTGACAATATACAGTCATAACAGCATTAAATCTTGTTCAAAGAAGCACTGTTTCATAAAGCCAAAAACCAAGAACAATCCAAATGTTCATCAACAGGTTGGATAAACAAATTGTGATATTTCTCTATAATGGAATATTACTCATCTATAAAGAAGAATGAATGAATTGAAATCGCTTTCTAAATCTCCCACTGAATATAGTTTAAAACTATGCAGATTATAAGACAAACATGAGAAGACTGTAAAAAATGAGGGGATGAAATTAAGCCAGACAGGGACTGTGGGATCTCAAGAATGGCATGACTGAGTTCTCTGGGTTTTCTTTTATTTTAGATATTTGGAACTGGATGGTATAGATGCTTATGTAAACACCAATGGGCACAAACAAAATCTCCCCAAAGGCTTACCTTCTCTGGACTAAGGACCAGGAAAGGGGCAATCCAGCAAGACAGAAAAATTTTAGATAATAATCACCCCATCCCAGCCAAACACTGTAGACCACCATCCCAGTGTCACCCCCATCAGCAAATGCTGAGTGAGGAGCCTAGACTCCTACCCTCACTTGGCTGTAACAAAGGACCCTTATTCCCCTGTGTGGGTGATATTTGACAAGATTGAGTGGAGATCCAAGATATCCATCCCAAGTTGGTGGTAATGAGATGCCCTCCTCCAGAATGTCAGGGGAAACCTCATGGGGATCCTGGACTTCCATGCACACACCAAGCAGTAACAAGGTACCACTCCCTCTCTTCACTGGAGTCAGAGGGAGCCCAGTGGGAATATGGAACTTTCACCACTATCCAGTAGTAACAAGGTCTCCTCCCAACTAATTGCAGTGTCAGCCAAGGCCATATGGGAGCGGGAACAAGGTGCTTTTCTGCATCCCAAACTGTTTTGTTTCATAGAGGCCTATTTGGGAGGTTGGACTTCCAACTTTACCTGACAGTAATAAGGCCATCTCTCTTCTTCCTCCACCAGCATGGCAGCAGAGGAGGCCTACCAAAACAGCGATTTAAATAAGATCCAGAATTTCATAACCTAATACCTAAAAGGTTCAGACTTTTTTTAAAAAAAAAAAAAAGGAATAGAATTTCAGAGGCCCAGGTGTAACAAAAGATATAGCATTTATATCATTTTATTCACAAAATAAGAGGGAAGATGTTGGTACTAAAAAACTATTCCAGAAAATAGTAGTTCATCTGTAGGTTTGGTAAGAGACCAAAACCTACAGATAAGAAACCTGAGCAAACCCCAGAGAGGATAAATTCAAAGAAATCTATCGTAAGACATTATAATCAATTTCTTGAAACTAAAGAAAAAAGAAACAATATTTTTCAAATGCTAAAAAAAAAACTAGCAATGCTGAATATTACACCTCTTAAAACTATCATCCAGAAAAAAGGAAAAATAAAGACATTCTCAGATAATGGAAAATTTGTTACCAGCAGACCTCTAATGGACTTTGCGTCTCCTCTTAGGTGTTTGATAAGTGAAGCAAAAAGTATGCCATCATTTGATGTGTATTTCCATATATGTGAAATAAATATTTAAAACAGTAATATTATAAACTAAGGAAAGATTCTTTTTAAAATATTTTCAGTTGTAGATAGACTCAATGCCTTTATTTTGTTTATGTATTTTTATGTGGCACTGAGGATCGATCGAACCCAATGCCTCACACATGCTAGGCAAGTGCTCTACCATTGAGTCACAACCCCAGCCCCAGGAAAGATTCTTAAATGAAGGTAGGTTCTCTACACTTCACTTAAGCTCTCCATACCAGTGGACTGTGATAAGTTATGTGAGTGTATTTTAATGCAACCAGTAAAAAATGACACACTCAAAAATACTACAGATAAATCAAAATGTAATTCTAAATTTTTAAAGAAACTCACAGGAAAAGAGCAATAAAATGAAAACCAGAAAAAATTTTAAAAATTAAATGGCAGATAGAGATAATTTATTGGTGGTTATATTAAATACAAATGGTTTGAATAAAACCAATCAAAAGACAGATAAGAGGTAAAGTAAGAGGATTGCAAGTTTGAAGTCACCTTGAGAAACTTAGCACCATCCCATGCTTTGTCCTTAACAGAAAGGAGGTTAGCAAAACATCCTGCTCCCAAATGTCCCTTTCTGTTCCCCAAAATCTTGTCATGTTAAGGGAATACTGAGAGCAAGCATGGAAAGTCCAGATACATATTACCCTGAAGGACACTGGCTTTCTCTCATGCACACTGGGGCCTAGGGCAAGTTAGTATTATCTGTAGAGAGCTACTTTCTTGCATGTACATGGGAACAGTTGCTTCTTGGGGTGCTAGCCACACAAGCAAGGTAATACTTCTGCATCCTAATATACAAAATTCTTCTTAGTGGGGATGGGTGCAGAAGTGAGGGCCCTGTGGAAAGATTACATGTCACTTGTCCAGTCAGTCACCACTGGACACAACACCGTGAGGGAGAGGAAGCACTGCTTGGCGAAGCATCTTGAGGAACTCTTCTTGGAGTAGTATTGATATATTTCTTGTAAGCTTTCCCCAATAATTCATATCTCACATTCTGTCTCTGGACACTTTCTTTGGCCTTTCCATGACCAACCATGCTGCCTGGCACAACTGAGCTGTAGACATGACACCCTGTCTCAAAAATAAAAAATAAAAAAGGGCTGGGGACATCACTCAGTGGTGAAGCACCCCTGGATTTAATCATAAGGAGGAGGAGGAGGAGGAGGAGAAGAAGAAGAAGGAGAAGAAGAAGAAGATTCAATGTATCAAACAGCACTGATGAAAGATCACATGGCATATGAATCCATTTATAGAACATTCAATGAATGACAAAATTATAGACATGAAGAACAGATTAATGCTTTCCAAAGTTGGAGAAGTAAGAGGAGAGACTGGAGTATGGACATAAGGAGATCTTTGTGGTAATGGATTAATACTCTGTGTCTTCTTGTAGTTTTGGCTACACAAATCCATACATGTAATAAAATAGCAACCATACAAAACTACACTGAGAAAGAGAACTATACACACAACTTGTATCAATGCCAATAACCTGATTTGGATATTAGAGCATGATTACATTAAGATGTACATGGGACCCCTGTGCATTACCTTTGCAATTTCCTGTGAATCTAAAAAATTTTTTAAAAAGTAATGAACTGCAAATGCTCCTTCAGAAACCAGATATTTTGCATATGGCTTATCTTGAAAGAATTTGAAGCTGGTAGGTACATAATTTAAAATCAAAGTATAGTATATGTATATGGACTGTATTTAGAAAAATTTTTAAATTTAATTTTCTGTTATAATTTCTTTATTTGTATTTATTAAATAATGTGTTGTTTTACTATGTGATACATTAAGGAAATTTTTTAATGAACTACTAATAAAATAGATAGATTGCAAAGACATTATGCTGAATTAATAAATCCATATACAGAAAATTTATGATGTATGATTCCATTTGTTTATATCCCTAGAAAATAAAAATATAATATATAGTGACAGAAAGTAGATCAGTGGTTGCCTGAAGCCAGGAAGGGTTATTGGTATAGACTACAAAGGAATATTTGGGATAATAAAAACATTCCATATTTTTATGAGGTGATGGGTATGTAGGTGCATAAACTCATCAAAACTTGGGAATATCCATTTAAGATTAATGTGTTTTTTAATGTACATGAATTATACTTCAATAAAATTGATGTAAAATTCCTTCACAGGCTGGGCGCCTTGGCGCTCTTGTGTGATCATAGCAGCTGGGGAGGCTGAGGCAGGAGGAACGAAAGTTCAAAGCCAGCCTCAGCAAAAGCAAGGTGCTGCGCAACTCAGTGAGAACCTGCCTCTAAATAAAATACAAAATAGGGCTGGGGATGTGGCTCAGTGGTCAAGTGCCCCTGAGATCAATTCCTGGTACCAAAACAAAATCCTTCATAAAATTTTATAAATAAAATGAAAATATTTTAAGATATTAAATATTTGAAAGTATATTTTTGTTATAAAGTATGGAATATTTGACCATTTGGGTATAAGATGACAGAAAATCAAATCCAATTGTAAGACTTGCTTAAAACCTTACTGATATTGACACTTCATATATACACTCTAAAGTAATAGCCCTAAATTGTGTATCCTCATATTAGCATCAAACCTTAGAGGCTTACTTGCACTGATCAATCGCTCCACTGACTGTGCAGAAGTATATCCCTCCAGAAACCCAAAATCAACCTCAGTCACACAGGTATAATGAGGAGAAAATGATTCTTCAATGTAAGGGTTTCTTGATGCAATCCCTTCAGATTATGAAAGAAACTGTTGGTGACAAATTCTCTGTCACAATTTTCCTGAAAATCTAAAACTATTCTAAAATTAAAAGATTATTTTTAGTTATAAAATGAATCACTTTTTTTTTTTTTTGGGGGGGGGGGTACTGTGAATTTAACCCAGAGGCACTTTACTACTAAGCTATGCCCCCATCCCTTTTTTTTTTTAAAGAGAGAGTGAGAGAGGAGAGAGAGAGAGAGAGAGAGAGAGAGAGAGAGAGAGAGAGAGAGAATTTTTTAATATTTATTTTTTAGTTCTCGGCGGACACAACATCTTTTGTTGGTATGTGGTGCTGAGGATCGAACCTGGGCCGCACACATGCCAGGCGAGCGCGCTACCACTTGAGCCACATCCCCAGCCCCCCTTTTTATTTTTTATTTTGAGGCAGGTTCTTGCTAAGTTTCTGAGAGCCTCACTTATTTGCAACCTTCTTGCAACCTTCTTGCTTCAGCCTCCCAAGATGCTGAGATTACTGGCATGTAAACACAGCACTCCACTTAAACCACTGGTTTAAAAAAAATAGTTTGTGACACTATAGCCTGAGGAGAAGGTGTAACATTTCTGGAAATCTTAATAATGTCATCAACACAATATGCCATTTTTTGATGTTAAATAGAAACCATGACTGCTCCCAGACTAATTATTTACAGTGGATTTATAGAAGGTTTAGAAAACTCTACCCAAAATAAACCCCTAAAAAAAATTTGTTTACTATTGCTGCTGCCCACAAAAACATTACAAATATTAGGAACTACAGAAGAGATAACAAATATTACTCTAAGTTAACACCAACTAGCTGGCCAGTGGAATGGTGCTCCTATATAGTGACAGGAAGATGAAATATTACCTGTGAACAACACAAACAGGATAGAAAACACTAAATCAAGGTGACCTACTTTAAAGTACCTCCCATAGAAAAACCAGTGGATTGAATTGTCATGGCACTCCTCCTACGCTTCGTGGGCAGGTACTGGAACAAAACTCATAAATTCTTTAGGGTGGGGAAGGGAAACCAGATGACTGTTATTTCCAATTACATTAGGAATAAAAAAGGAAATATTAAATAGTGTGTGAAAGTAAAACTATCATGGAAACTGGGAAGATACCCAAATGTAGTACCCTTTAAACTGGCTGGCTCACCCAAAAAAACTCTAAAATTTTTTTTTAAAAAAAGTCTAGGAGATGTCAAGTTCCCACATCTGAGAGAAGGACCCAGCACTTCAGAAGAACTTGACACCTGGAAAAAAGATTCAACTATGAAGACAGCAAGAAATTCACCCCACATCCAAATTCACTTGTACAGATCCTGGATTGCCTGGCGGGGGTTGGGGGGGTGTCCATGCCCACTATTTTAAACCACTATTTCTTAGACCCAGTCCACAGGTGCCCTGGTGCCTCAGCCTAAAGACTATATACCTCTGCCTTACCCTTTATTATTTAGGATCCTTGTTCACATGTAACAGTCAATTCAAAGTGGCTTTTTAAGAAGAAAAGTCACAATGGTTCCTATAACTTATTCAAACAATATTATCAGGACCCAAGCTCACTCTCTGTCTCTAGCCTTCTCCAGCTTTGTTTTCTTCTGTGTTGCCTTTATACTCTGACAGGCTTTCTTCAAAGAGGCTTCTGGAGTCAATAGGCCCATAGTCTACAGGTTAGCAGGCACCATAGGAACACAGAGACTTCATTCTATTTCCATCAGACTTCCAGAAAAGGCCTCTATGGCTCTATTAGCCCATCCCAGACCATGTGTCTACCTTGGAGCCAAACACTCTCCAAGAGCACACTGTCATTACTAGTATTTAATGAGGGCTAGGGATATAGCTCAGTTAGTAGAGTGCTTGCCTTGCATATATAAGGCCATGAGTTCAATCCCTAGCACCATCAAAAAAAAAAATCACTAGTATTTAATGAATTGCTTAGCAGTAGGGAAGGAACAAAATCATCAGGCAGCCTGAGGCTCACCAGCAATATCTGATGCAAGTAAAAGCAATAAAGTAAAAAAGAATAGGAATCTCTACTTGACTGAGCAGGTTTTCAGTTCATAGTTCCTACCTGCCACAGTCTGGCTGGGCACAAAATCACGAGCCACTCAAGCAGGAACAAACTTTATTATTTGAAACTGCTGCCAATGCCCCATACGCCCACAGGAATAATCCCGATCGACCCCCGCGGCGTTCTCCTGGATGTTTTCTGAAAGTAATGAAAAACATGAGAGAGATGATTCCATATCAGAAAAAAAAAAAATGAATTCAACAGTAAAAAGACTTCTCCAAGAAAGTAATGGAGAAGACCAGGAGATGGAGATTAGAAGACACAATGACAATATAGGAACTTCTAATCAGACGTTTAAGTTGCTGTATTTTGAGGTTTCTTTGTTAAAGAGCTTTGCCTTTATTTTCACTTACAAAAATACCCCCAAAATTCTAAGGTAAGTTTACTTCTCCATCTACAATTATGTTCCTAGGCAAATTACCAATCAAGTGTGAGTTGAATAAAAACATGTTCAAATATGCAAGACCTCAAAAAATAGAACTTTTAAGCACCCCTTCTCAAAAGACTACTAGAGCAAGAACTTATGCCAAGCTCCAGGTGTAATGGGCATCGAATAAGCAACGTAAGTACTACCTCACTATCCATTATTCTATATATTCAGTGCTAAATCATCATACTTCATATGGGCCCATGAAATTATCATGTTTTTAAACAAATAATTTACACTGATAGGGGCCTGCCAAAAACATTTGCCTGAGACTCCACATACCCTCAGGACAGTCCTAGTTAAAGTGGTCAATCTTTTACAACAACCAATGGATTTAAGAATGAAGAGACCATAAGTAAGCTTTGGGAGTAGATTAATTATAGTGATGAAGGCAGAAAACAACACTGAAGAGTCAAAGAAAGATTGGACAATGAGCTGGGCATAGTGGTGCAGGCCTATAATCCCAGCTACTCAGGAGGCTGAGGCAGGAGGATGACAAATTTGAGGCTGCCCTTCCAATTGAGGAGATCCTGGGTCAAAATAAAAAACAAAAAGGGCTGGGAAGGCACTAGGTTCAATCCCTAGTAACACACACACACACACACATACACACACACAAGTATGAATAATAAGATAGTCAACCTCTGCCTTTGGTTTATAGACTCGGGTGGAAAAGATAGTGATGCCTGAGAATTTGGTTTTGAAAAATCAATTATTTACATTGCTAAAGTAGGAAGTAGATAGCCCATTATTTACAAAATATCTTAAAGAGCCATTTTGGTTTTGGAAAGCCAGGAGGCAAAGCAGAGTTTGGAAAGGAGATGAGACAATGACTGATAAGTTTTACATAATAAAATTTTTAAAATACTACAATTGGGGATTGGCTCAGTGGTACAGCATGTGCTTGGCATGCATGGTGTCCTAGTTTGAGTCCCAGCACCATAAAAAAGTAAAAAAGAAGAAGACTGACTTTCCTATATTATGCCATTGCTGGGGGGAAGGCCTGGAAATAAAGAGAACAAAGATAAAAGGGCTGGAGTTGTAGCTTAGTGGTATAGTACCGGCCTAGCATGAACAAGGCTCTGGGTTCAATCTCAAGTACCACAAAATTAAAAATTAAAAAAGGTAAAACATTTCTGCAATAAGACACCTGGAAATGCAGATGATGTAGGTCTAGTCAGTCAGAGATATCTTAATAATATAAATGGCTAACATCAAATTTTATATTAAATCCTGTCCTTACTTAAAATTTTAAGTTTGTCCATCAAAAGTATTTGCCTTAATTTTGACTTTTAAAATGGTGTGTTAAAATATTTAACACTTTACAAATAGTATTTATCTTGATTACTGAGTTTCTTGGGACCTGCTTAAATGTTGCACTCAAATCAAGTGCCTCGCTCACCCCACCCCAGTTCCTGCCCTTGGAGATCTTCAGTAAGTGTCACATGGCACAGTGTCAGGAATGACTGTCAATTCTGGTTCAACGCAGGGTGACATGAAGAGACCATCAGCTGTAGACAAGACATGGAAATTCTCTAAAAACCAGTTTAAGAAGCCTGAGAAATGTGGGATTATAAGGTAAACTTCAGATCGAAGAGAAAGATAAACAGCAGAAGTTGATACAGGATGTTGGCAGGGGTCCCAGAGAAGGGTGGAGCTGTTTACTCCTGTGTCCTCTGCTAGACTCCACAGCTTACTTGTCCACAAACCTTGGCCTCTCCAAAACAAAATTAGAAGCTCAATGTACCCTGGAACTGACCTTCTTTTCTCATCCTCAAAAGAGAATCTAAGGATTGGCTGTTGGGTCCCTGAGGAGTGAACACTAGAGTGGGTAACTTAATACAGTACCAGGGTGACCTTCCCAAACTCTTTAAAGAATGTCAAGGTTAGAGCCAGCTCCAGAACAAGTAAGTGAAGTGGTTTAGAAGTATACCTAGGAAGACTCTCTTGACACCTTAGTTGCTTAAAAGGTAACTTGATAACAAATAAGAATGGGACTCAATATTCATCCCTGCTCTATCTACCACTGCTGTCCAGGAAGATAATGATAAGGGAGGGGCTCACGTCAACCTCCACCAGGCAAAGCCTGGGATGCTGTTCCACCCTTGATGTTTTGATGAGTTTGGTTTTTTATGTGTACTATGGCACAAATCAAGCAGTCAATCCCCTAGGAAAATCAAACTCCTAGACAAACAGTTAAACTCATGGTCACCAACTTTTTCTAGGGTCTCAAACGTGCCCAGCACGTCTATCACAAATTTCCCAATCAGCTATCTCTCTTATTTTCTTCACTTTCTCCCGCCCCTTCCCGCCCTCCGTCTTTCTTTCTTTCTCTCCTTCTTTCTTTCTTTTTCAAGGGATGGGGTCTTGCTACAATGCTCAGGCTGGCCCAGAACTCCTGGGCTCAAGCAATCCTCCCACCTCAGCCTCCCAAGTAGCTGAAAGTAGCTCTTTTATTTTCCTTGAAAAACCAGCCTCTACCTCAGAGCAAAGCCTGTCCAAGGAAGGGGGCTTACCTTTGTCCTTGGAAGACCCACAAAGTACTCCTAGGCACATACTCACCCTGCTGAGTTGTTTATCTACAAATAACAGGAGGGATCTGTTGCGCCACATGTTCCTGACTCAGTCAGGCTAGGTGGGGACCCATAGCAACTCCCTGGCAGCCACCAATCAGCATGAGACAGGGAAGTACCTGAGATGCCAGATAAACCTCCCAGTAGTTTATGATGTTTGATAACATGTTGGGAACCATGTAGTTCAGCACATACTCCCCTCATGGCTTAAATTAATCAGTTCAAACTAATCCCCCTCTTGTACTAACCAATCACACTTACCCAACTTGTTCCCGCCAGTGAATTTGCTAATCATATTTTAGAGTTGTTTTATGATTTTCCCGTGGTGTATGATGATTTGCTAAAAGATGCTATGATGTATGTGAAGTCCCTGCCTTCTCCAAAGAATGTATAAAAACTGCTGCAAACCCTGGGCTTGGGACCTCTCAGCATCATAAGTCACTGTGTGCATGCAGAAGACTGAGCTAGCTCGCAATAAACACCTCTTTGCTGCTTACATCGATCTTGGTCTCTGGTGGTCTTTTGGGGGTCCCAAATTCGAGCATAACATAAGGGGGCTTGTCCGGGATCCCCCTTATAAGCCTACCCAGACATCTCGATTGAGAGGTGATGAAAACCTGGCCAGTAAGTAAAGGCATTGTCGATCTATAGTTTTCTGTACTCTGGTTGCCTGCAGGTTCTGGTTCTGTATTGTGTGGTTGGCAAAAGGTCCAAGTGGACGCACTGAAGGGCAGCCGACAGGGTTTGTGGGAGACGTCCCCAGCCCCTTTCTGGGTTCTGAGTGGATTGCCTTTAGTAAAGTATTTTGTGAAGTATTTAGTAAAGTTTTTTTTTAATTTTTTTTAATATTTATTTTTCAGTTTTCGGTGGACACAACATCTTTATTTTATTTTTATGTGGTGCTGAGGATCGAACTCAGTGCCCCGCACGTGCCAGGCAAGCACGTTACCGCTTGAGCCACATCCCCAGCCCTAGTAAAGTATTTTGTAGCTAACAGATCCTCCATCTGCCTCTGCTTTTGGTTTCTGAGTAGCAATCCACGCCGCACTGCGAATTCTGTGGCTATGCTGCAAATATTGTGTTATGTGTTTTTGTTTCTGTTGTCCTGTCTGCCTTCACCCCAACACCCTGGCAAGGGAACTAATCTCCCAATCTGGAATTGTCAGACGCAATCTGAGGGGGATACTCCCCCAATCTGTTTGTCTGAAGGGAAGGCCCCAGTTGGCTTGGGGCCAGCATCCCACTTCCGTTTTTTCAACAATCTGAAAAGGGAATTTGTCTTTGTGTGTCTTTTTGTGTCTTTTTGTCTGTGTCTCTGTTAAGTGTGATGGCATTGTTTTACTTGGGACAGATGCAGTGTCCCAAGTTCCAATCTGCCTTAGATGTGTAGAAATAACTTTAGCTAAATTCTAGCCTGAAAAATGTCCCTAGTATGCTTCTCCTGCTTCCCTGTAAGGGACCAAAAGTCAATAGAACCGCCAGCTTTTCTGTTCTCACCTTTTACACCCCTTTTAGCTGTGTTTTAAAGAACCTTGATAAACTTTACTCCCCTTTGTTAAATGGGATTAGGGAAGCAATGTTTTCTTTTCTTCCCGTAGTTGGCTTGAGTGCGCACACTGCAGAGGGAAATGCCTGCTGGGGATCTAAGAACTTTGGTATCTCCCTTTTTCTTTTTCTCAAAACCCTGTCCTCATTATTAAATTGGCATTAATTGGCTTCGAGGACAGGAACCAAACTTTCAGTCACAAATTTTGGCACCCCAGATGGGACTCTAGAGGAGCCCCCACTCTGCTTTCTTGGGGAAGCCTAGCACCCCAAAGAACTGCATGCCGAGGATATAAGATGAACTTTTTGAGAGATGACTACTGAAAAGTTAGGAGATATGGAGCATGCCTGGTGCCTGGGGTTGGACCAAACCAGAGGAGCTAATCCTGTAAGTAAAAGGAAGGACTGAGGGACTCCCAGCAGCTGCCGAAGCCCTTTTGCTTCGGGGAACTCCCTCCTTCCTTCCCTGCACTATAAGGATTACTCCACCTCTGTCTACTTAAAAAAAGGGGGGGACACTGAATGCAGTAAAGTCACCTCACCAAGACCCTTGATTTTACACTTCTGGTTGCCCCTCTGTGAGAACATCTGGTCCACTCGTAGGGACATCTAAGGTGCCACTGGTGTAGGAGTCATAATTAAATGGGAGTTGGAAACTTGGGGAGATTTTTCTCTTAACTGATCTGTCTGTTTTAAAGGTTATTATTGATTGTTTCTTGGGGATGATCTTGGCTGACTGTGTATCTAAAAGATGATGTTTTATTGTAACAATCTGGTATCTGGGTTTTTGAAGCATTGCACAATCTTGCAGTTAAAAGTTGGGTTTAGGTAATTGTTTAGTTTATGATTTCAGATAATTCATGCCAGAGAACTTAAATACTTAGGATAGAAAACTAAAGAACTCTACTTCCAAGTTGGCAAGTAACTCCCAATCATTCAGTTTTCTCACCAATTTTTGAACTGGGTAGCCTGGGAAGATTTCCCTAGGTGTACCAGTGCATTAATTTGGGCAAGGATATGAAATCATGGTATGGTATCTGTTTCCCTCAGTATGTAGGATTTAGGAAAGGAAAGTGTTGGATTGGGACGTTGGTTTGGCTTATTGAAATGACATTGAATAGCAACAGTCTTGGGAATTTTTAAAGCTTAATTTTGGATATAGATGGTAGTGTGTGGTTCCCTTTTGGAACTTAATACTACTATAGGAACTTCAGAGCATAGGAAGTGGCTTAATGATCCTGAAGGGATTTCTTCTGATGGTAGCTTTTATATTATCAAGTAAGATCCTATTTTCAGTTTTATGTGAGCAAGTTTTTCTAGTGTAGGAAAATTTTTTTTCTTTGGCAATACAAGATGTAAAGGTATGAAATTTTGTGAATTTTATCTTAAACTTGTGTCATAATTTTCAACATCCAAACCTGAAAATTATGACTTAAGGTTAAAATGCCTTAGGCATGAGGCTTCTGCTCAGAATAGCAGTTTTCCCTACTCCTTCCAGACCTCAGCCAGGACTTAAGTTGAAATGCAAATAGAAGAAGACTTCAAGCTCAGTAGGAGACTGATCTGAAGCTCAAGGAAAAAAAAAGTGAAGGTGGAGCCGGTGCCCAGAGGAGCAGGAGGAGGAGAGGTCGCTGCCGTCTCCAGGAGCCCTTAGAGACTGAGTCCCCGGCGGCGGCCGCAGCCGCGGCAGCAGCAGCAGGGCCAGCGCTCAGGAAGATTCGTCCTACCATTAAAAACCTGAAAACGGGAATGGAACCACCATTTGACCCTGCTATTGCCCTTCTCGGACTATTCCCTGAAGACCTTAAAAGAGCATGCTACAGGGATACTGCCACATCGATGTTCATAGCAGCACAATTCACAATAGCTAGACTGTGGAACCAACCCAGATGCCCTTCAATAGATGAATGGATTAAAAAAAGTGGCATCTATACACAATGGAGTACTATGCAGCAATAAAAAATGACAAAATCATAGAATTTGCAGGGAAATGGATGGCACTAGAGCAGATTATGCTTAGTGAAGCTAGCCAATCCCTAAAAAACAAATACCAAATGTCTTCTTTGATATAATGAGAGCAACTATGAACAGAGCAGGGAGGAAGAGCAGGAAGAAAAGATTAACATTAAACAGAGACATGAGATGGGAGGGAAAGGGAGAGAAAAGGGAAATTGCATGGAAATGAAGGGAGACCCTCATTGCTATACAAAATTACATATAAGAGGTTGTGAGGGGAATGGGAAAATAAACAAGGAGAGAAATGAATTACAGTAGATGGGGTAGAGAGAGAAGATGGGAGGGGAGGGGAGGGGGGATAGTAGGGGATAGGAAAGGTAGCAGAATACAACAGTTACTAATAGGGCATTATGTAAAATTGTGGATGTGTAACCGACGTGATTCTGCAATCTGCATTTGGGGTAAAATTGGGGGTTCATAACCCACTTCAATCTAATGTATGAAATATGATATGTCAAGAGCTTTGTAATGTTGTGAACAACCAATTAAAAAAAAAAAACCTGAAAACGTTGGACCACACAAGTTCTTACTGATTTCAGGGAAGAACAACCATTGAAGATGTCCAGCAAAACAGCAAGCACCAACAACATAGCCCAGGCAAGGAGAACTGTGCAGCAGCTGAGACTAGAAGCTTCCATTGAAAGGATAAAGGTCTCAAAGGCCTCTGCAGACCTCATGTCCAATTGTGAGGAGCACGCCAGGAGTGACCCTTTGCTGACAGGCATACCGACTTCAGAAAACCCTTTCAAGGATAAGAAAACTTGCATCATCTTATAGTGGAAGAATGGAACCGTTCCTCACCTCTTCCCAACAAAGCAAATCCTGAGCGGCTCCTTGAAGAGATTTGCCTCCAGCTTATTTGGTAACCACTGCTAATACCTAATATGCTCTTCTCTTGGAATAATGGACTCTAAAGTCTTTATTTTCCAAGTTGCCCTTTCTTTAAAATACCCTTTACTGATTTAATACAGAATAACAATCTTTGTTTTCCATTTGATTACTATGGTATTACTTTGGGTTATTGTTTAAGGAGTGTTGGCCTGGGCCTTCTTAAAAACACAGTTATATATTTCATGTATTCAGTTGATTCAGATATGTTAAGACTTAAAATGCCTAAGCACCTGTCAAATTAAAATGCCAAGAATAACTTCAGTCCTGAAACCTTTATATCATATTCTGCTCTTAATAAGGTTTGTGCCAACCTGAATAGTGTACAAGGGAAAGGGTGTATTTTGTATATGTATGTCTCCGTATGTACACATATCAAAGCTTATTTCCTCATCAAAGCTCCCCTCTCCATGTAACAGCAGTTCCTCAACTCCAGAAGTTGTATTTATCTTGAGCTGTGTAAGTAGAATAAAAATTTGTTTCATATAGTTATTGTGCAAAAAATAAAGAAAAAGCATCCTAAAGATTGTAAAAAAAAAAAAAAAACAAGTGAAGGTGTCATTTTACCTGAACTCAAACTAGACTATACCAAAAAAGTAAATTTTATGGTAATTTTTAATTACCAGCTGGTCATTTTTTCTAGAACCCTTGATTTTTCTTAGATTCTGTATTTTTTGAGCTCATTATTTTGATCCTACAGACCTAGGTGAATGTTTTTCTGATCAGTTCTATTTTTGATCAACTGTGGAGTTTTTAAACATTGCAGTGGAGATTTCACCTGCTACAAGGCCTTTACTATTGTGCTATGTGTGCACACTTGTGTTATGTGTTGTATGTCTGTATGTGTGTATGTCCATATATCATGCACATGATATGACAATTGGCAGATATATGAGGAGCTTCATAAAATTTTTAAAAAATGGATCCAAATATCTTTGATTCACATGATTTAAACGGTTCAATTTAAATTGGGTAAACAGATGAAATTAAAGTGTCTTTAAAATTAAGCTTACAGGTTTTTCTAGGTGTTCAAAAAAATGAATAAAATGTTGATGTCTATGAAATAATCTGCCTAAATTCAGAAATTTACAAGGATTGTTTCAAAATGTGAACAGAAAAGGAGGTTAACAGATGGAAAAGAGAAATTAGAAGATTCTAGGTTTGGATTTAATAGAAGGAAAATGTGTTTCTGGATAAGAAAGTCTATGTGATTAAGTAAATAAGAGGGTTTAAGTAAATGATAAAGAAGGTGTAAGTTGGTTATATATGTAAGGTTTTTGAGCAAGTAATCTTAAAGAAATCAAAAATTATACAACTATAGTTAAACAACAACTGTTATTTTGCAATATTGTAATATGTTATTTCTTTAAAAGATAAACTTGGTTAATATAAAAACATCAATGTAATTGTGGTGCTATTAATGTGTTCATATCTTCCAGGTATACAAGTCTGTAAGGTAGAAGCTTTAAAAGAGCATTATATCAAACTGGTGTTCTAAAGTTGTATGGTAATTTTAGGCTTAAAAGAAAAACATATTGGAGATTTATTTATATCATTTGATGTTCTATAACTGTACCTGTTATAAATAGGATATGTAAAGTTTTATGTTACTTTTTACACTGAGGTACAATTTAAATGTATTTTTAAGTTAATGAGAGCCTAATCTATGTAAGATTAATATTGTAAAACACAAAAGTACTTTGCTACTTTTCTACAAAAGGTTAAAAGCTTTCAGCCTTTCTTTAATTCATGTTTTAGATGTGATATTATATTGTTATTATATTACCTAATATTCATGTGAACTTGAGCAACAATTTATGTAGGCTTTATAAAATGATGTTTTGAAAGCAAAGATCAGCTTCAGAACTAGAGCACTAAGATTTATGAAGAGCCCCGCCTTACCTGAGATAAGGCTCTGTGTCCCATCTTACTACATGTGAGAATGACTACAAAAGAAGTAGGCCAGATTTCAGTACATTTAAAGTTGTGTCTAAAAGTTGGTCTTTGCCAAGGATCTCAAACAGGGGAATATAATGTATAACTCTGCCAAGTTCAAGGTAGCTATTACATGAACTAAATATGTTTTTACTCTTGTTAATTTTGTTTTGTAGTTTTCTTACAAATGGTCTAAAGATTGCTTGTTAATGTTTTGCAGAGGTACTGCTTTTAGAACACACAACCTGGGTTAGTTTAAAATAATGAATTATCACCTACAGGATAGAGAGAGACCTTAAAGCCCAGTACTCTTACTATAAGGCTGCTGAAATTTGTTTGCTGGATGTTTAAGATTAAATTTTAAAATTAAATTAAAAGGGCCAAGAAAACCAATATTTGGCTCTTGCCCTCTGAGTCAGTCTGAATCCAGGGAACAGGGGACTTCTCTAAAGAGCTTTGCAACTCTGGGCCACATAACCTCCCGATCAGAGAGATTAATGACACCACTGGAGAACAGAAAGCCAATCAGTGCATTTGCTATGAAGAGGAGGGTCATCAGAGAAGGGAGACATCCCTGATGCTTCAAGGGAAGGCACATGGTCAAGCAAGACTTGGACCCATCCTAGTACAAATGGCACTAGCAGGACCGAGAAGCAGTTGTAAAATTTCCCCAGGACTCCCATGGAAACTCAGCTGACTGTTAATAATAGACTGACTGCTTCATCTTTAACACTTAGCAAAGACAGTTAAAACCAAAACATAGTTATTCCTGGGCATTTTAAGTAATAATAATAGTTAAATGTAACTTAAGGTATATACCTTGTGTTAGTCCCCAAGAATAAGTAAGATTGGAGGTTACAAAAGAGATTCTTAGGCAGGAATGCCTGATAACTATCAAAAGGAATTGCCAGCGTAGTTTTTAGTTTAAGGCTTACAGATATTCCTAACCTACACAGGTAGGCTTGGTGTTTGCTAGTATGATTATGCAGCCCTAACTAACAGAATTAAAGGTTTGTCTATTAGAGGTCATACTAGTAAAAGGATTTTGCAAGATCAGATGACATTAAATTATTAAACTGTATCTTATGGGGAAGGACATCTGTAACACTAAAACTTAAATGTTATGTTTATAGTCCTGATAACTGGGATGTTAAAGCCTGGTGAGGGAACTTCTATACAGTGACATGTTCCAGCTGCTGCAACATTTATTCAGTACTCATGGTTTTTGTTTCTCTCATAGAAGCACCCATTCCCAGATGACAACCTGTTTTTCCCCAACCAGACTTCAAATGGAACTGACTCCTAAAAGGGAACTCACGTCCCCCACAGCATCCCCCACAGTGTCGAGCCCCCCTCACGTTCAACGCCCCCTTTCAGAAAGAGCCATTGCCCCTTCTCCTTACAGCAATAAGGAGTTCCTAAAATCAGAGGGGGGAATGAAGCCAGAAATAGATAGATAGTGTAGATAGGTAAATCGAGTCTGGTTGGATCTAGGAGGCCAATTTTGAGTGAGTCTGGGAAGTTGAAGACTGTCCCCTGAGGGTTACTGTTTACCAAGATGTAGAGCCTGCCCAAATAGGCCCCCAACTGAGGGAACCATGATTGGTTCCCAAGTTTCCAGACAAAGGGGGGAATGAAAAACCAGCCTCTACCTCACAGCAAAGCCTGTTCAAGGAAGGGGGCAGGACCCTTGTCCTTAGATGACCCACAGAGTACCCCTAGGCACATACCCACCCTGCTGAGTTGTTTATCTACAAATAACAGGAGAGATCTGTTGCGCCAGGTGTCCCTGACTCAGTCAGGTTAGGTGGGGACCCATAGCAACCCCCTAGCAGCCACCAATCAGCATGAGACAGTGAAATACCTGGGAAGCCAGATGACCCTCCCAGTGGTTTATGGTGGTTGGGAAACCATGTAGTTCTGCAAGTACTCCCCTCATGGCTTAAACCAATCAGTTCAAATGAATCCCTCTCTTGTACTAGCCAATCACCCCTATCCAACTTGTTCCTGCCAGTGAATGTGCTAATCATGTTTTAGAGTTGTTTTATGATTTTCCCGCAATGTGTGATGATTTGCTAAAAGATGCTATGATGTATGTGAAGTCCCTACCTTCCCCAAAGAGTGTATAAAACTGCTGCAAACCCTGGGCTCGGGGGCCTCTCAGTGTCACCAGTTACTGTGTGTGCACAGAGGACCGAGCTAGCTCACAATATACACCTCTTTGCTGCTTACATCAATCTTGGTCTCTGGTGGTCCTTTGGGGGTCCCGAATTCGAGCCTAACATCCTCAGTCTATTCAAACTCTCTCCACTCTCCTTATATTTCTGAAATGCCCCCACAGCTCCCTTGACTCTCAGAAGCCAGCTCCTTACCAACCACCTCATACAATAAGTACAAATCATCAGACGGGATATTTCTCCACACCTAATTTTCTGGCTTATTTGCTGCCAATGTCATTTGTTCCCTTTTGTTTAAAAGGAAGAGTTGTCTCTACTATTTGAGGCCATCCTTCTCTACCTTTTTGTCATTACTGCCCCCTTTGTGGAGCCTTAAGACATTTTTTCTAATAGATCCCTGCCCCCAACTCATAAAATTTTAGTATCTTAATTAATATCTTAATATCTGTTTACCTACTGTGGCCTTATGGAGAGACACAGACCATTATAATAATAATATAATATATTAATATATTAATATTATATTATTAATATTAATATATCTTAGATATTAATAATATCTAAGATATTGCTGTCCCACCCACTTTGAGAATGCACCATGGGAAGCCAGTTCCTCTGCACATTCTCCCACAGGATTCTCCTCTCATCTTTTACACCCTGGCTCTTCCTGCGCCTCACCTTTCCCTCTCGCCCTCCTGGTTGCCTTCTTCAATTCTGGTTCTCTTTCTTTTTTCCTTCACAGACTTATTTATTGGAAGATGTGCCACACTCCAGTATGCATTCTGGTTCTATCTCTCTATGAAACTGTCCTCTACGATGCCCTAGACAAACTCAGGGTCCCCATACACAGTCTCTTCCCCAGCAATCCCATGTTAAAAAAAAAAAAAAAAAAAAAAAAAAAAAACTTCAGGAGCACTGGCCATGAGAGAGCTAAGCCAAACACATTATTTCTCTACAACTGTTTATAAACAGCTAAAATTTTCACTCCAGCTTTATTGAGGTATAATTCACAAATAAAAGTTGTATATTTTAGGCTCTGTAATGTTTTGATACATATATACATCATGAAATTATTCCCACAATCAAATTAATAAACATGTCCACCATCCACCTAGTTACCTTTTTGTAAAGTTGTGGTGAGAATGTTTGAGCTCTTCTATCTTAGCAAATTTCAAGAATACAAAACATTATGATTGATTCTATATTTAGAAGATCCAAAAAATTCCACCAGAAAACTTTTAGAACTAATAAATGAATTCAGCAAAGTACCAGGTTATAAAATCAAGACCCATAAATCAAATGCATTTCTATAAATAAGTAATGAAGCCACTGCAAGAGAAATTAGGAAAACTACTCCATTCACAATAACCTCAAATAAAATAAAATACCTGGGAATAAATCTAACAAAAGAGATAAAATACCTCTACAATGAAAACTACAGAATACTAAAGAAAGAATTTGAAGAAGACCTAAGAAGATGGAAAGATCTCCCGTATCCTTGGATAGGCAGAATTAGTATTGTCAAAATGACCTTACTACCAAAAGTGCTGTACAGATTTAATACAATTCCTATTAAAATCCCAATGACATTATTCATAGAACTAGAAAAAGCAATCGTAAAATTCATTTGGAAAAAAAAAAGAGGCCCAGAGTAGCCAAAACAATAAGTATCAAGAAGAATGGAGCAGAAGATATCACAATACCAGGACTTAAACTATACTGCAGAGCTATAGTAACAAAAATGGGATGGTATTGGCACCAAAACAGACATGAAAACCAATGGAACAGAATACAAGAAACAGATACAAACCCACATAAATAAGTTACCTCATACTAAAAAAAAAAAGCATCATAAACATACATTGGAGAAAAGACAACCTATTCAACAAATGGTGGTGGGAAAGCTGGAAATCCATATGTAGTAGGATGAAATTTAACCCCCATCTCTCACCCTGAACAAAGCTCAACTCAAAGTGGATCAAGAACCTAGGCTTTAGACCAGAGACCCTGCACCTCCTAGAAGAAAGTGTAGGCCCAACTTTAGGAACTGACTTCGTCAACAAGAATCCTAAAGAACAAGAAATAAAATCAAGAATCAATAAAAGGAATGGTATCAAACTAAAAAGCTTCTTCTCAGCAAAGGAGACTATCAACAATGTAAAGACAGAGCCTACAGAATGGAAGAAAATCTTTACCAAATGCACCTCAGATAGAAAATCTTTACCACATAATCTCCAAGATATATAAAGAACTCAAAAAACTTAACACCAAAAAAAACAAATAACCAAACTAATAAATGGGCTAAGAAACTGAACAGATGCTTCACAGAAGAAATTGATCAACAAACATGAAAAAACATTAATCCTCTCTAACAATTAGAGAAATGCAAATCAAAACTGTAGTGAGATTCCAGCTCACTCCAGTCAGAATGGCAACTGTCAAGAATACAAGCAGTAAGTGTTGGTGAGGATATGGGAACAAAGGTACAATCACGCATTGCTGGTGGGACTGAAAATTGGTGCAACCACTCTGGAAAGCAGAATGGAGATTCCTCAGAAAACTTGGAGTGGAACCACCATTTGACTCAGCTATTCCACTCCTCGGTTTATACTCAAAGGACTTAAAATCAGCATACTGCAGTGACGCAGCCACATCAATGTTTATAGCAGCTCAATTCACAATAGCTAAACTATGGAACCAACCTAGATACCCTTCAACAGATGACTGGATAAAGAAAATGCTGTTACATACAAATGGACTATTACTCAGCCTTAAAGAAGAATGAAATTATGACATTTGCAGGTAAATGAATAGAACTGGAGAATACCATGCTAAGCAAAATAAGCCAATCCCCAAATACCAAAAGCTGAATGTTTTCTCTGTTAAGTGTATGCTTATGGTTGGGGGGCAGTAGGGAAGAATAAAGAAACTTTGGATTTTGCAGAGGGGAATTAAGGGAGGCATGGTACAGTGCAGATGGGAAGGGCACTAGAATGAGACAGACATTATTAACCTAAATACATGTATGATTACCCTACTGGTGTGACTCTGTTCCATGTACAGACAGAGGAATGAGAAGTTATGCTCCATTTGTATACAATGTGTAAAAATGCATTCTACTGTCATGTAGAACTAATAAGAACAAATTTTAAAATCATAGAAAAAATTATGATTAACTAAAATCACCACACTCTATATTAAGCCCCTAGTCCTTACTCATCTTGTAACTGAAGCTTTGTAGACTTTGACCAGTATTTCCCCTTTCTCCAAATCTCTACCCACTGGTAACCACCATGTTACTGTTACTATGTGTTCACCTTTTCTGTAGATTCTGGGTATCAGTGAGACCATTCAGTTATTTGTCTTTCTGTGACTGGCTCCCTTTACTAGACACAGAGTTCTCAAGTTTCATCCATATTATTCAAATGACAGAATTTCCTTCTTTTTAAAGTTGACTGGTAGTCCCATGTTCTATATGTACCACATTTTCTTTATCCCTTCGTCTGTGGACACCTACGCTGTTTTTTCTGCTGGAGTAAATAGTAATTAGTGCCTAGAAAAGCTTACAGTAAGACAAAAATGACTCTAAAAGATGTGGCAGCAAAGGGAGAAGCCGGGTGCTTCCCTTATTTCCAATCTTGAGGTGAGAATCAAAGCAGAGTGACCTTGGTTGTAAAGTAAAAGAATGTATACATAAAACATCTGAAGAAATCAATCTCCACAATGGGCATGCGACCTATCCCATATGTGTTCCCTGCTTGTAAGAGTGCCAGCCCTCCATTGTACCCTGGCCTGCCACCTCCCGAGGAGTATATGAGTAATAAAATGTCCAAAACCTCTCCATTGAGTCCACCAAGTTCTTTCATTGGGGTCAGGAAACAGTATGCTTGGAGCATTTGCTATCCTGAGGTTAAACATTTCCATGTCTTGGCTGTTGTGAATGATGCTGCAATGCCTATGAGAGCAGCTGAAGTTATTAAGTGAACATGAACTTGAAGTGAGCTGAGCATATCAGGTATGTAATAGAATGAATGTACTCTCCTAAGTAAAGAACAATGGGACTTGTTTCACTCAGCTCTGTGCTAACCTGGCATTATGGCTTGGATCCTAAATATTCCTGAAGGCCCATGTGCTGAAGGCTTGATCACCAGCCTGTAGTACTATTGGGATGTGGTGGAACCTTTAGGAAATGGGGCCCAGTGAAAGGAAGTTAGTTCATTTGGGGGCATATCCTTGAAGGGGATATTGGACCCTGGCCCTTTTCTCTCTTCCTCTTTTTTGTTTCTCATCTTCCATGAGGTGAGCAGCTTTACTCTGACACACACTTCCTGCAATGATGTTCTACCTCACTACAGCCCCCAGAACAATAGAACCAACCAACCTTGAATTGAACCTCTGAAACTGTGGGTCAAAATAAACCTTTCCTTTCTATAAGTTGATTTATCTCAAGTATTTGGGTCACAGTGGCTGAAAGCTGACAGACATATATCTCACTAGAGGGATTCACTCTAGCCTCTTCAGTGTATCATCTTTTAACTTTTAATTAGCATAATTATTATGAACACTCCCTTTCTAACAGTTAAAAATCCCTGACTTATCCCATGACTCCATGAACTATGCAGTCAATGTCTTCTCTGGGTATATTCCTTTGCCTGACACATAAACCAACTCCACTTTGCTGTTTGTTTATATTTTTCAAAAATTTTTTACTTTATTTCTTTCCACCCTTTCCTTGGACTCTAACCTATAGAAATAAAACCACCAGTACATAAGGATATAGGCACACACAAGCTCTTTGTAGTGTTCAGTATATGTAAAAATAAATGGAAACTGAATGCTCAGGATCAGAGGCAAAGTTGAATACACTGTAAAGCAGTCATATAATGGAATACCATTCATCTTCTTAAAAGAAGTCAGATTGGGGACTGGGGTTGTGGTTCAGTCATAGAATGCTTGCCTAGCATGCATGAGGCACTGGGTTCAATCTTCAGCACCACATAAATGTAAAATAAAGATATTATGTCCATCTAAAAATTTAAAAAGTCAGATGTGTAACTATTGAGCTTCAGAAATTTCCATAGATATATCTTTTAAGTAAGAAAAGCAAGATCCAGAAAAATGTATACAGTATGGTACAAATTTATGTGTGTGTGCGTGTGCATGCTGCATATTGAACCCATAGGCGATCTTAGTACTGAGACACATCCCCAGCCTTTTTTTTTTTTTTTTTGAAACAGGGTCTTGCTAAGTTGCTTAGAGTCTTGTTAGGTTGCTGAAGCTGGCCTAGAACTTGCAATCCTCCTGCCTCAGCCTCCCAAGCTTCTGGGATTTTTTTAAATAACCCAAACCAACCATTTCTATAAGTTGTATTCATGTTTGAAGATGATTCTATGAATCCATAGAAACTTGTGCTTGACCTGGGAATACCTGCTGGTGTTGAGGTAGCAGAGTAGGAGGGGAAAGGGGAACAGGCAGCAAAGGATAAAGAAAAAAAACTTACAGCTTTTCTATCTATCTATCTATCATCTATCTATCTATCTATCTCTATCATCTATGTAAATATCTAACTCTACCTCTCTCTCCATCTCTCTGAATTAGACAGCTCTCTGAGGGCAAACTTCTCTGAGCCTGAGTGTCCCCACTTGGGCACCAGTTTTTGGCCCATCAAGGTTCCCCTTCCACTCCCACCCTATCCATCCCCAATCCTCACTCCAGTAGTCCCTAGGTGCCCAGAGTTGGCAGAGGTGGAAGAGAGAGCAAATTTGATTGAATGGTTCAAGACACTACATGAAAGAAAAGTGATTGGGACCCTGATTCTTTTTGACATTGTTCAGTATTAAGTCCTCTCTGAAAGATTAAGATTTCCTTAGATGTCTTCCAGAAGGACACACACACACACACACACACACACACACACACACACAAAACCTGGATCCCAAAAGGGAACCCTCTGTGAGGAAAGTGGTCTGGTCTAATGACCAGGCTCAATTCCAAGCCTAAAGTTCAGGAGGCAAGGCTAGACACAGCCCAGGCACAGCCCTGGCACAGGCCCCTAGCACCACAATCATGTGTGGATGTGTAAAGAGTGTGGAAACCAAGTCTGTGTCACTGTTGTGGCCTGTGCAAGGCCTCCATGCAGCACTAAAAAAATGGCCCACTAAGTTGCATAGAATAAGGGTTCTCCAGCTAATCATAGTACAGCCTCAGAAAGGAGTGACAGCATTCAAGGAAGAAGTGCTGGGTCTCCTGCAAACAGGGATGTAGGGTGCCCAAATTACTAATTGGAAATACATGAACCAGTGTCTGCCCCGAAATCATATTCTGTGATTATACAGTTTAAAATTACATGGTTTATAATGCCATGTTTATGTGTAAGGGCCTCAGGGACCAAATATGAATTTATATAGCCCCATGCCATACATGGGCTCCAAACAATAATAGAAAGACAATAGAACTATCATCCAAATTGACTACATTTTGAGCCATATTGGCAGCAGGAGAAAAGGAAAGGATAAAATTATTCTTACATTTAGAAAATGTTTTAACAAGTCTTTTTGGCTACGAAATCTAAGGTCTACCCCCTGGGGCACAATCTAGTGAGAGATGCTTTGATCAAGAAGTTAAAGTATTCTGTGCAGAGAAGTAATGGGAATGTGGGAATGAGCTACTGGCAGAGAGCAGGGCAATAGAAGTCTGGACAAAGAGAGGTTAACTTTGGTTGCACCTGTGCCAGTGTGGACTTCCCTATGCAAAGGGCCAAGACAAAATAAAGGCCTCATTTCTTCTTGTGGCATATTTAAGAACAAAATTTTAAAATTTTAAAAACAAGAGGCTTCATTCTCTCTGTCAAAAATAAGGGAGAATCTTCTCCCCACCCCTCTTTCTTTTCATGAAAGAATTTGCTTTAGGAAGTCTCCATATTCATTTCTGTCTCTGTGAAATGTGTGTAAATCTGTTTTAAAGATACATAAACCTTTTGTAAGCTTTATTACATAGGAATGTCTTTCTCAAGCAAGGAGCTGGGAGCAGCCTCTTTGAAACACACACAACAAAGGAAGTAGAGCCTCCATCTCCCAGTTTCTATTGGAGAATGGAGCCCAACTTAGACAAACACTTTGTTTTAAGTTGCAAAACTATCTCCTATCATAAAGGTAAGACAGCAGCTTTGGGAGGGTGAGACAGGAGGATCACGAGTTCAAAGCCAGCCTCAGCAACAGTGAGGCACTAAGTAACTCAGTGAGTCCCTGCCTCTAATAAAACACAAAAATTAGGCTGGGGATGTGGCTCAGTGGTTGAGTGCCCCTGAGTTCAATCCCTGGTACCCTGCCCCCACCAGAAAAATAAAATAAAATAAAGGTAAGAGAAGTTTGTCCTCCTATTAAGTCAATTAAGTGAACACAGGTGGCCACTCCAATTACCAAGTGAGTCTAGGATACACTTTGTGTGAAAAATGGTACTATAAAGTCATTTTACTTGAGAATTAATTATAATTTATCTTAAGCACATGTAGGTAATGAGTTCTATCTGTTTAGCTTTCTTCATGGCTTCACAATCTCTTAGCAATTGCTTTTGAAGTAATTCACATGCTGATTTAAGGCTTATTCAAAAATAACGGTTTTGTTGTTGCTGTTGTTGATACCTGGGTGAAGAAGTTTTCAAGATTAGGATTTTTTTTTTAAATAAATCATCCCTAGACTGTTCGATAGTAGAGAGTCTGCCTAGCACGTGTGAGGCCCTGGGCTCAAATCCCCTGGTATAGAAAAAATAAATTTTAATATATTCTCCCAACATTGTGCGTGTGCTTAAAAAAGAAAATAAAAGTGGGGAAGGAGTCTTGAGAGGTCAAGAACCCTAGTGGGAGGCTGGGGCCTGTACAGGGCCATGGGGAAATAGTATGTGGTGATGAATGCAAAGGAATTTCTAGGAGGAGTGATGCTGACATTCCACTGAAAATAATAAACTAATAGCAACTAATACACAGAGGACTTTGTGCCAGGCCTTGTTCTAAAAGTTTGAACATATTAACTCATTTAGCTTATGCACAGTTTAGATTATTTTCCTCCATTGTAAATTCCCTCACAGTATACTGGGGTAGGCAGAAAGAGTCACAAAACAGCAGAGAATCAGGCTGAAGTATGGACTCACTTTGGAAATAAATATATTTTAAATTCTTTTCTAGAAAGAAAAAGTAAACCATAAAAATATGTGTGGAAAAGGCCAGATCCTGCTATTGTGAACAATGAGAATTTGAGCCATTTTATTGGGATATTACAGAATAGGGTAGCCCCAGAAAACTGAGGGTGGGGGAGGTGTTCAATGGCTCTGTTCCAAGCACAAAGCATTTGGTAGGAATGGGCCCTAAAAGGTGGGAAATGGTATTCAGGAAGGACGCAATGCTGGTATAAGCTTTGGAAGTTGGAAGGTGGGACTAGACACTCCCTCCCCATGATTTATTCCCACCAGTAACCAGCACATCTTTTTGATGTGCCTCAAGAAAGCCCAAGCCACCAGGACACATCCATCTGCTGTGAGTCAAATGGTTCAGGAAGATCTAGATAGGGACATGTGCAGGGGACTTCATCTGATTGATTCCTGGATGGGTGATCAGCCTGAGCCCTGCATCATCCTTTCACTGTTTACAAAGATGACAACCAGCACCAGACCATCTGCTGTTCCTGATTTTCCTACCCTGAGACCCTGAAAGGCCAGAAGAGAATTTGGGAATAAAAATTAACCTGGAACCTACTGAGGGTGAAGGAGCTGCACTCATCTGAGCAAAGGGGAGGTTGGAGGGAGGAGTCAGAGGGAGACAAGTGTGTATGGAGTCTTGAGCTGTTAGTCTTCCAGACTCTTGAGAAGCCCTGGTCACTTATTGAAGGACAGGACTCAAAAGCAGTAATGATGAGGGATGGGAGGACTTACTGGACCACAGGGGTCTGACAACAGAGCATCCCCAGGGGACACCAGTACAGCCTCCCAGGCTAGCCTTCCGGAAACTTTCCTCAGGTCCTGGACCAGAACAGCTTGGACTTTCCCTCGGCCTGGAGGATAGACTCACCCCCTCTTTCTCCTAGTTACCCCCAAAGACCTCCGGGTCCCTGGGAAATGTCCTCATCCTTGTTCAACCTGGAGGCTCTTGCCCTCAGGTCTCCCCAGGAGGTCCAGAGAGGCCCGCTGAACCCATTCTTTCATCCTCACCCTGGCCAGGGTCCCTTTCTCCTCCAGCAGCTACACTCTGACCCGACCCAAAGGCACAGCCCTTCCCCACATCCTGCTGTGTGGCTTGAATTGCAGGTTCAGGCTAGTCTGGGGCGGGGACTTCGGAGGGCGGGGACGCAGACCCATCTTTAAAGATCTGGAGCTGGCCCTGAGGCGCCGGCGGCCCTGGGAAGTCCCTGGAATCGCTCAGGACCCGGCTCTCCTCGCCTGAGCTCCCCTCGCCTGAGCTCCTGGGGTCGCCATGGGCCACTGTTACCGCATCCGCGTGGCCACCGGAGCCTGGCTCTTCTCCGGGTCACACAACTGCGTGCGCCTGTGGCTGGTCGGGGAGCACGGAGAAGCAGAACTGGAGCTACAGCTGCGGCCGGTGCGAGGAGAGGTCAGCCTGTGAGAGAGGGGCCCCGGGCCCCTGGCCCGGCAGGGTACCAAAGGGAAAGCGGCAGGAGACTGGGGGCCAGTGACAGCGCAACGGCGCTGGCTGGGATTTCTACAGTTAGAACTCCCAGAGCGAAGTCAGGAACAGGGTTGGGAGCCATAGGCTCCATCTGGGCTTCTCCCTCACCCAGACCCTGGTCCTGGCAGCCACCAACTCCTTCTCCAAATGGCCCCAGGGTCAGTGTAGCCATACAATCTGTGGTCGACTGTGAAGCTCCTCCAGGTACCGTCTGGGTGACAGCTTAGGGATTGGGGTGAACTAAAAGATGATGACGCTCCGTCATCAATTCAAGTCTCAGAGGGCAGCGCACTGCGGGCTTCTGCCCTCCCGAGGAGCACGGAGTGTGGGGCAAGTCAAATGGGGAAGGGAGGAAGGCTGTCTTCTGAGGCCCTGATAAACTCAGGTTCCACAAAGGGCCAGCTCCGTCCTCAGAGCAGCTTCTCTGGGTCCCTTCGGCTAAGTCTGGCAGGTCTGGCTCCCACAGAAAGAGGAGTTTGTTCTGGATAGTCCGGAGGACCTAGGCACATTGCAATTCGTGAAGCTGCGCAAACAGCACTCACTGGTGGACGACGCATGGTTCTGCGATCGCATCACTGTGCAGGGTCCGGGAACCTCCGCGGAGATCGCATTTCCATGCTACCGCTGGGTGCAAGGCAAGGGCGTCCTGAGCCTGCCCGAGGGCACAGGTGAGAGGGCAGCGTGGGGAAAGTAGGCACAAGGACTCCTCCGAAAGTGCTGGGAGCAGCGGGACAGAACGGGATTGAGGAAGGTCTGCGGGGCTTAGAGAAAGGATAGATGGAAACACACATGAAGTGTAGGGATTCCAGGACGCAAGACAGCAAGAAGTTATGAAGTCTCTGAGTTTTACTCAAAATATATGATGCTCCAAGTTAGACTGGAGAGGGGGTAAGTGATCTGGAGATTCCCTCTTCAAAGTGAGGACAGGGAGTAGGAGATGCAAAGATAAAGGAAAACAGAGAAGCAAAGTATGAAGATCTCTCTTTAACTCAGAACAAGTTAGGGTAGGGACAGGTGAGGGGCCCGTGGAATGGAGATGGAGGTGACCTGTGAGCAGAAGACAGCTATGGAAACAAATTATATGATGTTAAGAGAGTTGGTTTGGGTTAAATAAAATGGAAGACAACTGTAAAAAACAAAGAGCACTTGGTGTGAGGTGGGAATAGATAAGGACAGCAAATGTTGAATTTTTACTATGGGAAACTAGTAAGAGAGAGATGAATAGAGACAAATGATGACCAGGTGGTTAAGGATGGAAAAAATGACACATATGACTTGAGACAAGTGAGTCTAAGTACAGGTAAGAGCAGGAGAAAAAGTCGATAAATAAAATCTACAATCATAAGTCCGAGAAAAATAAGATCATTAAAGCAAACAATCTTTGAGGGACAGGTAAAGGTGTGGCACTTTGGGTATAAGACATGTGAAATAAGCCAGGCCAATATTTACAGCAGATAGGTATGGACATATAGGTGACTAAGATTTAACACCTTAATTAAGTGAAATAGGGTCACTTAATTTCACTTAATGAAATAGGAGAAGATGAGTTAAGGGAAAATAAAATGTGGCAAACATGAGATTTTTGTCTTCAGGCAAAAAATGAGGGCTGAAATAAGTTAAATTGGGAATACAGGACTGGTTAACAGTGGGATAAATGTGGAGAGGGAATCAATCGAGAGAGGGAAAGTCAGAGATAAAAGCAAAAGAACAGGACTGAAAACATGGAATCTGGTGATAAAAAGAAAGTCAAGGACCAGCAGAGGAGAGCACAGAACCAAAGCTACATGGCCAATCTTCTTAATGTCTCCCCAGCCCGCCTGGCAGGAAACAATGGCTTGGACGTCTTCCAGAAGCATCGGGAGAAGGAACTGAAGGAAAGACAACAGATCTACTGGTGATCACCTACCCACAGCCCTCCCAACTGTCCCACCTTTTCCCTGCCCCTGCCCTTATCACTGACCTCAACACCCTCCCTGAAGCTTTGTCCCAACTTCTAGCTGGGCCACCTGGAAGGAAGGGATACCCCTGACAATAGCTGCAAATTGTTTGGATGACCTACACCCAAATGTGAGATTCCATGAGGAGAAGAGGCTAGACTTCGAATGGGCACTGAAGGCAGGGTGAGAAAAAGGCTGGATGGAGCTCAGAGTGGCATCAGAGTTGGGAGATCCAAGAATGGTGGTATATGGTGAGGGCCTGAGGGGTGAGCCAATGGGTTCATGCCCCAAAATATGTTCTAGGGCTCTAGAGATGGTCCTCAAACGTGTTTACACCCTCCTGAGAGGCTGGAACCGCCTGGAAGACTTTGATCTGATCTTCTGGGGCCAGAAGAGTGCCCTGACTGGTCAGTGACTCCCCCAGATCTCTAACCCTCTGATGGTCCCTTTTGATGGCCCGTCCATCGTATTTCAAGGTCCCCCACAACTCCTTGCCAAGTAAAAACATGTTGTTCCTGTTCTGATCTCACAGAGGCCTCAAGAATGAAAAGAAAGGGACTCAGGATAGTCTGAATCCCTGAGGCCTTAAGGAGAAGGATGTCCAAGTAGTAATCTCCCTCCTCTACCCCTCTCTCACCCCACAGAGAAGATCCACCAGTCCTGGCAGGAGGATGACTTTTTTGGCTACCAGTTCCTCAATGGCGCCAACCCCATGCTATTGAGACGCTCCACCTCTCTGCCATCCAGGCTGGTGCTGCCCTCAGGAACAGAGGAACTTCAGGCCCAGTTGGAGAAAGAACTCCAGGTACCCCACACACAAACACATACACTCGGCATTGTTCTCTCCTTAGCAGTGTGGCGGGAAGAACTGGTGAAGATGAGAAGCCAAAGATAAGTCACGGGAAAGGAGGCTACCTCTTGGTACAGACTCAGGGGTTGGAAAAAAAAAAGTCTAGAAATGACCAAGTATTGGGGTGGGGGGGACTTTTAAGAACTCCCAGCATAAACAGAGAAATAGGAGGCACCTCAGGGCACAGATGGGGGCCAAAGATATTAGGAGGAACTATGACATTCCTGGCTGATGTCAGTGTCCTGGACTCCAGTATTCGTGGGCACAAAAAAAAAAAAAGAAAAAGAAAAAGCCTGTGCCAACAGATGGAGAAATTCAGGAAGGTTTTCTGGGGAGTGAGGGAGGAGATGAATTTGGGACAGATGAACTGAACATGAGGAGGTGGAGTCCAGGCAGAATCTTGTGTAAATGCGTGCCTGTGTGCTGTATTCAGTGGTAGTGGGAGCCAGGGGGAAGCTCTGTGGAATATTTGGCAGAGGAGGTAAGATTTATATAGGGAGTGGAAGACGGATGGCTGAGCTGATGGGAGCCAAAAGCAGAGAACAGACCATGAGGGGATGACAGAGTAGGGGTCTGGCCACTTGGACAAGGGATCAGTTGATAACACCTATGCCACTGGATTAAATGGGCCTAGTTCTGAACCCAGATCTGCTACTACATATCCCTGCACAAGACATCTACCCTCACAGGCTGTTTCTTCACTTTAAAATGAGAGGAATTGGACCAGTAGGGCTCTACCAATAGGGCTCTGGGACTGATGCAGGATGCTAAGCTGGACTGAATGTCTTCAAATGTTTTGCCTTTTGCCCTGACCCTTTAGGGATATAATTTTTTTATTTGTTCTTTTTAGACATACATGATAGTACAGTGTATTTTGATGTTATACATATATGGAATATAACTTATTCTAATTAGTATCTCTTTTCACTGGTGGTAACATGTTTCATATGTGAACATACGAAAGTTATGTCCTATTCAGTCTGCTGTTTTTCCTATTTCCATCCTCCTTCCTTCCCTTCATCCCCCCTTGTCTAATCCACTGAACTTCTATTCTTCCCTACCTCACTTATTGTGTATTAGCATTCATATATCAGAGAGAACATTCAGCCTGCCTTATTTCACTTAGCATGATAGTCTCCAGACCCATCCATTTAAAGGCAAAAGTCATAACATCATTCTTTTTATGGCTGAGTAATATTCCACTATGTATATATACACCACATTTTCTTTTTCCACTCACCTGTTGAAGGGCACCTATGTTTGTTCCATAGCTTAGCTATTGTGAATTGAGCACTATAAACATTGATGTGACTGTGTCACTGCAGTATACCGATTTTACATCCTTTGGTTACAAACCAAGGAATGGGATAACTGGGTCAAATGGTGGCTCCATTCCAAGTTTTCTGAGGAATCTTTATACTGCTTTCCAGAATGGTTGATCCAATTTGTGTTCCTTTGTCCCCACATCTTCACCAGCATTTACTGTTATATTCTTGATAATTTCCATTATGACTGTAGTGAGATGGAATCACACTGTAGTTTTAATTGGTATTTTTCTAATTGCTAGTGATGTTGAACATTTTTTCATAAATTTGTTGACCATTCATATTTCTTCTTCTGTGAAGTGCCTGTTCAGTTTCTTTGCTCATTTATTGATTGGGTTATTTGTTTGTCTGTTTTGGTGTTAAGTTTTTTGAGTTCTTTATATATCCTGGAGATTAATGCTTTATCTGAGGTGCAAGTAGCAATGATTTTCTCCCACTATGTTGGCTCTCTCTTCACATTCTTGATTATTTCTTTTGCTGCGAAGCTTTTTAGTTTGATACCATCCCATTTAGTTATTCTAGATTTTACTTCTTGCACTTTAGGAGTTTTGTTGAGGAAGTTGGTTCTTGAGCTGACATGATGAAGAGTTGGGCCTACACTTTCTTCTAGGAGGTTCAGAGTCTCTGGTCTAAAGCCTAGGTCCTTGATCCTCTTTTGAGTTTTGTGCAGGGTGAGAGACGGGTTAAATTTCATTCTACTACATATGGATTTCCAGCTTTCCCGGCACCATTTGTTGAATAGGTTGTCTTTTCTCCAATGTATGTTGATGGTGCCTTTGTCTAGTATGAGATAACTTTATTTATGTGGGTTTGTATCTGTGTCTCCTATTCTGTTCCATTGGTTTTCATGTCTGTTTTGGTGCCCATACCATGCCATTTTTGTTACTATAGCTCTGTAGTATAACTTAAGGTCTGATATTGTGATGCCTTCTGCTTTGCTTTTCTCACTAAGGATTGCTTTGGCTATTTGGAGCCTCTGATTTTTCCAAGTGAATTTCATGATTGCTTTTTCTATTTATGAAGAATGTCACTGGAATTTTAATAGGAATTGCGTTAAATCTGTATAGCATTTTTGGCAGTATGGTCATTTTGACAATATTAATTCTGCTTATCCAAGGACATGGGAGATCTTTCCATCTTCTAAGGTCTTCTTCAATTTCTTTCTTTAGTGTTCTGTAGTTTTCATTGTAGAGGTCTTTTACTTCTTTTGTCAGATTGATTCTCTTTATGAATAGATTTGAACTCTGCAATGGATACATTCCTCCTTTCTCCAGAATGGTTCCCTATTTGAGGCTGACTTTATCCTGCTGGATGGAATTCCAGCCAATGTGATCCAAGGAGAGAAGCAGTATCTGGCTGCCCCCCTTGTCATGCTGAAGATGGAACCCAATGGGAAGCTGTTACCCATGGTCATCCAGGTGAGGCCCCCTGAGCATCTCATTCCCACTTCTCTGTTCACATCAACCTTTGCTCCTAAGGACCCAATCCCTTAACTTTGGCCTCTTAAATCCCATCCACACCAAGACCTATCTTCATGTCACAGCTCACAGCCTGGTCTTCCCAATGCACCTAATGGAAATACTTATTCAAGAATCATAATGGCCTCTTCGAATCCTCATCCTATACCTAGCAGTTGTCAAACATTAGTATGCTTCCGAATCACCTCAAGTGTTTGTTAAAACACAGGGTCTTCAATGCCACCACTAGACTTTCTGATTTAGTGTCTGGGGGTGGGTACAGAGAATATTCATTCCTTACAAGTTCCAAAGTAATGCTGATTCTGAATCTCAGAGCATACTTTTTGAACTATTATTTAATCTCTAAGCATCCTCTAATTCTGAATATCTATTCTCTTGGATAGCCCTTTTTCTCACTATTCCCATCAAACAATCAGTTAATTATTATCATTGTCAATAATTGTACGCATCCAACTTCTGCTTCCCTCTCTGCCACCTGAGCTCTGACTCCCATCCTATTTCTCCTAAAAGACTGCTAGAACCTCCTTACTGGACTCCCTGCTTCCAGTTTCTCCTGCATTCAACAAGACCACAAAATCATAGCCAGTGAGGAGAGGAAGGATTCTTATTCCTCCTACTACATTATAACCCCCTAGAAGGCAACAGTCTTGCTTAGTCACCTGTTTCCTCAGAAATGCTGATCGTGTCATACAAAAGTTGATAGTTCAATAAATACTCGATTTTTCTTTCTCCCAGATTCAACCTCCCAATCCCAGCTTCCCAACCCCAACATTGTTCCTGCCATCAGATCCTCCACTTGCCTGGCTCCTGGCCAAGTCCTGGGTCCGAAATTCAGATTTCCAACTGCACCAGCTCCAGTATCATTTGCTGAACACTCATTTGGTGGCTGAGGTCATCGCTGTTGCTACTATGAGGTGCCTCCCAGGACTGCACCCTGTTTTCAAGGTACAGGCTCTACTCTTATCCTAACCCCTTCAGACACGTTATAAGGGAACCCTCTGAAATTGTCAAAGATCTAACAGCCTAGGAATTGGCTTGCAGTATAGATGGAATATCATTAGTAAAATAAAAGTCTTATTTATACCTTGGAGTAATACAAAGGCTTTATTCCTACCTTAGGAGACTTAATATTTTGCCAGGAAGAAGCCCCCAAGAACCAACCAAGAACAATTTCTGGAATTAAAGTTTGAAATCACAAGAGACAACCTATAAACTGATGGAGGATGTTCCACCCCAAGAGAGTAGTCAGCTAAGTAGCAAAAGATCAGAATACAAGGAGATAAGCCCAAGAGTAAAGCAGGTAAAGATGTGCACTAGTGGCTTTGTTACACAGGAGTAAAAATGAAAAATCAACAACATGGTAAATAAAGGAAACAGAAAAGTTGTAGCATGTCTGGGTGCAAGACTGGAAAGAGAAAAATCAAAAGTCCAAGCTTCTGTGACATGTAGGAGCCCATAGTTTGTGCCATGTGTTGTACTGACCTAGAAATACTATAATTTTATGAAACAGTGTAGTGTTTACTGCTAGGCAGAAGACAGCTAAGTAAGACTTATGCTTGCTTAAAAATGTTCTCAAAATCTCAGTGACACTTTCAGATAAGGAACATGGCAGAGAAGGGCACAAAATGACAGAAACTTTGAACCAGAGTAATAGAAAAGTTGAAAGAAGCTAGTTTGGGGATAAAATTAGATATTTGATTTAAGCAACAAGGACTTTGAAGTATTGGCAAGATATGCAAGTAAGCACTTGTATGGAGAACAACTGAAATGTTTCAGCTGAAGACATCCATCTGGACCTCCCAACCTTGGCCAATATAGCTGTGACCCCTGAAGGTCATCTCTTTGGAACATAGACAAGATGGAGACCAGTATGTTTAAAAGGATCTTGGAATTTATTTGTCACATGATGCCTCCTGCATCATCATCTTCTGCTCAATATTATTAAGTGAAACCTCAATTTAGACTTATAATTCTCCTCTCTAGCTCAGTCCTACATTGTCATCACTCACCATTAACAATTTCTTCCCATGGCAAATAGCTGAGTTGTTACAGGGTACATAGGAGGGTGAAGCCAAAATGGCCTCCTTTTGATGGCTAGGGTCTCAATCCTGAATCCTGGCTTCAGTACTTACCAATGTCTACATATTTAAATGAGAATAACAGGATGTCCCTCATGGTGTTGTTAAAGGATAAAATGGCATAAAACAATCACGTAACATGTACTACATGCTACAAAAAAAAATTAGTTCTTACATTTATTATTATTAGGAGTTGTTTGTTCTCAGGCATCTTCTCTCCTCATGTGGACTTTGGGCCTTCCATGACATTCAGCATCTTTTATGAACTTTTTGAAAAGTTTCATACTAATGTAAGCTGTTTTGATACCTTAATAACATAATGATCACTTGGGTTTCTCCTGCGTCCAGCATCAACAATTCAGATAAATACCAAAATTGGATGAAACCTGCAAATTAATTGGGTAGAAAGGAAGACAAATAAGTCTAAGATACAAAGAAACGTGTGTGAGGATCAAGTACTTTTTTGTGGTGGACAGGGTTACCACTGAGCTACATCTGCAGCCTTTTTAATTTTTTATTTTGAGATAGAGTCTCACTAAGTTGCTAAGACTGACCTCAAATTTGTAATGCTTCTCAAGCCTTCCAAGTTGCTGAGGTTAAAGGCAGGCCCCAGGTTCAGGTAGCCTTTTTTTTTTTTTTATTGTAGATAGACATAATGCTTTTATTTTATTTATTTATTTTTATGTGGTCTGATCCTCAGATCTAACCCAGTGACTCACACATGCTAGGCAAGCATTCTACCACTGAGCTACAATCCCAGAACCTCAGGTAGCCTATTTTAATAGGCAAGGAAAAGCGGGAAAGAGGTAGCTGAACAGTGTCCAGGTGGCAGTGGGGACAGATTTGACAGCAGCCCCTCTGCTCCTTTAAGCAGGTAGATTAATGTAGCCCCTCTAATTCTGACTGAAACTACTAGCTCAAACTGCCCACAAACAAAACAAACAGTGACAAGACAAAGAGTTGTAGAGAGGCTAGTTTAAGGTATGAGGATGTGGTTTGTAGAATATAAAAGAAAGTCGAAAGGATCTGATTCATAAGGAACACCTATAATCAAGGTAGGAATAATAAAGAGAATGATAACAGTTATTATTGGAGAATTTCTGGATGTTCTATCAACTCTTCACACATCACTCACATAATCACAGACGTCACCAAAGCTCCCTGAGATAAGAGATCCTATTATTGCCCCCTACTGACAGAGGAGGAGATTGCAGATGAGAGGTTATAAACTTGGCCTAGTATCAAAGGCAAAGTGGCTCCAGAGCCTGACTCACAAGGAAGTTAAAGAACATAAGACTGATCAGAGAAACAGACCAAGGAAGCAAGAGGGATGAAAGCATCAATAAGGGATCAGACCACCATGATGGGTGCCAGGCCCTACAATGAAGGACCCAAACATAGCTTCCATTAATTACCCTCCAATGTCTTCCACTCCAGCTCCTGGTCCCCCATATCCGCTATACTTTGGAAATCAACACCCGGGCCCGAACCCAGCTCATTTCAGATGGAGGACTATTTGATCAGGTAAGGAAGGAATACAGTACGGAGCTGCCTAATCACCCAGCTCTCTGCAATCTTCTGCCATTTTCAGCATTCCAGATGACATATGAGAATGTCCTGACCCTTAACCTGTAAGTCCTGTCCTTTTATATACATGTCTTTAAATTTATAAACCCCATCTTGAACTTCCTGCATAATAGACTATCATTCTCTGGTTCTGCTTCCATCCCTCAAGCCCTGTCAATTCTTATCCCAGGCAGCAAACACAGGTGGAGGGGGCCATGTGCAGTTGGTCCACCGGGCAATGGCTCAGCTGACCTACTGTTCCCTCTGTCCTCCTGATGACCTGGCTGACCGGGGCCTGCTGGGAATCCCAAGTGCCCTCTATGCCCATGATGCTTTACAGCTTTGGGAGATCATTGCCCGGTGGGTAGAAGGAGCTGAAAAATGGGTGGGAGAGGGAGGGTAGGGCTCTGGCTTCAGGTCAGCATGGGGCAAAAGCTGGGAGAGAGAGAAAAGGAAGAATGAGGAGATGGTGAGGTCTAAAAATGAAGAGATAGGGGTGCAGTACACAGGTGAGGAGAGCTGTGAGTGTAGAGACTGAGGGATCTGGAAGAATCAGGGTTTTACTAGGAATAATAGATAGCAGCCATACACAGAGGATACCTAGAACTAGTAAACTACATCTCCTTCCTTAATGCTAGTATGTCAAAAACCTGGGGAGGGCTGTGGGTATAGCTCAGTGGCAGAGCACTTGCCAAGCCTGTCTGAGGCCCTACTTCCATCCCCAGCACCTCAAAAAAAATTTTTTAAACTAAACCCTGGAGAATGTCCCAAAGTAAGTCTGATAGGATCTGTTCAGGTACAGGGACAGTCAGTAGATCTGAGGCCACAGCATAGAGGAATAGAGGTCAGAGACTGGAGCTCTCTGCCATGAGAGAGCTCAGCTCCCTTCTCTGGGCAGGTATGTGGAAGGGATCGTCCACCTCTTCTACCAGAGGGATGACATCGTTAGGGGGGACCCTGAGCTGCAGGCCTGGTGTCGAGAGATCACAGAGGTGGGGCTATGCCAGGCCCAGGACAGAGGTAAGATCCATCTCAAAGACAGGAGCTCCTCAGACACTGCAAGAGCCCTTTCCCAGCCCTGTCCCGCTGAGACAGAAGCCCAACCCAGTATTATATCTCTCCCTCCACACAAAAAAGTACCCAAATTCCAGTCACACATCTTAAGATTCAGGGAAATTCTAGATACCCATGGACCGACCTCCTCAGAGACCCTGGCCATCAACCCCTACTCCTGTCCCCACATCAGTCATAGATGCCCTGCCACGGCCTAGGAACCAACCAGGGCAGAGCCAGTGAGGGGTTCTGTCCATGCTTAGGACTCACATGTTATCTTTGTGGTACCCCCATTCAGGTACTGCCTGAAGATATAAATAGGAAAAGTTTACCACTAAAGCCTATAATAACCCAACCTGGCTCTCTTCCTTTTTCCTATCTGCTATTATCCACAGATAGGAAAACATAGCAGAAGAGCCAGGTATTTTCATACTTGCCAAAGTGCAAGGTCATTTCCAGATGTAACCTCAATACTATATATGTTGTGGCTTAAACCTGAAGTTAGTTCCCTGATCTTTGGATCTCAGGTTCATTGGTCAATCTTGTCCTCTCTCTAGACAGTACCTTAGTTTATCTCAACTCCTCTTGCATGTGTGTGTGTGTGTGTGCGCGCGCACGCGTGCACACACACACACACACACACACACATACACTACACTTTCATCTCCAAGAAAGAAATAGCCTTTCTCAAACTCTTCCTAGAAATCCATATCTGACACAAACATACCTAAGTAAATAAACAAACACCTATCAATTCTAAAATACAGACCTACTAAGGCATCAGCCTTTATTTCTTTCCTATTATACTGAAGCCTCTAAATCCTGTTCCTTTTCTGCCCAGGTTTCCCTATCTCTCTCCAGTCCCAGGCTCAACTCTGCCATTTCCTTACCATGTGTATCTTCACATGCACTGCCCAGCATGGGGCCATCAACCAGGGCCAGGTATGGATAGCTGAAAGCCCAGGTCCCTGAAGGCAAGTGTCTGGACCTTGGGAGATCGAAGGGTGAGAGAGGGATTCAAGCCCTAAGTGCCAGGGGTCTAGGGTTACAGTTTCTTCCCCCAGCTGGAATGGTATGCCTGGGTCCCTAACGCCCCTTGCACAATGCGGATGCCCCCACCTACCACCAAGGAAGATGTGACATTGGCCACAGTGATGGGGTCACTACCTGATATCCGGCAGTCCTGTCTTCAAATGACCATCACATGGCATCTGGGACGCCGCCAGCCAGACATGGTGAGAAGGGAACCCTTGGGAGAGGAAAACTACAGTTGGAAAGGAAAGTCAGAGTTAGAGAATGGGCTCTAGGTGCTTCTGTCTTCAGACTAGAAACTAATCCTTTGTTCCATCTTAGGTACCTCTGGGGCATCACAAAGAAGAATATTTCTCAGACCCCCAGGCTAAAGCTGTGTTAAGCCAATTCCAAACAGATCTGGAAAACCTGGAAAATGAGATTACAGCTCGGAATGAGCAACTTGACCTGCCTTATGAATACCTGAAGCCAAGCCGCATAGAGAACAGTGTCACTATCTGAGACCTAAGGTGCCCCCACCTGAAAGATGTCACATCAGCTTTAAGACTGACATGTCCATCTTGAATATAATGTTTTCCTAAGTCTCTGTTGCTAAGGCTCTGATTCCTCCCTCAACTAAACCTTCTATCAGTATACCACTAGCCCAGAGAGCACTAAATTTAAGAGCCAGGCAATATTTAGGCCACAGAGTCCCCGCCACAATTACTCAGCTCTCCCACTGTAGCACAAAAGCAGACACAGATGATATATGTCAGTATATTATTTTAAGTATGTTCCAATAAAAATTCATTTAAGGACACTTAGGTATGAACTTCCATTATCACAAAATATTAGTTTGTTGGGTTTTTTTTTTTTTACTATTTAAAAATACCAAAAAAAAAAGTACTTTGCTTGAGGGACATGCAGAGACCACAGACTGGACTTGGTCCTTATACAGTATACTAGCCTAAGCCCCTGACCTTTCTTCCAAAACATCCAGGAGCATGTTTGGGGATAGAAGAAATTCACTACCTCTGTTAATTCTCCTTTCCAGGAACTAGACTTCATGCTTGGTGGCCAACTCACAGATTGCTGACAGTTCATTGGCAATTTTCCCTTCACGCTGACTCTGCTATTTAGACATGTACTCCAAACTTCCCTGAATAGCCCAGAATAAAAAAATCTTTACCCTCAAATGACTTCCTTTTCCAGACAGTCCCAAACAAAAGATACACAAAACTCATATTTCAAGGCCACTTTTTAGGTCCTTTAATACCCAGTGATCTCTTTAAAGTTTCCCAGGATCCAAGTTCTCTTTCACAACAATTTTGATAATACTATGCACAAAATAAATGGGAAAATACCACAAAGTTATTCTAGCCTATGACAGTGTTTCTTTGGTTCTGGAGTCTCAGCATCAAAATTATCTCTCTCAATTATTCTGTGCTCTGTGTAGAATGGATACAACAAACTTAATGCAAAAATGTGTTCTTTGTCACATTTTAACACATTTTTGAACAATTTTGAACAAAAATATGTGTTCAGACCCAGGCACCCAAAAAATAAGCATTCTTCAAACATCCCTATGTTCCTGAATGATAATTACAAATCTGCATCGCTCTAGTGAAATACAGAAACATTCTGGAGTTGGGAGAGGGCGATCTACTCATATTTTTAAATCCTGTAGTACTTTACTCAAAGGGCCTACAATCACAAAGTGACATTTTTGTGTACTTACTTTCAGCAATACCTGTAGCAGGATTACTCACCTTCACAACTTGCTCTTCGAATCTGCTTTCCATGGACTTTCTCTAACCCCAGATTTTCCCGGTTTCAACATCCAAAAGTATACAGTATTCCAAGAGAGATGATAAAAACCATACAGTATCCCAAGCTTTGTTGTTTAAGAGAACCATCTCTAATGCCAAGAACTCTCAGCAATTTTAAAGCTTTCTTGCCACAACAGCATGTTTTGGCATCCAGGAGGGCTCCTATCTCCTTTCACTGTGTCAGAACAACCATTTTTAAAGGGAGAAGGGAGTACAAAAGCGATAAACACGCGCGCTCTCCGGAAGAAATCTCTACGTCTCACTATTTCCGCATCACAGAGACCGCCCCAGACTAAAGTGTCTTAGGGGGAAACGAGAGGAGTCCTAGCTTCTCATCCTAACAGCCCGTTACCCAAGTTACCAGGATCCTGCCAGAATTAGGCATTTCCGAAAGGTTACGGCTAGTTCCTCGTCACGTGACCCGCCAGTCTGATCACGTGATGTGTCAGCTACTTCCATTCAGATGCGGGGATGTGAGGGAGACCAAGAAACCCTAAGCCCTCGCTCTTGTATACTGAAACCCCAGCCACACAGATTACAAAGCGCCTCTGGATGCTCCGCTTCTGTCTGGGACACCACCTCCTCCCACCGAAGTTTCGGAAGGGCCCCAAGGCGCCATCTTCTCCGCTGCCGCCCCCCAGAATGATGGTTGGGGCCTGAGGCCACGCCCTCTCCTCCGCGCTCCCCGGCTCTAGCTCCCAAATCCAGCTCTCTGGACTCCGGGGCGTCCAGGGTTGCTTCTCATCAGGTTCCCACTCGACTCACACTCAAGCAATCCCTGGTTCCCTTCTTCATGGCATCGCTCTTGTGCTGTGGGCCCAAGCTGGCCGCCTGCGGCATAGTCCTCAGCGCCTGGGGAGTGATCATGTTGGTGAGGGGACATCCCGACGGAAGTCGGAGCGGGCCCTCGGAGCCCCCGGGTTGGAAGGCTGGAAGGCCAGGAAACCCCAGGTCTTAAAAGGCAGCAGGCAGGCTAGAGGGGCTGATGGGATAACTGGTTGCTGGAGAATGAGACAGAATTGAGATTAGAAAATAGGGAATTAGAGCGAGAAGGTGCTGGGGCTAGAGCCTGGAATGGGAGCCAGGGCTGGTAAATTTGCGGACCCATTAAGGTAAGAAAAAGAAGAGCTGGGGTCTTCAGAGATGCATGAGTTGGATAGAGACTAAGAGGGGAGAGGGAGTGCCTCTTCCTGAAATAGGTAACTGAGGCCTTCCCCCCACCTTGACTTTATCCGCGCGACTTCCATAAATAATATGAAGTGCCTGTTCTCCCTCACCTCTTCCGCCCAGTCCCGTGATAATGACGCCTCTGGGAAGTATAGTCTGGTTCCTGGGAGAGTCGAGTTGCTAATTATTCCCGCCCTTGTCCCAGCCTTTCGTCTCAGTGTCCCCACTTCTCGCTCTGTTGCAGGTGGCTGAGGTCGAATCCAGCTACAGCCACTCATACTACCAGCTCGTTCTGGTTAATCCCAGGCACAGGTGTTGGGTCAACATTAGAAATGAAAGGGATTTAGGGAGTGACCAACAAGACAGTTGCCTGAGTTCAACAATTTACATATTCCCTTTTTTTCAGATAATGCTTGGAATATTTTTCAACGTCCATTCCGCTGTGTTAATTGAAGACGTTCCCGTCACGGAGAAAGATTTTGAGTAAGTGGTTTGGGGTAGGGGGGGAGCCGGGTGCAGGTGAAAAGTGGCTGGACCTAGGGTCAGAATTGTAAGCGGGAAATTGCCGGGAGGCTGGATGTTTAGGACCCTGATGGAGTTCTGGTAAAGGAGAGTTTCTCTATTTAGAATGTGGTTAGAGGCTGGGGATTGTAACTCCGTGGTAGAATACGGCTTTACGCGCTTTCTTTTATGGTGCTGGGTTCAATCCCTAGCACCTTAAAAGAAAAATGGAATGTATTTAGGAGTGGTCTCGGAAATCAGGCTTCAGAGTCTCTCCTAAAACCCACCAGTTTAGGTGCGGCTTCTTTAGTTACTTCACCTTTCTGTGCCTCGGTTCATCTTGCAAAGGGGGTATTATAATGGAATAAATCCTTTAATCCAGAAGACTGAATAAGATAATGTACATAAAAGGTCTTGGGACGGTGCCTGACACATACTAAATGCCCGGTACTGTTGGATTTTCTTAATGACTGACACTTCTCTGCTTAATCCCCTCCCTCAGGAATGGCCCTCAGAAAATTTACAACCTTTACGAGCAAGTCAGCTACAACTGTTTCATCGCCGCGGGCCTCTACCTCCTACTCGGAGGCTTCTCTTTCTGCCAAGTTCGGCTCAATAAGCGCAAGGAATACATGGTGCGCTAGAGGACGGTCCAATTTCCCCTCCCCAGTTCCCTCTATTTAAAGACTCCCTATCCCAGGTCTCCTCCCACCCATTCTGGTATCCTCTGGAAAACTGGGTCCCCCTGGCGAGAGTCTGCAGCCCCGGTTCTCAAAGCTCTGGCGTCCAGCCCCTGGGCTTGACCGTATCACAATAAAGAGAAACTGCTCTCTTAAGCTTCGCGTCTGTGCTTGAGTGACGGGGCGGGCCGGGCCAAGGCTGGAGGTCGGCCTGTAACTGCAGAGACCCGACCACTCCAAGGAAGTGTAGTGAAGCCGGCCGGAAGTGAGGCGACGTCTCCCACCTCTCCTTCCCCCGAGCGCCCCGGCCGCCTAAGCGACTGCGGTTGGTAGGGCGGAGAGCGGCAGGGTTTGAGCCAATCAGCTACAGGGAGGGTGGGACTTCCTGCTCCCGGGCCGGAGCGGCTAAGTAGCCCGGCTCTCCGTGGTCCCAGCTCGCGTGGTGGCGGCGGCAGAGCGTCTCCGTGAGGAGGTGCGCGGGGCCATGACGTCAGCGTCCACAAAGGTTCGACCTCCCTCGCGGACAGCGCTCCCTGGCGGCCACAGGAGGGGCGGGCCCCCTGCTTGGCTCCGGTTCTTTCGCGCGGGGCTGGGGGCGGGCGCGGATCTTGGGTGGGGCTAGGGTCTCCGGGCGGGACCGCGCCGGCCCCCCATAATACTGCCCCGCCCCTAGGTCGGAGAGATCTTCTCTGCGGCCGGCGCCGCCTTCACGAAGCTTGGAGAGCTGACGATGCAGTTGCATCCCGTGGCCGACTCTTCCCCCGCGGGGTACGTGAGCCCAGGCTGGGACGTGGACGCCGGGCGCGGACGCTTGGACTCTGTCACAGACACAGATCCTCTCTAGAGCGGGGGCAAATGTTAGTTTCCCTTTGTGCCTGGCACAGCGCAGAGTAGGTGTTAATAAATGATCGTTGAATGAATGACAGATGAAGATACAGACGGGTCCACCACCTGACTCATAATTTCAGTTGTCCCTTGCTGCGAACTGACAGACCAAACCACCACCACTACCACCCACCCCAAATCATATAAAATTCCATCAGACTGCTGCAGACCGTTTTCAGGGGTGCTGTTGTAAGACCCCCTACTTGTTGAGTTGGTGTCAGTGGGCCATCTGCAGCAGTTGCACATTGATGAAGGAGAAAGGTGTTCTAGCGGTGGATGCAGTTTCATGTCATGGGGGGAGGGGTCCCCAGAGGTTTTTTTTGTTTTTAAGTAGGACCCCTTTTAGTCCTTGGAAGGGGGCCCAGAGATTGGGGGCAGAAGGCTGATTGGCTGTGGAATGCACAGCCCCTGGGCTGGATCCACTCCCTTCTGCTCCCGTTTTTGCTACCCCTCCTCTCCCCTTCCGACAGTGCGAAGTGGACGGAGACGGAGATAGAGATGCTGAGGGCTGCTGTGAAGCGATTTGGGGACGATCTTAATCACATCAGCTGTGTCATCAAGGAACGGACAGTGTGAGGGAGGGTGGCTGGCAGAAAAAGGGGGGTGGGCAGCTTTCTTCCTCCTTACCCATTATTCCTTCTTCCTCAGAACTCCCAGTTCATCTTTCCTACTGTGTTGCTAGTTTTGTTAGCATTCCCTTGAGGACTGAAAGAATATAAGAATTGTCGCAGTTGGTCAAAAGTTCCTAAAATGCCATGGTAGTCAGAACCTTCCAAGAATTTTATTTTAGGGTGCCTGAGCTACTCAATTATTGTATTTCATAATGGGAATCCCTGGTGATTTATATAGATCTTTTGAGATTCTCATTTTTCCAGGGGTATTGTGATTCTGAAATAGTTGATCCAGATCTATTAGTAAGTCTCAGTCTACCTTTAAATCACCAAGCCTTACCTGGTGGCACTACACATCCATACATCTCTCCCAGAAGAGGATTAGGGAATGGGCCTTTCAGCTACTCAGTTCAGGGACTCCACTCTTCACACTCCATCTCCCTAATTGAGTACAGAGCTTCACAAAAATGAGAGCCCTACCAAAGGCCTGGGGCCCTAACCTGGATTCTTATGTAGGGCTCCCAGAATTCCTTCAGAGTGACCCATTACCCCTGCCCTCCCCTTTTCCCTCAGCTTGCTGACCCCTTCCCTAATCTGCTGTCTCTTCTCTTCAGGGCTCAGATAAAGGCCACTGTAAAACGAAAGGTATATGAAGATTCTGGCATCCCCCTTCCAGCTGAATCACCCAAAAAAGGGCCCAAGAAGGTGGCATCTGGTGTCCTGTCGCCTCCTCCAGCTGCCCCTCCACCCAGCAGTTCCAGTATCCCAGAGTCCGGGGGACCCCCCATAAAGAAACAGAAGGCTGGTGAGGGCTGTGGAATTGTTGCTGTCTAGGATACGGGTTAAAGATCCCATCTGAGGTTCAGTGAGAGAATTGGGCCTGGGTCAAAGGATAGATCTCACTTTCTCTCCCTAGGGTGGTTTCCAGAATGGGGGAGGTAGAGCACAAAGCTTTGGAAAACTGGGGAGGGGAGAAGTCAGGGAACCTAGAACCTAGCCTATGCCCCCTCCCAGATGTGACACTCAGTGCTCTGAATGACTCCGACGCCAACAGTGACCTGGTGGATATTGAAGGGCTAGGAGAAACTCCTCCAGCCAAGAAACTCAACTTCGACCAGGGTAGGAGTCTTCCTCCTCCCACACTGGCTGGGGTTGGGGGGAAGTGCTCACCTGATGGCAGGGGTGGGTGTCAGCAAGAGCATCTCCCTTGTTCAGGGGCTTTGAAGGGAAGGTGCTTTCACAGTGCCAGGGACTGGGTCAGTAAGAAGCAGGGTATTTGGAGAGGTGGGAGTTGTCTTGGAAACTACTTGGGACTTGCTCCATCTCTGTCCATTTTACTTCCTGTTCCAGACAGCCTGACCCTGGATTCTGGCCTTCTCACAACCTCTGCTGATGCTCCTCTACTCTCCTGCTGAGCCTTCCACCTCTGACCTTCTCACTATTCACCCTGGACCTGTGGATCACCTGGGACTCAGAACGAGGCCTGCATGAGAGAGGGAAGGAAGGCTGCTAGGACTGTCACCTGGCTGTCCCTGATAATCATCTGCCCTCAACCCCTGACTTACATCTGATGGACAGTTTTATACAGAAAATAAAGATTCTCTCTCAGCATGGTGCTGGCAGCTGCTGTTCCTTCACTTCTCCTTAGCCCTCAGGGGCTCGGCCCCTCCTCAGTAGTTCTCACCACCCTGCCTGGAGCAGTACAGCCAATATTGGCAGACTCACTTCCCAGTGCCAATATTTCTGTGCTGCTAGAGCCAGGGGAGCTGGGTGTGGGCAACAAAGACTCCACTTTGCTCTCTGGATCCAGAACTTACTCCCAGGGTTGCTGGCGGTCAGTATTCCTGAGACTATCCTAGAGATTTTAAAGGAGCTGTTCCAATGCTTTCATACCCTTTTCTTCCCCACCTCACAAGAACTTTGCCACAAGGCCCCAGACACTTGTGTCACTTCTCCAGGGTGGCCTTCCAGGGCCAGGCCTCAGCGGTGCCTCCCCCACCCTCGCTCTAACACCACAGTGTGGTTTGGACGTGGCCACAGTGCCGTACAAACCACAGTGTGCTGCTGGGGCGGGGGCAGGATGGGTGGGTTGAGAGGAATAGAGCACAAGATGGTGCTATGAAGACCCCCCCACCCAAGAGCAGGGAAACAGAGAAGGCATAAAAGGCAAACATGGCCCCACAAAAGGTTGGGGAAAACCAGGAACCAGGGATAGGAGTTGAGCAGGCAACTGGAAGGAGAGAGGCCTAGGGGATAAGTTCACAGTGTAATAAGACTAGAACCATCTTCCCTCTGAAGGAACTCAATTCAGTGGATCCCTAGGGTGGGATCAAGGGCAGAGGAAATAGGGAATGACTGGGGGGTGACCAACAAACTGCCTCCTGACTCAGCAAGGGCAGAGTCCCAAGGCTTCCTGTGTCCATTTCTCCCCTCCCTGGGTCAGAACCCAAGAGAAACGCTAGGAGAGACAGAGGGCCAAGGACAGCAGGGTTGGGAGTTGGCAGTCCAGAGGTGGTGGGGCCGGAACATGGTTGAGAGAGGGGGGCCGGAAGTCGCCCTGGGCCCTGGGCCTGCCACAAGATGGAGGCCAAAGGCAGGAAATGGAGGCCAGGGGGAAAGGGGAGCAGCAGGGCCCAGGAAGGGGGCTATCTGGATCTGAAGGCCAGATATTCAACCCCCAGTGCTGTTCCCAGTCCCCCATGGCCCTCCAAGGACCATGTCCCACCCCCACAACACCACCCACCAGCCTATCCACCAGGCCCAGGCAGGCGGGCCCACCCCAGAGAGCCACGTTTAAGCTGAGACAAACATGCCTCTCCCCACCCCCAACCCTAGGCCTTCCCTTAGCCTTTTCCTCCTGTCCAGGACTTAATTTTTTAAAGTACCTCCCAGAAAGCAAAATCCAAGGGCCAAAATCCCTTCTGCAAATCAAAATAGTACCCTGTAAAACCCAATGTTATCCTGCCATATCCCATCCTACCTTTTACCAACCCCCTTCCGACACACCCCCAAAACTCTTTAACAATCAAAAAGATCTAAGATGGTGTAAGTAAGTAGTCTTTTTTAGGCCCCTTATGTTGCCAGACTCCCTCCCCGAGACCCCTATCTGTCCTACTTTAAACACTGCTAAGGCCCCCTGCTCCTCATTGCTCCCCCAGAGCCCCAAAACAGTAGCTATCCCCAGCTCCCACCCTCGGCAGAGTCTTTGTGGGGGTGAAAGAGAAATCAAACCCTATTCTAAAGGTTGGGGATGTTGGGAAGCATTCTGCTCTCAGACTTCAGTCTCCATCTGGGGGGCTGCAGTTTAGGGGTATAAGAGAAAGACTCTCCAATCATCCCCCCAATTCCAAGACTGACAAAGCCCAACCCCACCCCAACACGCACCTCCAAACCTCCCCCCCAACCCGCCACGTCTCTCCTGAAAACAGGGGACACTTTCCTCCCCACTTACCTCAGCTACTCTCCCCTGAGATCCTGGTCCCCTATTTTGAAAGGAGCAAATTTTGGGGTGCATCCCTTACATTTGGGGTGCAGGAGAAAGGAGCCGCCCCAGTCGCATCGCTGGCCTCCTTCCTCTCGGCTGGCTCAGGGACTGGGGAGTGCCCTGGGGAGGGGGGACCCCCACAAGAGAGTTCTGGAGGGGGTTCCTCCACTCCCAGTCAAAATTGGGGACACCCCCCCCAAAACCCGTCCCAGCCCATCCGTCTCCAACTCGGCGGGAGAGGCAGCTGCAATGCCCCAGTCAGATTCCCCCAACACTACATTCCTCACCCCATCTAGAGGGGTCCCGGGGCCCCCAAAAAATCCCAAAAAAATCTAGGATGTTGGGAAGACGGTCCTGGACTAGATCCCCAAATTTGGGGTCCTTAGATACCCCCGTTTTTTCAGGAAAATTCTGTCTTTCGCCTGCCTCCCGCCAGCCCTGCTCTGTCCCGATGCCAATTTTGGAAGTCACTCCCTCCTTCCTCCTCCCCGTCTCTCCAGGGCCCCCCCTTCTTGGGGGCTAGGGTCCAGGACACCTGGCTTCCAGACCAGGGGGGGCACTCCTCAAAGGGCTAGGGGCCAGGAGGTCAAGCTCATTGCTCCTGTCTTAAGGAAGCAGGAAAGCCGGATCCTCCCTTCCCCTCCCCCCTGGCTGGTCTCCGTGGTGGTTTAGGAAAGCCTGGAGGATTGGAATCTGCCATTGCTGTTGCACAGGCAGTTTTTTTTTTTTTTCCCTTGGGTTGGGGGGGTGGGCGGTGGGAGGGAGAGAGGGGAGGAGAACCGAAGAGAGCAGGGACCCAGGCGGGAAGAGCTGGCCTGGCTCACCCTCTAGCCCCTGCTGCCGTTGGGAACCCCTCCCCCCTCAGCTCACCCACACTCCAGTCCTCTGCCTGCTTTCTGTTTGGGGCTGTTATCTTAGAAAATCAGGGTACAGGAATCCCCTCCTTTCACCCCCACTGCCACCTTTCCTTGCCACAGTTCCAACAGCACTGCCCTGCTTGGGGGTGTCCACTTTACTAAAAGACACCCCATTTTCCCCCAAACTTAAGTGTTTTCCCTAAATAAAGTGGGGTTTGGAGTCTGAAACCACTTCTTCTCTCTCAGATCTATCCAGACCACATAGTATTAAGTCCATCAGGAGGCATCATGGCCTTTCCAAATTTCTCCCTTCAAATCATGTGCTTATTTAGGGTTTCACTAAAGAAATTTCTAGAATCTGGGGTGAGAGGGAGCTCTAAGCGAAAGATACTCAACTCAGAAACGTGCTCCAAATCAAAGGAACCTCCAAATCAATCTCACCTCATGATCTATCCCCCAGCTTCACCCAAATGTACCCAAAGTGTAACAAAACAGCCCCAAATAAGGATACCCCCCAAATTTAGTCTTCTATCCTGAGGGACCTCACCTTATAGCTCCCCTTGGACAAAGTTTCCTAGTTATCCATGCATACACAAGAATAACCTCCCCCTCAAAATAAGTCTTCACATGATTCAAATATACAACTTTATACTCCCCAAGACCCCCACTCAACCACACAAAGCCTTCAAACTTGCTCTCAGCTTCCTATTATGTGCCTCCTCAAAGTAATTTAAAAACAAAAATCTCCAAACTGAATTTCATGTCCTCAACAATTTAGTCTGAGTCTTGACACTTATACCCCAAAAGACTGTACCCCAAAATCAGCATGAGCATTCTGGCTTTTCTGATAATCCAAGATGACAGAGATGGATACGGACTCCAAATTGTAGGTGTCAGAATCCTCATGCCTCAAACATACCTTAGACCCTCAACCAAATGATCTATCCCCCAGCTTCACCCAAATGTACCCAAAGTGTTACAGCCCCATTGCCTGTAACAATCAAATCAACACCCACTAACAAATGGCACCCCATAACTGACCAGATAACATTCTATCCTGATACCAAAGGGAGCCCCTAGCCTAATTCTCACCACCAGACTGGACAGAGACCAAAGTAACCTTCATATGCCAAAGCCACCTCACCATTCTGTGTCCTTAGTCATCCCCAATTCCCACTTAGCTGTTCTTTCATGCACTTAAGTAAAGACAACTTCAAACCTGACCAGAGAGCTCTAGGCCTGGATATGCAGCTCCATGGTAAATACTTAATAATTCCTGGTCAACTGTATACCCTTCTGAGACCAAATCCAAAGAGGTCCTCTTTTGCAGCTGGTCTGGTCCCTCTTCTCCAAATAAGCCTTGCCCCCCCCCCCGCCCCGCGCAAAGTCTCCCCAAACAAAATATGAGGGTATGATCTCCCAGATCAGCAGTTTTAAAATTAGAATTGTCAGGCCCTCCTTCTCTCTTTCACTCTTCTCTGTTTGTCTTTCGGTTTACCCTACCCAATTTTCATATTAGTGTTTACTAAAAATAATATCTTGATTAGAAAAATATCTTGATTAGATATCTTGAATATCTTGATTAGAAAAAGAAACATTGTGCCCCCAGGCTGAAGCCCCACTCCTGGTCTCACCCACTCCCCTCATTCCCAAAGTCCTGGATTTCCCACTTCCATAGGAAACCCAGCCTGACGGAAAGTCCCCGGGTCCCTAACTCTACCTCTCTTTTTCTAGAATTCCTCTAAGAGGCAGAAGTGCAAAATAAACCATCGCAAAGGGGAGGAAGCCCAAAGTTTCAGCCGCCAAGACCAAATCCATCCAGCCCCCTAGTCTGTGCACAACCCCAGCCGGGTGGAAACCAAGGGGGGAGGCGAGGATAGTGCTCGTCCGCCCCCTCGTGGAAAGAGTCAGACATTGCCGAGCTTCGCCTACTTGCCGCGCTGGACCCCGGCGTCCCGCCAGCCTCAAAGCGTAGCCGACCGGCGGGTGCTCGAGGACCTATTGAGCTGGGACTGGGGGACAGCGAGCAAGCGGGCTTTGGGCGGGAGTCGGTCTCTCTGAATCCCTAAAAGGACTCAGAAGAGAGTTGGGGCGGGAGGCCGGACGCCTAGGTCTCCTGAGCGTCTCTCGGCCCCCACCCGGGGCTTTCCCCACCTCCTCGAGGGGAAGCAGCTGGCGGAGCCGTCCGGTCTCAGGACAATGGAAGGAAACGAACTAGAAATCATATCCGCCCTCTCCCTACCCGGCCCGGTCAGAGCCCCCCTTTTTGTGGGCCCTGCCAAAGGAGCCTGTCATTCACACCACACCCTTCCACTATCTGAGACCCCACGGAAGACCACTAGGGCCTCTCCCAAACCTGGTGTCCCCCTTTTCACCCTTAACATAGTACATCGGAAGGGGGAGTCGTGATGTGACACCTTCTTCCAAAAGCCAATACACCAATTTTCGCTGTCCCGGTCCTCCGATTACCCAGAGCCTCTATTATTTCCCATCCTGGACATCCCTAATCTCCCCAGTTCCAACACCCACATCCTCAATTCTTACTATTAGAGGCCCCCCAAATCCCCACGTTAGAATCACCTGGTGTTTCTGAGGTCCCGCCTTAGAGACGGAGACCCCGCCCCAGGTTCCCCATCTGGAGAGCCAGGGAGGAAGGAAGGATACAGACCCAGGCGTTCACCCCACCTCCACCCCCGCCCCCGACATCCCGGAGGGATAAAGGAGCCGAGGCCGAGAGAGACCCCGCCCCCCCCTTGAGAAGAGAAGCTGCAGCCCCTGCGGGACGGGGGTAAGAAGGAGACACTGAGGGAACCGGAATCCTGGAACCCCAAAGAAGGTTGGGGCTTATTGATAATAGGGAGCCTGAGTCCCAGAAATTGCACTTTACTGGGATGGGGACTGTATAGGAGTAGCAGAAATCTGCGGTTCGTAGGAAGGAGTTTCAACTGGGATTTGGAGGGCAGCTTTTCTGGAGTCCCCAGGCCGGGTCAAGCACTTAAGATCTAGGCGCGCCAAGAAGCAAAGAGAGGTAGGTTGTGGAGGGACACAAGGAATCCAACCAAAGGCTCTGTGCACGATATTTCGCACGCTCTCCATCGACGCAGCGGTGGGGAAACTTCAACTCGTTCCAAGCGCTCTGGGATCTAACTCTCTGGAAGTCAGCGACGATGTGGTTGAGGACAGAATTAACGAGACGAATTAAGTGAGGCTTCGTGTGCTGGGGCCCGGAGATAGTGAACCTGGCTCTAGCAGCACCTTGGGAGAAAAGACAAGCAGAGAAGGGAAGGTGTCTTAAGACTGCCGAATCCCTGAGCTCTTTCCACCGCATCCACAGGCCTGCGTCGCTATGGGTTCTACCACTGCCCCAGACGGAGCGCTTGGCTATGTCCGCGAATTCACCCGCCACTCTTCCGACGTGCTGGGCAATTTGAACGAGCTGCGCCTGCGCGGGATCCTCACTGACGTCACGCTGCTGGTTGGCGGGCAACCCCTTCGAGCACACAAGGCGGTTCTTATCGCCTGCAGGTTCGAGGGTTGGGGCTAGTGGGGACCAAATGGGGAAAGGGGTGGAGCCATAGGCCATAGAGTGGAAATTCAAACCCAAACCTTGCTGGAAAAAGAGGGGCGAGTCCCAGAACTGAACACGGTATAATAGTGGGGAAGCGGGATTTCTAAAGGAAGGGGTTTTCTAAAGCAGCACGTGTGTCCCTTGGTCTAACATGACCTATCTGTCCTCTCTCCAGTGGCTTCTTCTATTCAATTTTCCGGGGCCGCGCAGGAGTAGGGGTGGACGTACTCTCCCTGCCCGGGGGCCCCGAAGCTAGAGGCTTCGCTCCTCTTCTGGACTTCATGTACACTTCGCGCCTGCGCCTCTCTCCCACCACTGCACCCGCTGTCCTTGCGGCTGCCACCTACTTGCAGATGGAACATGTAGTTCAGGCATGCCACCGCTTCATCCAGGCTAGGTGAGGGAATCATGACTCTGTGTCCTTCCTGGGTGAGGTGGCGCCCCAGGTATCAATGGCAAAGGCAAAATTAGGAAATAGAACTAATGTCCATCATGTTTTTTTTTTTTCCAGTTGTGAACCTCTAGGCATCTCCCTGCGACCCCTGGAGGCAGAACCCCCCACACTCACAACAGCCCCTCCACCAGGCAGTCCCAGGTGCTCTGAAGGGCACCCAGACCCACCTACTGAATCTCGAAGCTGCAATCAAGGCCCCCCAAGTCCAGTCAGCCCAGACCCCAAGGCCTGCAACTGGAAAAAGTACAAGTTCATCGTGCTAAACTCTCAGGCTTCCCAAGCAGGGAGCCTGATTGGGGAGAGTAGTTCTGGTCAACCTTGCCCCCAAGCGAGACTCCCCAGTGGAGATGAGGCCTCCAACAACAGCAGCAGTGAAGAAGGACCCATCCCTGGTTCCCATAACAGGTACACGATCTAGAACGTGTACCTGTTATGGGAAGAAGACTTTGTAGAGGCTAGCCTGTGTTATCAGTAGGCAGGGAGATGGGGGGTCCCTTTCAAAGATACTAGTCCACCTTTGGAAATTGACTAGAGATCAGGGTAACTCAGTGGGGAGGGACTTTGACAGGGCCATGAATGTGGCTCATTGATTAATATTAGCTCACCATCAGAGGATAGGCCTTTGACTCCAAGTTCTCTTGGAGAGAATGTCTCTTCGTATAATCTCTCCTAACCTCTTCTACGGGCCTATCTGCTCAGGCTTTCTCCAACTACTGCCGCTAGGCAGTTCAAATGTGGAATTCCAGTCAGTGCCCCCTATCTCTTCACATCCCGGGTTCAAGAGACTACTGGATCACCCTCTGAGCGGCCCTGTCCACCACCAGGTAAGAGCTCCTCTTTTCCAGTTTTTCTTCTATGACTATACCAGGCCAGTCTGGGTTAAAAGGACTCAGGAGACACCTATTCTGGTGGTCCCTAAACTTTATTGCAAATTAAAATTACGTGGGAAAGTTTTAAAACTCCCAGATCACACCCAGAAATCAGAAAGTCTAGAAGTGGGGATCAGTAATTTTTTTTTTTACATCATCATAGAACTTTTTTTAGCGGGGGAAATCAGTAATTTTTAAAGCTCCCCAAGTGCTTCCAATGAGTAGCAAAGTTTGGGAATTTCGGGCCTATCCCTATTTAGGGTTGAGTAGTCTGTCCAGACTTTGACAGGGTCTTGCTGGTGGACTGTCATCCAGACTGGTGCAATATAGAAGAAACCAAAACCTCTGCCTACTAGTAGGGGCTTCCACCTACTGTCACCACTATTGAAGAAATTAGCAGAGTGCTCTGGAATCAAATGTAGAGTAAGATTTTATGGCCTTTGTCAAATGTGTCCCAGAATCCTTCACAGTGAATTGGAAGAAAAGAACACCTTACCTACTTACTGTTGTTGGGTTTGAGGATTCACTCCTACCCAAGAAGCCCTCAATTAGTAACCATGGTTGTCATTACTCACTACCCTCACTCCCCTTTCCCAGGAAGTGAGTTTTTCGGCTGCCAGAACTGTGAGGCTGTGGCTGGGTGCTCTTCGGGGCTGGACCCCTTGGCTCCCAGGGACGAGGACAAACCCTATAAGTGTCAGCTCTGCCGGTCTGCCTTCCGCTACAAAGGCAACTTGGCCAGTCACCGTACTGTGCACACAGGTAGGAGAGGAAAGGGATTTGGCCTTCGTGCCCACCACTGTTTTTAAGGCAATGTCCCTGACTTCTCTTCCTCCCTGTTTATAGGGGAAAAGCCCTATCATTGCTCCATCTGTGGAGCCCGTTTTAACCGACCAGCTAACCTGAAAACGCACAGCCGCATCCATTCGGGAGAGAAACCTTACAAGTGTGAGACTTGCGGTTCGCGCTTTGTACAGGTACGAAGCCAACCCCTGCAGAGAGGGTTTAAAGGTTAGAGGGCGGGGTGGAGAGAATTCTGCCCCTCCCAAAGGTGATCTGAAGTCTCCTCCCCTCCCAGGTGGCGCACCTGCGCGCCCACGTGCTGATCCACACCGGAGAAAAGCCCTATCCTTGTCCCACCTGCGGAACTCGCTTCCGCCACCTACAGACCCTCAAGAGTCACGTCCGCATCCACACGGGAGAGAAGCCTTACCATGTGGGTATCCAGCATGGCCAACCCTTAGAATTACCTTCCGTTCATCTAGGGGCGGAGCTCTGAGAGGAGGGACCTTGCTACCCTTAGATCTCTTGGAAACTAAGAGTCCTAGTGAATAAGAGGCGGAGGCCGAAGTAGGGATTGCGCTTCTTCATTTTCCAGAGAGGCATTAACGGGTGGGAAAACCTTTGCTAAAATAAATCAGGGTCTATCTCCCGGGATCCCCTGAGGATTTGGGAGGATGTGAAGGCCAAAGCGCTAATTTTCTATAGAGAGCTGGACCGTTTCCCTTTGCCCAACACCTAAAAGATGGTTTTGGAATGGGTGAGACCTGACTCAGTTGTCCTCCCACAGTGCGACCCGTGCGGCCTACATTTCCGGCACAAGAGTCAGCTGCGGTTGCATCTGCGCCAGAAACACGGGGCTGCTACGAACACCAAAGTACACTACCACATCCTGGGGGGGCCTTAGCTGAGTGCCCCAGACCCCACTCGCTCCCCAGGGCCCAGGAAGTCCCCAAGCTTGGACCTGGCTTCCCTGTTCGTCTTGGTATGGGGGTGTGCAAGACCACTCTGGTATCAGAAACTGCTGCCACCTTAATTTCTTGCTGGGGAGAGCAGGAGTGGCAGATCCAGGCTAGATCTGCCTCTGTTTTGCTGGTCAAAACCTCTTCCCCACAATCCAGATTGTCGAACTAGAGGCTGGGGTCAGGGAGACATTGGAGGCCTGGTTTCCTTAAGGGAAGAGCCCCCACCTGCAGTCCCCATCTCATTTGGTTTATCTGTAAATATAATTTATTGCAGCCTTTGGGTAGCACCAGGGCCTTCATTCTGTTGCATTTCCCACTTCCCTATGCCACAAGTGTGATCAAAAGTGACCAGAAACATAGAATGTGAAGTCACAGCTCTGCTGGCAGAGATTATTAGCACTTGGCTCTCTCCTTTGGCTTGAGTGTTTTTATATTGTTATTGTCATAGCTTTTATCTTTACAATTGTTCTTTTTCCTGTTTGTTTGATGTTGGTTTGTTCAAAATGGAGAAAGGGGGATTCCATTCCCTGCTCCTCCAATTCTAGGTCTGGAACCTTTATTCATTCTAGGGCAAGCCCTAGGAACATGTGGGATTATGGAATTGGGTCTGGAACCCTCTCTGGTATTCTGGACTTTGAGGTGCTCTAGCAGGCTAGAATTAGATATAGTCTTTTCTTTCTTTTCATGGGTGATAGGAACCTTTATGATGAGCCTGAAACGGAGGTAACAAATGCTTCCTGAAAGTTGCAGGGTGGGAGATTGGATCCTAAATCATTTTAAGTAGAGGCCAGTAGTCTTTACTTCAAGATGGTTCAGAACCTACACTGTCTCACCAATCCAATCACCTGGGTTTGGCTGCCCTGCATTCATCTGTCACAACAGAGCCCACCCAAGGCTTTGAATTGAATTCATAATTCTCCCACTACGGCCAGTTCTTAGCACTGAGTTGATCCCTCCTCCATGGGAGAAAGATCTGAAATTTCTTGTCAGAGATCATATGACCTTTTCTGATTCTACCAGTCTCTAAGAATATTGTGACCTAGGGGAGAAATATGAAACTTTACCTTGACTATAGAGTTGTGACCCACCCATTACTGTAGAGGTATCTAGGTTTGAATGTTCCTTGGGGTTCTCTATACTGAGATGAACCCCTTCTTTCTTTAATGGGTTTTGGACATCTTCTGGCAAGTGTCCAGATTCCAGAAACGTCTTTGTCTCTTTAAGTCACAGGTGTTTGGTAACTTTCTTACCTTAGAAAAGCTGGATCTGTGATCTTGTCTTCCCATCACTGCATTCCTGACTGGAACCAGTGAGTGCATTAGAACCTTCCACAGGAAGAGGAAAGAGGCTGAGTTCCATTCTGGGTTTATTATAGTTTGGAATTATGATTGTGATTGTTGTTGGGATTGGAGATTTGAGAGTAAAACTGGTTGACTGATGAGTTCAAGCCCCTTCTAGTTGACCAAGTTGCCAGGTAGGATTAAGAGGTTGATTAAGTGCTGAAGTTTCCAGTGTTGACCAAGTAGGGGAAAAGTTACGGATGGGGTAGCCTCTTAGCAACTGTCTGGAATGTTGAATAATACTCTGAATCCCTGATTTATAGTCTTGGCCCTTGTAACCCTGGGACCTATTTGATTATAAGACATGGATGGAGGATAAAAAGCACTTCTGAATTGGGGGGAGGGTGGAACTTCCTCAAGATAGATCAATACTAGTTGCTGTCACTTGGGGACTAGTGAGAAAGCTATTCTCCCTAAGTCTATCTTAAACCCCATCACCCCATTGAAGAATTGAAGAAGAGGGAAAGCAAGAGGAGACATGTAAAAAGAAACCATAATCTCTGTTTTAGCAGATGGGATGAGCAGGTTGAAAGTGCCTGGGGGTGGAGATATTAGATCTTTCAAGATCTGATCCTTGGAATAAAGAAGCCTCTGAGTCTATCTGTTGTGTTCTGGGTTCTTGCCTCAGGGGACCTGGGGACTTGGAAAGAGATTTCTTCCCTCTTAAATAATATTTGGATTCTGTGCTCATTTCACTGTTTCATCCCACCACACATCTTAAATGGTCCTTGTTCTGCCCTTGCCTTCCGGCTCATTGTGTAGGAACCAGTGACTTCATGAAGTTTCTCCGGAGCCACCTGCATCCTGCTGGTCTGAAGTCACTTCCTGCCTGAGGTGCAGAGGCAGCAGGGAGAAACTAGGAAGCCACTAGTAATACCAAGAGGTTGAGGGATGCATTTGTGCTGGGGATATTAATGCTTGGGACACCCCACCACCACTAAGGAAAATGGTTGGGACTTGGATCCCAAGGACAACAGGAGGTGGCAGTGAGAAGGCTGTGTAGTTAAGAGCCAGCATGCCAACTCCACCTTTGTCTCCCAGCAGTGGTATCTTGGAAGTCTATCCAGTGTCCCGTGCATGTGCCTCTCCTACTTTTTCCCCTGTTCTATGTGTGTCCTGGGTGCATAGCTCTGGTCTGGCCCTCAGGCAGAATGGTCACAAATTCTGATATTATCCCTGCCTTCTGTCTTAAAAGTCCTTATCTGTGATAAAAGTCAGATAACATGGCCCCTGAATTGCCTCCAACATTTACAGGATGTGGTTGTGTTTCTTAATCTTTTAATACCCAGACCTGAAAAGAAAAAAAAAAAAAAAAACTAAATCCTTCCTTCACTTCCCTCTGCAGCTTCACTTCCCTCTATGCCCTATTGAAAACAAGACCAGCTAATATTACTTTCACCTGCTACATGGTATGCCCTAAACTAAGCATTTTAGTGCATGAATTTTCTAATTTAACCCCCCTGACAACCATTAAAAAATAGCCTACCTTACAGATGGGAAAACCAATATCTTGACCAAGTTAATAAATGATAAAGTCAAGATTGGAACCAGTTTGATTCTAAAGACTGAGTTCTTAACCACTTATATATGACCACACCAACTAGCATATTCCCCATCAATATTTTGAATACATATTCATACACACAGAGGTAAGAATTCTGGTATGATTATTTTCCATATGTGAAATCAAAAGCTACACAGTCTCCCCACCTCATTCCCCTCTTCTTTGCCTGTTTGCTTCTTTTCCCCACTAGTCTAGGTGGGATTTTTGTTGTTGTTGTTTGTTTGTACTGGGGGTTTAATTCAGGTGTACTGCTTAGGGCTAAATTGCTGAAGCTGGCTTGGATCTCCTAATCCTCCTGCTTCAGCCTCCAGAATGGCTGAGATTACAGGCCTGTGCCACCATATCCTGCTGGGTATGAACTCTTTGAGCCCAGGGAACCCAGGTCGGGGGTCCTCCAGAGCTTGAGTTACAATGAAGGAACTGAAGTCCAAGACGTTAATGCTGTGGAGTCTGGGGAGGACTAGGGGGTGCTCACAGGGGGCCTGAGTACTGGTGGGGTAAGAAAAGCTGACTGCTCCAGTTGCCAGGGTCATAACTTCTCTTTATCCCACCTTGAGTTCAAAAAATATGGTTAGGACATAGCTGTTACTAGAGGGCAGAAGAAAAGGTTCCAGCCCCACTGAGGAAGGGGTAGGTGGTGTTGGTGGAGCCCTATGTGACTTTACAGCCGCCCTTCCTCTCTTCAGTTATTTTTGGTCTCTGTGACCCAAGGTTTCCTGTTAGTGGGAACAGAAAAGTGTTATCATCACAGAAATGAATGCCAGGAGTCCAACAACCCATTCCCCGTCTCTTTTCCGTTGGCCCTTGAACCTCTCAGAAATCCAGCCATCTCGATTTGGGGAGCTGTGTTAACGGTGGCACTCCTTCGAGTTATTTTGAATTTTATAACCTGTCTTCTGGAACCCCACGTGGGTCGGGCATTCCTCAAAAACAAGTGAGTGCTTGCCTCTCCAGAACCAGTTTGCCCACCACCAGTCCTTACGTGCGGGTTTTGGTGCTGAAATGCGGACGACTCGGCCCACACAATGAGCAGGGGACCGCGGCATCCCCGCGGTAGGTCCCTGCATCACGTGTGGCTGTATCCAGTCAGTCGCTTCAGGACCCTCCTTACGCATGCGCCCCACTCACTGCCGGTCCGGAACAATGCTCTAAATCCCGCCCAAGCCTTCTGGCCCCACCCCCTGCTCTGGAGTCCTGCGTCCTGGTTGGCTAGCTCGGGATTGGATGTTGGCCCGCTTGGCCAGGTGTAGACATCCCCAAAGATAATTCATACCCAGGCCGGTGCGCGTCTCCATTTCCACCTCCTGGTCCCTAATCGAACGTTTGGGGGCCCGCCGCTAACGAACTGGCCCTTTTGGACCCTCAGCTGCAGGCCAGCCGGACTGCGCCTCCGTGCGCTTGTGACCGAGGCTAGCACGGGCCTGGTTCCCCCCCTCCCCCGCCTCACTAAGACCGTACCCCTTGGGAAAAGGCGCAGGCGCCTCACGCCGCCTGATCTGTACCTTTCTCTTTACCCGATTTTGCACCCCACCCCGCGTTTGTTTCCGAGCCTCCCAGCAGGGTGGGCATACACTGGTGGAAGTCTAGAGCCCGGCTCCTGCAGGGGCTGGCTCTTAGTGGTGGCAGCCCTGTTCCTACCCAGATGGCTCGCGGGGCCGAGCCCCCCGATGGGGGCTGGGGATGGATGGTGGTGCTCTCAGCCTTCTTCCAGTCGGCACTGGTGTTCGGGGTGCTTCGCTCCTTCGGAGTCTTCTTCGTGGAGTTTGTGGCGGAGTTTGAGGAGCAGGCAGCGCGCGTCTCCTGGATCGCCTCCATTGGAATCGCGGTGCAGCAGTTTGGGAGTGAGTGCTGCGCCCGGTCCGGTGTCCTGTGACCCTCACCCTCGAAAGAGAAAGGGGTTACAGGAACCGAAAGGGGAAGAAGAAGGGGTGTGGAGGATGCTAGGGAAGGACGCCAGAGTCCTCACAGAACCCTTTCCCCTTCCCCAGGCCCCATAGGCAGTGCCCTGAGCACGAAGTTCGGGCCCAGGCCTGTGGTGATGACTGGGGGCATCTTGGCCTCGCTGGGTATGCTGCTCGCTTCATTTGCTACCTCCTTGACCCACCTATACCTGAGTATTGGACTGCTCTCAGGTGAGACCCTGGGCAAGGACAGGAGAGTCATATACTTGGGTCTTTGGCCACTGGATTTTCACCTTTTTCCTGCTCCTTCCAAAAAGTTTAGGGAGAATGTTGAGGGAAAGTTTGAGTAGCACTTGTGCCCTGAAGGGAATTCTTAAGAGAATGACTAAGTTGGTTAACATGGTGGGGAAATTAGAAAGTCAAAGATAATGAATCCAAGAATGTATGTGCAAGCCCAAGGCTAGAGGGACTGGAGAATTTCTGGGCACTGTGTCTGAAATGAATATCATTAGCCTATGTACAAAGAAAGACTTTCAAAGCTTACGCAACTTGGCAAAGTAACATTACATGGCCAGAAGTGGTACAGCAGGGGTCTAACTCCAAAGTTCTGTGCTAGTTACTTTACAAACATTATCTCTAGTCCTCCCCCAGTCTCATAAAGTGTACTAACCCCATTTTGCAGATGAGGAAATTGAGGCTGGGAGAGTAAGTAAAACACATGGGGTCACACAGCTAGAAACTGTCAAAACTAGGACTACATCCAGGTCTGTGGGACTCCAGAACAAAGGCTATATTCTGCTGCAGAGCACTATTGGGATTACTGGGTTTCCTGAGCTCCACAAATGTTCTCAACCCCCCATTTCTTCCTTTTTGACAGGCTCTGGCTGGGCCTTGACCTTCACTCCGACCCTGGCCTGCCTGTCCCGTTACTTCTCTCGTCGTCGATCCCTGGCCACAGGGCTGGCACTGACAGGAGTGGGCCTCTCCTCTTTTGCATTTGCCCCCCTCTTCCAGTGGCTACTCAACTACTATGCCTGGCGGGGGGCTCTACTGCTGGTATCTGCCCTCTCCCTCCACCTGGTGGCATGTGGTGCTCTCCTCCGCCCACTATCCCTGACTGAGGACACAGTTATGGGTGGCCCTGCAGCCCAACTCACCTCCCTCCTCCATCATGGCCCCTTCCTCCGTTACACTGTTGCCCTCACCCTGATCAACACTGGCTACTTCATACCCTATGTCCACCTGGTGGCCCATCTCCAAGACTTGGATTGGGACCCACTACCTGCTGCCTTTCTACTCTCTGTGGCTGCTATTTCTGACCTTGTAGGGCGTGTGGCCTCTGGGTGGCTGGGAGATGCAGTCCCAGGGCCTGTGGCACGGCTTCTGATGCTTTGGACCACCCTGACTGGGGTATCACTGACCCTGTTCCCTGTGGCTCAGGCTCCCACAGCCCTAGTGGTTCTGGCTGTGGCCTATGGCTTCACATCAGGAGCCCTGACCCCAGTGGCCTTCTCCGTGCTGCCTGAACTGGTGGGGACTGGAAGGATTTACTGTGGCCTAGGACTGGTGCAGATGGTAGAGAGCATCGGCGGGCTACTGGGGGCTCCTTTGTCAGGTAAGGGGAATGGGGTTGCCAGGTGGGCAAGGGCTGCCATGTTGCACAGTCGGGGGAAGGAACTATTCCCATCATGTGTATGTGAATATTGTCCTCTGGTATAGTACAGTTCACAGCCTGCATGACCTATCATAGCAGACTTGATGTGGGTCCATAGGGTAGAGAAATTGGGGCTGGAAAGTTCTAACTGGAAAGACAAAGAGGAGTTAAGTGGAAATCTTGGTATGGAGCTAACAGCCTGGGTTTTCAGAGGATATGGCCAGATCTGGACCTATATAACATTCCAGTGTCTTCCATTTTCCTTTGTCTTACTGGGCCCCAGGCCATGTGTTTGAGTACTCTGGTCAAAGTACTCCAGGCTCAAGATTCAGGAACCTTATGACTTTAACATTCCCTCTTAACTATTAACTGAAGATGTGGAACGGCTACAATTGCCAGAAAGAAACCTACAGGTATGCCTGACATAATCTGGTTTATCAAATCTTCATGGGCTGGTTTGGAGATCCTTTCTAAAGGCACACAGGCGGTTAAAATTACCTTTGAGGCCCTTAGGGAAAATAGAATTCTCACATTCATCTGGTCTACCTTGGGAGTTTTGATTTCTCTAATATTATGCACCTTTCCTTCACTCAAAAAAGGGGTCTGAGGGCTGGGGATGTGGCTCAAGCGGTAGCGCACTCGCCTGGCATGTGTGCAGCCTGGGTTCGATCCTCAGCACCACATACAAACAAAGATGTTGTGTCCACCGAAAAACTAAAAAATAAATATTAAAAAAATTTTTTTTAAAAAGGGGGAATGAGCTGTCAGCCCCAGCGAACATATCACTCATGTGTATTCTTTTTCTCTCTTGGATCTAGGCTACCTCCGAGATGTGACAGGCAACTACACAACTTCTTTTGTGGTGGCTGGGACCTTCCTTCTTGCAGGGAGTGCAGTTCTCATCACTCTGCCCCACTTCTTCTCCTGCTTTTCAGCTCCTACTACCAGGCCTCAGGACCTTGTAATAGAGGCAGTGGATACCAAAGTCCCCCTGCCCACGAAGGAGGGGCTGGGAGAGGACTGAATTCCACTAAGAGATAGTCCCCAAAAGCCAGATCTTGACAGCTCCAGATTTTCTCCTGCCCAAAGGAGGCATCCACAGAACCACAGTGCCTTAAGATTCTTGATCTTTCTCGCCCCAGAGCAGGCCTGGGACTCCTCCGATGTGTGTGCCAACCCTTGGTATTTTGCTGAGGACTTACATTTCTTCTCATTTGCTCTCCCAATCTTTTCTGAAGGATCCAGAGATCCTACTCCATTAAGCTGTGAATCAACTGAAAATCAAAGACCAAGAGACTTCTCATGTTTTACATGTGAACTCTAGTGTCCTCCTAAGTGTCCTCTCTGAAGACAGATGTTTGAGAAGCAAAGGTGTCTGTTTGAGATAAAACTGAATAAGGAAACCGGACAATAATTGTAACCTCAAAAAGAACCAGGGCCCATGTGTGGGTTGGCTTATGAAATCAGGGCAGGGGAGGGGAGGTGTCCAGGAGCAGTGATGATCCTGAGTTCCCCCCTCCTGTCCACTTACCTACCTCTTCCCCACCTGGGGCTTAGAAATTAAGGGAATGGTGAAATCACAGAGTGTATGTGTGTGGGAGGGTAGCTTGTTTAGGAGGGGGAAGAAAGGCTGATAGAGATGAAGTTTGGACCTAGGATTCTCATATTTCCCAGGAAAATAAAAGGAGATTGAAATGCTGGAACTGTTCCACCAGGTCTGGATATTCAAGGAAAATGAAAATGGAGCAGGTGGCATCCATAAGCATCTTTTCCCCCACCCCAGCCCACAACAAACTGAAACTGCAGACAACTTCTCAAAGACTCCCTGTTATGGCAAGGATTTGGGCAAAGAGGAATGGACTGACTGGATAGCTAAACACCCTTCCCCACCCCCAACTGGGGTCCTGTTTTTTTCAAAAGCCTTTTGGGATATCTTAAAGTAGAATATTTTCAGGCTTCTAGGATGGCCAACAGTTGGAGCTTTCAGAAAAATCAAATAAAAATTATTTATTGGGGGAGGGGTTTAAACAAGAAAATGATCAACAATCGGTGTCCAGAGTGGAGGGAGGTCCTCCTGGGGGTGGCAAGGCAACCTGGGGCATCGGAAGCAGCTCCCCTCTCTCAGGGGGAGGGGTAGCTGGAGGTGAGGTTGGACGACAGGAGGGGAGGGCCCTAGGTAGTCCCAAGTAGATGAAGCTGCCGGAGAGGATGAAAGAGCCACAGACGAGGAAAGAAGCGGTGAAGTTTCCTGTCTCATCCCTTAGGAAGCCTGAGAACAGGGGTAAAGGAATTTAGAGGTCTTGCATCCCAAGGACAGAGGACGGTTGGGAGTGGATCTGCTGGTTCAGGCCCTTACCTGACAGGGGAGGGCCCAGGAGTCCCCCGAGGCTCATCAGCATCATCACCAGCCCAGTGGCCTGCACCACACCTCCGATGCCCACCAGCCCCGGGAGCACACCAAACACTAGGGGGGCATAACTTCCAGCGCTAAGTCCGTAGGCCCCAGCTGCAGCCAGCAGGGGGCCCCCCCAGTCGTCTTCTCTCCCCACCGCTGGCACCAGTCCCACTGCCAGCAGCCCCAGCCCTGTCAGAGCTCCAAACAGTGCCAGCAGCCGCGGAAGGGGCACCCAGCCCTGGTCCGCCAGACACCCACAGACCAGTCGGGCACCCGAATCCCCCACTGCAGCCACGGCCACCACCAGAGCTGCCCCATATCCCCCCAGGCCTCGGTCTAAAGCATGTGGGGCCAAGTGCACGTAGGGGACGAAGTACCCACCCCCAATCAGAGCTGTACCCAGAGCAAAAACTGAGAAGGCCCGACGCTTGAAGAGACCCAGGCCGAGGGCAGCTAGGGGGTTGAGGGGTGGAGCCTCGGGGTCGTCAGGGAGGGACAGGGGTCGCAGCAGGGCGCCACAAGGGGTGAGGTGGAGTGTGACAGCGCCAAGGAGGAGCAGAGCGCCCCTCCAGCCGAAAGTGTCAAGGAGGAGCTGCAAGGCAGGCGCCAGAAACAGGGAGGAAACCCCGTTGCCAGTGAGTGCTAGTCCCACAGCCAAGACCCGACGGCGAGAGAAGTAACGGGAGAGGGTACCGAGGGCAGGGGCAAACACCAGAGCCCAGCCAGCGCCTGCGAATAGATAAAGTGAGATTAAGGCAGGTTCCAGGGATGCCCTGCCCCAGCATTCCCAGCCGTGCTTCTCGCAGAAGCCCCCTCCCCACACCTCATTCGTTACCCCGATTCCCAAGAAAGTCCTATCCCCACCATCACCCCTGATCATCACCCCGGGTGATGCCACTCCCCTCACCAGCGAGGAGGCCCAGGCCGAGGTAGAGGTGCAGCAGACTTCGGGCGAAAGCCGATAAGACGAAACCCAGCGAAGTAAGGACTCCCCCAAACATCACCACCGGGCGCGCCCCCCAGCGTGTGCTCAGAGCGCTGCCCACTGGGCCTAAAAGGGTCGAAATCAACGGAAGACACGCTCCTGGACCCCCAAACTCTCTCCAACACTTCTCATTGGCTATTTGCTTGGCCTCAAACTCCTCCCTGGGTCTAATAGCGCCTCCCCTTGACCTCAAGTCCCACTCTTTTCTAGAACTTGGTTTCCATAATCAGTCGCTCATTCTCAAGTTGTCTAGTAATTAATTGGATCTCCCATCACTATACTCACAGTTCCTACACCCCCTTCCCACCCCCCACCTTGGGCCCTCCCTCACTGGCTGCTTGCTGCATGGCCAAGGCCAGGGCGCTGACCCACGCAGTGTCCTGGGCGCTTCGGTCAAAATGCTCGGCGAGGTCAGGGAGAGCAAGGCCCAGGGAGCGTAAGAGCCCGTAGGAGAGCCCATTCACCGCGAAGGCCGAAAACGCCACCACCCAGCCCCAGCCCCCGTCCGGGGGTCCGGGCGGCTTGGGGGTCATCACCGTCTGTGGGGGTGGGGAAACAACTGTGAGCGAGGTCTCCGCTCCTGAGCGTCCTCTTAGGAGCTAACATTCCTGAGATCCGTTCTCCGGCTGCTCTCCCAGGGTGGGCACGTCACCCAGAGCGTGGGTGAGGGAACCAGGCCTAGGGACAGAACTCCTGGGTGCTCGAAGGGCGGGTTGGGGAACAGCTGGATCCTCCAAGCCGCGGGCTCTCCCTCCCACACACCCCTTTCGCCTTACCCGACCTCTCTAGGCGGTGGGGGGAGGGGAAGCTCGACCGGGTTTTCTCCCCGCTTCCCGGGCGGGCGGGGCCCCGAAATGGAGCGACTGCAGAGATGGAGCCCAACTTGGACAGGTCCTCTCCGTAAACAGAGATCACCGCAGGGGCCTGAGCCACCTGGGACGCGGAGGGGTACCGAGGGCGGGGGCAGGCTGAGACTGTCAGCCAATCCGCCGAGCCGCGGGTGAGGCCAGACGCTGAGTCCCACGGGGATTGAATTATCCACACACAACCCCCAGCCCCCGTTAGGGAGTGGCCAGGAATAGATGTCGCCTCGCCCCGCTCACGCCCACGCACCTGCCACCAGCTGCGCACAGAGGAGGTGCGTGGATTGCAAATCCTTCGCAAAATTAGGGGCAGCTGATCACGTGTGAAAAGAGGGATGGTCCCCGAAGCCTAAGGAAACGAGTAGTTCTGTTCACCCAAACGTTGCTGAGGATCCAGGAAATCTAGGATATCACATTGACCTCCAGTGGGTGCCTGCTTTGTGCTCAACAAGGGCATGCCCTCAAGAAGGAAGAGAAAGGAGAGGACTCCCTAAGATGAGGACCAATGGTATGCCGTGCACTTTTTACATGTTATCGTTTCATCCTTACAATAACCCTATGAAAAAACTGCCATCCCGTTTTACTGTTGCAGTAACTGAGGCTCAGAGAGGTTAGGTGATTAGTCCCAAATCACTCAACTAAAAAAGAAAAAAAAAAAAAACGGGAGGAGGAATATTTGAATTTGGATCTGTCTAAATTGTGGGACCCTACGAGAAGAACAGACCTAGAAGTGAAACAGAACCTGCCACGGTTGAGAGAAATATCCTGAGAAATAATTTGATGCAAATTACCCTGGAAAGAGCAGAACCTTCGCAGGGCCAGAGAATTTATGATTCTAAAATAAGGGCGTCTGAGAATAGAAGAGATCTTTGCCATCAGGAGCTCTAAAGAAAGACAGCCTAGAATTTTAAAAGCAAAGAGATGAGAGAATTGAACCCAACTATTGATTTCTTGAAAAACTATACAATAAGCATCCTTTTTTAACAGGTCAGGGTTGTATTACTTCAGCTGTTTGAATCAAAAGATGTGTTCTTTGGTTTAATTATTAAACAATACCATTGAAAATTCAGCAACTTGCAGATTGTAGCCTGCATCAACCGATAACCACATGGTGGCAGTGTTTCCTAATTGCTGAGAAAGTGCCTGTAAGGAAAAGAAAAACAACTGCCTTAAGTTGTGAGACTGTAAACCTTAAAAAACCAGAATGACCTTCAACGACTCTCCATTGCTAATGGGGGGGGGATCAAATTCCTCTATTTTATGTATAAGACTCTTCATAATAATCAAAGGTGTATCTGTCTAAGCTACCTTTCCATTACAGATCCCTCCTCAAGCCTTACTTGCTCCCACCTGCCCTTAGCTACTTACCTTCTCCACGGACATGCCTAGCCTTTTCTCACTTCTGGCTTTTGGCATATGTCATGCATCTGTTTGAAATGTTCTGAATGGGGTACAAGAGTCTACGAAGGTTTAAAGTCCTGCCACAGACACCTTGGGAAAGTGGCCCCACCGGTTTTCCCAGCTGGTGGGAGTGCTGTTATGAAAGCCACCAGGGTGGTGGAGCCTGCAAGTCCTCAAGCCACCCAGGAGGGTAGGAAGCACGCTTCCTAAGAAGGTTTGTGAGGACTCTACTGTAAGATAAATGAAACCAATTGAAACAGTCGTCTCCTGTGGTGAAGTAGAAAGAAGACTGGGACCTCTGAGTCTGGGAGGAAAGCTAAGCACTTAAGTATGATGCTTATGAACTCAGAAGGGCATCCCAAAACCTGGAAGTGGGGTGATTTGTTATGAAAAGGCACATTCCTCTTCTACCTCACATTTCCTATATTCTTAGCTGAAATTACTGCCTGTTGCTCATGGAGGTAATTTATATAGCATAGAAATTGAAAGAGTGGAGCCCTAACTTAGATGTTCTAGGTTCGAATACTGTTCTACCATTTCTCAGTTATTTGGTTGTAAGCACGTTGCTCTACCACACTGTGCTGGTTTTCTCATTTCTAAAAAGGGCATAATAATAGAAGCTACCTAATAGGGTTGTTATGAAAATTAAATGAGGGCTGGGGGTCTAGCTCAGTGGCAGGGCACTTGCCTAGCAGGTGCAAGGTCCTGAGTTCAGTCCTCAGTGTCTCTCTCTCTCTCTCTCTCTCTCTCTCTCTCTCTCACACACACACACACACACACACACACACACATAAAATTCAATGAAGATTAAATGAGTCACTGTATGTACATGTATAAGTAAGTGACATGGTCCTTGAATATATGTTAGTCCCCAGTGCTGCTGCTGGGACTCAGGGGAGCTAGGTTAGGCTCTCCTGGTACTCCTGCCCCTTTCTCCACCTGGCTGCTTCCACCACTGGTCAAGGAACCCCATTAGTCTGGTGAGTTCTCAATAGAATCATGTGAGTTATAAAATGTGAATATCTATTAAGAGATTAAGTAGAAATTTTTGTTCTTTTTCTTTGAGGCGTTTTGTTTAGTGTTTCCCAAAGTTTATGAGAAAATGGTGGTCTCCTTATTACGACTCTATAAAAAAAAAAGAAAGGAAGAGTAAAAAAGAAAAGTCTTACTTATTATTTTACACCAAATATTTATAGACACCTCTCATGCCTGGCGCTGTGCTTAAAACTGGGGAGACACACACACACACACACACACACACACATATATATGATACATTCTCTCTTCCCACAGCTGCCAAATCAAATCAGAGAAACAGTCACATAAAGAAAAGAAATGCCAGCACCAGGAGAGGGACATAGACATGCAGAGTGGTGCATGGGAGGAACTGACTCACTCAGCTTGGGCCTGCTGGGAGGCCTCACAGAAGAGGAGCCCTTGAGTTGGGTATTGAAGGATGAGTAGGAGTTTGCCAGATGGATGAGTGGGTAGGGGCATCCCAGGCAAAGGGAGCAGCCTGTGGAAAATCACAAAGGCATGAAGTAGCTTGGCACATTGTTTATTGTTTGGGGAGCTGTAAATAGCTGCTGTGTAGAGAACAGACAGTGTGTAGGAGAAAAATGTTAGATGGAGATATAGGGGCAGAGGTCCTGTCTAAAAGGCCTTGAAGGCCAAATAAAAGAATTTAAATGTGTTTTTTTAACTGCTACTTCCCACAAATTTGCACAGAAGTAGCATTCACAAGTATTGGACACTGCATGCAGAGGAGAGAGGACTTAGCTACAGTTGGAGGCAAAAGAGAACCTCAGTGACAAGACTTTTGTGTGGGGAAAATTTCTTTGAAATATCTTGTTTTATGTTAAAAATTCATGTGGTATTTTGCATTTTACTTTATAATAATCTTTGATGCATGTTTTCATAGGAAAAATCATGCTCTAAATGACTAGATAAATTTACTATTTTCTCCTTAAGTCTTCAAGCAAAGATATAATGCTCCGGGAAGATGTACATACTTGTTCCAAGATTTCAATTCTCCTGCACTCCTAATCTACCTTGTTAACCTCCATCAGAAAATTTCTAGTCAGCAGTGAAATTGCTCATTTTTGTCCTCTGGTTTTCATTCCTATGTCATTCCTACACCATGAGGCCCTGGAGAGGCCTTATATAAATTATATAAATTATAATTATATTTATATAAATTATAAATCTCTGGATCTCTTTCACATCCAAAGATAAAATTGTTAAGTGATCATTGTTGAATGGTTTAACAAAGGTGAGTGATAAATTGTTGGATGAGAGAAACACCCAGCAAAAGAATCATTGAATGAGTGAACTTGGTGCCTGGTATTCCAACAGCATGTGGCAATATCATATGAAAGAGTGGGTGGCTGATGGACCCAATTAGTAATGACTGCTTAGGTGAAGAAAACCCCAAAAGCAGATGCTGAACCAGAGGAGTCTTTAGAAGGATCGTAAGAGAAGATCAAGGAATGTATGGACACGATTTGTTTTGGGGACATGGGATCTGGAAGTGTGTCTATAGTTTGTCAACTATAAAATGACCCTGAAGCTTCCCATGAGAACCCCTGCAGGAGGCTCTTGGGACTTCTGGGGCCTGCAACCTCAGGGAAGCTCTGTGCTGAGCTTAGCTATCCCTGGGTACACCCACCAGGGAGCTCTCTCTATATAAGTGGATAGAAAAGGCAGGGGTGAGGGGGATGGGGATTTCCAGGCAAGATTGGATGGCGTCACCCACAGGAAACATTGCCATACTTGAGGTCCTTTGTTCCAGTGTTTGACTTGGTTGATCTTAGAGCTTCTAAGATCAAACAGAGCTGCCTCTCACTGGGTCACTTCCCAGGACCTTCTCCTTCCCCCAGTTCACCCAGAGACCACGCCAAAAGAAGTCAGCACAGATCTCAATGTTCAAACCCAGGGCCTGGAAGAATGAGGAAAGAACATAACCTGAGAAGGTTATCAGGACACAGAAGTCGGTGTATATGGATAAGGGAGATGAGTAATGGGTAATCTAGAGTCATTGTTGAGATGGGTAATGAAGCAGGAAGGTGGTGGGGCTCATGGTGTATAGGAACAAGTCCATTTGGATGACCACACCAATTGAGTGGATGGAGAACCAAGCTGAATCCCCTGAGCCTTGAGCTGGGACTTGGCTGAACCTGGGGCTGTAGGGAGCTAGTGATGGAGTTGGGGTTGGCCCAGATGAGGCAGCTGAGTGTAGAACTAGGTTGGAGCCAAGACCTAGGATAGGATGGGAGTCCTACACCACCTGACTCCCCTATCACCCCCTCTATGAAATCTGTCTCCATTGCTACTTTCAATCCCAGACTTCCCTTCTTCACCCTACCACCAGCCTCCCATTGCTGTTACATACTGAAGAGCTGTCTAGAGGCTCCAATGCTTGGATCTCTCATGAAAATCCAGTCTCTGCACAAATGTATTATCTAGCATATTCTGGGACTTGGGCCAATGTCTACGTCAAATTTTTCAGTTGGAATCCATAGGCAGAAACTCTGATCTATTTAAGGAAAGAAATTATTTATTGCAGGATATTGGTTTGCTCACGAAATTACCAAGAAGGCAGCAGAACTAGGTTTGGCAAAAGCACAAACTGGCACAACCCATGTGGGCTGCTAAAGCCATTTCTGGAACACTAGATGTCGCTGCTGGCAGCCCACTGTACCCATTGGGCCTAGAGACTGCTGCGGCTGCTCAGAAATATTTTCTTTTTTGCATCACTAGTTCCCAAATCCAAGTCCAGGGCAGTGATCCTGACCACTTGGTCCTCTCTTGCTCCTCTCTCATCCTCACTGGAATGAGCAACAGAAAAGCAAGCACTTGGTATTTTTATTGTCTGCAGCAAATGGGTTCTGCCTCAAAAATAACAAGGTGAAGCCAGGCCTGATGGCACATGCCTGAGTTCTGAAGTTCCAGCTACTCAGGAGGCTGAGGTAGGAGGATTGCTTGAGCTCAGGAGTTTAAGGACAGCCTAAACAACATAGTGAGGCCTTACCTGTCTTTAAAATAATAAGGTGTGGAATTTACTTATTTATTTATTTATTTGCTTTTTTTTGGGGGGGGGGTGGGGGAAGGAGGTACTGGGGATTGAATCCAGAGATGCTTAACCACTGAGCCACATCTCCATACCATTTTGTATTTTATTTACACATAGTGTCATGCCAAGTTGCTTAGGGGCCTTGCAAAGTTGCTGAGGCTGACTTTGAACTTGTGATCCTCATGCCTCAGTCTCTCTAGCTGCTGGGATTACATGTGTGCGCCACAGAGTTCAGCCCTTTATCCTTTCTTGATGTGGGAGAGGCAGACAAGACAGGGTCAGGGGATAATGTCTGTCATTTTCCCTCGGCTGTACCCAATCTTTCAGCTACCTCTGAGTAGCTGGTTCCCCGGAAAGGCCTACTTGTCTGTCTTCCTGATTCCAACCTGGGACCTCAGCATCTGACCTGAAGGATTTGTCCTCTTAGAGAATATGCTGGATAATCCCTAAACCTACTCTTAGGGCCGCAGTAGCTCTGCCAGGCCAGAATCTCCGCTGAGTAGTGTCAAACAGATCCAGAAGCCAAAGCGAGAGGGGACCAGGAATCAAATGATAGGTTTTCCTGTAGCTGTAGGAGTGTAAAGTAGATATCCTGGGAGGATCTAGCAAATACAAGGTAGAGCTGAGGATGTAGCTCAGTAGTAGAGCACCTGCCTAGCTAGATAGGGCCCTGGGTTTGATCCCCACACAGCAAAAAACTAATAATAATAATAACATACACAAGGCAGAGTTTTCAGGAGCAAGGAAGCTAAAGTTGCATATTTTCTTCATCCAGGCAGAAATAACTAAGGCAGAGTCGGGTGCTGGCTAACTAAGCTTTGGGAAAGTCCCAAAGCCACTGGCAGGTTCATGAACTGGAATCTGTGGCGAACTGCTGCCAGCACCACACACAAACCTCTTGTCCTTAAGCAGGGTGGCTCTTTTCCCTCTCAATGCACTCACTTCTGAACAGAGTGCCTCTCATCTGCCCTTGCCCAAATTCAACATCATTTCCTCTGCAAAGCCTTCTGCCTCTCCCCTACTTGTGAAGTATTTTAAATCCTGGCAGCATATCTTCCTAATGGTTCCTTCTCTCTGTCCCATTCAGGCAAATAGCTCATCACAGCTCTTTCCTCCATTCATAACTGAGTGTCCACTGCAATGGGATTCACCCTAATTTAAAACGCATTTGTGAGGATATGGTGTCACCGAGGGAAGTTACACCTGCATAGGTCTACAGAGAGGTGAGTTACCTTGAGCACCTCACCAGCTGGTTGCTAGGAGGAGCCTCCTGATTTATGGGTAATGAGTTTACCCCTTCCTGGACCCAGGGATCTGGGAGGTAGGAAGTTGGGCCTCCAGAGCAGAGGATTCAGGACCAAGATCAGAAAGTGCTGGGAGCACCCAGCAGCAGAGCAGGTGAAGAGCCAAGTCTGAGCTCCACAAGACAGAAAGCCTGGCAGATCTTAGCCTGGCTTCGGTTTTCTGAGTTTATTTCCTTGTTGCCCTTAAGGAGAACTGACTGACCCCTGAGTAGGCAGGACTTAGGCTCATTCTTTCCACATGCTTACAGAAATACTTGAGCCATGAAAAGGTCAATAGACTCCAAAACACAAAAAGAAAAGTGAAACTAAAATGTTTAAATGAGTCTCTACAAAACAAAATATTAATCAACTTCCATGTTTTAAAATTTGTATTCTATTGAAAAACAATCTGTAAGTTGATTTCTTTCTCACTGCTCAAGACTTCCTAAGTATTCATCATGATAGCTTTGAAATCATGGTCAATCATAGATTCAGTGAACTCCTTATAGATAGACATTTTTTTAAAAATAAACATTTTTGAAAATCTTAATGGAAAAATATTATATTGACTATAATATATAATAATATATTGAGTGTGAAATGTGGGTGTGTCACGAGCCATCTATGGGCTGTGTGTGGACTGTTGTGCATAGTAGCCTCCTGAGGGGATAAGTCTGGCATTGGGAACTCCCAGTGGCACTCCCTACAGGGACTGACTGCCTGATGAAGGTGAACTTCTTTCCCCTTCAGCTCTGCCAGAGATCCCACACAGCACCTGAGATGGGTGTGACCTGCCAAAATATCAATTAACCTGCTGACCCTAAGACTCCACCCTTGAAACCTTGTCCCTGCCTTTGATGTACCCCTCTTAAATAAACCACCAAAGCCATTTTGTCTTTTGTCTAATTAGAGAATCTATGTGGACTAGATCTATCAGGGGCTTCACTTTCTGTAAATATATTTTTGAGTATTTGTGCTTTGTTATTTACTAATGATCTGAGATTGTAAGTCTTAGGGTGACTTGGATTATCCTGGGCAGGAAGAAAGACCCCTTAATGAGATGCTCACTGCTGTCATCCCCTCATCCCCCATATGGGTGTATTTTAACACACTCAGTATTGAGAGGTAATAGCAAGGTCATAAGGACATGAACTCTGGGACAAGGCAGCCTGACTTGAAGTTCTGGCTTTGCCACTAGTAAGTGGCAAGTCAGGCTTCCTTGTCCCAGAGTTCATGTCCCAGAGTACTAGCTATCTGATTTAGAGCAGATGATTTAACCACTCTGGGCAATGATTCCCTCACCTATAAAAAAGATGATGATTATGATGATGATGATAGTTCCTAGGAGTTATAATAGTCCTAATAGTTTCTGAAACACAAAGATGACGATAATTCCTATGGTCTGAAAGTTGTGACTCCTTGAAATTCATGTTAAAAATCTAATCTCCAATGCAAAAGTACTAAAATATGGCAACCTTTAGGAAGTGATTAGGTGGAATCTCCATAAGTGGAGTTGTGCCTTTATAAGAGGTTCAGGGAAGGGCTGGGGTTGTGGCTCAGCGGTAGAGTGCTCGCCTCACACGTGTGAGACCCTGGGTTCGATCCACAGCACCACATAAAAATAAATAAGTGAAATAAAGGTATTGTGTCCAACTACAACTAAAAAAAAATTAAAAAAGAGGTTCAGGGAAGCTCATTCATCCCTCCTGCCATGTGAAGACACAAAAAGAAGGAACTATCCATCACTCAGAGAGCAAGCCCTACCAGACACTGAATCTGTTTGCTTCCTAGCCTACAGAATTGTGAGATATAAGTTTCTGTTGTTTATAAACTGTTCAGGCTAAAGTATTTTGTTCTAGCTGCTTGAATGGACTGAGACAGTAATCATAGCTTGTTACTATGAGCAGAATATCTTAAGGTTGTATGAAGATTACATGAGTTAATGTTCATAAATTTTTTGGAACAATTTCTGGCAAGAAGTAAGCACTATTTAAGATTTATTAGTTTGTTTATATAAATAAACAAATATAAGAGAGTTTTGGATCCCTGAGTTTAAGTCTTTAAGAAGGTTACATCCAAGTTCACCTGGCCAGTGAAACTGTGCAGAGTAATGTTTGCAGAATTTGGCACAGCTTTGGGAGGAATCAGGTAAACTTGCATTTTCAGCTTAGAGGCAGAACACAAAAGGCCCCAAGGGAAAGGAAAATTCAGGCACTATGGAAAGCTGCCGAGTTTTTGTTTGTGTCTCCTGCCCAGGTTAGCCTATGAAGTCTCCAGGTTTGGTTTTATTAAGAAAGCTGTCATTCGAACTACTCCCAAATCTAATTGTCCATTTGAACACTGCTGGACTCCAGCAGTCTCTGGCTGTGCTGACAACCCCCGCCCTACATGACACATACACCTTAACTGTTTCTCTCCAACCTTTGACTGTCTTACTTTCCTCTGTGTTTTTTGTCTCTGATGATGGATCCAACTTACCAGGATCCCATCCAGTTGCAGGTGGTGGTGAGGACTGGCTATGTCCAGAGGCTCTGTGGTATGCTGGTCCTATCAGCCCCAGAATGAAGGGAAGACTAGTATGGATTAGATGTGGTTGTCTCTAAAGGCCAATGACTTGGTCCCCAGTATGGTGGTGTTAAGGGGATGGGACATTTAAGAAGTGGAGCCTATTGGAGGCATGTCCACAGAAGGGACTATAAGAACCAAACCTCTCAGGCTTTCTATGTGGCAATGTGATCTTTCCCTTGATGTGATCTCTCTCACACACACATGTGCTCCTGCCATCCACTGAGGTCCTTAGCAGAGCCAAGACTTGAATCTCTAAAACTGAGCTAAATAAACCTCTTTATTTATAAAGTTAGCCTTCCTCAGATGTTTTTTTATAGTAACAAAAAAAAATGAATTAATTCAAAGAGACCACACTGGCTTTGAGTCACAAGCCTTTCAGGAGAACATAATTGATGTGCTTAATGGCAGCATAAACCACATCATTCGCTAAGATATTTATGGCTGCAAGTAACAAAAGAATATAACTTAGCTTGACTTAAACAATAAGAAAAAAATATCATCTCATATCTTAGTCCGTCTAGGCTACTATAAGACAATACTATAAGCTGAGTAGCTTATAAACAATAGAAATATATTTCTCACAGTTCTGAAGGCTGGAAAATCCAAGATCAAAAGACCAATAGATTAGGTGTTTGGCAAGGGCTCATTTCCAAGTTCAAAGATGTCTTCTTGTAACCAGAACCTCAGTGCTTGGCCCCAATGTCAATTAATGCCCGTTTAATAATGAGGACATGGTTTTGAGAAAAAGGAAAAAGAGATTTTATTGCTTTGCTAGCAAAGGAGAAACACAGGAGACTTCTGTCCCAGAGGCTGCAAATTCTGCCTATTAGGAGGAACAGGGGGATTTTAAAGGAACTCTTCATTCCACTGAGCTCTGGTAGGGGATCCCAGGGTCCAGTGTCCCTGTCTGCCTCCCCCACCCCCGCTCCACATCCCACATTGTTGGTGGAAATGGAGTTCCTCTGTGTGGAGTAAGCTAGCAGCAAAAATAAAGCTAAGAAAAAGAAGGCCATGAAAAGACCACACGACATGGAAGTAATTTTGAAAAGCGGGAGCCTGCATTTGCTTTATTCTATGTGGGGAAACTTCAAAGGGTATCCATAGAATGTTCCTCACCAAGTAAGGCAGGAGGCGGGGCTGTCCAGAACTACAGAGCAGTTTTCCTGGCCAAGCAGAGACTTAGGTCATGTGCATTGCATAATCCATTAAGTAGGAGGGGCTGCCAAAATTTCCTTGGCTCAAGGCTCAGGGAGTGAAGACTTTTCAAAGAGCTCAGGGGTGGCTCTCCACACCAGAGCAGCCTGATGGTGTGTTAGGATTCACTTGTTAATTCACTTAGGATTCACTTGTTAATTTGGAAGATATTCACTTCCTAGATCCTCTGGCCTCATCTCCTTCCCGTGGAGCACAGATAACTCAAGGGAATCTCATTCCCCACCCCCAGGTTAGGGAGGGAGAGAGGGAGAAGAGGAAAAGGAGTACCCATCCCTTTCAAAAATAAGCCTCAAGCTATTTTCAAAAGGTGAAGTGGACCACTGCTTTGTTCTCACTGTGATATCTTTTCTAACAACATTAATCCACCCACAAAATCTAATCCTAAAGACCCCACCTCAAAATACATGGAGCTTTGGAATTTTATACCCATGAATTGTTTTTCTGATGGAGGTGGGGGATGGGACACAAACATTCAGTCTATAGCATCTCAGACCGCAATACAACTAGAGGTGGGAATAGTCCAAAATTAGCTTATCACTGGCTCAGTAACATTATCAAGGAATCAGATTCTTCCCAGATTTTCCATGTATTACCCCATTATTTTAACTTTTTTCCTCTTAAAGTTGTAATATGCCTGCTGCAGTTTAAAATATTGCATGTAGGCTAACAATGTGTGGGTGTAAATGAGTACATCTCTTCCTCTGCATCCTCCTTAGCAATAAGGGTATCTTCCCCCACAGGTCCCAGAAAATGGCACCTCACCTGAGGCCAGAATTTTATCATATATGTAAGATTAAACCAGCCACTGACAAGGGGTGTGGAACCACCATGATTGTCCTGCCTCTGGGACTAGGCTGGAGCCAGCCTCACCTGAAGTACACAATGATATAGAATAGAGGAGATTCCAAGATATTTGGAATTTCTTGTTATCTGGCCCAATACTTAGGGCCAGATAACAAGAAGGGAAAAAAAAAATCGCAGTCCATGTTGCATAGAAAAATCAAGAGTAATTGCTAAACTGTCTATGAACTCACAGCTAGTTCTTGAAGAGACTTAGGGAGGTTGGAAAACCAAAGATTACAATGGAAGGGTTCACTCCTGGGAACCTGGTGTTTTTGTTTATTACTATTGATGCAATTTGTTCTCTCTGATTTTTACCACCAATTCCTCCCTCCACCACATGTAACACAAAAGAGTAGGAAAAAATACCTACACTATGTACGAAAAGCCTGGCATAATTTTTGGCATGAAATGGGCATCAATGTAGCAGCAATAAATAAATGTGTCTCTCTTTCCCCAGCCTAGATAACTACAGCCACATCCTAACTGGTCTCCCTGACTGCAGAGAAGGGCATTTTTCCAATATTCAATTTGGATCTGAACAAATGTTCCTGCCCTCAGGACAGTCTTGTGTCCTTAATCGGGAACACAAGATCTTTTATCCAATGAATCCAGCCTGGAAACTGCATCTTCAGAATTCTTATTCATGCATCCTCAGTTCCAGCCCTGCTAGAGGGATAAATGATTGAAGGAGGAGTAGGCAAGGACTCAGTTAAAAATCAGATGTAACATCACACCAATAAATTTAGAGGAGACATTGAATGAATTTCAGCAACCATCTTCTAATAAAAAAAAAAAAAAAAAAAAAACCTAAGTAAAATAGGCCTATAAGAAAACTTCTTAAATTTAATAAAGGTCATTTCTCCAAAACAGCAAGTAGTCTAACAACAAGAAAATCACTAACTCTATTTCATTAAAAAGAGTAAGCAGGGTACCCATTATTACCATTATTATTCAATAGTGTCCAGAAGTTGTAGCAAAAAAAAAAAAAAAAAGTACAAAAAAGAAAGCACATAATTATAAGACTGAATACCTAGAAAATACAAAGATTCTAGTATGAAAGTATCAGAATTTATAAGAAAATTTGGCAGGGTGGCTGAATACAAGATATATAAATGTAAAACAGTAGCTTTCACATCCTTTGCTATATCCATAGGGCAGCTAACGTTCCTAAAACCTTCCCACTAGAAAATGCTGAAAAGTGGGTAAAAAAGAAAAACATTCATTTCAAATTAGTAAAAAAACTTAGCTAGAAAGAAAGGGCGATTCTTAAAGCTGAAGCATAAATCCAAGCAGGTAAACTGATGGAGGCTGAAGAGTTAGATATAGTACTATGGAGTTTCAGAGTGAATCCCTGCGTGAGTGGCAAGAGGCAAATTCAGGTCCACGTGAGGTGGGGAGTCAGATCATGAGAATAGGCTCAAGAAGAACCATAAAAAAGACAAGAAGGAAGCTGGTTTGTCTTGGCCTCAGCTCTGAAGAAGAAAACAACAACCCTATAAAAATTAATAACCAGAAACCACCTGTCCCCAAGCAGGAACAGGGTACAACTACATACCACATGTGAGGTCCAGGAAACCTCCAACCAAGTATTTTCTTAAAGCAGTACCAGATTGGAAAACCTCAGGCACCTGGTGGAGGAATATACCAAATTTTAGGAGACAAAGTTCCAAAAACCAAGAACTCATTCTTTTTTCTTTTAAATCATAAAACACAAAGAAAACTAGGCATCATGAATGTGTAAGCAGAGAATGCAAACAGCAGAATAAGACCTATGTAGTGTTTAGATACTGGAATTACTAAATATATATATATATGATAAATATATCTGTTTAAATAAATAGAAGAGAATTTGAAAACATGAACAAGAGAAAGAGACCAGAGAGCTTCCCAGTGAGGAGTGTCCACAGCTGTTGCCACCATTTCAGGCCCAGTCTGTGTGCTTGAGAACAGAACTGACCAGCTGGGGAGTTGGTAGAGCAGCAATGATATCTCAGCACATTGGTGCAAAGGTACACACAGGGCGAGTCACTTCCACTCAGAAGAGTGGAGTCTCCTCCGATTCCAAACAGAAGATCAGGAGTTTGGGTTCATTACTTGCTTTACTAAAATTCTACAAAATGCACAATTTGGATACTACAATGTTGATAGAACCAGCTTCGGAGGTTAGGCAAGGAGGTGGAGTGATTCTCAGGCAAGAAGCGTCAGAAAATGTACAACCTGATCCCACTTAGCCTTTAATGAGAGTGGTGGGGGAGATCTTGTCTTTAAGAAAGGAGACAAACTGAGATTTCAGGAAAAGTCTGAAGAACAGAGATGGAGTTAAAAAGAGAAGGCAAGATGGGGAGCAGTCTAGCTCTTTATAGGGAGACATATAGGCCTGCCACCATTTTAGTATTAGCTCTTATTTGAGTTCATGAACTAGTAAAGTTCTCGAGGGTCTTGGGATTAGTGTGAGTGGTCAAAGGGCAGGAGTATGAATGCCAAACAAGGTCACTTCCTATTCATTCATGCTCCTCTGTTAGATCAGCAGGACCACATGAGGACATTGGCGCAATAAACAGTTTTGCTGATGTATGGGAATGAGATTTTTTTTTAGTTTTTCACAACTGACATATATACAATTTTTCTACAGGTATCAAAGACAGTTTAGTTCAGATAAGCACTGTGAACTTTTGGAATATAACTGCTCCATTCCTAGTCTCAGTTCACCAAGATTGAGCTATGAAAGTGGAGAGCTTATTTTTGGATTAGTTAATTTTAGTGGTAGTAGTGACTTTGTCTTATGTATAGAAGGGACAATGTATTAGTCCATTTCTGTAACAAAATAACAGAGGTTTTATTAGCTTGCAGTTTGCAGGGGCTCAAGGACATAGTATTGGTATCAGGTCAGCTCTGGTGAGGGCCTTGTGGTTGATAACATCACAATGGTGAGTTCACATACAAGAGCAAATACATAGTGGGGCGGGAAGCCAGAGAGATTCAGGGGTTAGACTCACTCTTTTATAACAACCCACTTATGTTCGTCATATTTCCATTGCTGTGACAAAACACCTGAGAGAAACAAAGGAGGAAAGATTTATTTGGGTTCATAGTTTCAGAAGTTTCTGTACATGTTGGCTGGCTCCTTTGCTTCTGAGCCTGAGGTAAGGCAGATTATCATGGAGGTGGGAGCATATGGAAGAGAAGGCTGCTCACTTCAGAGCAGTCAGGAAACAAAGAGAGAGGGGGAAGTGGCCAGAAACAAGATATACACCTCCAGGGCATACTCCCAATAATTTGGTTCCTTCAATGCGGCCCCATCTCCTACAATTTTCATTACCTCCCAATAGCCCATTAATTATGAACTTGTTGATGGACTAATGCTATGATGATGTTAGGACATTTGTGATCCTGTCACTACCCCAAAACACCACCTCTGAACAATGCTGCATTGGGGACAAAACCTTCAACACATGAGCCTTTGGGTGATATTCCAGACTCAAACCATAACACCAGTCTTTCAGGAAATAATTCATTCTGTAGGATCAGCATTAATCCTTTCTGACTTTGCCTGCTCTCTCTCTTAAAAGTTCCATCACCTCTCACATGGTCACACTAGGGACCCAACTTCTAACACAAAAATCCCTAGGCGATATATTCAAACCGTATCCAAACTGTTAACAGATGGTTATCTTGCCCCCTTATTCTCAGACGGTGAAAATCAACCTGTGGAAAACTGATGGTGTTAGGAGGAGTACCTGCTGCTTATCCTGATTTATTAATGGTTTTCTTTTCTCATTCTGAAACCATTCTATCAAATGGCAACAAACTGTTCCTGTCCACCCCCATGAAGTAATCATGCACTGTGTGAATAATACACAATAGAATTACTTTTTCACTTATAAAACATGACCAGTTATGACTCATTCTGACATTTCAAAGCCTAAAAATTCTGGGGGCACTACCAAAGGCATTTGTCTTCCTTCTAGCCAATGATTCATACGTTTTCTTCAGATTCTGTTAACCCTTGTCATTCTTTCTCCCCAAACCTATAAGTACATTAACTATAAGATCAGTGTGTATTTTCATTACAGATATAAAACTGCATGTGCAGAGCACATAACTTGGTGCCTAGCATTAACTGGATATTGGATCCACTAAGTAGAAAACTAAACACCCAGCTCTCTGCCTTCCCTCAAAACATCATAGCAAGCTTGCTAAAGATCAAACTCAGGGCCCCTGGGAATCTAGGCAAGTGCTCTACCTCTGAGTTACTCCACCAGGCCCAGTCTTTTCTTTTTCATCACAGAAGAAAATCTTTCACGCACCCCCATCAGGCTTCCAAATTTTCCAGCATCATTGGCCCAAACTGAATTATATGAGTACTCCTAAGCTGACCATGGACAAGAGAGTGGACATGCGCTAATGGGCTTCGACCAATCATAATTGCAACCCTTATTGCGAAGCAGGGCCAGGCTGCCCTGGGCAGGTTGCAGCCCTAGACTGGCTTATCTGAACAAAGGAAGGAGCAGAAAATAAGTATTTATCATAGAGGCAGAAAAGGATGGTCTGAAGCCAGAAAGAAGAATAAGACATATAGAGAACTGAGAAAAGAAACTTTCAAGATTCCAGTTCCCTTTCCAGTCTGTCTCAGAACTCCAGCCACTTCCCTGTTCTGTGGTTTACTGAGGCTGCCTTAACAAAATGCCACAAACTAAGTGGCTTAAACCAACAAAAGCACACAATAAATATTACTTAGCCTTAAATGAGAATGAAATTATGGCACTTGCTGTTAAATAGATAGAACTGGAGAATGTTATACTAAGCGAAATAAGCCAACCCTAAAGAACCAAAGGCTAAATGTTTTCTCTGATGTGTGGATGCTAATTCACAATTAGGGTGGTGGAGAATACAGGTCCTTATTAATAGACCTTATTACTCTATGTGTATATATGATTACATGACCTGTGTAACTCTACATCATATACAGACAAATGAGAAGTTGTGCTCCATTTATGTGTAATGTGTCAAAATACATCCTACTGTCATGTACAACTAATTAAAACAAATTTAAAAATTCTAAAATGTTGGGAGCTGCCCTGGATGCAGACGCCTTTAAGTTCTGATATACTGGGTTCTGAACAATTCTTGCGTCCAGTCTGGCAGGGCAGTGCCAGGACGAAGTAACTTGACCGTTACCCTAGCTCGGATAACAAGGCATGGCTCCAGATGTAGGCGTCACCCGCTGGGGTTGAGTAACACTCACCTGTTCCCTTGTAATCCTACCTCTTTGCCCTTTTGGGGATAGAATGTTCCATGGAACCTCCCCTTATGTGTCCCCTATATAAGAATAAAGAATTCCAGTGGCTCTCTCTTTCTCTTTCCACAGACCCTTAAGGTCGGAGAGCCATCACAGATTTTGAAAAGGTACTTCTGTGTGTTGCGTGCTTTCTTTGTCATTTTCTTAAGTTATTGGAATAGTCAAATTTTGTGAACCCATCATTAGGTCGCCAGCTAGGATAGATGATGATACTAAAAAATCAACAAAAGCATATTGTCCCGTGGTTCTGGAGGAAATCGAGGTGTGGGTAGGACTATGCTTCTGCTGAAAACTGCAGAGAAAATCCTGTGTTGGCTCCTCCTGGCTTCTAGTGGTTTGCCACCAATCCTTGACTCCCAAAGACAACACTGCAACCTTTGCTTCTGTCCTGGTATGGTCTTCTTCCCTGTGTATCTGTGTCTCTTCTTAGAAGGACACCAGGCATTTTGGGTAAAGGGCACATCCTGCTCAGCATGACGTCATCTTCAATGATTACATATGCAATGACTCTATTTCCAAGTAGGTCACGTTCTGAGATATGGGGGCTAGAAAATCATCATATCTTTGAGAAGATACCATTCAACCTTTAATGGGTTGTATGAAACACCCTTGTATCATAAATGGTCTCTTACATTACCTATATCTAGAAATTTTCTATAGTTTATAACAAAAGAGTCCTTGTAATGTAGAAACCAATGTCATACCATACCTTCCAGGGTCTCATCTCCTCTTTACCTAAATCTCCTGGTCGTTAGAAGCAACTTCATGTTCACCAAACAGGGTGATCTGTGATTACCAAGGATCAGTTTAATCTCCTTCTAACCAAAGAAAGTCCCTTTTCAGAAGGTTTTGCAGGATTTTGAAGGGTTCATTTGCAACATTAAAGAGCCAGCATGAGAAGTTTCCTAAAATTAAAGAACAGTCTTCTTTTAAACTTGTAGTTTTTTCCAGACAGAAGAAAATGCAGGGTTGCTTTTTTTTTTACTTTTTAAAAATTTGTTCTTATTAGTTATACATGATAGTAAAATGTATTTTGACTTATTATACGTATATGGAGTATAGCTTTGTGCTCATTCTTCTGGTTGTATATAATGTAGAATTACATTGGTCAAAATGCAGGGGTTTTGTTGTTGCTGTTTTAATTTGTGAAAATATAGCTTTTAATTTTATTTTATATTTTTAGTTTTGGTACCAGGGATTGAACCCAGGGGCTCCTTACTACTAATCTCCACCCTCAGCCCCTTTTATTTTTTATTTTGAAACAGGATCTGACTAAGTTGCTTAGGGCCTTGCTAAATTTCCCAGGTGGGCCCGGAAGTTATTAGGATCCTCCTGCTTCAGCCTCCCTAGTCGCTGGGAATACAGGCATACACCATCACACCTAGCTGAAAATGTAGCTTTTGAATCTCTCTTTTTTGTTCAGTCTGTATCAACTGCACCAGCTTGTTTGAGCTTGCTCCCAGTTCGTGTCCCAATTAGATTACCAAGTCTTATTCTTTGAAACCTGTCCCAATTTTACATTCTAATCGAAGTCAATCCACCCCCAAATATTGCAGCTTTTCAGATCTGGGGTAACCTCCCTTTTCTGGTATCTGTGACCTGCCACATCCCAGTCTTCACCTTGACTGGCCTGGAATCATTTTTGTCTTTGCTGTTGGGATGACAACTACAGCATGATCTTGACTCATTAATTCCAAGCTTGGAGAATTTGTGTGAATTGATGGAAATTCATTAATTGATCTTGTTCAGTGCCACTTATTTGTTTTTAATTTTAAAAAAATATATAAGTTATAGACTAGAGCTGTAGCTCAGTGGTAGAGTATTTGCCTAGCATGTGTTAGGCACTGTGTTTGATCCTTAGCACCACATAAAAATAAACAAATAAAATAAAGGCATTCTGTCCATCTACAACTATAATTTTTTTTTTTTTAAATACAAGTGATGCAGGTAGAAAATCCAAGCAGGGCAAAAAGACCTTAAGTGACAAACCTACAGTAGATCACATCTGGAACAGTAAGTAGGGCCTCTCTATCCCCATCACCAGACCTGTGTCACCATGTGCAAGGAAAGAATCAAATGAAGAAAATAAATAGAGAGGAGAACACAGATTTATTCAGAATAAACCTGCAGAGGTGGCCTGGGCCAGGCTAAAACCCGTCTTTGGCTTATAGCCTGGGGTAGATATAGAGGAGTGAGGAAAGGGGGAGTTTTTGCATCTAGGTCATTGGCAGGGGATTGTAACAGAGGGGTCCTTGTGGTGTTACCTTCATAAGGAAGCAGGTGTTTTTAAGGAGTTTAGTCCCAGAGAACAATTTCCTTTCTTATGATGACAGAGTGTCATCTGGAGTTTAGGTCAAGCTAAGTTAGAGAGATCTTGAGGAATTCTTATTCTAAGGTGGAGGATATGTTTCAAAATGACATGGCCAGTGTCAAGTTCTTCTTACCTTTTCTAAACCCTTGTTTATGCTCACTCTATTCTCACTTAACCACCATGATTCTGCCCCACCACTCTGGCATTAGTGACAACTGTCCATAGTCACAGCCCCAAATTGGAGGTGGGTATAAACATAAACTATAACAAAAGAAGTCAACAAAATTTCTGAATGGATTTTCAAAACTTACAAGAAAAGCAATACTCTGAAAGCCAGGGAGGTTCTACATTGTTCTAAATTGCCTTCCTCTGACTATACCTTCCTGTGGGGTCAGAAATCTGCAAGGCCATAGGGTATGCTCACTCCAAGTCATACCTACCCTTCTAGACCACCCTCTGGGTACCTGGGAGCCCAGATATTCCATCCCAAAATGCCCCTGAGCCTGTATTAGGGGCCTGAGTACCTCCTCTTCCTGGGTCTGTCCTCTATATAGCAACCATATAGCTGGTATGTGTACCCTCAGGGCCCAGAGCATAGGTAGTAGTTTGGAAGAGAATAGAGGGTATGGACTGTGCTGGGGGTTATCCTCACATATGAACCATGTTCCTGGAGATACAGGACTGCACCAGGGGAGCAGAGTGTAGTGGGAGTAGGCTGCAGAGGAACTAGCTCAGATTCCTTTAAACTGTGAGAAGGAACTGTCTCTGGGGTTTGTGCCTGTCTTCTAACCTTTTCTAAACCCTTGTTTATTCTCACTCTATAAGCACTTGAGATTTTCATACTACATCAGTAGCCTTGGACTACACTGATCTCTAAGGTTTTGGGACATGAGATGAAGGCAGAGAGAGGCTGGGCTGGGACAAATGTTAGGACTCCTTGGATTGGATGGAGTTGGGAGTTGATGTTTGAACTAGGATGGGCATAGGAGTTGGTCTGGTGTTTGGGGCTAAAAATGAGATTTTTTTTTTAGGTCTCAGGCTGAAATTGTGGAGGTGCTCATGTTGGGTTGGATTATGGACTAAGGTTGAAAATAGACCCTCCACTGAGGCTGAGGCTGGAGTGGGATTAGGTTGGAGTTGCAGTTGAAATGAGGTTGATTTTAGAGACAAATTTAGAGCTGAGATTGGAGTTTATGTTTGGGTGAGGGTTTGGTTTCAGGCTGGGCCTGAACTTGAAGCTGAAGTGGAGGCTCAAACTAAGGTGGAGACTGGGATTGTGCTGGTTTGGGCCTGTCCAGTCCAATCTGGAAGCCAGTAGAGAGAACGGAGCCTCAGTCTCCTCTAAAGAATAATTCCCATTCTGCGATCTGTACTCCCATTTATTTCCATCTGAAACACAGTCACCCTCATCCTACTTGCCCCAATATCCTTTCTGCCTCCCCAGCCCACTTATCTGCATAAATCTGGAGAATACAATTGCAGGTTTTCTCAGGCAGCACAGGTACCAATGTCAGGAAATTCTAAAGGGAGGGCAGTAGGTGGGGCTGGATCCTTCCTGTCTCTGTGCGTAAGGACCCAGAATTCTGGTCAAGATCTTCTAGTCCCTGACTATGGACAGTAAATAGAAAAGGAACTGGACCTCAGATTGAGGATGTGTGTAGGTGGCAGTGAGAGATGAGCCCTGCTTGTTGTCTTCCTCCAGGGTATTCCTTTCTCCTCCTTTCAGCCTTCCCCACCCCTGTCCTGTCTTCCTCATTTTTGTCATTATAGAGAAAGGTGGTCCAGAAGGGATCATAGGTACAGTCTATTATTTTTTTCTCTGTCATATTCTTTCTTACTTTCTGCCTCTGAAGTTCCCAGAACCGTTAGATAATGTCTCCCGGGTTCAGGAGAACCCATTTCCCTTCTCTTACATAGTGCAGACAGACCCAGGCTCTTAGGATCTGAACATCTGACCCAGCATCATCAGGTGGTTTAACCATCAGGCTGGCCCACTTCTAACCTTTTCTCTACACAGAAGTAAAAATCAACCAAAGACTCAAGACCTTGAGGGGAAGGTGGAGAGACAGTGATGAAGGCTAGGATTTCCTGGCCACAACAGGAGGGGAGAAATTGGGAAAGCAAGCACATTTTTATTGGTATCCAATCTTTGATGGAGATTATGCCAATCATTTGCCTTACATAACCATTCAATTTCCACAAATATCTTGGGAGGAATTTTGGATGATGGACAAAGAAGTCTCCAAGTCATTGTATGACTTATACAAGACCATAAGACTCATAAGGGAGATACCCAGAAGTCTTATAGTTTGGATCTTGAATGCCCCCCCCCCCAAAAGCCCATATGTTGAAAGCTTGGTCCCTAGCCCATGGCACTATATCAGGAAGTGGTGGAACCTTCAGGAGGTGTGGCCTAGTGGAAGGAATTTAGGTCACTGGAGTCAGGCCCTTGAAGGGGATATTAAGACTCTCTTTTTCATCTCTCTTTGCTTCTCAGCCAGCAAGAGATGAGTAGCTTCCTCCTCTACAGATTCCTACCATGATGAACTACCATAGACCCAAAGACAACTGGGCAAGTGATCATAGACTAAAATCAAAATACATACTTATTCCTCTAAGGACAAATTACTGCTTCCTTATAGATGGATGAGTTCCAATGTAGTTACCACCATAGGCAAATGGCTGAGGATTGATGCCATAACAGGGATTCAGTGTTGTTCTCGATCTTGGATAGGTTGGACACTCAGCTGCAGAATTAGCTATGTCAATCTTGGAGAAGAAAATCTGTGTTTTGAGCTAATTTATAGCCTCTGTCCCTGCTGCCATGGTAACTCCCCACATGGGACCAGCACCGCAGTGGTTGGATAAAGTAGACTGACACTCAGAAATGAGGTCATCTGATCCAACTGATTATTGTCTTACCTGTCACTGTGCTTTGTGGGCATATTCATGGGATACAAATATCTTCACTCTTTATGTTCATTTTGAGATGTGGGAGAGCCATTTATCTCTCCCCCAAGACAACTTGCCAACAATTTTTCAATATTATTCTTCTCGAGGCTGTTCCTTCACCAGCTAGTGAACTCACTAAACCGCTGCCTATGAATCAACTTAGATCCATATTTCAAGCCACATAGCCTTCTACCCCAAATGGACAAATAAATATGCCATGTGAAGATCTTCCTATTGAGAGGACGTCCTATCACTATTGTTTTCTAGGGCATCTGTAAGTAAGGCTGTACTGCAGCTGCCCTCCACTTGTGTATAGTTGTTAGCACAGTTTGAACAGCCATCGTTAAATCAGGACTATGCTTTATATTCTTCTCTTAACTGATTAGATAGAACTCCCTAGAGGTCCTAGAAATATGAGCCACCTACCAATGCAACAGCACCTGCTGGACTTGCCTATATGGACGAAATATTTCCATTTTAAAAGTGATTGCAACACACACCCAATTCTTTGGTTTTAATTATTAGCTAAAGCCTAGATCAGAGTGGGCATTTTGGGGCTGTATCATTTTAGGCATTGGATCTCTTTCAATCCCTAGGAGCAAGCTCAGGAACTGATTTTCAAATGAAGAATAGTTGTCAATAAAAGAGAGTAGGACCAAATTCCAAAGTTCCACTATCTGCAATGTGAATCTCATACTTAAATTTGCCAGAGGCTCAATGCTCAACTTGTCATAGATATTTCCAATACCACTGAGTATGAACAGTTTTAAAGCCTAAATAGTGTTTTTTTAAAAATTGTACCTTGCAGCTTGGATCTAATACAGAGACTTTTCCTGCCCTAGGCCCATTATCAAATTGAAAACCTTATGTTGAAGCACCAAACTTAGATGTGCTATACATTTTTCCAATAGTCGAAGATATTCAAAGCATATTTTTCTGCCCTCCTAATGATAAAGCAAGGTATGGCAACTTGCCTCTAACTTTGAAGTATATCCTGACATACCTTACACCACTGGAGTATTTTCTGGACTTATCTCCCCTCCTCTAGAATGAATGTGACTTACAAAGACATTAGAGGGTGTGTATTATGTGCCCCAAAAAGCTAATACATCTGGAGTGTTATTTACAACTCTGTGACAACTTAAGTTTTATAATGTGTACAGTCATTTTCTAAGATCCATCTGATTTTCATAATGGCCAAACAGGCAATATAATGGGAGATGTAGCAGAAAGTTAGCAAACATAATGTATTATTAGGCAATTTTGTGCAACATTAAGGTGATAAAAATCCCATGTGCCCTCCAGATTATATCATGATAGAGAACAATAGAGTTGACTGTGCCATACATTATGGTACAGAATAGTAAAGTTGATGTATATAAAATAGTGAAGGTGTTCTGCTGTCCTTGTTACATGAAAGTAAATTGTTTCTGATTATCTTTGTAGATAGGAATTTAAAAGAAAGCATTTGTTAAGTGAATAGTTACATATCAGTGTCAGTGAATGTGTTGAATTGCTTCAGTAAAGACTATATCTTGAACCTTATTTATAACTGTATGACAACTTAATTAAGTTTTATAATGTTCATAGTCATTCTCTAAGATACATTCAATTTTTGCAATGACCAGACAACTTAATTGGTGGTGTGACAGAAATCAACCAATCCTGCATTGCCCTAATACTTTTCAAATTCTTCCAATTATTTAGTTTTGTTTGAGGACTTAATGTCTTGGTGTTTCTTTTTTCTTTTTCTTTCTTTTTTTTTTTTTTGGTACCAGGGATTGAACCCAGTGGTGCTTAACCAGTGAACCACATCCCCAGCCCTTTTTTATATTTTATTTAGAGACAGGGTCTTGCAGAGTTGCTTTAGGACCTCACTAAGTTGCTGAGGCTGGCTTTGAAGCCACTATCCTCATGCCTCAGCTTCTCGAGCCACTGGGATTACACTGTGGCATGCACCACAGTGCCCAGCTTCTTGGTGTTTCTGATGGCTATCACTTGGCTCTTCATCCCACAGTGTGAAGCAGGCTTAATCAACTAGTAGTTCTCATTTCAGCTGTGTTGCTGAATCTGTTAAGATTTTTGAAAGCAGATTTATGAAACTTCAGTTTTATTGCATATAATCATTGGCTTGAAGAATGCTTTAATTTCCATTTGTAATAGGAAAGAGTATTAGCAAAATCAGTTGTGGTATCACATGCCTGTAATCCCAGTGGCTCAGGAGACTGAGGCAGGAAGATGATATGCCCCTTCAAGGCCAGCCTCAGCAACTTAACAAGGCCCTAAGCAATTTAGTGAGATGGTGTCTCAAAATAAAAAAGAAAAAAGGGCTAGGGATATGGTTCAGTGGTTAAGCACCCCTGGATCTCATCCCCAGTACTAAAAAAGAAAGAAAGAAAAAAAGATCTGACTCAGTTCTTATTCACATGACATAGAAAATATTAACTTAGAATTTTGCCTCAGGGCTACTTAATTCTCCCATTTTATATTCTAGCATAGTCCAAAGAGATCTGGATTTTTCTGGACATTCCACAGACACTACACTGATCTATGTCATCATGCTAATTGGACAGGAGGATAAGATGTGTCTGTTGTACTGGAAGCTTCTGTAAAGCACATGAACTACAGAGAGTGGAGAGGGATAAACCCTACAAACACCCAGGGACTAACCACTTCAGTTAAATCGTTAGGGTTCTCTTTTTTTTTTTTTTTTTTTTTTTTTGGTCGTTAGGGTTCTCATGATTGGGGAAAGATATTCCCTCTAAAGTAAAAGAAAAATTGCTGCTCTTTGTATTTTCCTCCACCTCAAAGAAGAAAGTACAGTGCCTGGTAGGTTTTTCTGGGTTCTGGAGGCAACTAGGAATACACTGTGGTTAATATACAGGTGACACTGAAGGCTGCCATCGTTGTATGGGATCCGGAGCTAGAATAGACACCGCAGCAAGTCAAGATGCAATGCATTCAGCCCCCCCTACTTGAGCCACAGACTCTAGGTTTGGGATGGATCATGTGTAAAATGGAGCTTATGGCACGCTCCATTAGAAATATCACAACTCAAATTTCTGGGATTCTGAACTAAGGTTATCCCACATCAGCAGAGAATTATATGCTCCTTAAGCAATAGCTCTTGACATGTTACTGAGACCTGGAAAAGATGGAATGCTTGACCACAGGACACCACATGACCCTGTATCTGAAACTTCCCATTATAAGCTGGGTTCTGTCAGGCCCAGCAGGTCACAAAGTTGGACAAGTCCAGCTATAGTCCATTGTCAGACAGAAATGGAGTTGAGCCTAAGCAGGACTAGACCAAAGGTCACAAATGAACTACATGAGCAAGTAGTCCACATCGCCATATCACTACCACATTTGAACCAGTTCCCCTTCCATCGTTTGAAGTTAGTGAGGAGCAGGAGGACTCAAGTTTGGCCTATGGATGGGTCAGCTTGACACTTGGGTTCAAGTTAAAAAGGGATGGTAGGGGCTGGGATTGTGGCTCAGAGGTAGAGTGCTCACTTAAGCACACATGAGGCACTGGGTTTGATCCTCAGCACCACATAAACATAAAATAAAAATTTGTGTCCACCTATAAATAAAAAAATAAATATTAAAAAAAGGGATGATAGCTGTATTACAGCCACATTAAGGGGAGATTCTGCAAGGTAGTAGAGAAGGAAAACCTTCCCAATGGACAGAGCTACAGAGCTATCAGCCATGCATTAGGCTATTCACTTTGTGTGGAAGAAGTGGCCTGGAGTAAGGATATATAGAAATCCTTGGTAGTTGCCAAAGGCCTGCTGTCTGGTTGGAGGTCTGGATGGGAAGGACTTGAAAACCAGAGACAAGGAAATCTGAGGACAAGGGATATAGAAGAATATATTAGAGTACACAAAGCTTATGATGGACCAGTGGTCACCAGAAAGCGACATCAAGGAAGAGGGGCTAACAAAATGTAGACAAAATGCCTCAACCAGTTGGCATTAGCCAGCCTTCTTCACTGGCCAGCCCAGAATTGTCAGGATGGGCACATGAACAGAGGGGCTACTATGGGCCCAACAGCAGTATCCCACTTCCCAGGGCTGATCTAGCTACTGCTGTTTTTGAAAGTCCAACTTCTCAGAAACAGAGACCATCTACAAGAGTCATCCAAAATGGCCCTAGGTCTCAAGAAAAACAACCAGCCACTTCTGAAAGAAAGAAAAACGTTTTTGTGACCTCGGATTAAGCAAGGATTTATTTGATATGATACCAAAAGCATAATCCATAAAAAAATAATTGGACTTTATAAAAATTAAAGCATTCACTTTGGATTGATTAATTGTATAATCAAGATCATGTTTAAAGCATCACATTTGAGAGAATGATTTTTACTTGATCTGGTGTGAGAAACCCACCATGAAGGATTAAGAATTGCATTTTCTGTGCAGAGCCAATGCCCATAAACCTACTTAGGCCCTGGTTGTTGTATGACACCACTTAGCTTAGATTTTCTGATAAAACTACAGACTTATATGCATTCACTACTACTTCATGCTGCATCCATATAGATGAATCAATGTTTCAGAACAAATTACAGCCTTTTTTTTTTTTTTTTTTTTGTACTAAGGATTGAACTCAGGGGCACTGGACAACTAAGCCACATCCCCAGCCCAATTTTGTATTTTATTTAGAGACAGGGTCTCACTGAGTTTCTTAGCACCTCACTGTTGCTGAGGCTGGCTTTGAACTTGTAATCCTCCTGCCTCAGCCTCCTGAGCTGCAGGGATTACAGGGGTGCACCACTGTGCCTGGCAAATTATAGCCATTCTTAGTGATCAAGAATATCGTTTTCAGATTATGTATGATTAAAAGGGGGACTTTTAGAAAAAAAGTCTAAAACAGAGATAGGCAAGACAATAAATGCATATCTTTAATTACTATACTAGAATAATTTTTTAAAACAACTAAAGTCTAAAAGACTCACTCAAGAGTTATCTCTTTCCGGCTGGAGTTGTGGCTCAGTAGTGAAGCTCTTGCCTAGCATGTGTGAGGCACTGGGTTTGATTCTCAGCACTGCATCAAAATAAATAAAATAAAGCCCATTGACAACGAAAAAAAAATTTTAAAACGAATTATCTTTTTTTTTTACTTACTACTTTATATAGATTTAGTATATTTTAATAATCTATTAAAAAGCTGATAACAAGGGAAATTATTCTTATCCAATAACAATGCAAATGAATTCTGTCTTATCACACATGTATGAAGACATGAATTGGGTGTCAACCTACTTTATACACAAACAGAGATATAAAAAATTGTGGTATATATGTATAATAAGAATTGTAATGTAAAAAAAAGTACATGTATAAAGATATGAATTGGCATGAACATACTTTATATACAAAGATATGTAAAATTGTGCTCTATATGTGTAATAAGAATTGTAATGCATTCTGCTGTCATGTAATTAAAAAAATAAAATCAATTAAATAAAATAAATAAATAAATAATGAAAATACCACATAAAAGCATGATTTTTAAATAAAATTGCCACATATAGACTGCCAAAAAAATTCTGTCTGATCAAAAAGATAATCCAAATATTATACTTTTATTGTCACTTAGGGCAAGTAAGTTTTGTACTTAATTAAACAATCTTATTCCAGTAATCTTTTTTTCAATTACTATCAATATTTCCATCTCTCCTGTAACTATCTTTGACTTCCTCACTAATGGGTTAGGTAAATTTTAACTCATTTTAAATATACAACTCATTAGTTAGAAAATAGACTACATGCGAGAAGATACAAAGTAAATGGTAAGGAGAAATTTCTTAATTTTATCTATACTTGATGTTATTATATTGACATCTTAAAAATGCAAGAAATTAATTTTTTAAAAAAACCTGCTAGAATTAACAAGAGAATTTGTCAATGTGGTTAGATACAAGATCACTATAAAATATTAGTTATTTTTACAGCAAGCATTCTTAATGTGTAGACCATGGACTCCTTCAGATCCCTGGAGTCTTGTCAGGGATCCACTAGGTTAAAATCATTTTTGTAATAATATTTATCATCCAAAATGCCTCTTAAGGTGTTTGTGGGAGTCAATGGTTATGTAGGGTAAGTGTCTGACACAATTCCCATCAAAGATTTGATGCTCAATAAATATTTGCTCCTTTCCTGGTTCCTTCTCCTTCCTTTAATCTTGCCAAGAAATCCTAGTCTTTGTCACCCTCTTTCTTGCTTCTGAGTAGAGTGAGGAGATGGAGCCAGAGCTGGGGAGCTTGATAGCTGAGGTCCCAGAGGAAGCGCACATGCTGGAGACTCAGGCTAGGATTGAACAAGAGCAAAGAATGAGTTCCTCTAAGCCTTGCGTGGGGGTGCAATGGTACAGACACCAACAGTTCTGGAAAGTGTAGAGGCAGGAAGTGAAAAAAGGGGTGGAGTAGAGGAGAAACAATAGACTGCATGCTTAGTCCACTCTGGTCCAGCTCCCCTTCCAGATGTTAAAAATGAGGAAGTCCATGTGCGAAGGATGCAGAAAAGGGAACACTTGCACGTTGTTGATGGGAATGTAAATTAGTACAGCCCTTAGGGAAATCAAAAAAATTAAATAATGAGCTACAATATGATTCAGCAATCCCACTAATGAGAATAGTGTTTCAAAGAAACATCTGCACACCCTCCCATGTTTGTGGCAGTAATGTTCACAGTAACCAAGAAATGGAAACAAACTAAGCATCTATCAAGTGATGAATAAATGCAGAGAATGTAAAAGGGGTGAGATCCTGTCCTTTGCAACAGCATGGACAGAACCGGAGATCATTATGTTAATTGAAATAAGGCAGGTACAGAAAAGCAAGTACCACATGATCTTATTCATATGTGGAAACTAGAACAGTTGATCTTATTGAAGAGATAACTGGTGGTTCCCAGAGGACAGAGAGAGTAACCAGGAGGATGAGACTGGGAAAAGTTGACTGATCAGTACTAAGTTACAGTTGGATAGAAGCAAGAAGTTCGGGTGTGCTGTTGCACAGTAGGGTGACTATAGGTTAAGATGATATACTGTATATCTCAAAAATCTACCTGAAAGAATTCTGAATATTTTCACCAGGAAGAAATATTAAAGCAAATAAAGATGCTTAGCCTGATTTGAACATTGCCTAATATATGCATGGTACCCCATTTACTATGTAAAATTTTTGCTTTTATGCATCAGTTTTAAAAGACATTTAAAAAATATATTTGAAAACAGTTGCATTTGTACTGATATGGGGGAGCTCAAAGGGGAAGAAAGTAGACACACATTGGAAGAAGAGAGTCTTGATCCCGTGCTCACTACACCTATATATATTTTGTACAGTTTCTCCATCTCAACTCATTCTCCTTTTAATTCTCCTTTAAAGACTCACTTTAGTATGGGGGCAGGAGATGTCTGGTCTTTTGCACTAACTTTCTCCAACCTTCTCTCCCTCCACCATTCACACTCTCCACCCAACGCTCCAGGATTCAGCCCTGACAAAGGTGACTCTGTTGCCTGCAGTCAAGTCCTTTGAACTTTCTATAAGTGACAAGGTTAAGGAGGAAAGAAGGAGAGAGAAGGCAGACGATGTTAGAGGCAGCAGGCTGGGTGGGGGAGGAATTTGGGGCTTTAGTTGGATTCTCTTCTTATATCTGCTTCTTTTTTTTTAATTTTACCTTTTTTGGGCTGGGGATGTGGCTCAAGCGGTAGCGTGCTCACCTGGTATGCGTGCGGCCCGGGTTCGATCCTCAGCACCACATACCAACAAAGATGTTGTGTCCGCCGAGAACTAAAAAATAAATATTAAAAATTCTCTCTCTCTCTCTCTCTCTCTCTCTCTCTCTCTCTCTCTCTCACTCTCTCTTTAAAAAAAAAAATTTTACCTTTTTTTCCTTTAATTTTTATTGTTGGTTGTTCAAAACATTACATAGTTCTTGACATATCATATTTCACACTTTGATTCAAGTGGGTTATGAACTCCCATTTTTACCCCGTATACAGATTGCAGCATCGCATCAGTTACACATCCACTGTTTTACATATTGCTATACTAGTGTCTGTTGTATTCTGCTGCCTTTCCTATCCTCTACTATCCCCCATCCCCTCCCCTCCCATCTTCTCTCTCTACCCCATCTACTGTAATTTATTTCTCCCCCTTGTTTTCTTTGATATAAGGAGAGTAACTAAGAACAGAGTTGGGAGGAAGAGCATGAGAAGAAGATTAACTTTAAACAGGGGTGAGAGGTGGGAGGGAAAAGGAAAGAGAAGGGAAATTGCATGGAAATGGAAGGAGACCCTCATGGTTATACAAAATTACATACAAGAGGAAGTGAGGGGAAAGGGGAAAAAAAACAAGGGGGAGAAATAAATTATATCTGCTTCTACATTGAATCTGTTACAGCATATTGTCTTGGCAAAAGTTTATGAAAAAAGAATCTAGACTTAACACAAATAAGTAGTTGGAAAAGGGACTAGTACTTTAGTAGCCTTTCAAGATAATTGTGGATGGAAATGAGGATGTAACTCAGTGGTAGAGCTCTTGCTTCAAATGTTTGAGGCCATATATGCAATCCCCAGCACTAAAAATAAAAAAGAAAGAAAGAAAAAAGAAATGTCTCTATTTTTCTTTAATACTACCTAAAACTCAAGAAGTGGTAATTTTTTAAAAGTTGCAATATTGACTCTGACACCACATGAAGAAATTTTTAAAATAGACATCTGCTATAGACATTTGCTATCTGTAAATCTTCTTTGGTGTAATGTCTGTTAAGGTCTATGCTCATTTTTTGATTAAGCTGTTTATTGTCTTACTGTTGAGCTTTAAGAGTTTTTTGTGTGTCTTGGATAACAGTCCTTTATCAGATATGTCTTTTGCAAATATTTTCTCCCAGTTTGTGGCTTGTCTTTTCCACTCTCTTGGCGATGTCTTTTGCAGAGCAAATATTTTGAAATTTTATCAATCTTTTCTTTCATTGTGCCTTTGCAGTTGCATCTAAAAAGTCATTTCCAAATACATCCAAGGTCATCTAGGTTTTCTTCTATGTTATTTTCTAAGGTTTTTATAGTGTTGCATTGTATATTTAGATCTGTGACCCATTTCGAGTTCATTTTTGTAAAAAGTGTAAAGTTTGTGTCTAAATTAATTTTTTTCATGTGGATATCCAGTTGTTCCAGCACATCTGTTTTTTTTTTTTTTGGTACCAGGGATTGAACCCAGGAGTGCTTAATCACTGAACCACATCCCAGCTCTTTTTATTTTTTTATTTTTAGACATGTTCTCACTAAGTTGCTTAGGGTCTTGCTAAGTTGTTGAGGCTGACTTTGAACCTGAAATGCCTCTTGCCTCAGCCTCCAGGGTCGCTGGGATGATAGGCATGAGCAACTGCACCCTACATAGCCTTTACTCTTTTGTCAAAGATGGGTCGACTATATTTACATAGGTCTATAGTTGGGCTCTCTATTCCGTTCAATTGATTCATTTTTCTTTTCTTTAACCAATATTACACTATCTTGATTACTGTAGCTTTACCGTAAATCTTGAAATCAAACTGAGTGTCAGTCTTCTAAATTTGTTCTTTTTCTTCAATACTGTGTTGGATTTCTGGGTCTTTTGCCTCTCCTAATAAACTAGTGAATCAGGTTGCCAATGTCCAAAACATAACCTGCTGGGATTTTGGTTGGGATTTTATTGAATTCATAGATAAATGGAGAGCATCTGACATCTTGACAATATTGAATCTATGAACATGGAATATCTCTCCACTTAATTCTTGTTTTGATTTCTTTCTTTTTTTAAGTGACAAATATATTTTTAATTTATCTCAGATAAAAGCTAGTTGGAGACAGTTATTTCAGCCCTTATTTAGTTAAAGCTGTACCCTGAAAAGCCTTGATAAACTGAACTAATAGGTTATCTTCAGTACTTCACATCATGCACAGTATTAGAAGAAAAAAAAATCATATCAGTCCAGGTTAAATGTGGGACATGCAGGCCAATCTAATCTCTTAGCTTGCATATTTTTTCTTTAGCTCTTCTATATTGTTGAAATAGATTCCATGGCATTTTTCTTGGAAGTCCCTTTCAGCTCATTCCTACTTGGCCTTGCCTTTGAGATCCAACATTCCAGGTCTTTCTGCACTTAAGTTGCCTGAAGTTGCTTGTTTGTAGCAGCTATAGAAAAAATAGCTTCTCATGAATGGCTTGGTCTTGGGGTGCTTAACATCTTCTGCAGCTTTCCCAAATATAGACCAAGACATGTTGGAGGGATGGCAGAGATTCCCAGGAATCTGCAGAGAAGGCAAGGAACAGGAAGCAATAGCTTTAAATCTAACCTACAAGTGCCTCTTTGATTTCCATCATCAGTTTTGCATTCTCCTCATAAAAATCTTGTACATATTTTGTTAGATTTATACCTATTTTACCTTGGGAAATGCTAATATAAATGGTATTTTGGGGTGTTTTTTTTTTAATTTCAAATTCCACTTGTTCATTGCTGGTGTAGAGGAGAGTGATTGGTTTTTGTATATTAACTGTGTCTACTGCAACCTTGTTACAATCACTTATTAGTTCCAGGTGATATTTTGGTTGATTCTTTCAGCTTTCTACATTAACAATCGAAGGCAGTTTTATTTTTTCCTTTAATCTGTGTACATTTTATTTCCTATTAACATCTTATTGCATCTTCTTGGACTCCTAGTACAAGGTTGAAAAGCAGTGGTGAGAAGGGGCATATTTGATGCAATCTAATATGATGCTAATATGATACGTATCTAATATGATGCAATCTCTAAGACTTTTATAGATATTCTTTATCAAGTTGAGGAATTTTCCCTCTATTCGTAGTACTGAGAGTTGTTGTTGTTATTGTTGTTTTATTTTATTTATTTTTTTTAAAGAGAGAGAGAGAAAATTTTTTAATATTTATTTTTTCGTTTTCAGCGGACACAACATCCTTGTTTGTATGTGGTGCTGAGGATCGAACCCGGGCCGAACGCATCCCAGGCGAGCGCGCTACCGCTTGAGCCACATCCCCAGCCCTGTTATTGTTGTTTTAAATCATGAATATATGTGGGATTTTGTCAAATACTTTTTTTGAATATTGATATGATCGAATGATTTTTCTTCTTTAGCCTGTTGATATAATGGACTACTTTTTAATTATTTTTTTTTCTTAGTCAGGGTCTCTTTATGTTGCCAAGGCTGGCCTCAAACTCTTGGACTTAATTGATCCTCCTGCCTCAGCCTCCCAAGTAGTAAGGAATATATACATATGTCCCTATGCCTGACTTACACACTACATTGTTTTTCAATTTTTGAACCAGTCTTGCATATTTAGAATAAATCCCTCTTAGTTGTGATATATAATTTCTTTTCTACATTGTTTTATTTAATTTGTTAATATTTTGCGGAGGATTTTTGTAGCCATGTTCATAAGAGATATTGGCCTAGAGTTTTCTTTTCTTGTAATATCTTCATCTGGTTTTTGTATTGGTTAATGTCATCCTCATAGAATGAGTTAGAAAGTATTTACTCTCTATCTTCTGAAAGATTGTAGATAATTGGAATAGTTTCTTCTTTAATGCTCAGTAGAATTCAGGAGTAAACACACCTGGACTTTCTGCTTTGGAATATAATTGATTATTTGTTCAATTTCTTTAATAAATATAGTCCTATTCAGATTTTCTATTTCTTTTCATGTGAGTTTTGACAGATTGTGTCTTTCACAGAATTGATCAGTTCTTCTGGGCATAAAGAGTATTTCTTTTCTTTCTTTTTTTTTTTTTTTTTGGTACCGGGGATCGAACTCAAGTGCACTTGACCACTGAGCCACATCCCCAGCCCTATCTTGTATTTTATTTAGTAACAGAGTCTCACTGAGTTGCTTAGCACCTTGCTTTTTGCTGAGGCTGGCTTTGAACTCAGGATCCCCCTACCTCAGCCTCCCAAGCCTCTGGGATTACAGGCATGTGTTGCTGTGCCCGGCTACTCATAGTATTTCTTGATTATCTTTTTAATGTCCATGGAATCTGTAGTAATGTCTCCTTTTTTATTTCTGATATTATTTGTTTCTTCTCTTTTTTTCTCCCTTCAGCTCTTAGAAACTTACAATTTGTATTGATCTTTTCAGAAAACTAGCTTTTGACTTCATTGATTTTCTTCCTATTGATTTCCCATTTTAAAATTCATTGTTTTGGCTTTAATTTTTTACTTATTTTCTTCTGGTTACTTGATATTCAATGTGCTTCTTTTTGCTAGTTTCCTAAGGCAGAAACTTAAATGATTGATTTTAGATCTATCTTCTTTTCTTTTCTGTGCATTCAATTATACAAATGACCTTTTAATCACTGCTTTCCCAGTATCCCACATGTTTTGATAAGTTGTCTTCCCATTTTCATTTAGTCCAAAATACTTTTTTCATTTCTCAAGATTTTTCTTTGATCCTTATGTTATTTAGATGTGTGCTATTTAATCTCCAAATATTTTGAGATTTTTTTTCTGTCTTCCTGTTTTTGATTTCTAGTTTAATTCTTGTGATCAGAGAGTAGACATCATATGATTTCAATTCTTTAAATCTGGTGAGTTTTATTTAGGGGTGAGATTTTTTTTGTCTCAGCAACAAAATACTATTGAACTGTATCAGTGAAAGCAGGCATCTCTATTTAAACTTGATTTTAATGGAAATACTTCATCATTTTACTGTGTCATAAATTGTTTGCTGTTGGATTTTTAAATTTTCTTCTGTTTTTATTCAGGTTTTTAAAATCCATAAGTAGATCATGAATTTTATGAAATATATTTCTGGAATCTACTGTCACATTGGCTTATTTTTCTCCTTGGATTTGTTGAAGTGGGAAATTATGGTAATAGAATTTTGGATGCTGAACTATCCCTGTGTACCCAGAATAAATCCTACTTTGCTCGTGCACAAATAAGGAGTCTTTCAATGCCTTCTTTTGATGCACTCATGTTTTCTATTTACCAGTTTTTCAATTAGAATCTTTGCACAATAATTCAATTATAAAATCAGACCATCGTTTTCTCTTCGAACTCTTTTTCCAGCTTTGGTATTGAAGACATGCTAGTTTAATTAAATAAATCAGTGAGCTGCCATCTTTTACCTATGTCTTAGAATGGCTTAATTGATTTTGGAATTACCTGTTGTTTTACTTAAAAGAGCAACAGAACTCAGCTGTAAAACTAGGCAACTACCTAGGCCTCCTGTGTTTTTGCTTTGTTTTCTTTTTTTTTATGAGTAATATATGCAAATGATGCCAAGTGTAAAAGATACAAGAAATTCACCATGAAAAACAGAATTGGGGAGAGGCCACTTGGGTACCTTGCAGACTAACATCTGCTGCAAATGGGATACTATTTTCCTAACAATAGGATTTAGGGTGAATTTGGGGTTTTTCTGACTAGTTTCATCTGTGGAGGACCTTGTGCACATTTCTCATATTTCTGTTAGGATTACTAAGTTACTGTCCATGTGAATGTGAGAGGTGGAAGAGTGTCCCCTTCCCCTGGCCTCTACCTGTACACTAGTAACAACTGGCATTATCTGCCTTGAAGCAGGGTATCTTTTCTTCTACTAGTATCTGTGAAATTACTACCTCTTTAGCTTGCATGTAGGGTAAAATCTTAGCCCCTTCAAAGGTAACCTGAAATTCTTTATATTTTTTATATAGCCTATTTTTAAAATTGCTTCTTTTCCACTTTAGAAAAAGTGCAAAAGGGGCTGGGGATGTGGCTCAAGCGGTAGCGCGCTCGCCTGGCATGCGTGCGGCCTGGATTCGATCCTCAGCACCACATACCAACAAAGATGTTGTGTCCGCCGAGAACTGAAAAATAAATGTTAAAAATTCTCTCTCTCTCTCTCTCTCTCTCTCTCTCTCTCTCTCTCTCTCTCTCTCTCTCTCTCTCTCTCTCTTAAAAAAAAAAAGAAAAGAAAAAGTGCAAAAGGAATATATAAGGCTAGAGAAGTTTGTGTGTATGTAGCCATGAGTTCTTCTGGGGTTCTTGTTGCTTGAATATGACAGATGGTTCTCTCAATTACCTGTCTCCCAGTTCTCTGTAAAAAAAGAAATTTATTATCACGATTATCAGTAATAATTAATCTAAGTGGTTGAAGCTGTCCTAAAATGATTATGACAAGGAAATAGGTATTCAAGGAAAGAAATAGAAGATGCTTTTGTTAATCAAGAAAAAAGAGAGTAGCTTTTTTTCCTTAGTGTTTGGTTGTTCCAGAATACAAAAGTGAAGGAAAACATCTGAATGGATAGAACGTTGTACAAGGTTTATATAAATGAAATATATTTCCCTTGGACTAATGTCTGCAAATGACGACACTGAAAAGAAGCAATGAAATTTGTTAAAACTCTGGCAACATTGGTTTAATTTTGATGAGTTTATTCATAATGTTTTAAAGTATGCAAATCCTTTCCAGTGTTAATATATTACATTAATGCAAGACTAGAATTCTTTTCTCTCTGTTAAATAACACATTGATCTTGGAGTGTTCAGCCTGCTCTGAAAAAGAAGTTGCAAAAATTCTTCTTTATCTTCTAGAGAGCCTGCACAGTTATCAGAAATTCTGGACCTCATCATAATAATGTTCTGTGCTTTCTGTTGAATTGGTTATGCCCTCAAATATTAAATAAGCAAAAAATACTTGCTGATGAATGCATCAATGTTCCTTACAACTGTATTACTTCCTTCATTGTTTATTCTTTTTGCACTGTCAACACTATATACCAATTACACCAGGCATCCATGCATTCATGCTTCATCCTAACCCAATGATCATGCCAGGCATGGTCGCACACACCTGTAATCCCAGCAGCTCAGAGGGCAGAGGCAGGAGGATCACGAGTTCAAAGCCAGACTCAAAAAAATCGAGGTGCTAAGCAACTCAGTGAGACCCTATCTCTAAAATATAAAATAGGGCTGGGGATGTGGCTCAGTGGTTGAGTCCTGCTGAGTTCAATCCTCAGTACCAAAATAAAAAGAACTCAAATGATTGATTTTCTCAGATAAATTTTTAAACTTTTCTCTCCCCAAATCAGGTCCTAAATTCAGAAAAATAAAAATTCAAAGATGTCTTTTATGGATTCTCTCAGAAGACCACTGGACAAGCAAAAATATTTTTTCTTTTACTTTAAAGAAAGAAGGGTGCTTTAAAAAGAGTTTTGTTTACTGTGTTCCATGTTCTTAAGTATCTCAGTGCTATTTTAAGAACTTCATGATAAGAGCTGTCTGAGCAAAAGGAATTCATCCATCCCTAGGATAATTACATGTTAGCAAAATCCAAATCATTTAAAATAATTTCAGAGGTCACATATGCCACGTGATAGATTGGAAAACACTGGAGATTTGTCGGTGCCTTCAATGGTCATAAAATGTTCTTACTCTTTGGGAAACAGCAATCAAATTCTCCTAAAATAGTTCTGTATTACACTTCAATGGATAACCTACTCTCCTCCATTATGACATTGCTGGTTATGGTAATAAATCCACAGTAGCCATTCAACCTTACATGTAGCATCTGTTTCCCTCTGATATTTGCCTGAAGAGCTTGCCATAAGGCATATGGCTTTAAAAAAAAAGAGTATCTTCATCAACGAGGGGCAGGCTCAAAGCCTCATGAATGACTCTAAATATTTTTCATGTTTTATTACTGCACTACAGTTATACATTACAGTGGGGTTCGTCTTGACATAAGCATACATGAGTGGAATATATTTTGTTCCACTGAAGTCCCCAGTACTTCCTCTTTCCTCCTCTTCTCCCTTCCCTCGTTCCTCTTTCTCTATACAGTTACTTCAAGGAACCAACCCACAAGGATGGGCTCCTAAGTAGATATTGATTGGACAATAGTCAGTTCAATTAGCAGAGTGATTCAGGATTTCTAGTACTCTTCTAGTCCATAGCAAAAGGACTTCATGAAACCTGAATGTTAACCCAACATCCAGCAGAACAAAAATAAATTAAGTAGGATTGCATAAGATAATGAGGAAATAAAGGTGCAAAATGATTCTCATTGGAGGACTTGAAGGGGAGCCTTTCCTCAGTCATTCATTTAAATATAATTGGTATTATTTTAGTATTTTATTTTTGTAGTTTTTATAATATAGCCCTTTCTCTTTCCTCTTAATCAGGTTGTAGTATTTAATTTAGTAAAATATTCTTTAAACACTTATGTTCTTGTTAATTCAGGGGAAAATACTCCTAAGTCTCTATACTTTAAATGACAATAAAACTGTTTTCATAGATTTGATAAGATTATGTCCTCCTTTTTACCAAGATATAGTTTGAAAACCTAGTTGTGCAACAGAATTATTTGAATTTCCTGGAACATCATGTTTGAGAAACGTTTTATTTAGTTAGGCATTTCAAGTCCATTTTTAAGAAGCAAGCTACTCACAAAGCTATCCTAGAAAATTGATCTGGTACCTGTTGTGTGTAAGGAAGGCTATTTCCTGAGAATCCAGGGACTTCAGCAGATTCAGGGACCTTTAAAATAAGTATTGAGAAAACAATACTTATTATGCACATGGATAGACACCATTGGCGAAAACTGGTGGAAATAAATTGAACCTGGAGGCACTTAACTATTAAGCCACATTCCCAACTCTTTTTTTTTTTTTAATTTTGAGACAGGGTCTTGCTAAGTTGCTTAGGGCCTTGCTAAATTGCTGAGGCTGGCTTCAAACTTGTGACCTCCTGATCAGCCTCCTGAATCACTGGGTTTATACAAGCATGATACCACATCCAGTGAGTTACATAAATCTTAAACTCACTTGGAAAAATGCAATGCATAAGGTTGAAAATCAGAGCCATGCAGAGAGACACAAAATTAAAATATTCAATAGGTCATATTTGGATCACTCAGCTGAGGTGTTTTTTCTAAATATCAGACTTCTAGGTACCTACAATTCTTTTGCTCCTCTCAGGCACAGTGATGGTCTTTCTGAAGGTGGGTACCTTGCTGTACTCAGTAGCAACCACTGCTCATGTAAGAGAATCAATGAGAGCCCCTGATAATGAGCCTGTCCATGTGCAACCTTGACAGGGACAGCACCATTTCCTCCTAGAGAGTCAATTCCTCCTTGGTCCTCTGATGACATCACTTTTCCAGACTGAGAAGCTTTCTTGACATTCCTCCTTCTTTCTACAAATCCTCAACCCAACTCCAACCCCAGATTACTGACTGGATGCTAATGTGGTACCCTTGAAAGACATGAGACCACCAGAGGATTCATGTTCCTTGTGTGCTTGGCCTATTAGGTTCCAATATTTGGTGCCCACAGAACCAGCTGCTATTCCTTGCAGAATCCCTCACATGCTGCACTGTGCTCTCTAGATCCCATCAGCCTAGCATCTCCTCTGAGCACTTCCTGCCAAGAATTCCTGCCAAGATCAGCACAGTGGTTTTCATGGTGATTTTGATTAGGAGGGAGAGGTGAAGGGATGCTACCTCCTAAGAGCTAAATCCTGCCCTCCCCATACCTTCCATATGACCTTATCCTCTTTGATTTTAATTAACACTGATTGATACTCTCCTATATGTCAGGCCATTTTCTGGGTGTAGGTAATATAGCAATTGATAGCTAAATTAATTAAGAGAGAGTAGGTGCCGCAGTCTGGCTGGGCACAAAATCACGAGCCACTCAAGCAGGAACAAACTTTATTATTTGAAAATGCCGCCAATGCCCCATACGCCCCCGGGAACAATCCCGATCGACCCACGCGGTGTTCTCCCGGAACCCCACAGCAAGTTCCTCCCCCGGAATTCCCTCCTATTATACTTCCCCAACCAATGGGAACTCTCCAGGAGTCCCATAGCAGGCCAAGGTGAACAGCAGGAGTCCAATATCCATATGAATGCAGATCTTAACATAATCATATCATCTCAATGGCTAGCTGGCGTCACCTTTCAACCAAAAATGCCATGCATCATATTACTTGGCTGTGGCTCTTAGCATGTCCCCTCTTCTGTTTAATTAAGCAACAAGCAATGTGGCTAGGGACCGTGCCTGTTAGGTTTGTCCAATTCAACATATGGTTCTTACTCGTCATCGGAAAACTGACCTCTAGGCGTCAGCCTCCTGTCTTAGGTTGATACCACTGCAATTGGATCATACCCGTCACTGACTACCGGTCCAGCATATAGCCATACCTGTGGATAGGCCTATGACCAGTGGGGGGGTGAGGTTCTTTGCCTTACCTCTGTTGGCCCCCAAAATTAGACCATCACTAGTAGAAGGGAGGAGGATACAGAAATGCCACGATATCAAATCAATTGACGGTTCTTTAGGAAAAATTGCAACACTGGTGACACATCAGCAAAGATACGCCAGCACTACCATAATTCGCTGCATCAACAGATAGAGCACAATGCATACAAGTGATACATAGTCCAGGCAAGTTTTGTAAGCAGTTCAAAGCGGAGGAATCTATCAATATGTCCATTTCCTCCCAAAACAAATCGACTCAGTGATTGAGCATTACTTGTTGAGTTATTATTCACTGATGCATCAGTTTATACAGTTTGTTGTGATAACTATCGAAGAAACTGTAGTTTGGTTTCATCTTGTCTTCACCGGCACTGGGATGAAGATAGGAATTCTGACAATGATGCTAAAAAAAAATTATGTAACATTCCAACAGGTACTAAGAAAACAATTTTTTGAATGATTTACATTATCCTGAACAGAATTATTAAATATAATGAAAAGGAAAGGTGAAAGTAAACAAACAGATCTGTTAACCTGCTTATTTGTACACATATTAAAACAATCCTCAACAGCTGTTTACCCAATTTAAATTAAACCATTAAAATCACATGAATAATAAAAAAATTCTGATCCATTTATTCATGAGTGCTCCTCATATATGATATATGGACATACGCACATACAGACATACAACACAAAACAGAAGTGTGCACACGTAACATACAACACATAAGACAATAGTAAAGGCCTTGTAGCTTTACCTAGGTGAAATCTCCATTTCAATGTTTAAAAACTCCACAGTCAAAAAATAAAACTGATCAGAAAAACATTAACCTAGGTCTGTATGAGCTCAAAAATAAAATAGAACTTTATGATGTGGGAAAAAGCAATAATAAAATAGATATTGAAAAAAGCATCCTGGTTAATCACTGTCGCAGATGTAAGAATAGCCAAGCTGGAGCTCTGGATAGCAGCTGTTATGGATTTGAGTCAAATCATCTTCTTTTTGGTCTGTAGAAATTGTTTTGGTTAACCTCTCTGGAATCCAAATCGGCTGCTGTTCTCCCTGTGGAAAAACACAAACAGAGCCCCGACTCCAGACAATCACTGGGTCAGGACCTTTCCATTGTCCTGTTAGAATATCCTTCCAAAGTACCTTAGGCTTATGTACATTTTTTGGATACAAATGTCTTTCCGCAGCACTAAGCCCTGATGAATCCAAATTTAAAAAGTTTAGAGTAAAAAGGGTTATTTTAAGTTTATCTTTGGGGGATATATACCCCTTTGCAATTTCCTCCTTTTGTTTTAATAAGTACATTTTAATAGTTTGATGAGCTCTTTCAACTATGCCTTGTCCTTGTGGATTGTATGGAATTCCTGTTATGTGAGTAATGCCAAATGATGAGCAAAATTGTTTAAAAGAGGTAGAAGCATAACCAGGACCATTATCTGTTTTTAACTGTTTTGGAACGCCCACAGTGGCAAAATTTTGTAAGCAATGAGCTATAACATCTTTAGTTTTTTCTCCAGCATGAAGGGAGCCCATCAAAAATCCGGAAGAAGTATCAACTCTAACATGCAAATATTTTAATTTTCCAAATTCTGGCAAGTGTGTGACGTCCATTTGCCAAATATGGTTAGGTATCAGTCAGTCCTCTAGGATTGACTCCAAGGTTAACTTGTGGTAAAAATGTCACACAATTTTGACATTGTTTTATTATATGTCTGGCTTGTTCTTTAGTTATTTTAAAATGCTTTTGTAAAGTATTGGCATTGGCATGGAACCTTTTATGAAAGTTTATAGCTTCTTCTATTGTGGAGAAAATATGTATGTCATGTGTAGATTTATCTGCTAATTCATTGCCCAAACTAAGGGCTCCAGGCAATCCTGTATGTGCCCTGATATATCCTATAAAGAATGGATCTTTTCTGTCCCAGATTAGACTTTGTATAGTGGAAAACAAAGAGAAAACAGTAGAAGAAGGGGAAATCCTACCAGCATCTTCAAGGGATACTATAGCATTAACTACATACTGACTATCAGAAAATAAATTAGATACAGAATCTTTAAACATCATAAAAGCTTGTAATACTGCATTAAGCTCTACCTTTTGAGCTGATTGTTTGGGTACTAAAAATGTAAAAGTTTGATCAGGGGTAACTACTGCTGCTGTACCATTATTTGACCCATCAGTGAATATATTTGGAGCATTCATGATAGGGGTTTTTCTTGTCATTTTTGGAAAAAATTACAGGATGCTTAGACCAAAAAGACAATAAAGGATTAGATGGTGATTATCAAATGAAACATTAGATTTATACATGATTATTGCCCAAGTATTTAACTCATTAGCTAACTCATCAATTTGATCCATAGTATATGGAGTAATAATTTTATTGGGAGAAATCCCAAATACTCCCTTTGCTGCTTTTATTCCTTTGAGTATTAATTATCCTACAGCCTCAGGATATCTAGCAAGAATAGTGTTAGGAGAATAAGATAAATGTATCCACAATAATGGACCTTCTTGCCAAAATACTCCTGTAGGAATATTTTTTGTTGGTAGTACAATAAATAATAAAGGCAAACTTATATCAATTCTATCCAAATGCATATTTTCCATATATGTTTCAATGATTTTTAATGCCTTTCTTGCTTCAGGAGTTAACATGCGGGGTGAATTTGGATCTGATGGACCTTTTAGAATATCAAATAAAGGTCTCAACTCTCCTGTTGGTATGCCTAGATAAGGCCTTATCCAATTTATGTCTCCCAATAACTTTTGAAAGTCGTCAAGTGATTTGAGTTGATCTACTCGTATTTGAATTTTTGGTGGACGGACCATGGTTGAGGATAATAGAACTCCTAAATAATTAATTGGAATTTTAATTGTATTTTATCTATTGCTATCTCTAGATTATAATTTTTTAATAAATTTGTAAGTGTGGCATAACATTCTAGCAATGTGTTTTTATCTTTATGTGCCAATAACACATCATCCATATAGTGAAATATTTGTAGTTCAGGATTTTGATTTCTAAGTGGCTGGATTGCTTTGTTAACATAAATTTAACACATAGTTGGACTATTAGCCATCCCTTGAGGGAGTACTTTCCATTCATATCTCTGATCAGGACCTTCATGATTTAGTGCAGGGATAGTAAATGCAAAATGTGGACTATCCTCGGGATGAATTGGAATTGAAAAAAAAAAATCTTTAATATCTATAGCTAAAACATACTAGGTTTTTGGTAAAGCAGACAATTGCAGAATCCCTGATTGAGCAGGTCCCATAATAACCATCTCATTATTAATGGCTCTTAAATCTTGCAATAATCTCCATTTACCAGATTTCTTTTTGATGACAAAAATGGGAGTATTATGGGGAGATACGGAAGGTTGTATATGTCCCTCCACTAACTGTTGTTTGACCAGGTCATGGGCTACTTGTATCTTTTCTTTAGTCAGGGGCCACTGAGGAACCCACACTGGTCTTTCTGATTTCCAAGTAATTTTGATTGTCTCAGTGGCCCTTTCTGAAAACCCAATCCATGTCTATTTATTTCTTGATCTATTTGAATTGGTGCTGTCAAAACTTGTTCTTGTTCTCTTAATCTTTTTTCTTTCCTAAAGCCTTGTCTAGCCCTAGTAGTGGGTGAGTTAGGATTGATGTTATTTGTTAATGTCAAACCTAATTGATCTAGGACATCTCATCCCCATAAATTTATAGGAAGATGATCCAATACATAGGGCTGTATAGTTCCTTCACATCCTTCAGGATCCTTCCAATCTAATACCATTGCACTTTATGGGGATTAGTTGCCACTCCCAGGCCTCGAAGCATTTGAGTGGCTTGTTGTAATGGCCAATGTTTTGGCCATTCTTGACGAGATATGATGCTAAGGTCAGCACCTGTGTCCAGTAGCCCATTAAATTCATGTCCTTGAATATTTAGTTTTAGCATGGGGCGAGAATCTAAATTTAAAGACAGCATAGCCCAATCTACACCTGTGGAGCCTAATCCCTTGGAACCTCTTTCTACATTACAACTGGAAAATTTATCATGCAGGCTGGGTATTATTAATAACTGTGCTATTCTATCTCCTGGTGAAATTACTGATATACCTCTTGGAGAACTAGCTATAATTTTTATTTCAACCTCATAATCGGGATCAATTACCCCAGAACTTATCATAAGTCCTTTTAGTGTAGAAGAACTGCGTCCCAATAATAAGCCTACTGTTCCTTTGGGAAGAGGTCCTTTTACTCCTGTGGGAATGATTTGAACTCCCATCTCTGGAGTTAGTACTGCTCTGGCAGAGGCGCAGATGTCCAACCCTGCGCTCCCTCTAGTTTGTCTGATGAGGGATTTAATGGATAAAATGTCCTGGGCACTACCTTGATGGTGCTGCTGGGTTCTTCCATTGCCCCGTATATTTGTGGTTTTGGGCCCCAGAGCATTGGGCCCTCCAGTCCATTTTTTGGCAATGGAGCCTGATGCCTTTCTCCACGATATCGTGGGTAAACACTTGGTCCTTGTCCGTTTTTTGATAATGGAATACCCTCTATGGTGGTTTGAGAACGGCATTCATTAGCCCAATGTCTCCCTCTATGGCATCGTGGGCAAATACCCGGTATTCTATTCCTTTGATGCCTAGCTTTGTTAAACCCTCCTCCTATGGGGCAACTCCTTTTAAAATGTCCTGTTTGATCACAATTATAGCATGTTTTTGGCCTGGCATCTAAAGCCTGTTGTACTGCTGCTAAGACTTGCCCTTGTTCATTAATGTCTCTACATAATTTAATATATGTGTTTAAATCTTCATGTCTCCATGGTCTAATGACCTCTCTGCAGCAACAATTTGCTTGGTCATAAGCCAGTTGTTTTATAAATGGCATTGCCTGTTATGTATCTCCAAATATTCTAGAAGCTGTTTGAATAAGCCTATCTACAAATTCAGCGTAAGGTTCATTAGTTCCTTGCATTACCTTAGATAATTGTCCTTGTAAATCTCCATGCCCCTGTAAAGTTTTCCATACCCTAACCGCATCTACAGCAATTTGTGTGTATACGCCAGGATCATATTCAATTTGTTGCCGTTGACCCTCATAAGGTCCTTTTCCTAATAACATATCTAAATTTCTTTGAGGGTAACCGGCTGCTGCATTTCGCCTAGCTGTCTCCATGCAAAATTCCTCATTGGCAACCTTCCATAACAAATATTGTCCTCCATTTAGCACAGATCAACACATGTTAGCCCAATCTGCTGGTGTCATGTCTAAGTTGGTAATGGATTCGACCATGCTCACAGTGTAGGGTGCTTGCGGCCCATAGGTTGTTACAGCCTCCTTTAATTGCTTCACTATTTTGAAATCTAAAGCACAGTGAATTTGTTGCCCTCCTGCCTGCTCAAGTACAGGGCATGCTAATCTTTGGGGTCCTGCCTCAGGATTCCATCCATCAACTACGGGAGTTGAGGGCCGCTCAGCTGTAGATGGAGCTCTTGGTTGAATTATGCCCTCTGGTGATAGAACGGAGTTAGTAGCAGCCTCCTGTTATAATTCCCCGCCTGATGGTTGTTTTTCCTCTAAGTTTTCTTTCTTCAAATTTTCCTCTGTCTGACTAGCTCCAGAGACCTTCTCTTTTGCTTGATCTAACATGTTTTCTACCATAGTCTGGACCTCTAACAATTTACTTAACAGTCTTTCAGTTTGTTTTTTACTAGTTTCTAATCTACTATAAAGGTAACACAACCCAATAAGATAGGATAAAACAAAGCCGAAGCAGAATGAAACAAAAACGGAACAAAGAATAGTTGTATCAATTTTCTCTTTCTCAGGGCCGAACAACTTCAAACCTTGAGCCAACCATTTTTCCCAGTTTGCCTGAGAAAATTCTAGGGATAGGCAGCTTGAAACAAAAACAAAATAAATCAAAACAAGAACACATTGTTTTTTGAAATGGTCACCCATTCTGTCGCCTTCCCTCAGGGGCGAGCAATTTTACTCACCTCCAAGCTTCAGGCATCCCCCGCACGGGCCACCAATTGCCGCAGTCTGGCTGGGCACAAAATCACGAGCCACTCAAGCAGGAACAAACTTTATTATTTGAAAATGCCACCAATGCCCCGTACGCCCCCGGGAACAATCCCGATCGACCCACGTGGCGTTCTCCCGGAACCCCACAGCAAGTTCCTCCCCCGGAATTCCCTCCTACTGGCAAAGAACCTCACCCCCCCATTGGTGCATAGGCCTATCCACAGGTATGGCTATATGCTGGACCGGTAGTCAGTGATGGGTATGATCCAATTGCAGTGGTATCAACCTAAGACAGGAGGCTGACGCCTAGAGGTCAGTTTTCCGATGACGAGTAAGAACCATATGTTGAATTGGACAAACCTAACAGGCACGGTCCCTAGCCACATTGCTTGTTGCTTAATTAAACAGAAGAGGGGACATGCTAAGAGCCACAGCCAAGTAATATGATGCATGGCATTTTTGGTTGAAAGGTGACGCCAGCTAGCCATTGAGATGATATGATTATGTTAAGATCTGCATTCATATGGATATTGGACTCCTGCTGTTCACCTTGGCCTGCTATGGGACTCCTGGAGAGTTCCCATTGGTTGGGGAAGTATAATAGGAGGGAATTCCGGGGGAGGAACTTGCTGTGGGGTTCCGGGAGAACGCCGCGTGGGTCGATCGGGATTGTTCCCGGGGGCGTATGGGGCATTGGCGGCATTTTCAAATAATAAAGTTTGTTCCTGCTTGAGTGGCTCGTGATTTTGTGCCCAGCCAGACTGCGGCAGGTAGGAACTATGAACTTGTTCTTAATAACTGATGCTTCCCTGGATGTGCTATGAAATGGTGGAGTATATTTTTCTATTCCTTGAATTCGAGTTAAGCTGCAATCTACTTTGGTCAATAGAATGTAGCAGAAATGATGCTTTTGCTCTAAAAGCCTAAGACTCTGGAGTCCTTGCATTCTTCTAATCACTCTTGGAACTCTGCCCAGCCACTACATGATAAGCCCAATGTGGCCCAGTCATCCCCATTGTCCCATCCCATAGTCAACCAAATATCAGAGAAGTCAACCCTCATCCAAACAATCCTTTAATGACCAGACACATGAATAAACTCAGCCAAGATGAGCCTAACCTGATCATACCAGAAGACTACCCAGCCAACCTATAGACTCATGAACTATAATAAATATTTTATTGTATCAGCACTGAACTTTGAGATGGTTTGTCACACAGCAATATCTGACTATTGCTACACCTAGGAATATTATCTACTTTCAAGAACTCTGGAATCTTCAGAGAAATTAAACAATCGTCTCTCCTGATCATCCTAAGTTTGCATAGCTTCTAAGTGACAAAAGATGTGAATTCAAATCTATATGAGAAGAAAATGCTCTTTTACAATAATATAGGACTTTCCAAGGCCTCCCTTAGTTTCTCTGCTCTGCCATTTTTAGGTTGCTAAAAATCAGATAACACAAAACACATAAAGTCTCTCAAAAATAGCATATAGTATTTGGTTTTGTTTATATGAAATTCTAAAACAGACAAAACCAATCAAAAGTGAAATAAAACAGATTATTACTTGCCTGGGGGAGGGGAGGCAGTTAGACTGCAAAGGGAAATGAGGAAACTTTGGGGGCTGATGGAAATGTCCTATATCTTGATTGGAGTAGTTATTAACTAGGTGTTTCTATTTGTCAAAAGTCATCTCTGCACTTTAAATAGGTACATTTTGCTGTGTAAAACAGTTATTCCTCAATAAAATTGATTTTAAAAGTTGGGGGGGAAAAACCTCAGAAACTCTTATTGTATTTTTAAGGTTAAGGAGAAAAAATTCAGGATGACAGTGTTTCCAGTCTCCTGGGGCTTATTCATCTCCCAGATAGGTCTTGGTAGGGGTCTCTGGGAAAGAAGCCCTCTCCACTTCCATTTCCATGGCCCCACTGGGAAGGAAGCATCTCAGTAACTCCTAGCTGTCCTGGCTCAGGTTGACCTAACAGACCCACGGGTAGGGTTTCTGGAAGACATTGTCATTCCACTTGCCATCTAGGTAAGTTGGCACAATCCTTGCCTCCACCCAGCCTGTGCCCATGCCAATCATCTGGCTGGTTTGGCATCCAGTTCCTGAGGGGAGAGAACAACAGCAAGCCAGGAAGGATGGGCGGAGAAGGATTCAGGTCTGGGAAGAAGGCATCTAGGTCAGATTCCTGAGGAGCAGAGCTGGTTAAGGACATGGGACACAGAAAACCAGGGGGTACTCCCTTGAAGTTGGTGCCATAGTTGGTCCTGTCTGTCCATTTCTGGACTCTTTCAAGGACACTAAGGCCTATTCAGGTATAGGAGGAGGCTTTAAGTCCCTGGAAAAATCCTGGGGTGACAGAAAGGCAATGGTGATTTTTACTCATCCAAGCCAACTTCATAGACTAGGTACTGAACTTTAAGTATTAAGTCCATTGAGGCATTTCACATATTTATTCCAATGCTCAGGACAATTAAATTTCTGAGGGCATGGTTCAGATGGAAATAGTTACTAAGGCTCAGGGGTGGTTCCAATGTATAGTCAAGGTTGTTAACCATTTCCCTAAATGAGACATATCTTGGGAACTAAAGACAAGAGGCTTCTACCTGATCCTCCCTAGAATTGATAACCACCAGGTGGGCATTCTCCAGCTGGTAGTACTTGTCAGCCTCCCTCCAGGACATCCCAAATTGAGAGATCCACTAGCAGCTGCCCTCATGCTCCAGCCAGTTAAGGGGGCAGCAGGACTTTTTTTTTAAAGAGAGAAGAGGAGAGAGAGAGAGAGAGAGAGAGAGAGAGAGAGAGAGAGAGAGAGAGGGAGGGAGAGAATTTTAATATTTATTTTTCAGTTCTCGGCGGACACAACATCTTTGTTTTGCATGTGGTGCTGAGGATCAAACCCGGGCCGCACACATGCCAGGCAAGCGCGCTACTGCTCGAGCCACATCCCCAGCCCCAGCAGGACTTTTCAAAGCCTGAGGAGAAGAAAGAAGAAGAGGTTGAGAAGCTGCCCAGAGGGCCACGGGCAGGAAAATGGTGACAGCCACACCCAAATCCTCCTCACCTTTGCACTTGAGATTGGTCAGTTGGGAAGTTAAGAATTTTGGTTACTTTGGTTCTTAATTTTAAGTCTATTGATGTGGTGAATAACATTTATTGATTTCCATATATTGAACCAGCCTTGCATCCCAGGGATGAATCCTACTTGATCATGATGCACAATTTTTTTGATATGTTTTTGAATCCAATTCGCCAGAATTTTATTGAGGATTTTTGCATCTAGGTTCATGAGAGATATTGGTCTGTAGTTTTCTTTCTTTGGAGTGTCTTTGTCTGGTTTAGGAATCAGGGTGATGTTGGCCTCGTAGAATGAATTTGGAAGTTTTCCCTCTTTTTCTATTTCCTGAAATAGCTTGAAAAGTATTGGTATTAGTTCCTCTTTAAAGGTTTTGTAAAACTCTGCTGTATACCCATCTGGTCCTGGGCTTTTCTTAGTTGGTAGTCTTTTGATGGTTTCTTCTATTTCTTCAATTGATATTGGTCTGTTTAGGTTGTCTATATCCTCCTGACTCAATCTGGGCAGATCATATGACTTAAGAAATTTATCAATGCCTTCACTATCTTCTATTTTATTGGAGTATAAGGATTCAAAATAATTTCTGATTATCATCTGTATTTCTGAAGTGTCTGTTGTGATGTTGCATTTTTCATCCTGTATGCTAGTAATTTGAGTTCTCTCTCTTCTTCTCTTTGTTAGCATGGCTAAGGATCTATCGATTTTATTTATTTTTTCAAAGAACCAACTTATAGTTTTGTCAATTTTTTCAATTGTTTCTTTTGTTTCAATTTCATTAATTTCAGCTCTGATTTTAATTATTTCTTGCCTTCTACTTCTTTTGCTATTGTTTTGCTCTTCTTTTTCTAGGATTTTGAGATGAAGTATGAGATCATTTATTTGTTGGTTTTTTCTTTTTTTGAGGAATGACCACCAGGCGATGAATTTTCCTCTTAAAACTGCTTTCAATGTGTCCCATAGATTCCGATATGTTGTGTCTGTGTTTTCATTTATCTCTAAGAATTTTTTAATTTCCTCCTTGATGTCTTCTATAACCCATTGATCATTCAGTAACCTATTGTTCATTCTCCAAGTGATGCATGATTTTTCCTTCCTTCTTTTATCGTTCATTTTCAGTTTCATTCCATTATGATCAGATAAGATGCATGGTATTATCTCTACTCCTTTATATTGTCTAAGAGTTGCCCTGTGACATAATATATGATCTATTTTTGAGAAGGATCCATGTGCTGCTGAGAAAAAAGTGTAACTGCTTGATGTTGGGTGGTATATTCTATATATGTCAAATAAGTCTAGGTTATTAATTGTGTTATTGAGTTCTATAGTTTCCTTATTCAACTTTTGTTTGGAAGATCTGTCCAGTGGTGAGAGAGGTGTGTTGAAGTCTCCCATGATTATTGTATGGTGGTCTATTAGACTCTTGAACTTGAGAAGAGTTTGCTTGATGAACATTGCTGCACCATTGTTTGGGGCATATATATTTATGATTGTTATGTCTTGTTGGTGTATGGTTCCCTTGAGCAGTATGTAGTGTCCCTCTTTATCCCTTTTGATTAACTCTGGCTTGAAATCTATTTTATTTAACGTGAGTATGGACAGTCCTGCTTGTTTCCGAAGTCCATATGAGTGATATGATTTTTCCCAACCTTTCACCTTCAGTCTATGTATGTCTTTTCCTATCAAATGCGTCTCCTGTAGGCAGCATATTGTTGGGTCTTGTTTTGTGATCCATTCTACTCGCCTGTGTCTCTTAATTGGTGAGTTTAAGCCATTAACATTTAGGGTTATTATTGAGATATGGTTTGTTCTTCCAGCCATATTTGTTTATTTATGTTACTTAACATGGTTTGTTTTCCTCTTTGATTATTTTTCCCCCTTTACTGTCCTACCTCCCACTGTTGGTTTTCATTGTTGTTTTCCATTTCCTCTTCCTGAAATGTTTTGCCAAGGATGTTTTGAAGGGATGGTTTTCTAGCTGCAAATTCTTTTAACTTTTGTTTATCGTGGAAGGTTTTAATTTGATCTTCCATCCTGAAGCTTAATTTCGCTGGATACACGATTCTTGGTTGGAACCCATTTTCTTTCAGTTTGAAATATGTTATTCCAGGATCTTCTAGCTTTCAGAGTTTGTGTTGAGAGATCAGCTGTTATCCTGATTGGTTTACCCCTAAATGTAATCTGCTTCCTTTCTCTTGTAGCTTTTAAAATTCTCTCCTTATTCTGTATGCTGGGCATCTTCATTATAATGTGTCTAGGTGTGGATCTCTTATGATTTTGCACATTCGGCGTCCTGTAGGCTTCTAGGATTTGGGATTCTGTCTCATTCTTCAAGTCTGGGAAGTTTTCTCATTTTTTTCATTGAATAGATTGCTCATTCCTTTGGTTTGGACTTCTATACCTTCCTGTATCCCAATGACTCTTAAGTTTGGTCTCTTTATGTTATCCCATATTTCTTGAATGTTCTGCTCATGGTTCCTTAACAGTCTTGCTGAGCTGTCTATGTTCTTTTCAAGTTGAAATACTTTGTCTTCATTGTCTGATGTTCTATCTTCTAAGTGATCTACTCTGCTGGTAGTATTCTCAATTGAGTTTTTAAGTTGATTTATTGCTTCCTGCATTTCTAGGATTTCTGTTTGTTTGTTTTTTATTACCTCTATCTCCCTGTATAGTTGATCTTTTGCTTCTTGGATTTGTTTATGTAATTCATTGTCGAAGTGATCTTTCATTGACTGATTTTGCTGTCTAATGTCTTCCTTGAGACTCCAGATCATCTGAAGCATGTATATCCTGAATTCTTTATCTGACATTCCATCTGCTGCAGCTATTACCTCTTCTAAAGTTGAGTTGACCTGCATTGCTTGTGGTCCTTTCTTTCCTTGTCGTTTCATACTGCTCGCTTTTCTTTCTGCTTGGTGAAACTGTTGTGTTTTTTGAAAATTTCCCCCTATATATTTATATTACTCTTGTATAGTTGAAAAGTTTCCCTTACAGGGCGGGCAGCGGCTGTGCTCCTCCTCCAGTTGGTGTGACGTGTCTACCACGCTCGCGGATCCCTGGGGCTGTTCTGCCAGTTGGTCGCAGGTCTGCCTACCTTGCGGGCGCGGGTGGCGGCTCTGCTCTGCCCCTTCTCCAATTGGGGTGACATGACTACCACGCCCGCGGGTCGTTGGGTCTGTTCCGGATGCGGGCGGCGGCTCTACTCTGCCCCTACTCCAATTGGTGTGATGTGTCTACCACGCCGGCAGGCCGCTGGGCCTGTCCCGCCGGTCAGTCGCAGGTCTGCCTACCTTGCAGGCTCGGGCGGCGGCTCTGCTCGGCCCCCACTGCAGTTGGGGTGAAGCGATACCACGCCGGCAGGTCACTAAGCCTGTTCCGGGCGCGGGCGGCGGCTCTGCTCTGCCCCTACTCCAATTGGTGTGACGAGTCTACCACGCCAGCAGGCCGCTGGGCCTGTCCTGCTGGTCGGTCGCAGGTCTGCCTACCTTGCGGGCTCAGGCAGCGGCTCTGCTCAGCCCCTACAGCAGTTGGGGTGAAGTGATACCACGCCGGCGGGTTGCTAGGCCTGTTCCGGGCACGGGTGGCGGCCCTGCTCTGCCCCTACTCCAATTGGTGTGACGTATCTACCACGCCAGCAGGCCGCTGGGCCTGTCCCGCTGGTCGGTCGCAGGTCTGCCTACCTTGCGGGCTCGGGCGGCAGCTCTGCTGGGCCCCCACTGCAGTTTGGGTGAAGCGATACCACGTCGGCGGGTCACTAGGCCCACTCCGGGTGCGGACGGCGGCCCTGCTCTGCCCCTACTCCCATTGGTGTGACGTGTCTACCACGCTGGCAGGCCACTGGGCCCGTTCCACCGATCAGCCAGTGGTCTGCCTACCTTGCGGACTCGGGCGGCAGCTCTGCTCAGCCCCCACCGCAGTTGGGGTGAAGTGATACCACGCCGGCGGGTCACTGGGGCTGTTCCGGATGCGGGCTGCAGCTCTGCTCTGCCCCTCTGGCCCCCACAGCACTCAGCAGGATCTGGACCCAGAAGCAGTCTCCGCGGGTTCCTCAGCCCTAGGCCAGAGCAGCTCCGGGAGCCAGAACTCGGCCGCTCTGGGCTCCGTGCATGCTCTGATAGGAGCAGGCTCCAAGAAGCAGCCTCCGCGGGCTCCTTAGCCCTGGGCCAGAGCAGTTCTGGGAGCCAGAATTTGGCCGCCCCAGGCTCCGTGTATGTTCTGATAGGAGCAGGCCCCAAGAAGCAGTTTCCGCGGGTTCTTTAGCACTGTGCCTGAGTAATTTGTCTGCGAGATGCAGGCGAATGGCAGCCTGAAATTACCTGTTCTATGGTTGAATGAGCTGCAATCAGTCGAAAACAGGGATGATGACATCAACTCTCCAAGATGGTGGCCGCTGGCTTCCTTTGTGGTCTGACCGGTGGAGAACCGAACTGGACCGCTTCCTTCCCCCGTCTCAAACCCAGAATTCAGCACTGTGTACCGTGATTGCACATCTGGCAGGAGCCCACAGAATCCGCAACGCTGTATCTTTGCGTTGCTATCTCTTGCTTCCCAGTGTGAGCCGCAGATTCTAGCCACAGGGCGATTTGCTGAATAAGCGGCGTGACCCTCCGTGTGGACAAATCGCTCACGTTTGAGCCCCTGTAGCTGATCCTCGTGCGATGAAAATCCTTCCACTAGGTTTTGGAGCACCCCAGTTTTGCTAGAAATTCCTAACAAGATAGTTTTTAGCTGTTCTAACTCATCATTCTTCCGAACAGTGATGGGGTACACGGGAGTGATGCACTCCCTTCGCCGCCATCTTCCCCAACCAAATTAAGAACCATATGATCATCTTGATAGATGCAGAAAAAGCATTCGACAAAGTACAGCATCCCTTTATGTTCAAAACTCTAGAAAAACTAGGGATAACAGGAACATACCTCAACACTGTAAAAGCAATCTATGCTAAGCCTCAGGCTAGCATCATTCTGAATGGAGAAAAATTGAAGGCAATCCCTCTAAAATCTGGAACAAGACAGGGATGCCCTCTCTCACCACTTCTGTTCAACATAGTTCTCGAAACACTGGCCAGAGCAATTAGACAGACGAAAGAAATTAAAGGCATAAAAATAGGAAAAGAAGAACTTAAATTATCACTATTTGCAGATGACATGATTCTATACCTAGCAGACCCAAAAGGGTCTACAAAGAAACTACTAGAACTAATAAATGAATTCAGCAAAGTGGCAGGATATAAAATCAACACGCATAAATCAAAGGCATTCCTGTATATCAGCGACAAATCTTCTGAAATGGAAATGAGGACAACCACTCCATTCACAATATCCTCAAAAATAATAAAATACTTGGGAATCAACCTAACAAAAGAGGTAAAAGATTTATACAATGAAAACTACAGAACCCTAAAGAGAGAAATTGAAGAAGATCTTAGAAGATGGAAAAATATACCCTGTTCATGGATAGGCAGAACTAACATCATCAAAATGGCGATATTACCAAAAGTTCTCTATAGGTTTAATGCAATGCCAATCAAAATCCCAATGGCATTTCTTGTAGAAATAGAGAAAGCAATCATGAAATTCATATGGAAAAATAAAAGACCCAGAATAGCAAAAACAATGCTAAGCAGGAAGTGTGAATCAGGTGGTATAGCGATACCAGACTTCAAACTATACTACAGAGCAATAGTAACAAAAACAGCATGGTACTGGTACCAAAACAGGCGGATGGACCAATGGTACAGAACAGAGGACACAGAAACCAATCCACAAAACTACAACTATCTTATATTTGATAAAGGGGCTAAAAGCATGCAATGGAGGAAGGATAGCATCTTCAACAAATGGTGCTGGGGGCTGGGGATGTGGCTCAAGCGGTAGCACGCTCGCCTCGCATGCGTGCGGCCTGGGTTCGATCCTCAGCACCACATACCAACAAAGATGTTGTGTCTGCCGAGAACTAAAAATAAATATTAAAAATTCTCTCTCTCCCCTCTCTCACTCTCTCTTTAAAAAAAAAACCCTCAGGTATTCCTTATTAAAAAAAATGGTGCTGGGAAAACTGGAAATCCATATGCATCAAAATGAAACTGAATCCCTTTCTCTCGCCATGCACAAAAGTTAACTCAAAATGGATCAAGGATCTTGATATCAAATCAGAGACACAGCGTCTGATAGAAGAAAAAGTTGGCTACGATCTACATACTGTGGGGTAGGGCCCCAAATTCCTCAATAGTACACCCATAGCACAAGAGTTAATATCTAGAATCAACAAATGGGACTTACTCAAACCAAAAAGTTTTTTCTCAGCAAAAGAAACAATAAGAGAGGTAAATAGGGAGCCTACGTCCTGGGAACAAATCTTTACTCCTCACACTTCAGATAGAGCCCTAATATCCAGAGTATACAAAGAACTCAAAAAATTAGACAATAAGATAACAAATAACCCAATCAACAGATGGGCCAAGGACCTAAACAGACAATTCTCAGAGGAGGACATACTATCAATCAACAAGCACATGAAAAAATGCTCAGCATCGCTAGCAGTCAGAGAAATGCAAATCAAAACCACCCTAAGATACCATCTCACTCTAGTAAGATTGGCAGCCATTAGGAAGTCAAACAACAACAAGTGCTGGCGAGGATGTGGGGAAAAGGGTACACTTGCTCATTGTTGGTGGGACTGCAAATTGGTGCAGCCAATTTGGAAAGCAGTATGGAGATTTCTTGGAAAGCTGGGAATGGAACCACCATTTGACCCAGCTATTCCCCTTCTCGGTCTATTCCCTAAAGACCTAAAAAGAGCATGCTACAGGGACACTGCTACATCGATGTTCATAGCAGCACAATTCACAATAGCAAGACTGTGGAACCAACCTAGATGCCCTTCAGTAGATGAATGGATAAAAAAAAAATGTGGCATCTATACACAATGGAGTATTACTCTGCATTAAAAAATGACAAAATCATAGAATTTGGAGGGAAATGGATGGCATTAGAGCAGATTATGCTAAGTGAAGCCAGCCAATCCCTAAAAAACAAATGCCAAATGTCTTCTTTGATATAAGGAGAGTAACTAAGAACAGAGTAGGGACGAAGAGCATGAGAAGAAGATTAACATTAAACAGGGATAAGAGGTGGGAGGGAAAGCGAGAGGGAAGGGAAATTGCATGGAAATGGAAGGAGACCCTCATGGTTATACAAAATTACATACAAGAGGAAGTGAGGGGAAAGGGAAAAATAATACAAGGGGGAGAAATGAATTACAGTAGAGGGGGTAGAGAGAGAAGAGGGGAGGGGAGGGGAGGGGAGGGGGGATAGTAGAGGATAGGAAAGGCAGCAGAATACAACAGACACTAGTATGGCAATATGTAAATCAATGGAAGTGTAACTGATGTGATTCTGCAATCTGTATACGGGGTAAAAATGGGAGTTCATAACCCACTTGAATCAAAATGTGAAATATGATATGTCAAGAACTATGTAATGTTTTGAACAACCAACAATAAAAAAAAGAATTTTGGTTACTTTGGGAGTTGCTGGACTCACAGAAACATCTCAGATTGATCTGGCACATACACAGAGGAAAGAAGGACAGTGTTCTGGGCACAGCCTCTGCTGAGGGAGTACCTCAGGCTAAGACACCTGCATAGGGCCCAATCTCAGAAACTTCCTGCTCTCTCATGAATATACCATGCCCAAATGCACTGTAAGAGCCATCTGACCAGCTTTGCATTCCTGCTCCTGTTTCTGCAGGCTGCTCTCCCCACAGAAACCACCTTCAGGTTCAAGCTGTGGGCTAGAGGGGAGAGGGCTCAGCACCAGGATGCTTCTCCCATGCACACCCTTCCATATGCTTTTGGAGAACAAGGTCTCTCACCTGCCAGCAGTTCCTGCCTGTGATCCTCCACCTCAGCTTTCAGAGAGGTTATGGTTTCTTGCAAGCTCTGACCTGGAGGAAACAGGGACTTGAGATCAGGAGTCAGCCCACACACACATACACCCAGCCCAGACCCCACCCAAGCCCAGCTCACCATGGGAGGTCAGTGCCTGGACATTGGCCCCTGTGTCTACACTGAAATTGCTGAAAGTTGTCCTCAGGGTGCCCAGGTCCCTGTGTAACTTGGAATCTGATGAGGGGAATGAGATGATCATAACTAAGATTTAGCAGGACCTCTCTGCTAGCACAGAGCAGGACACTTTACACACATTGTCTCATTCAGTCCTCACAGCAAGCCAGAGGGCAGGCACTGTGGTTATCCAATATCACACAAGAAGGAGAAGTAATTCAACTACAAAACCCAGCTAATAAATACATAGCCAGTGGCCATTCCAATCATGGCTCCTTCAATATCTCTTCCAGTGTCCCCACCACTGTTCTCATCAACCACCCAGTTATGACCCCTCAATGGTGCCCCCACACTGCCCCACTGTGCCCATTGCAGCTTCTGCTGGGGTTCTTGCCATTACCCCCCATCCCTGCCCCACCACAGCCCCTTGATTTCTCTCTTCCCTGTGTACCCCTGGAGTGCCCACTTTGGGATCTGATCACACAGACAACCACCAACAGCAGGAGACTAAGGCCCAGGGAGAACAGGATGAGGTGAGGCTCAGAGCAGATATGCCAGAGGCCATCCTGGGGTGGAGGTGCTGAAAGAGAAGAGGGTATCAGGAAAAGGGAGATCTAGGACATATCAGAGACAGAGGAGGGGGCCCAGAGACCTGTCTGGGGATGAAGGCTGGGCCTAGTAATGCTTGGGGAAATGAGGAGAGATGGAGACTACCCATGCCTTTGACCCCTCATGACCAGCACAAGTCTGCAGTCACATAGGCTTCTCATATTCTGAGATACCCATGATCCCAATCCTAGAAACCAGACACAGACAGGGAAAACAGAGAAATATGAGATCTCATCAGAGCTAGAGGAGGTATCGTCATGACCAACCAGTCCATTAGGAGACTCACCTACATCTGCATGACCTGGTGTGCAAATAAATAAGTTTCTCTTCCAAACCCATTACCTACAATGGGTACCTCTCATCCCCTCCCCATACATAACAGGAAACCAGGTCCACAGAGGTCTTCCCTGTCCCTGTTTTCCTGAAGACCTTGAGTCCTCTTCACATTGGGCTCTCAGAGTCCTGGGACTGACCCCCTCAAAGTGGGGGACCCAACATTGGACATGGTAGAGGTGAGACGTGATACGACAGTAGAAATCCTGCTAGACATACGAAGAGTGCATCTTAGTAGAGAACATTTCTCCTGTCCTCTTACCTTTTCTAATATCCTGTTTTTTCCTCCTCACTCCCCAAGTGCTGGAGATCTTCATATTCCATTGTCATGCTTGGACCCATGTAGGCCTGAGGCTGTGAGAGATGAAACTGAGAGAGGTTCAGGTTGTGGGGAAGCCGGGGCCAAAAAATAGGCTGGAATCAGGGTGGGGCTATTGGAAAGTCAAGTGTTGAGGTGAAAGATGTAATTCCAGTTGAGAATGAACCCAGTTTGGGACTAGTATCAAATGGGTCTTAATTTCCTACTAGGGTTAGAAATGGAGTCAGGATTGGGCTTTGGGCTAGGAACAAGTTGAGTTGAGAGTAACACTGAAGGTGAAGTTGAAGCAAAATCTATTGCTTTGACTGGGCCTAAAATTGGACTGGGCTTGAGGCTATGTCATATGCCAGAATTTGGCATCAGAAGTCACCTTGGAGCCATGGATGGAACTGGACCTAAGCTTGGCACTGAAACTGGAAATAGAATAGGGCTGAGGTTCAGTTTGAAGGTGGGCTCAGTGCTGAGATTCAAGTTGGATCTGGGGTTGATGCCGAGGTTGACATTACAGGAGGAGCTGAGTTTGGGGCTGAGGCTGGAGTTGGGGCTGAGGATCAAACTGGAATTGGGCCAGAGATGGGAACTGTCACTGGGGATTATGGCTGCATGATACAATCTAGAATCCAGGGACAGGAACAGAGACTCAAGTCTCCACTTGGTTGCTAAATACCTCATTGCCCCCATTATATTTCTTCCCCTTTTCTCCCACCTAAGACCCAAAGCCCCCTCTCCCTGTTTCCTGTAACACATCCCCAGCCCAGTTACCTGTGGGAAGCCTGGAGTCTGTGATTCATGGCCTTGTTGTGCAGCAATGACTACAACGTGGGAAGTCATTCAGAGCAGCAAGAACTAAATCCTGGAGAGTTGGGCTGGGAGGGACTATAGGAAGAGCCATGTACATGATGGACTCCTATTGGTCTTTGAACCCCAAAGCCCAGGATTCTGTATTTGGGGATGTTCCTCTTCCTCAATTTGGACAGTAAATAATATTTAGAATAAGTTTCAACTGGGACACAGGCAGAGATTGCATGTGGGGGAGTTGGGTGGGGGACCAGCTTGCTCTCATCCTGCAGGGTATGTGTACTACCTTTTGTTATTCTAGCTCCCCTGACTTCTTCATTTTTATTTATGTGTGAGAAAGAGCTGGACCAGAAGGACCAGGAGTGCCTTTCACTCTGCCCCACCATCCTTTCACTCCTATCTCTGAATTTCCCAGAATTCTTGGTGTCTCCATCTTTGTAGCGCCAGGTCCAGAGGAGCTTATGCTTTCCTTTGGTTTAATGCTAGCCTGAATCCCTAATATCTGAGCATCCTCTGAGGCCTCCACCATGGAGAGCTCCCCAGCTCCAGAATCACTCTCCTCAATCCACCAAGAGGAAAGAAAGAAGGGGATGGAGAATAAATAGGACGACCTGGCTAGAATGAGAGAGAAGGAGTCAGGAAAAGCAGCAAATTTTATTAAGCATCAAATCTGTCAGGGTATTATACCAGACTCTTCCCTTCTATTAACCATTCAGTTCCCATAAGTACCTTGGGAGGCATTTTAGACGAAGAGTCAGAGACATTTTGTTACACATCCAAGATCACAAAGCTGGGGAGAGAAAAAGAGGTGCTGCCAAACATCCTGAATTGGTTCTCTGCACCTGCACTGTGCTCACAAACATGTTTCTATTTCATCCCATGAACCCTGCCAGTCCCCCTAAGGGGGCTGCCTGAGTCCAAACACACATTCCTTTTAAGAAAAAGAAACCAGAGTGGAGAGAAGCAAAGCAGATACCTTGGAGATTATATTTTCTATTTCAATTGAATCGCATTCTGGAACTTGCCTTTATTATTATCGAATTCACAATGCATCAGGGATTTTTCTCCACATCCTCTTCCATTGGGTTCACCTGTGTTTCATTTCAACATATGTTCCATCTTTTATTTGTAAAGCATTTCCCTACCGGTAAACATGTTGGTTGTTTTAGTCAGTTTTTTCGCTGCTGTGACTAACGGGTCTGACCAGCACAACTGTAGGGGAGAAAAAGTTTATTTGAGGACTCACAGTTTCAGAGGTCTTAGTCCATAGATAGCTGGCTCCATTCCTTGGGGCTAAAGGTGAGACAGAACATCATGGCAGAAGAGTGTGGCAGAGGGAAGCAGCTCATGTCACAATGATCATGAAGCATAGAGAGACTCCTACTCCAGATACCCCATATATACTCCATAGCCACACCCCACCTGCCTCTATTTACCAACCAGTTAATCCCATTAGGGATTAATTCACTAATTAGTTTAAGACTCTCACAATCCAATCACTTCTCTCTGAATCTTGCATTGTCTTACTCATGAGCTTTTTCAGGGCACCTCATTTCCAAACCATAACATTGGTTGTTTGCAGTTTGGTTTTGGCATGTCCTCCATAGGCCCATGTGCTTGAGACTTGATCCCCGCCAGCTTGGAGCTATTGGGAGGTGGCAGAACCCTTCAGAGGTGAGGCCTAGTACAAAGGCTTTGGCTCACCAGGGTGGGAGGGTGTGGCATGTCCTCTAAGAGAGACCCCAATACCTTCCTCTTTCTCTTTTTTTCCCCAGTCCTGAGGTGACCAGTTCATTTTGCCACATTTAATCAGTTTGTAGTCTTGAAAAGCTGCCTCCCCACAGGTGCAAAGCTGTGGGGCAATTAATCATGAACTGAAACTCCTAAAACTGTGAGCTAGAATAAATCTTTTCTCTTATGAGTTTATATATCAGGGGATTTTCTATAGTGAAAGGAAGCTGACTAACACAGTGGGGTTTTGGAAGCTCATGCCAAGATGAATCTGGAGTGAGCTATTAACTAGGGATCAACACCTGGGAAAGCTTGGGGGATGCCGCAGTCTGGCTAGGCACAAAATCACGAGCCACTCAAGCAGGAACAAACTTTATTTTTTGAAACTGCCGCCAATGCCCCATACGCCCCCCCCCCCAAGATCGCTGATAGACACACGAGGCGGATCCCAAGAGGAAGTTCCTCCTCCGGAAATCCCTCCTACCGCACTTCCCCAACCAATGGGAACTCTCCAGGAGTCCTGTAGCAGGCCGAGGTGGACAGCAGCAGTCCATTATCCATATGAATGTAAATCTTAACATAATCATATCATCTCAATGGCTAGCTGGCGTCACCTTTCAACCAAAAATGCCATGCATCATATTACTTGGCTGTGGCTCTTAGCAGGAGGACATGCAAAGTTGGGCCAAGGGAGACCCCACATGGTGTTAGTCAGCCATATAGGGAGTTCTGGAAGCTCAGACAGTATTGCCACGAGAGTGGTCCAGCACTGAGCAGACAGGGGGACAATTTTGGAAATCAGATTCCCTCTTCCCCAGGGTTGTTTGCTACTGCTATTTGCTTTTGCTGATGCTGCTGTCTTTTGGTTTAGTGACTTTCCTGAAATAATTCTATAAAATCAGTATTTGTCCTGGGTGACCACTGAGATCTCTGATTCTTTAGCTTAGTAGATACCTAATGACTACACAAAGATATTCTTAAATGCCTTGGAGTAGGTCTCCCAGTCCTTGCCAGGGAGCTCCATGTACATGTTGGGCTTGCCTTCAGGGCCACAGCTGTGAAAACTCTCCTTTAGCCTTCACTTCCTGCTTATGCAAAGCCTCAGGTCAGCCACAAGTGAGAAATGGTCATTTTCTCAGATCTTCCTGCATGTATACAGCCCTGCACATGGGCCTGGCCATCTAGATTCCCAAGAATACACTAGAGTTTTTCCACTATGGAAATAGCACTTCCCAACTTTTCTTTTTAATTTTTTGGTTAGCCTCTTGTTTATCCCAGCTGTTATCCCAGTCTTGAGCTGCTTTAGTGTTTAACAATTGTCAGATTGTTTTTGAAAAATACCCTTGTAAATGCTCTTTACAGCGAACAAGCTCTGAGTCGAGTACAATAAAGATGAATGCTGCAAGTGGGGGTTTCCAGGGAGCTTCCTGACAGGTCAAATAATAATTCTCTTGGAAAGGAGATGTTTGGATAGCTCCAAACCTATTCTTCTCCTCCAGTTGTTAGTAGGCTGCTGGTTTTCACAACCACCATAGCTGCTTGGCTATTGGTTTTCAGGGCTTCCATAGATTTGGGGGAGAAAAAAGAACAGAAATAGGAGAAGTGAAAACTACTATGAAACTCACTATTTCTATCAAAATTCAGATGCTTTTTGCAATTAGTCACTTCAAATTTTTCAAGCCTTTGACTAATTTCTGGAGTTCTGAAAAAAGCTATATTTTGATATTTTTTTACCTAGTATTCTCATTGCTTTTATGGAGGAGCTGATTTTTGGAAATCCTCACTGTACCTCTCCAGAAGTGTTGCCTCTTATCATATGAGTTTTAGGAGTTGTTTGTATACTCTAGATGCAAGTCCTTTATTAGGCACATGATTTACAAATATATTCTCATAGCCTGTGACTTTTCATTGAATGGACATTGTCAAAATATTTAATCGATGTTTCTTCCACAATTAACAAGTTGCTAATGTAAAGTACTTCATTGTATTTATCTTTTATCCAGCAACAAAAACATATGCTCTTATTCTTACTGTTTCCTGCATTTATATACAGCATTTTATATCTTAGGGCTTTAGCTCCAAAAAAACTTTAAATACTACCAATGAAAGCAGGCACCCATACATTGTACTTAATTTTTATATCCTTTTATTTATATTATATTCATTTTGTTGTAAATTTTATTCAAATGTCATGTCCACTTAAAAGTACAGAGATAATAAATTTACTATTGAATGAATTTGCACAAAATGAACTCATGCAACCAAGATCAAGTTCAAGAAACAATGTTGCCAGCACCTCAGAAGCCTCTCAACTAACTTGCAGTGATAAATACCTTCCCAAGTGTAGCCAACATGATGATATATAGCACTATACAATAATTTTGACTGTTCTGAAATATATATGAAAATTATCATATAATAGCACACATTTTGCTTGGCTTTTTTCAGGTAACATGATGTTTCTAAACTCATCCATGTTGTTGCATATTCACAGTTTATTCATTCCCATTGCTGCATGATTTTCCATTTCACAAGCATGGCACAATTAATTAATCTAACAAGCCTTATATGAGCTTTTGGTCTATTTTCAGTTTTGTTTTGGGGATACTTGGGATTGAACTCAGGGGCACTTGGCCACTGAGCCACATCCCCAGCCCCTATTTTGTATTTCACTGATAGGCAGGATCTTACTGAGTTGCTTAGTGCCTCACTTTTGCAGAGGCTGGCTTTGAACTCTAGATCCTCCTGTCTCAGCCTCCCTAGCCACTGGGATGGAACACAGTCATGCACTAACAAGCCCAGCCAGTTTTTCACTATTTAAAATAATACTATCATAAACATTTTTGTACCTGTCTTTTGGTGAATTCATGTATACATTTCTCTTTTATTTATCCAGAAATGAAATTGCTGAGTCATTGGATATACATAATACATACTGCCCAATACTTTCTGAGGTGGTTATAACAATTTAAACTTTCATCAAAATTGTAAAAGTTATCACTCATACTGTGAAATAATTGATTTTATCTTTTCCATTTTTGACACTTTGTGAAATAATTAATTTTATCTTTTCCATTTTTGACACTTTGGAGTGTCAAATGGTATCACCCTGTGTTTTTTAATCAACTTTTTTATTTTAACATCTTTATTGAAATGTAATTTATATACAATTAAACTTACCTATATTAAATATACAATTAAATTTTTTAAGTAAATTTGTGGAGTTGTGTGACTATCATCAAAATCCACTTTTAGAACATTTTAGTCATCCAAATAAGATTGCCTATTCTAACCTACATTTAATCCTTGTTTCCATGCCAGCCCGATTCCCATTCACTTTCTCTATTGCTTTGTCTTTTATTTTTATTTATTTATTTATAATAAACTTTTTTAATAATCAACTTTTTGATGTATAATTTACATACAGTGAAATACATCCATTTTGAGTGTCCAGTTCTGTAAGTTTTAATATATGTATCCATACAAATAACCAACATAATCATAGTATGTCATAACAACAGACAAATTTCTTTTCCTAATATAACTGTCTGGCAAACACTAGCAAATGCTGTGCCATTCCTATAATTATATAAAATCTATAATTTTAGTAACTGAGTACCTATAGGAAATGGTGTAACAATCATGCAATCGGAATACTGCCCTCTGGTGTTTCCACAAATTTTCCTGGGATCTAAGGTCTTAGTATTTTTTTCTCACTTTGTTTCTTTTTACTTTATTGATTTCTGCTCTTCATTATGTTCTCTGCTTTCCTCCTTTAAGTATAAACTGCTCTTCTTCTGATATATTGAGATAGAAACTTAAATTGTTTTTTTTTTAATTAATTTTTTAATATTTATTTTTTTTTTAGTTTTTGGCGGATACAACATCTTTGTATGTGGTGCTGAGGATGGAACCCAGGCCGCACGCATGCCAGGCGAGCGCGCTACCGCTTGAGCCACATCCCCAGCCCGAAACTTAAATTCTTTGATTTTGACCTTACTTCTTTCCAAGTACAGTCAGCACTCTGTACCCCAGGGTTCCACACCCATGGATTCAAGTAGATTAAAAACATTGTAAGGGCTGGAGATGTTGCTTAGTGAGGGAGGACTTGCATAGCTTGCATGAAGCCTGAAGTATGATCTTCAACATCACAAAAATAAATAAATAAATGTCTGTATTGACTATGTGCAGACTTTTTTCTTGCTATTATTCCCTAATCAATACAGTACAAAAGTCTTTTCATAGGATTTATATTGTATTAGTTATCACAAGATTTAAAATGCATAGGAAGATGTACAGAGCTTATATGCAAATAGTATACTACTTTATATATGAGTCTTGCCCATTCATGTATTTTGGCATCATCAGGAAGGTCCTGAAACCAATCCCCCTTGATATCCAAGATGACTGTATAAGCATTTAATGTTGTAAAGTGAAAATTTCATTCAATTAAAAATATTGCCTAATTTATCTTTTAATTTCTCTTGATCTTAGGAGATTACAACTATATTGTTTAATTTCAAAACATTTGGAGATTTTCCCACATATCTTTTTTTTATTGATTTAATATATTTACAACTGAATTTCATTTTGATGACAGAACATTTATTACTTTAAGTCATCAAACATTTATTGAGGGCTTCCAGCTCCAGGTGACACAAAGCAAACACAGTCCACTTTTTCTCTGCAACTAAAAACAACTATAAAATTTGAATGGAACACATGCATCAACATTTTGAAGACTCTAAAAAATAAATTACAATGGGTTCACTGGAGAAAAAAACACAGAATTTGTAGTGCCACTGAATTGGCAATGAGTTTATCATTTTATTCTTTCAGTATTACCCAGTCTATCATAGCTCAAAACCTGGAAATGAGCACTTGTTGTGGACAGAGGTGGCTCCAGGAGACACTCTAGCTCTTGCTTGATGACTAAAAATAGTAACTCCTAACACTCAGGGAAATATGAAAATCTGTGCCCCCCACCCCACTCCCTTATACTTAAGCCCAAAGGCAATCCAACAGCAGTAATGGCAGCAGTGGGGTTACCAAACCTTCCTTCCTATTTGGTGGAGTTGCAGTTCCAATAGCATGGGAAACCATTGCTTCTTCTATGTCTCTCTTCTTTTGTCATTGCAAGACCTATAAGGGGAGCTGCAGGGAAAAGGAAAATACCAGACACTCATGAAGAGATGTGTACTATGAAAAACTATACCTAAAAGTTGTTTATGAACTCCAGGACTAACACGTAGGCCAGACATGTAATATTCTAATCCTACTTAGCATCCTGAAGACTAGAATTTAACTAATTGCTATGTTGTAGACTAACCACCCAGTGGCACACAGCCAGGACAGACCTGAAGAGTCCCCAAGTCCCCAAGATAACAAAATGTACCAACAGGGCTTAGATGGTAACTGATGCTGGACCTTAACCTGTAGAGGTGGGTTGGAAATTGTAATCCTAACTTGGTCTGTTGCCTGCTAAACAACAACAAAATAAGCATTCTCTGTAAAATTTAAATAAGACCCAGAATTTCATAACTTAACATTTAACATATCAAGAATACAATTCAAGGGCCAGGCACAGTGGTGCATGCCTCTAATCCCAACATCTTGGGAGGCTGAGGCAGGTGGATCATGAGTTCAAAGCCAGCCTCAGCAATTTAGCTAGGCACTAAGCAAATAAATAAACTACAAAAAGGGGCTGGGGATGTGGCTCAGAAGTTAAGAGTTCCTGGGTTCTATCCCCAGCACCCCCCAAAAAAAAAGATGGGGCAGGGGTGCTGGAGCTATAGCTCAGTGGCAAAGCGCTTGCCTAGCATGCACGAGGCACTGAGTTCAATCCTTAACACCACATAAAAAATAAATAAGTAAAATAAAGGCATGATGTCCATCTACAGCTACAACATTAAAAAAAATATAATCCAAAATGAGTTGGCATATAAAGAATCACTAAAAGTTTAACCTGGATTATAAGACACAATAAACACCAATTCCAAGATGACAAAGATGTTGGAATTTTCCAAAAAAGATTTTAAATTAGATATTAATAAAATGCTTGAGCAAGCAATTGATGACATCCTTATTATTTTTTAAATTTTTTTTAGTTGTTGATGGGCTTTTATTTTTATTTATTTTTATGTAGTGCTAAGGATCAAACCTAGTGCCTCACTCATGGTAGTCAAGCACTCTACCACTGAGCCACATTCCCAATCCCAGAATTGATGACATTCTTGAAACAGATGTTAAAACAGAAAGCCTTAGAAATGAAATAGAAACTATAAAAAAGCACCAAATAAAAATGTTATGACTGAAAAGTACAATAAGTGAAATTAAATGCTCAGTGGTTGAACTTGGAGCAGAATGGAGATAACAAAGGAAAGACAGTGAATTTGAAGACAAATCAATAGAAAGTCTCCAATCTGAACAACAGAGAGAAAATAGTAGGAGGAAAATGTTGAGACTCCAGAGCTATTGCACAACCACAAAAGATCTAATGTTTGTGTTATTGTGGTTTCCAGAAGAAGAGGACAACCACAATATGTTACCAGCTCTGCTACTCCTGAGCCTGCCTGCTTAGCAGTAACTTTAGACAACGGACCTTCCTCAGCACTATACAAAGCTCCTAACATTGCACATTGCAACAGTGGAAAAGCTGCATAGATGTTTCTAGTTTCTGTAACTTTCCTGAATACAAAGAATCATGCTTGCATAGTCTTTAACCCCATAATGAAACATGTTAATAAAGATTGCTGGTATAACTCTTTAGATCTGCTTCTCCATCAGGTGCAGCACCCCACTTGATCCCAGCTTTCTCTTTAAAATCATCCTCCTCATTTTGGGGATTCCAACATGGCGGCGGGCGTGGAGAGATCAAGTCTCTGACCTCTTCAGCTGTGCGGGCATAGGGAGTCGTAAACAACCTAAATCTGTTTGCTCAGGATCACTAGGCAATGCTGAGCTGACGTGGATCTGGGGCGAACAGTCTGAGCCTCTCAGAACACACACTGAGCCCGGATCAGCTGAATTCAAGCTCCCTTTCGCCTGCTTCCCGCAGACAAACAGCTGTGACTCAGCACTAATCCATCCGGCTGAAACAACTGGTCAGCCCTTCTCATCCTACAGAGGTAAACGCCTACCAAGCCTGCATAGGTAGTGGCCACAGGTTTGAAACGGGGCTTGGGAGAGACAGTAAGGACCCACCCGTTGCATTGGTCGCCCGGCAAAGGGAAACGAACTGTCGCCATTTGCAAGAGACACCACCATGGCAGAGAACTGACGTCATCAGACTGCGGCGGAGGAGATAACCTCATTGAAACCTGCGGCTACAGGTGTGTAATCCCCTAGCCTTCCCTCTCCACACATCGGGGAAACCTTAAGGGCCCCTCCCAGCTCTCCCGTAAGGGCCCCTCCCAGCTCTCCCGTGAGTGCGACAGCCAGCCCGAGGGAATCAGAGGTGGCGCGGAACTTGCGGCGCGGAACTACCGCTCCCACCAGGGCTGACTGCTGAGGTCTCTTGCACCAGCTACCGGGGGAGTGGCTACTGGAGGGCAAGTAAAATTCACTGAGGATTCTCAGCCCCAAGCTCTACAAACTTAGGGTCTGAGGGAATGGCAAACTGGAAGAGTGTGCCCAGTCGTTCATGAAAACAGGGCTCCCGGGAGCAGCAGACCTGGCGTGTAGCCAGTATTGTGGTGAGCGGCACCCGTGAGAGGTGCCTGGCTAGAGGAAAAGTGGGAAGTGACTAGACACAAGAGGAGGCCCTAGGCACTCAGGATTGGAGACTCGCCCAGTCTGGGAGGAGCTGCTGCACAGTGATTGGTTCCCGCGTATTGACAGGAGAAACTTGACCTGGTGGGCACAGCGCCACCTACTGGAAGAGAAGTTAATCAAACTCTAAGACTGCATTTATTAGGGTTTTTTTTTTCCTTTTTTTCTTTTCTCTTTTTTTTTTTGATTTGGGGTTTTTCTTTCATTTTCATTTTTCTTTCTTGTTGTTTTTTTTAATTTTTTTTACAATTTTTTTAATATTTTTTCTTCTAATTTTAATTTTAATTTTTTAATTATTATTATTATTTTTAATTTTTTTCTCTTTTTTTATTTCCTATTTTTTTCTTCTTTTGTCTTTTCATTTTTCTTATCCCCCTTCCTTGAATTCTACCTGCTTACTCTCATTCTCTTTAGTGACTTCTTCCCTTCCCTTCTAATACCTTTCCTCCCAAGCATCAAATAAATTTATAGGAGTAAACAGTAACTCAGCAGTCAAACAGAACAAGAAGTAACATGAGCAGCTTCAAAAAGCAAGGAAGAAAAGGAGTACAAACAATGCAGGACAGCCTAAATATTCAGGAGGACCTAGAGTCATCAGAAAAATGGTCATATAAACAACTCAAGGAACACCTTAGACAGATGGAATGGAACCTTAAAGAGGATACAAGACAGCAAATTCAAGCAGTGAAAGAAGACGTTGAGAATGAATTACATAAACAGATAAAAGAATAAGTTAAGCATCTTTATCAGGAGATAGAGATTATAAAAAATAATCAAACAATAATTCTAGAAATGAAGGAAACGATAAACCAAATTAAAAACTCAATTGAGAGTATCACTAACAGAGTGGAGCAAGTAGAAGCCAGAACGTCAGATAATGAAGACAAAATATATCATCTTGAAAAGAGTCTAGCCAACTCAGAAAGGCTGGTAAAAAATCACGAGAAAAACATCCAAGAGTTATGGGATAACATAAAAAAACCAAACTTATGAGTCATCGGGATAGAAGAAGGTACAGAGATTCAAACCAAGGGAATGAGTAACCTGCTGAATGAAATAATTACAGAAAACTTTCCAGAAATAAAAAAGGAAACAGATATACAAATTGAAGATGCATACAGGACAACGAGCACACAAAATCACAGTAGACCAACGCCAAGACACATTGTTATGAAGATATCCAATATACAGAACAAAGAGAAAATATTAAAAGCTACAAGAGAAAGGAGACAGATTACTTTTAGGGGTAAACCAATAAGGTTAACAACGGATTTTTCATCACAGACACTGAAAGCAAGAAGGTCATGGAACAATGTATTTCAAACACTGAAAGACAATGGATGCCAACCAAGAATTCTGTATCCAGCAAAATTAAGCTTCAGGTATGACAACGAAATAAAAATCTTTCATGATAAACACAAGTTAAAAGAATTTGCAGCCAGAAAACCAGCATTGCAAAGCATTTTGAGCAAAACACTACACAAGGAAGAAATGAAAAACAATAACCAAAACCATCAGTGGGAAGTACCTCAGTAAAGACAGAGGGCGAGGGGAAAGATAATCATGGAGAAACAAACTAAATTTTTTTAAAAAAGGATAAACAATCAAACATGGATGGAAGTACAAAACATATATCAATAGTAACTCTGAATGTTAATGGCTTAAACTCTCCAATAAAGCGACATAGGCTGGTATCATGGATTAAAAAAACAAATCCAACAATATGCTGCCTCCAGGAGACACATCTGATTGGAAAAGACATACACAGGCTGAAGGTGAAAGGATGGGAAAAAATATACCACGCACACAGTTCTCGTAAGCAAGCAGGGGTGGCCATCCTCATATCGAATAAAATCGACTTCAAGACTAAGTTAATCAAAAGGGATAAAGAAGGTCATTATATACTGTTAAAAGGAACCATTCACCAATAAGACATAACAATTATCAATATTTATGCACCAAATAATGATGCTGCGACATTCATAAAACAAATTCTCCTCAAGTTCAAGAATCAAATAGACCATAACACAATAATTATGGGTGACTTCAAAACACCTCTCTCACCATTGGACAGATCCTCCAAACAAAAGTTGAATAAAGAAACTATAGAACTCAATATCACAATCAATAACCTAGACTTAACTGACATATATAGAATATATCAACCATCATCAAATGGATATACTTTTTTCTCAGCAGCACATGGATCCTTCTCAAAAATAGACCATATATTATGCCATAGGGCAACCCTCAGTAAATATAAAGGGGTGGAGATAATACCATGCATTTTATCTGATCATAATGGAATGAAACTGGAAATCAATGATAAAAGAAGGAAGGAAAAATCCTACATCACATGGAAAATGAACAATATGTTACTGAATGATCAATGGGTTACAGAAGACATAAAGGAGGAAATCAAAAAATTCTTAGAGATAAATGAAAATACAGACACAACATATCGGAATCTATGGGACACAATGAAAGCAGTTTTAAGAGGAAAATTCATCACCTGGTGGTCATTCCTCAAAAAAAGAAAAAACCAACAAATAAATGAGCTCACACTTCATCTCAAAGCCCTAGAAAAGTAAAAGCAAAACAACAGCAAATGTAGCAGAAGGCAAGAAATAATTAAAATCAGAGCGGAAATCAATGAAATTGAAACAAAAGAAACTATTGAAAAAATTAACAAAACTAAAAGTTGGTTCTTCGAAAAAATAAATAAGATCGACAGACCTTTAGCCATGCTAACGAAGAGAAGAAGAGAGAGAACTCAAATTACTAACATACGGGATGAAAAAGGCAATATCACAACAGATGCTACAGAAATACAGAAGACAATTAGAAATTATTTTGAAAACCTATATTCCAATAAAATAGAAGATAGTGAAGACATCGATAAATTTCTTATGCCCAGACTGAGTCAGGAGGATACACAGGATTTGAACAGACCAATATCAATGGATGAAATTGAAGAAGCCATCAAAAGACTACCAACCAAGAAAAGCCCAGGACCGGATGGGTATACGGCATAGTTTTACAAAACCTTTAAAGAAGAATTAATACCAATACTTTTCAAGTTATTTCAGGAAATAGAAAAAGAGGGAGCTCTTCCAAATTCATTCTATGAGGCCAACATCACCCTGATTCCGAAACCAGACAAAGACACCTCAAAGAAAGAAAACTACAGACCAATATCTCTAATGAACCTAGATGCAAAAATCCTCAATAAAATTCTGGCGAATAGAATACAAAAACACATCAAAAAATTGTGCACCATGATCAAGTAGGATTCATCCCTGGGATGCAAGGATGGTTCAACATACGGAAATCAATAAATGTTATTCACCACATCAATAGACTTAAAGATAAGAACCATATGATCATCTCGATAGATGCAGAGAAAGTATTCGACAAAGTACAGCATCCCTTTATGTTCAAAACATTAGAAAAACTAGGGATAACAGGAACTTACCTTGACATTGTAAAAGCTATCTATGCTAAGCCTCAGGCTAGCATCATTCTGAATGGACAAAAGTTGAAGGCATTCCCTCTAAAATCCGGAACAAGACAGGGATGCCCTCTATCACCACTTCTATTCAATATAGTTCTCGAAACACTGGCCAGAGCAATTAGACAGACGAAAGAAATTAAAGGCATAAAAATAGGAAAAGAAGAACTTAAATTATCACTATTTGCAGATGACATGATTCTATACCTAGAAGACCCAAAAGGGTCTACAAAGAAACTACTAGAACTAATAAATGAATTCAGCAAAGTGGCAGGATATAAAATCAACACGCATAAATCAAAGGCATTTCTGTATATCAGCGACAAAACTTCTGAAATGGAAATGAGGAAAAACACTCCATTCACAATATCCTCAAAAAAAATAAAATACTTGGGAATCAACCTAACAAAAGAGGTGAAAGATTTATACAATGAAAACTACAGAACCCTAAAGAGAGAAGTAGAAGAAGATCTTAGAAGATGGAAAAATATACCCTGTTCATGGATAGGCAGAACTAACATCATCAAAATGGCGATATTACCAAAAGTTCTCTATAGGTTTAATGCAATGCCAATCAAAATCCCAATGGCATTTCTTGTAGAAATAGATAAAGCAATCATGAAATTCATATGGAAAAATAAAAGACCCAGAATAGCAAAAACAATGCTAAGCAGGAAGTGTGAATCAGGTGGTATAGCGATACCAGATTTCAAACTATATTACAGAGCAATAGTGACAAAAACAGCATGGTACTGGTACCAAAACAGGTGGGTGGACCAATGGTATAGAATAGAGGACACAGAGACTAATCCACAAAGTTACAACTATCTTATATTTGATAAAGGGGCTAAAAGCATGCAATGGAGGAAGGACAGCATCTTCAACAAATGGTGTTGGGAAAACTGGAAATCCATATGCAACAAAATGAAACTGCATCCCTTTCTCTCGCCATGCACAACAGTTAACTCAAAATGGATCAAGGAGCTTGATATCAAATCAGAGACTCTGCGTCTGATAGAAGAAAAAGTTGGCTCCGATCTACATATTGTGGGGTCGGGCTCCAAATTCCTTAATAGGACACCCATAGCACAAGAGTTAATAACAAGAATCAACAAATGGGACTTACTTAAACTAAAAAGCTTTTTCTCAGCAAGAGAAACAATAAGAGAGGTAAATAGGGAGCCTACATCCTGGGAACAAATTTTTACTCCTCACACTTCAGATAGAGCCCTAATATCCAGAGTATACAAAGAACTCAAAAAATTAGACAATAAGATAACAAATAACCCAATCAACAAATGGGCCAAGGACCTGAACAGACACTTCTCAGAGGAGGACATACAATCAATCAACAAGTACATGAAAAAATGCTCACCATCTCTAGCAGTCAGAGAAATGCAAATCAAAACCACCCTAAGATACCATCTCACTCCAGTAAGATTGGCAGCCATTATGAAGTCAAACAACAAGTGCTGGCGAGGATGTGGAGAAAAGGGTACACTTGTACATTGCTGGTGGGACTGCAAATTGGTGCGGCCAATTTGGAAAGCAGTTTGGAGATTCCTGGGAACGATGGGAATGGAACCACCATTTGACCCTGCTATTGCCCTTCTCGGACTATTCCCTGAAGACCTTAAAAGAGCATGCTACAGGGATACTGCCACATCGATGTTCATAGCAGCACAATTCACAATAGCTAGACTGTGGAACGAACCCAGATGCCCTTCAATAGATGAATGGATAAAAAAGTGTGGCATCTATACACAATAGAGTACTATGCAGCAATAAAAAATGACAAAATCATAGAATTTGCAGGGAAATGGATGGCACTAGAGTAGATTATGCTTAGTGAAGCTAGCCAATCCCTAAAAAACAAATACCAAATGTCTTCTTTGATATAATGAGAGCAACTATGAACAGAGCAGGGAGGAAGAGTAGGAAGAAAAGAGTAACATTAAACAGAGACATGAGATGGGAGGGAAAGGGAGAGAAAAGGGAAATTGCACGGAAATGAAGGGAGACCCTCATTGCTATACAAAATTACATATAAGAGGTTGTGAGGGGAATGGGAAAATAAACAAGGAGAGAAATGAATTAGAGTAGATGGGGTAGAGAGAGAAGATGGGAGGGGAGGGGAGGGGGGATAGTAGGGGATAGGAAAGGTAGCAGAATACAACAATTACTAATAGTGCATTATGTAAAATTGTGGATGTGTAACCGATGTGATTCTGCAATCTGCATTTGGGGTAAAATTGGGGGTTCATAACCCACTTCAATCTAATGTATGAAATATGATGTGTCAAGAGCTTTGTAATGTTGTGAACAACCAATAAAAAAAGCAAAAATAAAATAAAATAAAATAAAATCATCCTCATGTGTGAGTCGTTATTTTTCTTATCCCCTTTTGCCCCTCGCCAGAATTGTGAGTTTAGCTGCGCTGGTTGTGGCAGTTGGTGGCCCATACGAATCCAGATCCAGACACAGGGGAACTTTTTCAGTCATTAGATGCCATTTAAGATAACAAATCCTCAAGGCAAGGACGTGGGGTGGGGGAGAGATTCTGAGTCAGGTGTAAAATATGGGAAATATAAGCTCCAAAGAAAGGCATCGTTATGTTTCTATCCTTAAAGATGTGCTTAAGAAAAGAGGTAGTTCTGTTAGAATATCACAGCTATTGCAATTTATAGAATACATTACTGAAACTTGTCCTGGGTTTCCTGAAGAGGGAACAGTTAGTTTAGATTTATGGGGGGAGATTGGCAAACATCTACATGCAAGACATAAGGCCCAGAAAACATTTAGGTCCAGGCTCAAGACTGCCTTAATGCAACTCATGAAAATATACAATGATCAGCTCCTAAAGCAGCTTTTGACCTTGAAAACACTGTTAAATGTGTTATTGCAGCTCACAAGAAGACAACAAAGAAAGTAAAAAAAAAAAAAAAAAAAAAAAAAAAGCTGAAATTCTGGTGGCAGAACACTCCTCTGGTGCTTTTGAGGAGATTCAAGAAATTGAGCAAACCCCAAACAAGATAAGTCCAGAAAAAAAATCCACTTAAAAATAAAAGTCAGAGAAGAGGTCTTCAGAGCTCCCCTGGAAGCAAAACTGGATTCCAGAGACAATTGATTTCTCATCAGAGACCATAAAGCCAAAAAGGAGGAATCACAATATTAAAAATTAAAAAAAACTATCAACTTAAGAGTCTATAGCCAGAGAAAATATCCTTCAGGAATGAAGATAAAATAAAAGGCACTATCAGAATGAGAAAAACAAGAGAATTCATTGCCAGCAGACCTGCTTTAAAGAATGATGCATAAGGGGCTGGGAATATAGCTAAATCATAGAACACTTGCCTAGAATATGCAAGGATCTGGGATTGATCCCCAGCAACACACACACACACACACACACACACACACACACACACACACACACACGAGTGATGCAAGCTCCTCACAGAACAGGGAAGAGACTGGAAGGAAAGATGAAACATCAGGAATGAAGGAAGAACAATAGAAGTGGTAAATGTGTCGTTCTCTTCTTGAGATATTTAAAACATACTTAATGGTTGAGAGGGGAACACACATAGCATGCATGGTCTGCTACAGTTTTCAGTTCAGGTGAGGTGTAAGTCAATCATAACATGAAGAGAGTATATTGTTTATTAAGACTCACACAACCAATGTAATGGTTTGGACAGGAAGGTCCCCTGAAGGTTCATGTGTTGAAGGATTGGCCCCTAGCTGGTAGCACTGTTGGGAGGTGGGGCATAACTGGAGGAGGTGGGTCACTGGGGGGCATGTCCTTGAAGAGTATGTCTTATCCTTTCCTCTCTCTCTCTCTCTCTCTCTCTCTCTCTCTCTCTCTCTCTCTCTCATATTCTTCTTTTTTTAATTTTTTTTATTGGTTGTTCACAACATTACAAAGCTCTTGACATATCATATTTCATACATTAGAATCAAGTGGGTTATGAACCCCCATTTTTACCCCAAATACAGATTGCAGAATCACATCGGTTACACATCACATTTTTACATACTGCCATATTAGTGACTGTTGTGTTCTGCTACCTTTACTATCCTCTAATATCCCCCCTCCCCTCCCCTCCCATCTTCTCTCTCTACCCCATCTACTGTAATTCATTTCCCTCCGTGTTTATTATCCCGTTCCCCTCACAACCTCTTATATGTAATTTTGTATAACAATGAGGGTCTCCCTAAGCACCGTGTCAAGAATTCATTCTCCTTCTTGCTAGTTGTGAAGTGAGCAGCTCTGCTTCCCCACGCCATCCCTGCCATGATGTTCAGCCTCACCATAAACCCACTGTGATGGGGACCACGCAACTATGGACTGCAAGCTCTGAAACCATGAACCAATATAAATCTTTCCTCCCTTAAGTTGATTTTCTCAGCTATGTGGTCACGGTGACTCCTAAAGAGTTTCTCTAAGGGGAAGCAAAGAAATAGAACGCTGAAGGGATACCTGCCCTCCACAGAACGGGTGTCTACTATGGGAGTGATGAGAACTTCTTTGTAAGCTCATGGAAATGATTCAGCATCAAAGGAAAACTTGCTGCAGAGAAGAGGTAAGCCCTGGAAAAAGTGAGTGGGTGCTGGCTTCATGGCCTTTGATAGAGGCAGAGAGTATGCCCCAGGGCAGTTTGATATATTTGAAAGTTAGAAAGTAAATAAATTGACTTAGTTGCTAAAGAAAGAACAAATCTCGGTGGTTTAGCACAAGTGTTTTCCTTGTTGTTCTCACAGCATCATCAAGTGCAGATCAAGGATCCAACTCCTCATCCATGGCTCTGTTATCCCTCAGGCCCTCCTCATAGGCACTCTTGGGATTCCTTCCATCTGGCCAGCTGAGGAGCAAAGAGAAAGAGTGAGAAGGACCAAGCATCACACTTTACAGTCCACTTCAGAAGTAATGTAGGCCAGAACCCCAGTCACATTGCCCCAACCCACCGGGAGCCGGGGGCAGGAAATGAAGGGTCCCTGCATCCATAACAGGAGATGGATCAGTGACTATCTAGCAATGTTCACCACAGGGACAAAGGGACTGTTTTCAGCTAATTGCTGCCTTTTCCCAGTGAAATCAGAAGCAAAGTCATTACCTGAATGTGAGAAGAATCAAATCAAGGAAACAATGATTTTAGAGAGATTGAGAATGGATTCGCTAAGAGGATTTGGCCAAGCAGCACTGATGGTTCACTTGAAATTGGTCCAAATTTTAGAGTCAGGCAAGCGCTCATGTCAGGATTGTTTTGTTATTGATTGTCGTTCTTTCCTACAGCCGTATTCGGCCACTTGGTACAGGAATAGAGTAAGAGAAAAGAAGAATTTAACTGAAGTTGGAGTTTTGCCTGGCGAGAAATTGGGAAAGAGGAGAAAGAGAACTGGGGGTGTGGAAGGAGTGATTCCAATGCTGAATCAAAGAGGTTAAGATCACTGACGAGGGGCTGGGGATGTGGCTCAAGCGGTAGTGCGCTCGCCTGGCATGCGTGCAGCCCGGGTTCGATCCTCAGCACCACATACCAACAAAGATGTTGTGTCCGCCAAGAACTAAAAAATAAATATTAAAAAAAAATTCTCTCTCTCTCTCTCTCTCTCTCTCTCTCTCTCTCTCTCTCTCTCCCCTCTCTCACTCTCTCTTTAAAAAAAAAGTTTAAAAAAAAAAGATCACTGATGAGGGGAGTCACTGACAGAAGAGTGAGAGGTCTTTTCCCACACAGGGGTAGCACAGTGGGAAAGGACAGCACAGAGCCCCTGCTGTGTCCTTGGGAGACCAGCTCACCAGAATAGCTGTTCCTGTTCCTGTTCACAGGAACACTGAGGAAGTTTTGAGTCCCTACACCTTGCAGGTCTTTCTACAAAACAGCCATGTCCAGGCAGAAATCTGGGCTCTCCGCCCAAAAGTCTAACATGGTCACCCCACTGTCAATTGGAGGTGGCCCTGGAGGGAGCACGCGGTTTTGTATTCCAGGAGGTTAGAAAGTTGGCTGCAACAGCTGTTTTATTTTTCTCCATCAGTTTGCAAACCTTACCAGGCACATCAGAGCTGACTGGCAGTGAGCAGAGAAGGCTGGGAAGAAATGGGCTGGGGCTGGGGCTCAGGGGTAGAGTGCTTGCCTGGCATGTGTGAGGCACTGGGTTCGATCCTCAGCACCACATATAAATAAATAAAATATTGTGTCCATCTACAACTAAAAAAATATATTAAAATTAAATTTAAAAAAGAAAAGAAAGAAAGCCAAGGTACCACTGAGAATCCCTCAGAGCAACCAGATACCTGCTGAGCTCAAAAGCCAAACTGAAGAGGTGGTATTATTGGTAAGGAAGAATGTTCCAGTGATTGGAGGATTTTTTTTTTTTTTTTGGAAGGCTTTCTGCTTGGCACAGCACCCTGAGGAGGACAATTTCACTTCTATTTGCTTGGTTTGTTTAATTGGGTTTTCTCTCTCTCTTTTCCCCACCTCCTGCAGCCTCTACTCTCCACCAGAGGTGCTGAGACTCTTCCTTCCCCTTCCCCCTCCTCCCTACCTCCTCTATTTCCTCCTTGTAGTAATAAATATGAGAGACTTGCTAGAACCATCTGTTGGCACAACTAATACAGCCCTAACATGACCTTGGTCTGCATTTATCAACATTCTTCACTTGGCTAAGCTGGAGTTCAGCAAGAACTGGGCTGGGTCCTAAAGAATCTGGCTTTAAAGCTGTATGCATGAGGCTCTTGGCTTGATTCCCTAGTACTAGAGGAAAAAAAGAGAAAAGAAAACAAAAGAAAAGAACAATTCTTCTCCTCTGCATAAGATACTTGTCCAAACATGTTGCGAGATGACTCAGCATGGAGGACAGTGGTTTCTCACTGGTTGTCCCACACCATTGATTTGGAAAAGAAATAGCAAGTACATAGATACTTTTATTATTACTATTATTACCTGCTGCAGGGAAAAAAACTAATTGTGTTTGGTTTTAAGTAAGTTGGTCAGCTTCTGTTATCATCACGAATATCAGAGATAATAAACTTGAAAAGAGAAAAGATTCCTTTTAGCTCACAGTCCTAGAGATTTCAGATCAGGGTTGTGTGGCTCTATTGTTTTGGGGCCTGTGGCAAGTCACAAAAGTATATCATGATGGGAACCTGTGGTGAAAGCAGCCCTTATCTCATAGCTAGAGGCAAGAGAGAAGAAAAGGAAGAGGCTGGCATCCAAATATCCTCTTCAAGGGCACACCTCCAGTGACCAGAACACCTGCCACGGAGGCTCCATCTCAACCACTTGCCAATAGCTCCACAGGCTGAGGACCAAGCATTTATCAGATGGGCCTTCCTGGAACACTTCTCCAAACTGTAATAATATCAAATATTTTGGTAGCTTGGTATCTACTTTCTTTTTTAGTTGGTGTTCCATTACAGAAAGAAAGCTATTTATACCTGTAATTATTATCCTGTCAAAAATGGCAGCCTAAGCACTATAATTGAAAACCCTGCATACACTATGAAGTATGCTGAAGGCATGAGTTATGCTGAAGTTATTGTATTTGACAAAAAGATCACAAGGGAAACAACTGGAAGAAATACATCACTGAATGGCCGCACTTAGCAAATCAGGAACACTAGGTTTTGTCCCAGAGGATGTTCTCCAACCCCACAGACTATGCATCCAGTGACTGTTCCACAGGATTTATTTATAATAAAGCCAGTGACTTTAGGTGGGGAGGGAAGGAGTTCTCGGATTCTTACTTCATAGAAAAGGACCCAATTCTTTGCACCAGTTCTATTTCTTTATCTAGTTTATATGAAATGAAACCTGTGTACCCGAGATTTTGAGAAGTATCATTTCAGGCATTCAGAATGGAGAAAGACAGCACATCAGAAATGAATGATTGGCGTCATCAAAGGTTTTTTAAAAAGGATCGATGGATAAGATAAAAAGTAGTTGACTCCTGCTCTACAATGACAGAATCTCCTAGATTTTAGCTGGAATTTGACCTCGTGAAATAAGAAGAGCACCTCCTTATTTCAACCAACTGTGGCCCTGATACTACTTATGATCCAAGAGATATATGCTGAAGTGGTGCATACAACTTTCAGAATTGTCTGCGGACATAGAGAATGTGCCACTGTCCTTCTCTTTTCCCTGGTCTGTAGTGTGTCATGAATGGGGCAGGTATCTAGGAATGGGTGGTGAAAGCAATGGTGAAGTAACAAGATAGAAGCCCCCAAAGTCCTGAAAGATTTTATTATGAAGAGGAGATGAACTTGTTTGTTTGTTTCTCGGGGGTTGATTTTTGCTTTTGTTTTTGTTTTGCTACTGAGGATTGAACCCCAGGGGCTTACCACTGAGATACATCTCCAGTCCTTTTTCAATATTTTATTTTGACACAGAGCCTCACCAAGTCACTGAGACTGGCCCGGAACTTGCAATCTTCCTGCCTCAGCCTTCTGTGTTGCTGGAGTTACAGGTGTGAGATACTACACCCAGCCACCTTGCTCTTTTTAGTGTTTTATTATCATATCCACTACATCTGTACTTATGCAACCTCTCAGCTTTCTAAACTAGTGTCCGTGGCTCTTTTTTTTCTTCTTCATATTTATTTTATGCACCTTTTCCAAAAATCAGATTTTTCTTCTCTTGATTATACCTATATTTTAACTTTGTAGTTTATTAATTTTTGCTCATATTTCATAAATTTCTTTCTTCTATTTGAGGGGATTTATTTGGCTATTCTTTTCCAGACTTCTTGAGTTAAAACATAGCTTATTCCAATTCAGCCATGCTCAATTTTTAATAAATGTGATGGTTTCATGTACCTCCTCCTGAGAACTGCCTAGACCATCCCAGAATGTCAGCAAGTGGTGCTCTCATTCATTTCTGACCACTTGACTTTTTTATTCTGACTTTTCTCCAGAAACCAAAATTATTTAGAAAGGTAGTGAGAAAATTACACGTTGATACATGCTTTTTAGAATGTACTTTTGAGTTCATTTCTAACTGTTCTATTATGGTCAGAGCACTGCTTCTTTTTGGAATTAGTATAGGTCTTATTTATGGACAAAATCTTTGTCAAATATTTTTGTTAATAATTCTATGTCTCGAAAGTCCTAATTGGTTTGTCCTCACTCTCAGACTTGGTTATTGATTCTATTAATGTTGTCACTTCTCTTTCATGGTCCAGGTTGTCCTCATGTGTTTAGGAACTCTGGGTTGTATGTACTCACGGTATTTGTCACCTGTCTCTGAATGCAACTTGTGGTTACTATCATGGAAGCAGCAGACACCAGTCAGTTTCAAAGTATTTTGAAGCACTCAACAAACGAGGGGGTTCAACCCTGGGGTTTCTGCTGAAGTGGGTGGTCCCATTAACAAGCCTGTCTTGTAGCTGAGTTTCATAGAACAGAATAACTTGCCCAAGCTCAAAACCTGTGAATAACAAAACTGGGCTCCTAACCAGACCATCTGGCCCCAAACCCATTCAGTTCTCATAATGCCTCTACCAGCCCAAGTCTTCCCAATGCCAACCAGGCTCCTCCCAGTTCCTAATGCCATTAACCAGACAGCTGTTAAACAGAATGTTTAAATATATTTCTTTTCCTTTTATTCTTTAAAAAAAAAGAGAGAGAGAAGTCAACAATAAGCTTCACACACTGCAGAAAGTGTCATGAGTTTCAACTTCCCACTCCTTCCAAAATCACTGTACCCTTGAAATCCTAGATGAAAATCTCCAAAATGGTGGAGACTCCCACATAGAATGATCTCCAATCCAGACTTTGGCAGCTCAAGGCATTGAGGAAATAAATTAAGGCGAGGGCGACTCCTAGCTGGTCTGGCCCAGCTCTATCTCACAGATCCAGTGGTAGGGCCTCCGGCAGACATCATCATTCCAGCGACCATCATGGGTGAAGTGGGCACAGTCCTCGCCTCCTCCCAGCCCATGCCCAGTCCAGTCATCAGGCTGATGTGGACTCCAGTGCCTGCGGACAAGAGATAGCTGTGTACCCAGGGAGGTCAGAGTCAGCCATGAGGCCCTCCCACTTTCGAGACACAGGCTAAGAAGCCCGATTAGGAGAGGACACACACTCACTTGAAGCCTCTCTCATAGTCAGTCCCATCCACCCATCTCCAAGGTCCATTTTGGTCAGTGAGGCCCATCCAGGAGGGCACAGGTCTCTTGTGCTTCTCAATGAATTTCTGTGGAGAAAACAAGGGGTTGATGAGCTTTCCCTTACATCAGACAGCCAATGAGAGGAGCTGCCAGGCTTACCTGCTCTTCTAAGGAGGTGACCACCACCAGGTGGGAGTTCTGCAACTGGCAGTTCTGGTCAGCCTCAGGCCAGGACTTGTCAGATTGAGAGAACCAGTAGCAGCTGCTTTCATGTTCCAACCAGTCAATGGGGCAGCAGGTCTTTTCAGAGCCTGAGGGGGAAAAAAGGGATGGAGGAACTAAGGAATGGCCTAGCGCACCATCAGTGGTGAAGTGGAGCCAGCCATGCCTGCCCAGCTCCTCACCATTGTTCTTGAGGTTGGCCAGCTGGCAATTAAGGGTTACTAGGTTCTTTGCCAATCGTTGTACTTGCAGGACCACCTCAGATTGACCTGAAACACAGACACAGGGGGACTGATGAGAGTACTTTGGGTATGAACTCTACTCAGGCACCCCACTAGGATCTTCCTTTGCTCCCACAAATACATCATGCCAAGGTACACTGGAACAGCCATCTGACCTGCTTTGAAGTCCTGCTCCTGTTTCTGCAGGCTGCTCTCCACTGAAACCACCTTCTGGTTCAAACTGTGGGCTAGAGGGGAGAGGGCTCAGCACCAGGATGCTTCTCCCATGCACACCCTTCCATATGCTTTTGGAGAACAAGGTCTCTCACCTGCCAGCAGTTCCTGCCTGTGATCCTCCACCTCAGCTTTCAGAGAGGTTATGGTTTCTTGCAAGCTCTGACCTGGAAGAATCAGGGACTTGAGATCAGGAGTCAGCCCACACACACATACACCCAGCCCAGACCCCACCCAAGCCCAGCTCACCATGGGAGGTCAGTGCCTGGACATTGGCCCCTGTGTCTACACTGAAATTGCTGAAAGTTGTCCTCAGGGTGCCCAGGTCCCTGTGTAACTTGGAATCTGATGAGGGGAATGAGATGATCAGAACTAAGATTTAGCAGGTCCCCTCTGCCAGCACAGAGCAGGACACTTTACACGCATTGTCTCATTCAGTCCTCAGAGCAAGCCAGAGGGGCAGGCACTGTGGTTATCCAATATCACACAAGAAGGAGAAGTAATTCAACTACAAAACCCAGCCAATAAGTGACACAGCCAAAAGCCATTCCAATCATGGCTCCTTCTCTACCACTGTTCTCATCAACCACCCAATTACGACCCCTCAATGGTGCCCCACACTGTCCCACTGTGCCCAACATTGCTTCTGCTGGGGTTCTTGCCATTACCCCCATCCCTGCTCCACCACTATACCCCCTTGATTTCTGTGTACCCCTGGAGTACCCACTTTGGGATCCAATCACACAGACAGCCACCAACAGCAGGAGGTTGAGGCCCAATGATAACAGGATGAGGCGATGCTCAGAGCAGATATACCAGAGGCCAACCTGGGGTGGAGGTGCTGAAAGAGAAGAGGGTATCAGGAAAAGGGAGATCTAGGACGTACCAGAGACAGAGGAGGGGACCCAGGGACCTGTCTGGGGATGAGACTTGGGCCCTGATAATGCTGGAGGAGAGCAGGAGGAAGACTATGGGGTGAGGAGAGATCAGCCTCTGATCCCTCACCACCAACACCAAATCTCCAGGACATGGACCTTTCATGCCCTGAGAGACCCATATACCCACCCCTAGAAAACAGAGTGCACATCAGCAGACTTAGACATGGACAATGGAGAAAAGTTAAGTCTTATCTTCAGAGCTAGGGAGGGTAGCACAAGGACCCTGACAGTGTTGGAGTCAGATAGGCTCATGGCAGGTTCACCTATGATCAGGTGAACAAATGACTAACTACCTGCAAAGGATACCTCTCATCCCCTTCCCATAGAGCACAGGAAACCAGGTCCACAGTGGTCTTCCCTGTCCCTGTTTTTCTGAAGACCTTGAGTCCTCTTCACATTGGGCTCTCAGAGTCCTAGGACTGACCCCCTCAAAGTGGGGGACCCAACATTGGACATGGTAGAGGTGAGACGTGATACGACAGTAGAAATCCTGCTAGACATAAGAAGAGTGCATCTTAGTAGAGAACACTTCTCCTGTCCTCTTACCTTTTCTGATCTCCTGGTTTTCCTCCTCACTCCCCAAGTGCTGGAGATCTTCATACTTCATTGCTATGCTTGGACCAATGTAGCCTCCGTGGCTGTGAGAGATGAAACTAAGAGACCTGGGCCCAGGCTGCCTGGGTGCTATGGCCAAGGAGGAGGCTGGAATCAGGGAGACCTGAGGTAAGAAGTGAGGTTCCTCAAGAGAATGAGCCCTGGATTAGGGCCTGAGTTTGGAGTTGAGGTTACAAGTGGAGTCAGAATTGAGCTTTGGGCCAGAATCAAGTTCAGTTGGGTTTAACATTGGAAGTGAACTTGAAGCTAAATCTGTTGCTTTGACTGGGCCTAAAATTGGACTGGACTTGAGGCTGTGACACATGCCAGAATTTGGCATCAGAAGTCACCTTGGAGCCATGGATGGAACTGGACCTAAGCTTGGCACTGAACTTGGAAATAGAATAGGGCTGAGGTCCAGTTTGGGGTTGGGCTCAGGGTTGAGATTCAGGTTGGATCTGGGGTTGATGCCGAGGTTGACATTACAGGAGGAGCTGCGTTTGGGGCTGAGGCTGGAGTTGGGGCTGAGGATCAGACTGGAATTGGGCCAGAGATGGGAACTGTCACTGGGGATTATGGCTGCATGATACAATCTAGAATCCAGGGACAGGAATAGAGTCTCAAGGCTCCACTTGGTTGTTAAATCCCATACTGACCCGTCCTATTTCTTCCCTTTTTCTCTCACCTAAGACCCAAAGCCCCCTCTCCCTGTTTCCTCTAACACATTCCCTGTCTCCTTGGGCCCACTGGCATCCCCAGCCCAGTTACCTGTAGGAAGTCTGGAGTCTGTGATTCGTGGCCTCGTTGTGCAGCAATGACTACAAGGTGGGAAGTCACTCAGAGCAGCCAGAACTAAATCCTGAAGAGTTGGGGTGGGAAGGACTAAAGGAGGAGCCATATAGATGATGGGCTCTTATTGGTCTTTGTGCCCCAAAGCTCAGGATCTGTAGTTAGGGATGTTCCTCTTCCTCAATTTGGACAGTAAATAATACTTCGAATAAATTTCAAGGAACACAGGCAGAGATTGCATGTGGGGAAGTTGGGTATGGGCCAGCTTTGCTATTATTCTACAGGGTGTGTCTACTCCCTTTCTTTCCTCTTTAGCGGAGCTCCCTGACTTCTTCATTTTTATCATGTGAGAGGTGGAGCTGGATCAGAAGGGACAGTCTGTTATTTTTGCTCCTATTCCTTACATCTCCATTCACTTCCTATCTCTAAATTTCCTAGAATTGTTGGCATTTCCATCTTGCCCCCCAGGACTAGAGGAGCCCATTTTCTAGTCTTGTGCAAGTCCTACCCCCAATCTTCAGTGTCTGAGCCTCCTGTGGGCCCTCAGCCATCAAGTTCCCCAGTTCCAGCCTCACTCTTCTCCCTTTACTCAGGAGGAAAGAAGATGATAGATACTAGGATATCTGGCTAAAATGGGAGAGAAGAAATTAGTAAAAGGAGAAAACTTCTATTGAACATCAAATCTGTGTTGGGAATTGTTCAAGACACTGTCTTAAACAACCAATTGATTGGGAGAAGCACCTTGGGAGGTATTTTGGATGATGGGCCAAGGTTAAGAGCCACTTTGTGACATTTTCAAGATCACATCTCCATGTCTCCCGGGTAGAGGTGACACCCAGGAATGAAACCAACATTGCTGCCCAACATCTTGACCTCACTCTCTGCACAGATACTATTCACAAATAGGCTTGCATGTCATGCCAGGAGCCCCACCAAACTCCCCAAGAAGTGTGCTCTGAGTTCATGCACACATCTCTTTCAAGAGGAAGAAACCTGATGGGAAGAAACCAGTAATCCCAGCAACTCAGGGACACCGAGTCAAAACAATGGCAAGTTTGAGGACAGACTCCACAACTTAGTGAAACCCTCAGCAACTTTGCAAGACCTGTCTCAAAATAAAAAATAAAAAAGGACTGGATATGCAGCTCAGTCTTAAAGCACCCCTGAGTTCAATCCCCAGTACAAAAAAAGAAGAAGAAGAAGAGGAGGAGGAGGAGGAAGGATCCAGTGTGTGGAGAAGCAAAGCAAATACCTTGAAGATTATTTTTTTTCTATTTAAATTGAATTATCTTCTGCTACTTGCATTTTTAAAAAAAAAAAAAAGAATTGACAATGTATCAGAAATATTTCTGCACATCAGCTCATAAAATGTGCTTTGTTCACCTGCATCTCATTTCATCATATATTCATCATGCCTTTGTGAAGCATTTCCCTTTTGATAAACACATCAGGTGTTTCCAGTTTAGCTTTCTGGATTTGCTTTTATTTATTCTTGGAAAAGTTGATTAGCATATGTTTCAGGTTGGCGTTATAGTTTGAATCTGGAATGTCCCCAAAAGGCCATGTGTTAGAGATTATATTCCCAGCTTGACATTATTGGAAAGTGGTGGGATCTTTAAGAAGTTAGGTCTAAAATGAGCTAAAAAGACATGTCTCAAAAGAAGAAATACAAATGGCCAAAGGAATATATGAAAAAAAAAAGTTCAGCATCTTTAGAAATTAGGGAAATGCAAATCCAAACTACACTGAGATTTCATCTGATTCCAGGTTAGAATGGCAGTCTTAAAGAATACAAATAATAAATAAATAAGAGGATAAGGGGGAGAAAAGGAACACTTTTACACTGTTGGTAGGATTGTAAATTAGTACAACCTCTATGGAAATAGAGGAACTTCTATGGAGGTTCCTCAAAAGATTAGGAATGAAACCACCACGTGACCCAAATGTATATCACTCCTCAGTATTTATCCAAAAGAATTAAAGTCAACATACTTTAGTGATACATGCATGCCCATGTTTATAACAAAACAATTCACAATAGCCAAATTATGGAATCAGCCTAGGTACCTGTCAACATACAAACGGATCAAGAAAATGTGGTATATATATCTACCAAGGAGTTCTGTTCAACTCTAAAGAATTAAAAATTATGTCAATTTGAAGGAAAATGGATAGAACTAAAGAGCATTATGTTATGTGAAATAACACAGGAAGTTCTGGCAGTTGGAACAGTGTTGTCATTTAACATTGGGCTGGGAAGGGGTACTTTAATGCCCCACTGTGTTGTTACTGAAGACTGATGGCCTCAACAGGTAAGAAGCTACTGTAAAGTTTCGGTGAGAACTAATGTTCATGTGCACATGTAGACGGTGGAGCATTCAAATTCTGGATAGACAGTGAAAGTCTGTCAAGATGGACAAAGGTGCAACTTATGCAGTCGAGGAGGAGAAATAAAGAATGTCCACGTGCTTCTGCCCTTTTCAATGCTTTATTCACTCAAATCACTCAATACAATTTCACTCTATAGATTCTTAATCAAGAAAACAATAATCCTTAATGCTAGGCACTGCAATAGACATTATCAATTCACAGCAAACAATCCTAGATTAATTCTAAGCACTGCAAACACACTTAATCATGACAGGCTCATGATAGACATTCCCTCTGCATGCTGAGTTCAAGTGTCAGATCAAAAGTCTCAAGCCTTAGGCTCTAAGTCCAGCAGATGCACACTCATTCAGACCCCAGTGATCTGGTCAGGAACCAAGGCAGGCTTCTCCTGGGGTGGAGCTGACGGCTGGCTGAGGAGGCGGTCATAGGGAGAAGTCCTTTTCTCACCAAAGTCAAGAGGCTGCTGTAGAGTTTGAGAGTGTTGAGAACAACACAGAAGATCAGGCAGATGAGAAGAGTTGGGATGTCAGTCTAGGTCCTTGTCACTGTGAGGGCATCAGTGTCCGCTGGCTGAATGTCTGTTCATTTTTTCCATCATTTATACTAAAATTGAGGGCTTCTGACCACTTTTTCAATCCCTATCAGCTGACACCGGATTTCTCAGTGACATCATTTGCCGTAGGATTAAAGCATGGGCTCTGGTGGTCCCCACCCTGATTTTCTTGCCTCTCCCCCTTATCAGGGCAAGGACAATATGACAGAGACTTCACTCTGAGCTTGTCAAGGTGGGGAGAAGTGACTTGTTTGGTGCCTGAGGGTCATACTGGAGGGCTCCCTTAGGTGTGCCTGGTGAGACTGCAGGTTTCAAACTGGAGTTTTTAAAATGGAGTTGCTTAAGCTAAGGCCTAAGGCCATCCTTACAAAGTCAAAGGGAGAGAATCTTGCTGATAAATTGCATGAGGATTAAAAAAAAAAAAAACCATAGTTCTCTTTCTGGTCCCCAAAATAAACTTTGAGTATTTCCCATAAATTGCTGACTTCCTAAGAAAAACAACTTATCTCTGACTTTTGCAATGCTGATGCCTAAAGACGTGTCATGACTTTCTGTGAATATGAAAATCTCATGAAAACAGAAAGTGCTGAGTTTTGCCAGCCTGAGGATACTGATCAAAACTCATTAACACTGATAATCTTGCAAGGTTTCCCTTGGAATACCTGTGTAGTTTTTGCATGGTAAGCTTGTCCTTCTAAAGGCTGGTTCCCTTTCAGCCTCTTCGCAGGCAACCTTCTTTCCTTTGCTATATGCTTATCTCTCCATGACTTCTTTCACATTGACAATCATAGTTTCCTTTTTCCACCAAGTTTGTCATGATTCCTTCCTGTCTCCCAGCACCTCAGTGGAGTCAGGATTCTTTTTACTAGTGAAGTGACTCAAAACACAGTGTGCAGATCCTGAGGAGTATTGTCTTTAGTAAGTCACCACAAGTTTGCCATTGACTGTATTGTTACCGAACATGGGAATATTATATGAAACCCAGAGTCTTGTGGATGGCAGACTCAGTCTTCTTTTCCCCTACTAGGAAGTGGCAAAGCAATTTCCCTTCTTAATCAAAACCAATCTCCTCCCTCCAATAAGTGTACAATTACCCTCATCCCCTGCCTAGTGGTTCACTTTTCTGAGAAACCTAAAGCAAGTCAGTTTCAGCTTCCAATTTAAACAGTTCCAAAGCTGTCTCCCCTAATGGATGGATTCCTTCTTTGGGCCATAGAATCATTCAGTGAGCTCAGATTATACAGGTAAAAGACTATAATTCCTTAATAGGTGATTACTAGGTGTCATGGTGAAGGGAGATGCTACATCCCTTGGCTATACACGTGGTCATGGGAGAGAGGGCATTCTACTGACCACTAATTTAAGGCACATATTCACAAATAGCTTGGGCAGTAAAATAAGAAGCATACTCCATTTCTGGGCCCCAAATCCAGAGATAACAACTGGACCGGTATCTTTTCAGATAGATTTCTGTGAATATTTATATATCTAGAAGCATACAATTGGGCCTCCCTACTCACAGATTCAACTGCATATTGAAGATATTTAGGGGGGAAAAAAAGTACCAACTTTTTATCTTGTCATTATTCCCTAAATAACAGTATAACAACTATTTACATAGCATTCATATAGCATATATATAGATCCCACAAGTAATCTAGAGGTTTATTAATACATATGGAAGAATGTACACAGGTTACATGAAAATACTTCACCATTTTATATCGGAGACTTGAGAATCCATGAATTTTGATATCCATTGCTTCCTGATCCCAATCTTCTGAGGATTCTGAGGGATAACTGTACACAAACATACGTGGTAGGTTGGGGGGTATTTTTTCACAAACTTTTCACTGTAACATACTTCTGCCTAAAAATGGGTATTGAGGACATTTTCACAACACTGCCTACCTCTTTTTCCTTTAACATAAAAATTGCATTTATTAATGGGGTACCATATAGTATTTTGATATATGTATACATTGCATAATGCTTAAACATATCTATCTCCTCAAATGTCTATCATTTCTTTATGGTGAAAATTTTCAAATATTTTCTTCTAACTTTTTGAAATTTATAGTGCATGATTGTTCCTTATAGTCACCTTGCCATGCAAGGATACACCAGCACTTCTTGGTCCTGTCACACTGTAACTTATTATTCATTGATCAAACTTACTGCCCACCTCCTTATTAAAGGCTGCATGGTACTCCAGGGCACAGATACATCAAATCTTATTTAATGACTCCCTATCGATGCACTTGTAAGACATTTGCATCTTTTGCTTACATAAATAATGCTGAAGTGAATAGGTTTATATCTGCCTATTTGTATTAAGAAGCAAATATTTCTCTTAGCTGTATATCTAGAAATACAATTGCTGAGTAGAGACATCTATCTTAAAACTAGAAACTGTCAGATTGTTCCAAAAAGAATTTATCAATTTATCCTCTCCACAATCATGTAGGACACTCATTTATCTATACCTTATCCAACAAATTTTAAATTCTTGCCAACCTGATGTTGAAGAAATATCCTCTATCTCATCATTTCATTGAGTACTTACCTAATTACTCATATGGGAAAAACAAAATCCTCTGTCCTTATGGTGGTCTCTTTCTAAATATAGTGTTTTGTTTGTACTATTTACAGTAACATTTGTCTAGAATATGTTTCCCCTTATTAACACATTTGTGTTGTTTTATTTAAAATATATGTATACGTACATTACAAATAACATAGAACGGGATTTTCTTAAAGCCAACTTGAGTTCCTATCATTTATTATTAGAATTAAACTCAAAAACTTCAATTATAATTATTTCTGCATTTTTATTTTTCTGTCAAATAACTTGATGTTAAGGATTTACCATATTTCTTTCTTTCTTTCTTTGATTTTTTGTTTTTGTTTTTGCTTTTTGTTTGGTTGGTTAGTTGGTTTGGGTTTTTTTGTTTTGTTTTTGTTTTGTTTTTTTCCAGTGCTAGGAATGGATGGAACCCAGGGCCTCACACATGTTAGAGTCTCTACCACCGAGCAACACCCCCAGCGCTCCCTCCTGACATTGGATGATTTATTGTTTTCTTTCTGGTATTTTCTTTTTTGTAATGATTTAGAAAGTATACATCTGGTTTCTATTCTTTTGATGATTACCTTTAAATTTTTCTCTCTGGAAATCATTATTCTCTGAATTCATTATAATTGGGAATATTTATGGTCCCTTTGTGATTCATCATGCAGGGAATTTGCTGGGATCTATGTCATTCAGCTTTAAGGAATTCTCTTTAATTTTTATTATTTCTCTTTAATTTTTTAATTTTTAAAATATGTGCACATAAGCTGGGGATATAGCTCAAAGGCAGAGCACTTGCCTAGCATGTGCAAGACACTGGGTTCTGTTACCCAGCAACTCTAACACCACCTGAGGGTCAAAGAGGCTAGGCTACAATGTTCACTACTGGAGAACTATTCAGAGTCATATTGGTAGGAATACAGGTTGCAGTCAAAACCAGTTTTGAAAGAAGATAGAAGAAACCTAACTGTTTCCAAATATTCTATCTTTGAAATCCCTGAGGATAAGCAGAACTTTTCAAGGAGAGAGGCAGGAAATGCACATAGGCAGAGTATTTGCCTGTGTGGTGCTAGACAGGCCTGAGGAGCCAGCAGTCACCACTCCCAGCTTCTTTGGCACCTGTCAGAGATGCTGTTCTTTTGCTTTTTTCTCAGCAGGAGGAAATTGCTCCCAGTTCAGAGAGGGGCTCCCAAGTTCATTTCCATCCCCAATACCACAGAAAGATGAAAGAAAAAGGGTGGGGGGAGTGCAGGGGAGGAACAAGAGAGATAAAAAAATAAATAAAAATATGTACACATAAATACATTAGAGTCTAAAATTTTTTATACCAAAATAAATAAATTAGAAGAAGTGGGAGATGAAAGTTCGAGGAAATTTCCACAAAAAAAGAAGCATCTCTTTAAAGCCAGGAACAAAATAAAGGAGCTTGTGTCACCAATTCTGGTGAGATTCTACCTAACAAGAGTGAAACAACAGGGTTGAATGAGAAAGAAGACGGTCATTATTGGCAAGTGATGTGATTGTCTTCTTTAACAATTCAAGAGAATGAGCACACAAATGATTAAACCTAATAAATAATTAAGTTTGTTTGTTTATTTATTATTTACTGGCACTGGGGATTGAACCCAGAGGCCCTTTACCCCTGAGCTACATGCCCAGCCCTTTTTATTTTTTATTTCAAGTCAGGATGTCCCTAAATTGGCAAGGCTTGCCTTTAACTGTCTCAGCATTTCAAATCACTGAGATTACAGGAACATACCACCATAGCCAGCATATATCCTTTATTTTCATATCTCTACTTCCTTCAAAGTTTATGTCAGATGTTTGATTGCCTTTCAAGTCTGGATATTGCTAGAATAATTTCGACTGATGCTAATGGCAGGAATTGTAATGGGTTTGTTCATTTCACTGAGCATTAGGAAAGTTAAGATTGTGTGACTGTGTGTGCCTCATCCCACCTTATTTCCCAGAAAGTACCACTGGAATATTAAAAACAGGACACAATGTCATTTAAAATACTATTTTTTTATTTTGTGTAATCAAAAAATACTAACATTTCTTTTGTCCTGGATTTCTAATCTGGTTTAGAAGACCTTCCCATACCAACTTCATACTTTCTCCTAAATTTCTTTTGAATATTTGTTACTGAGTAATGTTTATTTAGTTAATCCATCTAGGGTCTTTTATCTCTGCATTGAGTATAAACAGCAGTCTTGACTGTTTTATCCCAAATTAATACTAGATTTATAAAATATATTATGACATGTTTTCAGCCAATGAATTACAATAAGACTTTTGTCACAGGTGAAGTTCCTAACTATATCTATATGTACTTTTGAACTTACAGTCTGTTCTATTGATTTAATTACTCTTCTTGTGCTAATATTATACTCTTGGGTGTTTCCTAGCATCAACAACTAATTCTCTGCAAACACCAGTTGGAGGTTCTGCAATTTAATTCAATTCTGACACTAACGACCTAACAGAACAAACCCAACAGTCTAAGAGCTCAGCCCCACATGACTGCACCCTCCTTCAGATGCCAGTCACAAGTCTGGGCTACTCATACTTCTAACCAAATGACTATAAATTAGGAGTTGTTAAAACCCCATCCTTGGGATTCATAACTTGCTAGAACTGCTAGCAAAACTCAGAGAAACATTCACCAATTTATTAAAATGGATATTATCAAAGATGCAGATGAACAACCAGATGAAGAAGTACATTCATAGGGTGAAATCCAAAAGGGCTCTGAGGACAGGAGCTTCTGTCTTGTGGAATTAGGGCACACTTCCTGGCACGTGGATGTATTCACCAACCTGGAAGCTCATGATATCTCATTGTTCAAGAGTTTTCACACAAATTAATCTCCAGCCACCATCCCCAGAGATCAGTGAATGAGGTTAAAAGTTTTAACCCTTTGGGGCTGAGGTTGAGGTTGTGGCACAGTGGTAGAACACTTGCCTAATATGTGTTAGGCACTGGGTTCAATTCTCAGAACCATATATAAATGAATAAAGGTCCATTAACCACTAAATTTTATATATATATATATATATATTTTTAAAGTTCCAATCCTTTAATCATGTGTGCTGATGACCAGCCCCATTCTGAAGCTATCTAGGAACCCAACTTGAGTTTTTTCACTGCTATACACAAAGACAAAAAGGGCTCCTTCTGAATAGCAAAAGACACTCCTGTTACTCAAGGAATTCCAAGAATTTTAGGGAACTCTGTGCTGGGAACCAGAGACAAAAGTTAACAAAATTTATTGATTCGTATGCAAATGGTTTAAGAGATCTGCTTTGCAAAATGGCTGATTTAGGGGGCATCCCCCCCATCTAAATCTTGTTAATTCTTACAACACCACTTTAAGGACTTGTATCAGTATGTAATTGCCTAAGCTTATTCTTTCTTTTATTTTCCAAAATGACTCGCCATTATCAATACACAGAGCCATGAACACAAACTTTGAATATGGCAACTTCTTTCTCCTAAATACACCTGTTCCAGTTGCCAAAATCCCAACCCTATAGTTCAACAGTGAACACTTTTCATGCTCTTGCTTTTGACTTGACCTCAATGACTTTCTCGAAGTCCTTTTTGATTTGACCTCAATGACTTTCTTGAAGTCTTTTTTTAATGTTATCATAGCCATGAAAATTACATCTTTATATATATTTGAGCCCATCAAGACAGTTTTATAATTATTGCTTTTTGTTATTGTTGTTATTGCTGAGAATCAAACCCAGGGTTTTATGCATACTAGGCGAGCACTCTACCACTGACCTCCACCCCCAACCCTATAATCATGTAGTTTATACAGTTATCATTTAAATCACATAGAAGAAAAGAATTAAAAACAACAACAACAAAAAAAACCACACACACACATTTATACTGTCTTTTTTCAAGTTACTTTGCTATTTTTACCTGTGCTCTTTATTTCTTTGTGAGTACTTGAGGCACCAACTAGTGTTCTTACACTTAAGCCTGAAGGAATCTCTTTAATATTTCTCAGAGGACAAAACTACCATCAACAATTTCTCTCAGTTTTTTAAATCTAGGAGTGTTTTAATTTTCCCCTTCTTTCTTTTTCTTTCTTTGTGTGTGTATTTGTGCATGTGTGTGTGTGTGTGTGTGTGTGTGTGTGAGAGAGAGAGAGAGAGAGAGAGAGAGAGAGAGAGAGAGAGAGATACTGGGTGCTCACTGTGTTACCCAAGCTGGTCTTGAACTCCTGAGCTGAACCAGCCTCCTGAGTAACTGGCATTACAGGTACACACCCCTGCACCTCACTATCCCTTCATTTTTGAAGAATAGCTTCATGAAACACGGTTATTGGCTTTTTTTTTCTTTTTTTTTTTCAGAACCTCAAGTACAGTATCCCACTGCCTCTGGCCTCCCTAGTTTCTGATGTGAAATCAGCTGTCAATCTTACTGAGACTACTTGGTCCATCATGAGTCACCCCTGTCTTGCTGTTTTTAAGATTCTTCTTGGGCTGGGGATGTGGCTCAAGCGGTAGCGCGCTCGCCTGGCATGCATGCGGTCTGGGTTCGATCCTCAGCACCACATACAAACAAAGATGTTGTGTCCGCCGAAAACTAAAAAATAAATATTAAAAAATTCTCTCTCTCTCTCTCTCTCTCTCTCTCTCTCTCTCTCTCTCTCTCTCTCTCCCCCCTCTCACTCTCTCTTTAAAAAAAAAAAGATTCTTCTTTGTCTTTGTCTTTGGCCATTTGATTATGATGTGTCTTTGTGTGGATCTCTTCGAATTTACCCTACTTGGTAGTCGTTTAACTTCTTAGTTATGTGGATTTATTTATTTAATCAAGTTTGGTAAGTTTTCAGGCATTATTTCTTCAAATATTCTTTCTGCCCCTTACTCTTCATCTTCTTCATTATGTGTATGTTGTTAAACTTGACAGTGTCCCACAGATCTCTGTGGCCCTGTGATTTTTCTTCATTCTTTTTTCTGTTCCTCAGCCTAGATTATCTTAATTAACCTATCTTTAGATTAAGCAATTCTTTCTTCTTCCAGCTCAAATCTGCTGTCGAGGTACTTTAATCTATTTTTTTATTTCAGTTATTGAACTTCTCAATTCCAAATTTTCTATTTGTTCCTTTTATAATTTCTCTTTATGGATACCTTCTATTAGGCATTGTTCTCATACTTTCCTTAGGCTTTTTATATAGTTTCTTTGCTTCTTTGAACATATTTGTAATAGTTGATTTATCAAGTCTTTGTAAATCCATACCAAAATGTCCTCAGGAAGTTTCTACTAAGTAAACTTTTTTTTCTGTGTGTGAGTCATATTTTTCTGATTCTCTATATATCTAATACTTTTTTGTAAAAAGCTATGCCTGCTAGGTCCTATAATGTGAAAATTCTGGAAATCAGATCTCTCTCTCCCCCAGGATTTTTGTTAATGCTGTTTTCTTGTGCTGATGCTGCTGTTCTTTAGCTTAGTGACTTTCCTAAAGTAATTCTATAAAACCTGTATTCATTGTCCTGTGTGGCCTCCAAGATCTCTGATTCTTTAGCTTACTTGACATCTAATGACTAGACAAGAATATTCTTAAATGCCTTGCAATACATCTCCCAATCTTCGCCAGGGAACTCCATGTATATGTTGGGTCATGCCTTCGGTGCCACAGCCATGAAAACACTGCTTTTAGCCTTCACTTCCTGCTGTGCAAAACCTGAAGTCAGCCAGAAGTAAAAAATGGTCCCTTTCTCAGGTTTTTGGGCATGTGTCCAGCCCTGTGCATGCACCTGGCCTTCTAGATTCCCAAGAATACATTGAAGGTTTCCAAGCCATTACAGAAATAGCACTTTAAAGATTTTGGTCAGTCTCTCATTTGCCCAACCGTTAGCCCAGCCTGTCCAACCTTATATTCAAGGAGTAGTATATAAGCAAAGCTGTCAGAATTTTCAAAAGATGTTTCTTCCATATTTAGCTGGGTTTTGCTAGTATAAAGTACTTCATAATGTTTATCTTTTATCCTTCCACAACACATGTTCTTATTAATTCCCATTAATTCTTACATTTTTAAATTATATTTTGTCTTACGACTGTAACTAAAAGCTCAAAACAGTGTTGATAGTACCAATAAAAGCAAGCATTATTTTTCTTTTTTCTTTTTTTTTGGGGGGGGAGGGGCAGTGGTTGGGTTTCTTGTTGTTATTGTTTGGTTTGGTTTGGTTTGGTTTGGTACCACAGATGGAACCTATAGGCATTTTACCACTGAGCCACATTCCTAGCCATTTTTATCTTTTATCCTGAGACAAGGTCTCACTAAGTCACTTAGGGCCTCACTAAGTTGCTGAGGCTGGCCTTGAACTTGTGATCCTCCTGCCTCACCCTCAAGAGTCACTGGGATGACAGAGTGTACCAGTTGTTGTTTTTTAAAATCGGAACATTATAATTATACATAATAGTGGAATTCATTATGCCACATTCATACAGACACATAACATAATTTGATGGACTTATTTCCCAGTACCTCCCTTTCCGTCAGGCATCCTTTTCTTTTTTATATCATTTTTTATATCATTTTTTTATATCATTTTTCTTTTTTATATCATTTTAGCTGTGTTATATTTATTTATTGTAAATTTTATTCAAGTGTAACATACACAGAAAGGTGTGCACATGATAAGTTTACTGAACTTCATGAGTTTTCACACAACAAACCCATATAACTGGCATGAAGTTTAAGAAACAGAATGTTACCAGCACCTGGGAAGCCATTCAGACCACCTTCTGGTAACTAATTTCCTTCCAAGGGCAACCATTTTGCTGCTACAACTCTACAAAATAATTTGTCTTTTGAACCATATATGAGAGCAATCATAAAATAGCTCTTGACTTCTTTCACTAACCCTCATGTTTATAAACCCATCCACAATGCATATTTTTGCTGCATGGTTTTTTTCATTTAATGACCATGACACATCTATCTAACCAAACATAGATGAACATTTGGCTTATTTTCAGTTCTTCATTAATTGGAGCAGTACTATGCATCATCCTTAGGACAATAACACACCATGTCCCTGGAATACCTCATAAGTCCTTGGGAACCTAGCCAAGGCAAGGGAAGAAAAAAGAGCAGGCCCAGGCCCGGAATATCTAGATCAACTAGAAGGACACTACTTTCTCTCATGTATGATGAGATGTATGTACATAGAGCTATCCATAGACTGCTACTCTTTGCATGTATACCAAGACAGCTGCTCCTTGGCATGCTGGTCATACCAAGGACAAAGCATGCTAAGCAAGCTGATGCTGATGATGTGACTGCTTCTGTAGATTAACTTATAAAACCCCTCTCTCTGTGGTAACCAGTACAGAACTGAGAGCACTGTGGAAAGAATGTATGTCCCTCAGCTAGTTGGCCACCGCAAGACAAAATGCTCTGAGGGAGAGATGTTATTTTCCGGTGTAGTGTCATCAGGTGAGGAAATGCTACTTGGCAAAGCATCATGGGGGATGGAGGTACTCCTGTCTAGCCATTGCCACTGGACTCTCTGGTAAAGTCTCCTATCTAGCTCTTCACACTTTGATCATCACTGTGAGCATTTCCCAATAAACCTGATGTCTCAACCCCACCCCCATCTCTAGGTGTCTTCCTTAGTCACTCAGCAACATATCCCACTGCCTGAGCACAACTAAGCTGTAGACATTACATACCAACATAAACATTTCTGACCCTGCTATTGGTGAATAATACATGTATAAATTCCTTCTTTTATATAACCAGGAATGAAATTGGTGAGTCATAGGATATGACTTAGTAAATACTGCCCAATAGTTTTCCAAAGTGGTTTTAACAATTTAAACTAAAACTCCCACCAACAGTGTATAGGATAGCAGTTATACCATGCATCGATGCACACCTGTCATCTCAGCACTTGGGAACTGAAGCAGGAGGATCACAAGTTCAAGGACAGCTTCAGCAAGTTAGTGAGGCCCTAAGTAATTTTGCGAGAGCCTGCCCCCAAAATAAAAAATTTAGAAAGGGCTGGGAATGTAGTACATAGTAAAGTGTTCTGGGTTCAATCCTTACTTTCTTAATACTAAAATATAAAATAAAACCTCAAGGTTGAACTCAGAGCAGAATGGAAGTGACAAAAGAAAGTGAATTTGAAGATAAGTCAATAGAAGGTATCCAATCTGAACAATAGAGGGGGGGGGAAAGTAGGAAAAAATTATAAAGCCTCAAAGACTTGTTTCACAACCACAAATGATGAGATATTTGTGTCACTGCAGTTCTCAGAAGAACAGGACAAAGAAAGTGATGTGAAAGAAATTATTTGCAATAATAATGACTAAAAACATCTCTAGCTTGGTCAAACACCTAAACCTACAGAGTCAAAAAGTTGAACAATCCCCATACAAAATAAGCCCAGAAAATAAAAGTCATCCCCTGGAAGCAAAGGACTCCAGTGACAACTGACTTCTCATCAGAGTCCTTGAAGCCAAAAGGAGTCAGACACTTTTCAACCACACAAAGAAAAGAATTATCCACCTAAGACTTTACATCCAGTGAAACATCCTTCAGAAATGAAACTGAAAAAAAAAGGCACCATCAGATGAAAGAGGGAGAGAGAGAGAGAGAGAGAGAGAGAGAGAGAGAGAGAGAGAGAGAGAGAGAGAGAGAGAGAATTTGTTGTAAGCAGAACCACTTTAAAAGAAATGACTAATGGGACCTCTTTATACAAGAGAGAAAAGACCAGAAGCAAATAAAGGACATCAGGAATGAAGGAAGAACAGCAGAAATGGTAAACATGCAAATAAGATAAAATTAAAAACAAAGTAACTATGTACTGGAGTTTTCAGTTTATGTAGATATAAAATACAAGACAACTATAGCATAAAGTGAATATATTAGTTTGCTAGGACTGCCACAACCAAATACCACAGACTGGTGCCTTACACAGCAAATTTATTTTCTCACAGTTCTGGAGGTGTTGACAGATTTGACTTCTTCTAAGTCACCTCTTCTTGGCTGGCATGCAGCTGCCTTTTGCTGTGTGTCCTCCTGGGGTCTTTTTTTTATGCATGTATATCCCTAGGGTCTCTTCTCCTGCACCCAAATTTTCTATTTTTATAAGCACAAATACTACATGCTGTCTATAAGAAGCTCACTTCAAATATAATGCTGTAACTGGGTGAAAATTAAAAATAGGAAAAAATGGTAACTAGGCAAACACCAATCGAAAGAAAGCTGGAGTGGCTATATTAATATCAAAGTAAAATTCAGAGGAATTATAATTGCTAGAGAAAAAGATAGATAGCACATAATGATAGAAGGGTCAATTCACCAGCAAGACATGATGATCCTAAATATGGATGCATGGGGCTGGGAATGTGGCTCAAGCGGTAGCGTGCTCGCCTGGCATGCGTGCGGCCCGGGTTCGATCCTCAGCACCACATACCAACAAAGATGTTGTGTCGGCCAAATACTAAAAAAATAAATATTAAAAATTCTCTCTCTCTCTCTCTCCTCTCTCACTCTCTCTCTCTCTCTCCTCTCTCACTCTCTCTTTAAAAAAAAACTAAATATGGATGCACCTAACAACAGAATTTCAAAATACATGATACAAAAGGTGACAGACCTGAAAAATGAATAAGAAAACTCTACGATTATAGTTGAAAAACTTCAACACTCCTTTCTAAGTAATAGATCATATAACCATTAAAATGTGCAAAAATATAGCCAGGTGAGGTGGCACATACCTGTAATCCCAGCAGCTCAGGAGGCTGAGGCAGGAGACTCACAAGTTCAAAGCTCGTCTCAGCAACTTATCGCTTGCTAAGCAACTTAGCAAGACCCTGTTTCAAACTAAAAAATTAAAAGGGATGGGGATGTGGCTCTGTGCTAAACATCCCTGGGTCCAATCCCTGGTATCAAAAAAAAAAAAAAAAGTGAAATACAGCAGAACTGAACAATGCCCCATCAACAACTAGATCTTATTAACATTATAGAAAATTCTGCCTAACTCAGAACAGTACACACTATTTTATGCGCACATGAAACTTTCACCAAGCTACATCCTATAGTACAGCATAAAACAGACCTTAAAAAATTTTAAAAAACTGAAATCACACAAAGCAATCCTCGGATAATAATGACATTAAGCTAGAAATCAAAAACAAAAAAGAGAATTTTAAATCTCCAACACTTGAAAGTTAAATAATACTCTTCTAACCAATTCAAGGGTCAAAGAGGACAGCTCAAGAGAAAACAGAAATTATTTTGAACTGAACTGCAATTAAACAAAATTTGCAGATGCAGCTAAAGAAATTCTTAGAAAGAAATTCTTAACACTATTTATATTTTTAAAAATTGTTATAAATCAGTACTGGAGCTCCCAGCTTAAGAAACTAGAAAAAGAAGATCAAAATAAATCCAAAACAAGAAAGGAAATAGTAAAAATAATAGAAACAATCAATGAAACTGAAAAATAGAACAATAATGGAGATGATCAATGAAGCCAAAAGGTGGTTGTCTGAGACCAGTCCAGTTGATAAACCACCAACAAGACTGACAAAAGAAAAAGGCAGAAATCAAATCACTAAAACCAAAAAGAAAAAAATGGTATTTCACTACCAATACTGAAGAGAATGAAAAGAAGATTAGGAATAACTCCATGCAAAAAATTTCAAAAATTTAAGTGAATTGGAACAATGCCTCAAAAATCACAAACCACCAGCTGGGCACAGTGGCATATGTCTGCCCTCTCAGCTACTTGGGAGCCTGAGGTAGGAGGACCACAAGTTTCAGGCCAGTCTGGGCAATTCGGCAGGACCCTGTCTCAAATAAAAGAATTAAAAGGGCCGGGGATGTAGCTCAGTGGTAACGCACCCCTGGGCTCAATTCCCAGTACCAAACACACACACACACACACACACACACACCTATAAAACTGACCCAAGATTAAATGAGTAATCCAAACAGTTCTGTAACTATAAAGAAAGCAAATTCATAGTTTAAAATCTTCCCCTTCAAAAGAAAGAACTCTCCAGGCCCAGATGACTCTAACTAGAGAATTCTACCAGACATTTACAGAAGCAATAACACCAATTCTAAACAATCCTCTTCAGGAAACAGAGGAGGAAGGAACACTTCCCAACTCACTTTATTAGGTTAGCATTTTCTCTGATACACAACCAAAGATAATATGAGAAAAGAAAACTATAGACCACTATCTCCCATGAACACAGACCTAAAAATACTCAACAAAATATTAGCAATTTGAATCTAGCAAATATAAAAAGGACAACACACTACAATTAAGTGGGCTGAGGCAGGAGGATCGTGAATTCAAAGCCAGCCTCAGTAAAAGTGAGGCACTAAGCAACTCAGTGAGATCCTGTCTCTAAATAAAATGCAAAATGGGGCTAGGGATATGGCTCAGTGATCAAGTGCCCCTGAGTTCAATTCCTAGTACCAAAAAAAAAAAAAATTCAATACCCATTTATGATTCAAAAAAAAAGTCTTCATACACTAAGAAAAGAAAGGAACTTTTTCAATCTGATAAAATGCATCATATACTATAGGAAATGTTTGCAGGCAATTTCAAAGTCCGTGGATGGTGGTGTTGAGTAGTGGTGATAGAATAATTTTAATACTTTAATATTTTTTAAATAAAAATTTTTAATTTTTCCTCCTGCCTCATCCTAAAATTAATTATTAAATTATTATTAAGTAGATTTTTTTCATTTTTCCTTCCTACACATTCAGCTATAAAACAATCTTTAATTTTTTTTTTCATTTTTACTTTTTAGTACTGGGAATTGAACCCAAGCATATTTACTACCAGGTTACATTTCTAGCTCTATTTTTTTTGTTGTTGTTTTGAGACAGGGTCTCCCTAAATTGCTTAGGGCCTCACTAATTTTCTGAGGCTGGCCTTGAACTTGTGATCCTCCTGCCTCAGCCTTCCAAGGGATTACAAGGGATTACAGGTGTGTGCACAGCTATAACAACAATCTTAACTTCAAGCCTAAAGTTCAGTCCAGACTAAAACGAAACTTTGCTCTTGTACCCCATCACTTCTTCATTCAGGGCTGGGCATTAACTCAGTTGACAGGGCTTGATACCTAGCCCTGAAAAAAAAAATAATAAGTGTTTTAGGGCTGGGGCTGGGGCTCAGCGGTAGCACACTTGACTGGCATGTGTGAGGCACTGGGTTCGGTTCTCAGCATCGCATATAAATAAATAAAATAAAGGTCTATCAACAACTTAAAAATAATTAATTAAAAAAGTGCTTTATACAGCATTAACTGGGGATCTGCCATGGACAGGGCTATAGCAGACACTATCAGGGTTTGGCTTGGGTCCCTTCACCCTTTTCACCTGCACCTGGTCCCCAATATGATTACATATTTAAATAGCCAGCACCGGTGTCTCTGTCAAAGGACTGTCCTCGTGCATCAACTGGGCACACGGAGGGCAGAAGTATCTTGGGGTGTGCATTTTTGCCAATCACAAACTGCCGTTAACCCATGACTGGAGGGGTGACAGCTCCCTTGTTGCTGATGGACACGACTCTGAAATGTGCCCTATGTTGTCTTCATTGCTCCCCTGAGGAACTGGCCTAAAAAAATTATTCCATCACCACTGGACTTTGAAATTGCCTGCAAACATTTCCTAATGAATCATTTTCACAAGGATCCTCATTTCGAGGTCTGTTCCTATAAACCTGGGACAGGCCTCATAGACTTCTGCTCTGCCTTCCTCTGTTGCAAGGTAGAGAAGAATTCAAGGGCACAGGCTGGTGCTACTGTGGCTGCCAAGCATCCGTCACTGGCCTTTCATGAGGCCTAGTAGTGGTGCTTCAGAGAAGCCTTTGGAATCCCTCTGCTCCATGGCAGTGCCTCCTTCCCAAAGATGGCGCACTCTGGTTCACATCAGTTCATGCTCCGACTGCAGCTATGCACCCACAGCTTCTTTCAGCCTCTTTCTGCCATGCAGTCCCTTGGGGAGGGTCCTTCCTAAATGGCTCAAGCCCTACATCCGTCTCACAAGTTCCCTGACACTCTTGCCCTGCCAGGCCACTACGCATAGTTTGATCAACTAATAAATGGGACAGGTGTTAGCCATCCAATTCTCCTCTCAAAAAGCAGAGGTGAGACTGGTGCAGTGCCAGTCCCTAGGTTCAAGCCCTCGTACAAAAGGAGAAGGAGAAGGAGAGGAAGAGGAAGGGGAAGAGGAAGTGGACGGGGAGGGGGAGGAAGAGGAGGAGGAAGTGACTGAGGAAGAGAAGGAAGAGACTGAGGAGAAGGAAGTGACTGAGGAGGAGGAGAAAGTGTCTGAGGAGGAGGAGGAGGAGGAGGAGGAGGAAAAAGAACAGGAAAAGGAAGGGAAAGGGAAAGGAGAGGAAGAAGGAGAAGGAGAGGAGGAGGAAGAGGAAGAGATAAGTCTCTTTCTTCATGATTACTACAATCCTCCTGAACACAGAGCCACAGACTTCCCTAAAACCCTTCCTGATCCTCTCATGTGCCAGGCCACGGGGATCCCAGCAACAGCTCAGCTTTATCATCCAGCCTGGTAGGAAGATGCCTGTCTTAGCCTCTCGAAGACAACTAGTCTCTGCAAATGGTTCCCTTGGGACTCTGTCACCTGGCTCGTGAGGATATGAAAAAGTATCCCCTTTCTCATTTGGAGAGAAAACAAGTTGAATCCCTCATTGCATCTAAGAACTCTCTTAAAGTCATCTCCATCAGAGACCAAAAGAGGAGAAAATTCGAGAATGGGGATCAAGGAAGATGGGAGAAGAGGGAAGGAGAGGTTCTGGGGAATGAAATTGACCAAATTGTTATGCGTTTATATGAATATATCACAATGAATCCCGATGTTATGTATAATTATAATGTATGTACCAATAAAATTAGTTTAGAAAGAGAGTTTAAAAACTCTCCATTGGTGATTGTTTTGCCCCCTTTTAGGCCTGCCTAGACGAATCCAGAACCCAGCAACTCTATTTTTTTGTTCTGTTCTGTTTCACGTTTTAAGGTTTTTAAAATAACTTTTAGGGCTGGAGATGTGGCTCAAGCGGTAGCGCGCTCGCCTGGCATGCATGAGGCCCCAGGTTAGATCCTCAGCACCACATACAAACAAAGATGTTGTGTCCGCTGAAAACTAAAAAATAAATAAAATAACTTTTATTTGTAAAACAATAACTCTTGATGTTAAACACATGGCCACTACCAACAGTCTTACTCAGTTTGGGAAATTCAGCCAAATTTTTATAAAAACAGGAATAGTATCATTTAACCTTCTATTTCATCCATCACTTTTCTCAGTTCCTAATTGGTCCTGCCAAGATTTTAATCAGACTAATCTGTTTTGGAAATGTGTTTAGAGGATGAAAGGATGAGTTGACTTGGAGAAAATATTTGCAGAATACAAATCCAACAAAGGAACAGTATCTAGTATATACAAAGAATTCTGAAAACTCAACAGTTAAAAAAAAATTAGAGGGGCTGGGGTTATGGCTCAGTGGTAGAGCACTCGTCTTGCACATGCAAGGCCCTGAGTTCAATCCTCAGCACCACATAAAAATAAAAAAATAAAAAAGTTATTAAAAAATAGAAAATAGGCAAAAGGCATGAAGAGACATTCTACTGAAGAGGATACAGAGATGTACAATAATCACAGGAAAGATGCACAAAAAAAGAGATATAGCAGCTCGTGCCTGTAATCTCAGCTACACCAGAGACTGAGGCAGGAGGATTGCAAGTTCGAGACCAGCATGGGCCACTTATTGAGACCCTGTTCCAAAATTTAAAAAAAAAAATTAAATGGGCTGAGGATGTACCTCACTGGTAGAGCATTTGCCTAGCATGTGGGAGACCCTAGATTCAATCCCAAATACAAAAGGAGGAGGAGGAGGAGGAGATCATTAGCCATCATTATGAAAATCATTATGAAAATCACAATCATACATCACTACATGCCTATCAAAACAAATAAGATTTTAAACTATTGACAACAACCAAAGGCAGGGGAGAAGTAGACAAACTGGATCATTAATACACTGTTGGTGAGTATAAAATGGTACCACAACTCTGGAAAACAATTTGGCAATTTCTTCTACAACTAAAAACATGCAATGATTATATGACCCAGCAATTGAACTCTTGAGCATTTATCCCAGATAAATGAAATTTTATGTTCACACAAAACCTTGTACATAAGTTTTCATAACTCATTTATTTGCAAAATTAGCCAAAAATTAGAACCCTCTCAGAGGTCCTTCAATAGGCAAACATTAAAAGACACAAGTACTCCATGCCTTGGAATACTACTCAGTGATAAAAAGGAGTGAACTACAGACACGTGCACCAACTTAGGTAAATCTCCAGGGAATTAAAGTTGAATGAAAATAAGCCAATTCAAAAGGGTGACATACTATATGACTCCATATATACAAAATTCTTGAAACTACAAAATTATAGAAAGAGAGAACAGGTTTGTGGCCACCAGGGTTTAGGAACTAGGTGGGGTATGGAGCAGGGAGTGGCTATAGGTGTGGATATAAAAGTCAAGATAAAGGATCCTATGGTGATGGAAATGATCTGTATCTTATATCAATGTTTATATTATGGTTGTGGTATTGTGAAATATATTTTTAAGATGTACAATATATATTTCAAGGCCATTGGGGGAAATTAGGTAAAGGTTACATAGGATCTCTCTGTATTATTTCTTAGACCTGAATATGAGTCTCCAATTATCTAAAATTTTACTAAATTATCTAAAGTTTACTGTTTAAAATGGGTTTTAACCAAAGAACAAGTAATCCAACCAATAAATGGGCAAAATGAGCTGAACAGAATCTTCTCAAAAGAAGTACAAATGACCAATGAATTTTTGGAAAAATGTTCATATCTTTAGCCATCAGAGAAATGCAAATCAAAACTACAGTGAGATTTCATCTTCCCTAGTCAGAACAGCTACTATCAAGAAAAGAGAAAGTACATTGCATGCTGGTGAGGATGTGGGAGAAAAGGAACCTTAATCCACTGTTGGTGGGAATGTATATTAAAACAGCTGTTACAGAAAACAGTATGGAGGTTCCCCATAAAACTAAAGATAGAGTGATATGATCCAACTGTACCATTCCTGGGTATAAACAGAGAAATGAAACTCAACCTACAAAAGAGATACTTGCACACTCACGTTTATCAAAGCACTATTCACAATAGCTACGTTATAGAATCAGCCTAGATACCCATCAATAGATCAATGGATAAAGAAAATGTGGTATACACACACACCGTGGAGTACTATTCAGCCATAAAAGCAAAAATCATGTCATCTGCAAGAAGATGGATGGAACTGAGATCATCACGTTAAATGAAATAAGCCAAATTCAGAAAGACGAGTATAGCATGTTTTCGCTCATATGTGGAATCTAAAATAGAGAGAGATGTGAAAATAGAAAGGGAATTTTTAGGGAAGGGAAAGGAGGACAAGGGGGAGGGGTGGCAAGAGAGGGTAGAAGTGAGGGTGGATGCAATCACAAACATTATATGTGAAAATAAACAAATACGGCAACTACTTACACAGAGAATAGTTAAATAGTATATGGCATATCCATACCTTGGCATTCTCTTCAGCCACTAAATTCAATGAGATAAAACCTTAAAGGTAAGGAACAATGTTCACAAGACGTTGCAGAGTGAAAAATTAAGCTATGTTATTATTTGGTATAGCATACATGGTGTACACAGAAAATGTTCTGACAGATCACTCAGAACTAATTAACTCTGGGGAGAAGCAGGAGGGAGAGAAGAAAGTTGTGTGTGTGTGTGTTTGTGTGTGTGTGTGTAACAGTATATATTACTTGTCATTTTAAAATGGGGGGGTGCTGCTGGGGATGTAGCACAGGGGTACAGTACTTGCCTTGTATGCTCAAGGTCCTGGGTTCCATCCATAGCACCATGAATACAAGTAAAAATGCAATCTTTTTTTTCTTTTTTTTTATTGGTTGTTCAAAACATTACAAAGCCCTTGACATATCATGTTTCATACATTAGATTCAAGTTGGTTATGAACTCCCAATTTTACCCCATATACAGATTGCAGAATCATATCGGTTACACATCCACAGTTTTACATAATGCCCTATTAGTAACTGTTGTATTCTGCTACCTTTCCTATCCTCTATTATCCCCCCTCCCCTCCCCTCCCATCTTCTCTCTCTGCCCCATCTACTGTAATTCATTTCTCTCCTTGTTTATTTTCCCGTTCCCCTCACAACCTCTTATGTGAAATTTTGTATAACAATGAGGGTCTCCCTCCATTACTATGTAATATGGGGCAGAGGTCATGCTTGTATCTTCCCAGAAGGCTCTTTCCGTCCTATTTGGGAAGCCTGGGTTGTTAGCTTCTTCATGTCTTTCCACGAAATCAGCTTTTCGGCTGGTTCAATCTGGTCTTTCTTCATCTTTTTCCGATATCTCCTCCTTCTGGGTAGTGGCTCCTCCGGGTCGATCCTGCGCAATGGTTTCATGAATGAGGTTCTAGGCATAAAGTTAGTTAGAAGAGATCGAAATAAAACACACAGACTCAGTTACCTTATTTCTATTGCTAGGTCCGAGACAGCTCCCCTCTCTGGTTCCCTCCTCTAACCACCCAGCAGGGCAGCGAGGATTACTCAGGGCTAGCAGGAGAGAGAGAGAGAGTGAACACACCGGGGAGTAGCCTTTTATTGGGGAACAAGAGATTCAGGGGAGAATTCCATCCAATGAAGGTTGAGGGGGGGCTGCACTCCAAGGTCAGAGTCAGTGATTGGGTCCCTGGGGTCAGTGGTCAGGCACACCCCCACACTGATGGACTCTCTCATCAGGAAAGGGTCGGGAAAGCTTCGACAGAGCCAAAGCGCCTCAGGCCCTTAACGGGAGTCACCCAATCACGTGTCAGAAATGGCTCCCCACATATCCCCCCTTTCTTTTCTTAACAATGAGGCAGCGGTTCACTCTCTGGAGTTTCTGGATCCTTGATTGGAAGACTCGCCATCCTATGATTACAACACAAAAGAGAATTAACAGCAAAGAGAATAATCCAATAATGTACCAAGCGGAGTGTTTAAGAATATTTCCAGGGTTGAATCCATTTAACTCCTTCAATAGTTGGTTAGCCAAGAAGAAGGATCTGAAAAATCAGCTCTATTATTTTGAATGTCTTGTATATGGTGATGAAGTTCCAGAATATCCAAGCTATTATTACTATTTTGCCAAATACCTACTAAATGGTTTTTAACCTTCTCCCAATCCCAAAGAGAAGCATTGTACTTGGCAGCTGTAACACATACATACTTATAATTAGCATGGCATTTAAGCCTTTCCTTAAATTTTAAGGCTGAAAGTTCATTACCTATGTCTATAACAGTCGCCTCTAAGGCGTTTAATTTAGTTTCAATCCTTTCATCAATATTTACTTGATTACGCAGAGCCTTGGAAGTATTTTGAGCTAAATTATTAAGAAATTTTGCATGCTGAATATTCTGAGACAACGTCAGAGACGTAGAGACAGTTGAGGCAATAAAAGAGACCAGCGCTAAAACACCAACAATTATGACTCCAATAGCACATTTAGGTCTTGTTAGCTGGGCATGAATTTGCTCCAAGACTTGTAAACCAGCATCAGCATACGATGGCTCTGAAATACTAGCAGGTAATAAAACAAAAGAGGGCTGATGAAGTATCAGCACTCCTTTTCCTCCATTATACCTAGTAATACAATTGGTTAGGTTGCACTTATTACAAGTAACAATATATCTGTCATCTATCCATTTAATTTTTACATTTCCAATAATTAAAACATAAGGAGATTGGACACAAGCTCGTAAGCCATAGCAAGATCCCTCTTTACAGTTCTTGCCGACAAATTTTGGTAAAGGTTTATCTGTAAAATGTAAAAATTCTGAGGCAGCAATTAAACGCCAAATATCTTTTTGAACATCTCCTTCACTATAAGTCAAAATATTACTAACAAATCCTGCAGGTGTCATAGCAGAATTTCTTCGTAATTGTCTCTTATCAATTTTTGGAGACCAGTCTAAAATATACCCACTATCTTTAGACACCTTATGTTGTACAGGAAAGGCATTTACATAATCCATCCATTTAGGAAAGGTGCCAATTTCAATTGTAGAACTATTTGGACAGTGGGGTATCGGTGGAGGTTTTATAGAAATGACTGGCTTGTTATGGGAAAGTCCCATCTTAGTTACTGATCTAGTATTAGGTTTTAAGTCCCCATAAATAGAATTATTTGTCAGTCTAGGTCTACCAATCGCTGTCTTTTCTTTGAATGATACTTTCAGACAGCCGGCATGTTTATCATGTGACCAACACAAAGGTAATTGGGCACTGCAGCCAGAATAATTAAATCTAGTCACATGATTGGGAGTAATATGAGTATCTGTAAATCCTCCCATCATGAATGAGTCATTAGTAAATACTGGAATAGATTCTCCAGTCCACACAGCTGGGTGTACCAGGGGTGGATCTAGGAAATATGTCCAATAAGTGTCTACTTGATTCCCTTTTACCTGACAGCCCAGTAGGGCAATTACTGTTGTTACCATCAAGACTGGGGTCCTGCTCTTTCCTAGGCGTCGAAGTATTTGGGAAGCCTGGGTTGTTAGCTTCTTCACATCTTTCCACAAAATCAGCTTTTCAGCTGGTTCAATCTGGTCTTTCTTCATCTTTTTCCAATATCTCCTCCTTCTGGGTAGTGGCTCCTCCAGGTCGATCCTCAGTCGCTTGAATCTGGGTTCTATCTCTTCCATGTCTGATAGCACGTTCAGGCACCCAAATAGGACAGAAAGAGCCTTCTAGGAAGATACAAGCATGACCTCTGCCCCACATTATTACCGGGTCCGGACCCTTCCACTGACCAGTCTGTAAATCTTTCCACAAAACTCTGCCTAAGTGGCCTGTTACTGAGGGAGACATTTGTCTCTCAGCAGCAGTGTGACCTTCTGTGTCACCGTTTAAAAAATTGAAAACAAACAAGGCATGATTAAGGCTATTTTGGGGAGTCATTATCTTATTCCCCCTTTTCAATTTTTGTAATTAAAGCTTAATAGATAAATGAGCTCATTCCACAATGGCTTGACCTTGGGGGTTATAAGGAATTCCTGTTTTATGATTAATTTTAAACTCTTGGCAAAATTGTTGAAAAGAAGAGCTTACGTAAGCTGCAACATTATCTGTTTTAAATCTGCATAGGGCACCCTAAAATGGAAAAAGCTGCTAAGCAATGAGAAATTACATGTTGAGTATTTTCCTTAGTACGTGCTGTGGCAAAAATAAATCTAGAATAAGTGTCCACTATGACATGCACATAACATTGCTTACCAAATTGAGGAATATGAGTTACATCCATTTGCCATATTTGATTTGGTTTTAATCCACAGGGATTTACCCCTGATGGCAGAGAAGGAGTGTGAATAACACACTTAGGGAATTGGCTTACAATCTGATGAGCTTGTTCTCTGGTAATATTAAATTTTTTACGTAAGCTAGAAGCATTTTGATGATGTAAGGAATGGGAAGCTAGTGCACAGTCATACAAAGACATCTGTTGACAAAAAGCTACTAACATCAATTTTGTCATTTCCTGAAACTAGAGGTCCAGGAAGATTAGTATGGGCATGTATGTGTCCTATGAAACATGGGTACTTTCGTATTAGCACTGTCTTTTGTAAATTATGAAATAATTCAAATAACTCCTGTGATGAAGTAAACCCAATAATTGAAGTTTCAATACCTTTGGTAACTCCGACTGCATATAAGCTGTCAGAATAAATATTTATAGGCTCATTTGAAAAGTAATCTAAGGCACAAATCAGAGCTTGAAGCTCTGCTCTTTGGGCAGAAGTATAAGAAGTTTGTATTACCTCTGTGTGAACACGGCTGAAGAAACCTGCCTTACCTGAGTTGGAAGCATCCGTGAACACCAAAAAAGCTTCCTCTATTGGATAAGCTCGTACAATTTTTGGAAAAATAAGTGACATTAATGATGCAAATTGTACAATCTTATCATGAGGATAATGGCTATCTATCTAGCTGGGAAAGTCTGCAAAGGCTATCTGCCATGAGCTAGAAGTTTGAAAAAGCCAATTAGTCTGTTGAACAGAAAATGGAATAATTATGATATCAGGCTCAGATCCAATTAATTGTAAAATCCTAGTTCTACCTTTAATTACTAATTGAGCTATAGAATCATGAAAAGGAATTAATGTTTTTTGAGGGGAATGGGATAAATAAATCCATTCAATAACTCCTAATCTTTGCCATATGGCTCCTGTTGGTGTATGCTCAGTTGGAAATATTAATAAATACACTATTTCTTTAGGATCTATTCTAGTAAGCTGTGCATTTTTAATTGCATTTTCCACTCTCCTTAAAGCCGTTTTAGCTTCCAAAGTTAGCTGATGTAGAGAGGTTGGAGAAGGATTTCCTTGTAATATCTGAAATAAAGGACTTAACTCAGAAGTAGTTAGATTTAAGGATGGCCTCAGCCAATTAATATCTCCTAATAGTTTTTGAAAATCATTAAGGGTACGTAACTCTTTAACTCTTATCTGAAGATTTTGAGGACGGATTGTACGTCCTTGAATTATCTGACCTAGATATTGAAAAGGAGACACTTTTTGAATTTTTTGAGGAGCTATACATAAACCCATTGCTGTAAGCGAAGTCTCTAACTGAGTAAAAACTTCTGAAAGTACCTCTGGATTAGCATGAGCCAATAATATATCATCCATAAAATGAATAATATATGCATCAGGAAAGTTATTTCTTATGGGATCTATTGCCTGGTCAACGTATTTTTGGCACAGTGTAGGACTATTACGCATTCCCTGGGGAAGTACCTTCCAGCAATATCTTTTAACAGGTTCCTTAAAATTAATTGCTGGGACAGTGAAAGCAAATCTTTCACAATCTTCAGGATGTAACCTTATAGAGAAAAAGCAGTCTTTTAAATCTATTACCATCAAGCTATAATCTAAAGGGATGGCTGTGGGGGAGGGAAGTCCTGGCTGTAATGATCCCATTGGCTGAATTGCATGATTTATCGCCCTTAAATCCTGTAGTAATCTCCAATTTCCTGACTTTTTCTTAATAACAAAAATAGGTGTGTTCCAAGGACTAAGCGTTGGTTCAATATGACCAGCCTGAAGTTGTTCCTCAACTAATCTATCAATTATTTTAAGCTTTTCCCCTGAGATGGGCCACTGAGAAATCCATATAGGCTCCTCTGTGAGCCACGTGATTTTTTTCAGCTGTCTTAGGGATCAGGGAAGTACTCAGGGCCCCTAGTAAAAATTTTGGTTTGGAGTATTTACTAATCTTTGTCGTGGAGACTGGCTTGTAAAAAGATATTCTTCCTGAAGGGTCTCCTTATCATCTCCAGGAAAATACCTCTGATTAACTTCCTCAACTGACCTTATAGAATTTGGAGTAACTAATAACAATCCCATTTTGGCTAAAATATCTCTTCCCCATAGGTTAGCTGGTAAAGACTCTAATACATAAGGCTTAAATACTCCACTGTTCCCATCGGAATCTTCCCAATGGAGATAGTTGGCACTTTGAGCAGGCTGTGAAACCTGTCCTGTTCCCTCTAGGTTAGCTGGTGCTACATGCAAAGGCCAGTTCCTAGGCCAAAATCTACTGGACAATACCGAGATATCAGCCCCTGTGTCTATTATTCCTAGGAAATTTTTATTATTAATTCTAAGTTTTAATAAAGGGCATTCTTGCTGTACTAACTGTGACCAGTATACTCTGTCCGGCGGTTTAGAAACTGAATCTACCGGCAGGTGCCTTTCTGAGACACAAGGCAATAATATTAATTGAGCAAAAGTATCCTTTGGGGTGAGCCTTAGGGCATAATGGGATTTTACAGTAACATTTAACTGTCCTTTAAATTTTGAATCTATCACACCAGGTATTATCTTAATGGCTCCCTTTAAATTATTACGTTCCAAAATTAAACCTATAGTATTATCAGGAAGCGGCCCGAAAATCCCAGTAGGGATTTGTTCTGGCCCCGTTTCAGGATTTAATTCAACTGTCTTTGAAGGTCCTAAGAAAACTGTCTGCGATCTCTGTCCCGGTAAAAATCGTGGGCTGTCCTGGTTGGCGCCAGTGATGTCACACTGTGCGACCTCCCCTGGAATTCCCCGTATTGTTGCTCGGCTCCCGCTAGGAGGAAATGATGGCGGCGAGAAGGCGGGCTGATCCGCGCCATCTGAATCCTCCGCATGGGGCTGCAAGTTTAAGTTCACATTTCTAACCTTTGGCTTGGCCCTTAGTGCCTTTGTTTTTAAACGGCTTAAGGGAAAGGGAATTAACTTAGCCTCAGGCTGATTTTCCATTTGAATAGACTTAACAGCTTGTTGAATGCCTTTTAAAAGGTCTTCAGGGGACCTCGAACTCTGGCCCATATATTCAAAAAGACAAACTTCTAGAGCCGTCCAAGTTTTCTGAATATTTTCTATGCCTCCAGGTAGTTCATTAGAAAGACAGACTCTCTGTAACTTTTTTCCTAATTTGTCCCAAGTAAGTAAATTTGGAGACTCTTGGTCACAAAAACAAGGACAATATTCACCTACAATCTTTAAAAATTGTAATAACTGAGTTTTCTTTATCTGTTTTCCTTTCTGATTAATTATACTGTCTAAAATAGTCAGATACATTTTCTTATCCGTAGAAGTTGAATTTCCCATTTTAATTAATTTAACGTCTCTTTCCTTCAATAACTCCAGGTACTTTTGTGACCCAATTGTCACTTCTTCCTTTATCTTTATTTTTTCCTTATCTTTATAGCATGCTCCCACTCAATCTAACTAATCTAGAATGCCCCCCTTGTGGGCGCCAATTCTACCACGCGGCCTGCGCAATGGTTTCATGAATGAGGTTCTAGGCATAAAGTTAGTTAGAAGAGATCGAAATAAAACACACAGACTCAGTTACCTTATTTCTATTGCTAGGTCCGAGACAGCTCCCCTCTCTGGTTCGCTCCTCTAGCCGCCCAGCAGGGCAGCAAGGATTACTCAGGGCTGGCAGGAGAGAGAGAGAGTGAACACGCCGGGGAGTAGCCTTTTATTGGGGAACAAGAGATTCAGGGGAGAATTCCATCCAATGAAGATTGAGGGGGGGCTGCACTCCAAGGTCAGGGTCAGTGATTGGGTCCCCGGGGTCAGTGGTCAGGCACACCCCCACACGGATGGGTTCTCTCATCAGGAAAGGGCCGGGAAAGCTTCGACAGAGCCAAAGCGCCTCAGGCCCTTAACGGGAGTCACCCAATCACGTGTCAGAATGGCTTCCCACAACCATGCAATTTCGCTTTTCTCTCCCTTTCCCTCCCACCTAATGTATCTGTTTAATGTTGATCTTTTCTTCCTGCTCTTCCTCCCTGCTCTGTTCTTAGTTGTTCTCATTATATCAAAGAAGACATTTGGCATTTGTTTTTTAGGGATTGGCTAGCTTCACTAAGCATAATCTGCTCTAGTGCCATCCATTTCCCTGCAAATTCCATGATTTTGTCATTTTTTAGTGCTGCGTAATATTCCATGGTGTATAAATGCCACATTTTTTTTATCCATTCATCTATTGAAGGGCATCTGGGTTGGTTCCACAGTCTAGCTATTGTGAATTGTGCTGCTGTGAACATCGATGTGGCAGTATCCCTGTAGTACGCTCTTTTAAGGTCTTCAGGGAATAGTCCGAGAAGGGCAATAGGTGGGTCGAATGGTGGTTCCATTCCCAGCTTTCCCAGGAATCTCCATAGTGCTTTCCAAATTGGCCGCACCAGTTTGCAGCCCCACCAGCAATGTGCAAGAGTACCCTTTTCCCCACATCCTCGCCAGCACTTGTTGTTGTTTGACTTCATAATGGCTGCCAATCTTACTGGAGTGAGATGGTATCTTAGGGTGGTTTTGATTTGCATTTCTCTGACGGCTAGAGATGGTGAGCATTTTTTCATGTACTTGTTGATTGATTGTATGTCCTCCTCTGAGAAGTGTCTGTTCAGGTCTTTGGCCCATTTGTTGATTGGGTTATTAGAGCAATAGTAAGAAAGACAGCATGGTACTGGTACCAAAACAGGCGGGTGGACCAATGGTACAGAATAGAGGACACAGAGACTAATCCACAAAGCTACAACTATCTTATATTTGATAAAGGAGCTAAAAGCATGCAATGGAGGAAGGATAGCATCTTCAACAAATGGTGCTGGGAAAACTGGAAATCCATATGCAACAAAATGAAACTGAATCCCCTCCTCTCGCCATGCACAAAAGTTAACTCAAAGTGGATCAAGGAGCTAGATATCAAATCAGAGACACTGCGTCTGATAGAAGAAAAAGTTGGCTCCGATCTACATATTGTGGGGTCGGGCTCCAAATTCCTTAATAGGACACCCACAGCACAAGAGTTAATAACGAGAATCAACAAATGGGACTTACTTAAACTGAAAAGTTTTTTCTCAGCAAGAGAAACAATAAGAGAGGTAAATAGGGAGCCTACATCCTGGGAACAAATTTTTACTCCTCACACTTCAGATAGAGCCCTAATATCCAGAGTATACAAAGAACTCAAAAAATAAAAATGCAATCTTTAAAGATATGTTTAAGGTCAGGTTCCAAATGATCTTGGAAAGGGACATTGTATCAACTGTGGAAATGGTTGGAGACGCCTGTGTTGGATATATGTCTAAATCTGTTTGAGGCCCCAAAGGAGCAGCCATGCTGAAAGGGGTGGGCAGGAGTCTTACTGAGCCTTCTCCCCTTGGCAAACATTTCCCCTGGAAGCTGAGGTTGGAGCAGGGGTGTTCTCTGCAAAACCGAATTTGGGGAGATCCCACATGCAGGAAAAGTTTCTCCTTCAGGAACTCTAGGAAGCTGGGGGACCCCTCCAACCCATCGAAGTGCCAACCACTGAGCCTTTTTTCTCCACATCTTTTCTGTCCCCTCCTCAACCAGGGTCCCTGGGGATTGGTGTCAAGGAGCAGAGCCTAGAACTTACACCCTACTCCTCCAGAATCTCCTCTGTCCTGTTTCCTTGCATGTGCATTCCCCAATCCCAAATAACCAGGCCGCAAAGAGTTTCAAGTATTTATTTCTACTCCATTGAAGCCACTGAAAATTGTAATAACTACAACAAAGAACTGTGGAAAGAGGCAGGCCCTCAGCCTTCCCAGGATCTGAAACAAACCACCCCCTTTTCTACTTTTCTTCAACCTCTCCCTGTTGGGAAAAGTATAAACGGCAGCCGTACCCCAGAGAAAAAACCCCAACATGGCGCCTAAGGACTTCTTCTTCCTACCTTCTTCTTCTCTGCAGTGGCGCGAAAAGTTCCCACCCTTGTGAACTCTCCCTCCGGCGCCAATTTCAAATCTCGCTGGCGAGGAACCTCAGCCCCAATGAGAACTAATTCCTGGGCGGGGAGCTGATATCTGGAAGAACTTGCCAATAAACGGGTGGCCTGCCATTTATCTAAGCCCTACCATCTCCCCCTTAGTTCTATATAAGCACACAGCTTTTTGCAATAAAATTGGAATTCTCCCGGCGAAGTGTCTTTGCGTGGGGAATTCTTTCACTCCCCATAACCCAGACTCGCTTTTTCTTCCTTTCTGTAGAATTCCCAGTAGAGAAGCCAGGGTCGGTGCAGGGATGGGGTGCATGTTAAAGATGTGCTGGGGCCAGGCTTAGTCAGTGATATTCCGCTTCATCTCACACGCCCAGCGGTTCACCTCTAGGCAGAAGTTGTCGTTCCAGCGTCCATCTGTCAAGAGCTCAACACAGTCTTCACTTCTGCCCGGCTCATGGCCCTGCCAGTTGTCTGGCTGAGTGATAGCCCAGTTCCTAAGAAGACAAGACAAAGCCCAAGATCTGACCAGGCCACGTCCCAGCAACCCTGCCCCCACCCCCAACTCCAGAAAAACACAGCCTTGGGGGGGGGGGCGGTTCAGGGCAAGAAGGTACAGCCTTGGAGGCAGTGAGTGGGAAAGGAGAGGGTTGAGGAATTTGGTCCCCAAAAGGACCTCAGGGAGTCTGTTAGGGCCAAAGCCCTGTGGTTGTCCCCAAGGCAAACTAACAAGGGGATAGATAGAGGCCACTTACCTATAGCTGTGCCTGTAGTCAGTTCCATCCACCCATTTCCAGGAGCCATCGCTGTCAGTGAGGCCTATCCAGATATGAAAGGCGCCTGTGTGTTGTAAAATGAATTTCTGGAAAAACAGGGGGTGACGCTGCTAGTTCCTTGTTCCTTGGACCTTTTTCCTTCCTCCATGCCGGCATCCGTGTGCCTCCCTCAGCCTTCTCCAGCCGATCTGTCCCCACTGAAGAAGCATCAGTTCCCGACACAACCGTTCCCTGGGTTCCCCCTCTGTCATCGGAGCTGTCGTCAGTGAACGCTCACTGGGCTAAACTTTATGCTAAGTGCTTTCCAGGGACTATCTCATTTAATCCTCAGAAGCTCTCTAAATTGGGTGCCATGACAACTCACACGTTGCAAGGTAAGTTGTTAGAGCCCAGAGAGCCACTCCAGGATCTAGTTTGTGACCACTGTCCTCTGGGTCCCACTCCATTCCCATTATATCTGCTATTCTAACTCTGGTTTGCTCCCTGTCTTCTTCCCTCAGCCACAGACTCATGGAATTCCTATTCCTGCTCTCCACCAAGACCCCCAAACCCATTAAGGATCTTGGTTTCACTTGCCTCTCAGGTTTAAATGCCCTTACTTGTTTCTGCCTGCCATCTCCCACCTCTTAGCATCAATGGATGCTCGACTATGAACTCCCCAGGGCTCTACCACACTTCTGCTTCTGGACTCTTCCTTAGGTTAAAAAGACAAAAAGAAACCTGATGATGGAACCTCCTGACTGAGCCTGAGTTCAAGGTTTCCTCCTGCCTTTGGGAAGCTTGGCCTCACCTGCTCCTCTCTGGAGTTGATGACCACCAGGTGGGCATTCTCTAGCTGGCAGTACTTTTCGGCCTCAGACCAGGTCTTCCCAGCACGAGAGAACCAGTAGCAGCTGCCTTCATGTTCCACCCAGTTAACAGGACAGCATTCTGTGCCTAAGAGGACAGGGGCAGAGGGAGATGAGATCTACCCGAGGGGACAAACACAATGAGACCGGGCATGCCCTGTCCTTACCATTGCTCTGGAAAAATGCCATCTGACATGTCAGGATACGCAAATCTAGTGGGAAGTGCTTCAGGTGAAGGAGCAAGGTGGCATGATCTAGGGGACAGATGGACAGACAGCAATGCAGTAGACATGTGGGTCCCCACCTGCCAGCACCAGGCACCAGGATGCATGGATGCATGCACACACACACACACAAACACACAAACACACACACCACACAACCCTCCACACTATACACACACCACACATACAAGCACACCACACCACAAACACATACACTAGACATATCACACCACATACATACCTAACACACACACAACCTACCACACATACACATAAAGCTCACACATAGCACACACACATACCACACACAAACACATACCACAATCCACACACACATCACACCCAATGCATACACACCACACCATCCACATACTCAGGGAGGGCCTCTGACCTGCTTTTAGGTCCTGCTGATGTTTCTCCAGTATGGCTCCCAGGGATGTCACCTTGTCACCTGCAATGTACCCTGAAAAGGGAGAAGCTAAGTGGTTTCTCCTCTGTTCTGCCTGCTGACCATGCCTCCAGCCTCACATGCCTGGGCATCAGTTGGGTACCATCACCTTGTCCAGGATGTTATGTGGTCTACCACCTGAACCCCTCAGGCCACCCAGGCTCCCCACACCACCAGAGAGACTCAGGACACTGCACTGTATAAGTTCTTTCACTGGGTCCCCATGTTCTTGCAACCAAGCCCCACTCAGCAAACACATCTTGTTGCAAAGTCTGACTCCATACCATTCTCTGCCCGATAGCCCCCGCCCCACCAATTAGCTCACCACATGCTAGAATTGTCCATAAGTCCCAAAATGTGCATTGTTCTTCCTCATCTCTGGGCTGTCCCAGATTCTTCTCTCCATCACTAACCTCTCTCTTTTTCACCTACTTGATCTGATTCATCCTCAGGGCCCCTCAGGTCAGGGGCCAACATCCTTGGAAGCCTTGCCCAACTTCTTGGGCTGGGTTACCGACCTCAGTCTGAGTCTGCACAGCCCCTAACCATGTCCTTATTGCAGACTCAGCACAGAGCCTGGCAAATTTCTCTGGATAAATTATCACCAACCAGCCAGCCCACTCACCATGGGAGCCCAGAGCCTGGATCTCCATCAGGGTGCTGGAGGAGAAATTGCTGAAAGATTCTTTCAGGGTCCGCAACTCTGCTTGCAGCTGTGTTCCTTGTCAGGAGACAGTGGGAACAAGATGGAGTGTGGGCTATGTCTGCCATCACTATCCGCATGACTGCCCCTCTCTTCACCTGTCACTGCACCATGATTGGTCCCATTGTTCCCCCATCATCAGCCCCCATTCGCACCCTGTACCTTCCCCCATGCTGCCTCCACCTCTTCTCAGCTCATTGCCCCCATCACTGCCCCCAACATTGCCCATCAATGTTCCACACCCTTGCCTTCTCCCTGCCAGCCCTGTGACTCTCACTTTGGGACCCAATTACACAAACAGCCACCAGCAGCAGGATATTGAAACCCAGGGCGAGCAGATTGAGATAGAGCCTGGAGCAGAGGCGCTGTGGAAGGGGCTGGGGAAGACGTGACCCTGTGAGAGAGAGAGTGTCATGAGCCAGGCATCCAAGGGCACAGAAGTCTGAGGAGACACAACCTGGTTGGGGAAGAAACCAGGTGGGGGACGGTGGGACATTCAGCAGGTTTTGACACTAGCATTGGGGCATTGCACACACATTTGCACCCCTGTGAGAGTGTGCGGCATGCACATGCCCCTACACAGGTGCACACAACACTCATGCACATGACACAGTACACACATCAGCTGTGTGCAAAGCTGAGATCTTGGACTTGGAATAGGGAGACACACAGGCATCGGGGGAAAGATCTGGCCTTTTTAGACACACACTCTAAGAAAGTAGGCCTATGAATGGTTTCCCCTCCTGCCCACCTGCTGGAATAACTTGCAGACCACCTCTGGCCTTAGTCTCTGCCCTTCCACAGCCCCTGTCCCTTCCGACTATTTCCCTAGAGGCTGGGCCCTGTGTTCTTAAATTCAATGACTGCATCCCTCATACAAGTACAAACCTGGAATAATCCCTCCCTTTCCAAAACTCCACTAGGATCCTTCAGTCCAGGTCATTCCACTCCCCAAGGGCCACCCCTCATCTTCTCAGACTCAGATTCTCTTCCCCCAATTCCCACTGCCTTTGTCACCCCACCCCGAAACCCAAGTTCTATTGTAAACACTCTCTCCTGAGCCCCCATCATCCCACAGTAACCTCTCCCACCCCTTATCAGTCTGCACCTGACTGCACACACACACACACACATACACACATTTTTCATTACACTCTCACATGCACACACACTCATTAACACATTCTCACATACTTTCACATACTATTGATACACACATTCTTACACCTCCTCACACACATATGGACACTGACACGCATGTATTCACACCCCCACATCATGTGCACAAGCTGGCCTGCCCCACTGCTGTCTCTCCAGGTCCAGAGGATGACGGTCCTCCCAGCCCTGAGCTCCTGCTTTTGCACCATCCACCTGCACTCACACACTTCCTCTTTTCTGCCTTAGACCCTGCCTCTGTGGACCTCCTTCTCTCCTATGCTAGGGAGGCTCAGTCAGAAGCCCAGAATCTTCCTTTTCAGGTCATCTCTTATCACCATCCTGAGTTGGACACTGACCCTGTAAGCGACCATCCAGTACTCAAGACCTTCTCACACTAATGACTGTCACCTTCCTCCACTGCAGCACACTCAGAGCCATCTTGGCCAGGAGAAGCTATGCCTTTGAGGCCTCTACTGCCCACATCCCCTCAGCACAACCTCTCCTGCCTCTTACCTCCCCCCACATCCTTCCTGATGCTTTTGCTTTCTCTTCTGCTATGGGTAGAATGTGTCCCCCCCCCAAGAAAAAGATACACTCATACATTGCTGGTGGGACTGCAAATTGGTGCAACCACTTTGGAAAGTAGTGTGGAGATTCCTCAGACAACCATATGACCCAGCTATCCCACTCCTTGGTCTATACCCAAAGGACTTAAAATCAGCATACTATAGTAACATAGCTGCACCAATGTTTATAGCAGCTGAATTCACAATAGTAAACTGTGGAAGCAACCTAGATGCCCATCAATAGATGAATGGATAAAGAAATTGTGGTATATGTACACAATGGAATATTACTGAGCATTAAAAGAAAATTAAAAGTTGGGCACAGTGGTGCACACCTGTAATCCCAGCGGCTCAGGAGGCGGAAACAGGAGGATCATGAGTTCAAAGCCTCAGCAAAAAGCGAGGCATTAAGTAACTCAGTGAGACCCGTTTCTAAATAAAAACAGGGCTGGGGATGTGGCTCAAGTGCTCCTGAGTTCAATCCCTGGGAGACAGAGAGAGAGAGAGAGAGAGAGAGATTAATTGATTATGGCACTTGCAGGTAAATGGGTGTTTTCTCTGATCAGTGGATGATAATCTACGCAAGGGAAGCATGGGAAGAATAGAGGAACTTTGGATTGGGCAAAGGGGAGGGTGGAGAGGGGTTAGGGGTACGAAAGACGGTGGAATGAGATGGACATCATTAGCCCCAGGTACATGTATGCTCGAATGGTGTGTCTCCACACCGTGTAGAATTGAAATGTTGCGCCCCGTTTGTGTACAATGAATTGAAATGAATTCTGTTGTCATGTACAACTAACTAGAACAAATTAAAAAAAAAAAAACTTAAAGGTCAGCAGGTGGAGTTCTATTGAAATGTTAAAACCTATAGTATTAACTACTAGAACTGTTCATTTTAAGTGGGGTGAAATAGTTATAAGTGGGATGGTCGTGGGGGTGATGTTATTGGAGATGCAGATGCCAGCAAAAATGCTGCCAGTTGTGAGATGTTTTATTGAATTAATCAATAAAAAGTTATTTTCATTAATACAAAAAAGAATATGTTCCCCCCCCCCTCGCCCAAGTGTTGGAAACTTGATCCTCAATGCAGGAGTGTTATGAGATGGGGCCTAATGGGAAATAGATTAATGCCATTATTGTAGAACCAGATTCTTTATTAAAGCTTCTCTCCTGCTCTCTCTCTCTCTCTCTCACCCTCCCTTTGCCCTTCCACCATGGGATAAGGCAATAAGAAGGCCCCTCATTAGGTGTAGCCCCTCAATCTTGGACTTTCTAGCCTCCAGAACCATAAGCCAATAAATCTCTTCAATTTAAATTACTCAGTTTATATTTGTTTTTTTTTTTTAAGGGGGGTACCGGGAATTGAACTCAGGGGCACTCAAACACTGAGCCACATCCCCAGCTCTATTTTGTATTTTACTTAGAGACAGGGTCTCACTGAGTTGCTTAGCATCTCGCCATTGCTGATGGCTGGTTTTGAACTCTTGATCCTCCTGCCTCAGCCTCCCAAGCCACTGGGATTATAGGCGTGCGCCACTATGCCCAGCCTCAGATTTGGTTTTGTTTTGTTTTGTTAGGGTGGGAGTTGTACCAGAGGTTGAACTCAGGGCACTTAATCACTGAACCAAATTCCAACCCTTTTATATTTTTATTTTTTTAAATATTTTTAGTTGTAGATGGACCCAATACCTTTATATAATTAATTTATTTTTATGTGATATTAAGAACTAAACCCAGTGACTCACACCTGCCAGGCAAGTTCTCTACCACTGAGCTATAACCCTAGCCCTATATTTTTATTTTGAGACAAGTTTCAATCCCCAGTATAACAAAAAAGAAATTGTAAATTTTCAAATTTGTTGAAAACTGTACACATGAAAACTGCCAGGAAGAGTGGGAAGCTATCAACAGTAAAACATGACCTCTGGTGAGGAGCCCTCTCCCAAGCAGCAGGGGCTGCGCCACCTTCACGTCCCCCTCCTCATTGTCCCTTGGTCTGTTTGGACAAGCTCCCTCTCTGGACTTTCTCCAAGCCTCCTGCTCAAACTCTGAATCCTCTCCCCCTCAGAAGATTCAACAATCCCCAAAGTTGTTGTTGCATGTTCTCTCACCCCAGGCATTGTGTGGGCCTGGAACTCTGTCCCCATGGAGTCTACCACCCAGTGGAAAGGCCGGCCAACACACATCCAGGGGAAAGAGAAGTCATGGGTGTGACACCTACCCCTTCTGCCCACTTCTGCCCTGCCCAGCACCAGTCCTTCCCTCCCAGCTTCAACAATGTAGGGTCTCCTCCCAGCCCAGGCTGGCCAATCCTCTCCCTGAGCTTTGAGTCCCAACCCCTCTTGTCTCCACAGAACCCAGCTTCATCACCAGCATTCACACAGGACATTTTCCTCTGTCCCTGGATCCTGCCTTTTTGCGTAGAACCCCTGAAAAATCTCTTGCTTTAAAACATCTCAATCACTTGGTGTCTGTATTCAAAATTTGCTACAGGAGGATGGGGATTGTAGCTCAGTAGTAGAGTGCTTGCCTAGCATGTGTGAGGCACTGGGTTCGATTCTAAGCACTGCATACAAATAAGTAAAATAAAGGTCCATGGACAACTAAAAATATATTTTTAAATTTTTTTTTTTTTTTTTTTTTTTTTTTTTGCTAGAGGAGGATCCAGGCAGGAGGCCTGCAGGTAGCAGGAATCTCCCAGGATCTCTTCATGCTGGTTTCTCAATCTACCCCAACTCACCCCACCCCCACCCCCACAGTTCTGGCGGGCTCTGCATTACTTGTACACACACACACACACACACACACACACACACGCATGTGCACAGCACCCATCTTGGGTGAGAGGGGAGGGAGGGAGCCATCTCCAGGGATCCCCACACCTCTGGGCACATACCCTTGCCTATGGCCTTCTGCAAACAGAGATACCATCAGCTCACACCTAGAGGGATTAACTCAGTCCCTGGAGCAAATGTGACAGAGACCTCATGGAGACAGAGAACAATTGGCAGCTGAAATGGGATGCAGGTGAAGCCCCAGAAACTGAACACTTGCCTTTCCAAAATGGATTTTCTCTCCTGGGATTCTGCCCTTGAGTGCCTGGCCCCTCACCGCCACTGAGCTCCTGGTCATTTTCTTCAGAGTCCAGCTGCTGGATGTCTTGAAATTCCTTCTCCATGATGTACCCAGGGCTGGCGCTGGAACTGGACCTGGAGTTGAGGTTGCTATTATGGGTTAGAGCTGGGGCCAGGCTGGGGCTAAGATACCAATTTGTGTAGAGGCTGATGGTGGTAATTGAAATAGGGCCTGAATAGGTCAAGCTGATAGCTTGGGTTGGGTCAGAGGTTAGAGACGAGTCAGGGGCAAAGGTTTGAAATCCTGCAGGATCCTGTCCCCATTCTCAGGGGACCGCTTGGCCCTTAACATAGCCATGAACCTTTCCTCCATATTCTCAAGGACCAAGTCACCCTACATCTTCTCATCAGCACCTACTGTTCCTGCACTAGAGTCTCCTTAATCCCCAAAAGCCCAGCCCCACCTGCCTCCCCCACCTTGGTTACCTGTTTAAAGCATGGAGAACTAACTGGCTCCTGCAGGCAGCCCAAGCGCCAGGGAAAAAGAGGGGTTAAAGCCAGGAGAATTCGAGCAAGCGGTTCTAGATGAAAGGGGAGGAGGGGCCTGGCCCACGCAAGGGCCTTGAGCCCTGTGTGTGTCCTGAGTGTCCAAAAGATTCTAACCTGGCATCTCCTCCCCTGGGACTTTGGACAGTAAATAGAAGAGGAAACAGTTGGAACTCAGACAACGAGTGGTGGGGGCAGAGGGACACAACCATCTCTGTTCTCCTACCCAGAGAAGAGGGTCTCCTGGTCCAACGTCCCGCCTTCACATTCCAGTCACCCCATGGCACCATTTGGGAGGGGGAACCAGACCTGTAGAGACAGGGACACAATAGCAGTTCCCCCTTTGTCCCTCCTCTTTTCACTTCCTACTTCTGAATTTCCCAGAACTGTTGGTGTCTCCAAATATCCCTGACCAGGTCAAGTAACCTTCCCTGCCCTTGCCCAATCCAGCCAGTGACCCTGGCATTCAAACCCCAGGCCCCAGGCTCACTAGCCCTGTCCTGACACATTCACTCTCCAGGATTTAATGAAGTTAAAGATGTGGAAACCACAGAGGTCAGAGGAAGGAGCATGACAGAAAGCACTCTCTTTGGGGCAGGAGGAATTCAACCTCAGTAAGTGCCTTTGGTGGCCCAGCACTGTATCAAGCTGGAACACAAACATTTGCCTCCAAGCAGAACCACTGCTCTAAGTCATCTATAGGTGTTAACTCATCCACCCTGCACAACGCCCCCGTGAGACGGACATATTTGTTATTATTCCCAATTCACAGGGGAGGTGAATGGAGCTTCAGGGAGGTTAAGTGCCTTGCTTCAGGTGGGAGGTTTTTTTTTGGTTTAGATCTGGAACATTTCCAAAGGCTTATGTGCTAGGCTTCATGACTATATTAGAAGATGGAGCCTTTGGAGAGATAATTTCGCTTAAATAGGGTCATTATGATGGGACACTGGTCCAATAGAAGTGGTGTCCTTAGAAGAAGAAGAAACACCACAAAAACACAGAGGAAAAAAAGCCATGTGAGGACACTAACAGAAGGGGACTGTCTCCAAGTCAGGAAAAGAGCCCTCACCAGACAGCCAGCTGCCAACAACTTGATCTTGGAAATCTACCTCCAGAACAGTCAACATAAATAAATTTCTCTTGGTTTAAGTCACCCAGTCTGTGGTGTTCTGTTATGGCAGCCCAAACAGACTAAATGATGGACAAAAAATGCAAGTGGACATACGCCTGGCCCCCATGGCCAGGCCTATAATCCCAGCAATTTGAGAGGTTGAGGCAGGACAAGCACAAGTTGAAGACCAATCTCAGCAACTCAGCAAGGCCTGGTCTCAAAGTAAAAAATAAAAAGGGCAATGGATACAGCTCAGTGGTAGAGCACTCTGGATTCAATTCCCAGTACAAAAGGAAGGAAGGAAGGAAGGAAGGAAAGTAAAAAGGAATGGAGGGAGTAGGGGAGGCAGGGGGAGGGAGGGAGGAAGGAAGAAGGGAGGAAAGGATTCATCAGTTAAAAAAAGAAAATAGCAGAAATGATCTTTTTTGGGGGGAGCAGGTAAAGAATTTTTTAAAATCTTTTTTAATTTTTTTTTTAGTTATACATGGACACAATATCTTTATTTTGTTCATTTATTTTTATGTGGTGCTGAGGATCAAACCCAGGGTCTCTCACATGTGAGGCAAGCACTCTACCACTGAGCCACAACCCCAGCCCCAAGACTTTTTTATTTGTTATAATAAATTCATACATTCACACAATAAAACAGTATAATTTGATCAATTTCATTCCCCAGTTCCTCCCATTTCCCTCTCCTCCTTCCCACTGTTCCTCTTCTATTCTACTGGTCTCCTTCCTACTTTGTTTAAAGCACAAGGTCTCCTTCCCCCTGGCTGTACATGGTGCAGAGTCACACCAGTCTTGTAACCATACATGTATATAGGGTAATAAGGGCCATCTCATTCTACCGTCCTTCCCATCTCCAACGCCCCAACCCTCCACTCACTCCCCTTTACATAATCCAAAATTCCTTCATCCTTCTCTATACTCCCTGCCTCCCCATCCCACTATGGACAGGCATCCGCTTATCAGAGAAAACACTCAGCCTTTGATTTTTGGGGATTGGCTTATTTCACTTAGCATAATATTCTCTAGTTCTATCCATTTACCTGCAAGAAATGATCTTGTTAACATAGACCTAACAGGAGGAGGTGGCATAGAGAGGGGACAGATAAGAGATACCAAAATACAGTTAGGTTGGAAGAATAAATTCTACTGTTCTACAGCCCTGTAAGGTGTAGAAAAATCTACCGTATATTTCAAAATAGTAGTAAAACGGGACTTTGAATTTCCCAACACAAAGAAAGGATAAATATTTGAAACAGTGGACATGCTAATTACCCCAATCTGATCATTACACATTGGATACATGTACTGAGATGTCACACTCTACCCATAAATAAGTGCAATTGCTATGTGTCAATTAAAAAAAAAAACAAGATAGACTCAATGGTAGTTAACAGGAAAGAGTTTTTTAAATTAAATTAATTCATTTAAAGTTTATATGGTAAATGAATTAATTGTACTTCTATAAAACAAGAGCAGGAAGTCTCAAAAAAAAAAAGAACAATCGACAAGAGAAAAAGAAGTTCAGAGGACTAGCAAGGTGATTGACATTTGCAGGGGGGAGGGGGCACTGGGGATTGAACCCAGGGATGCTTTACCACTAAGCTACATTCCTAGCCCTATTTATTTATTTATTTATTTATTTATTTATTTATTTTTATCTTGAGACAGGGTCTTGTTGAGTTGCTAAGGCTGGCCTTGATCTTGCAAACTTCCTGCCTCAACATCCCAAAGAGCTGGGATTATAGGCATGCACTGCCATGTCCAGCTAGTGAAGGACAATTTTGAAACACAATGGAGATGTGAAGAGCCAGTTGGTAATAACAGGAAATTGCATCTTTGACTTACTTACAGGACAAAAATGATAAATTTTTCCAGAACTCAGCTAAAAAAAAAAGAGAGAGAGATTTATATACTTAAGTTCAGAGCAGCTCTCTTCACAATAGTCAAAAGATGGAAGCAACACATGTATCCAACCACTGGTAAATGGATAAGCAATATGATATTAGCCATACAATGATATATTATTTAACCATAAAAAGAAATAACATGCTGCTACATGAATGAACCATGGAAACATTATGCTGAGTAAAACAAGCCAGTCACAGAAAGACAAACACTGTACAATTCCACTTACATGGGGACACTTGGAATAGTCAAATTCACAGAGACAGAAAGGATGGTAGTTGCCAGGGGCAAGACAGAGGGAAGAATGGAGTTGTTGTTGAATGGTGTTATGGTTTGGATATGAGGTGTCCCCCAGAAACTCATGTGTGAGACAATGAAGGAATAATCAGAGGTGAAATGATCAGATTATAAGAGATATAACCTAATCAGTGGATCCATCTATTTGATGGATTAATGATTTGAATGGATTACTGGGTGGTAACTGAGAGCAGGTAGGGCATGACTGTAGGAAGTAGGTCACTGGGGGTGTGCTCTTGGGGACTGTGTATCTTGTCCACACTCCCAGGAGCTGAGCAGCTTTCCTCAGCCCTGCCCTTCTGCCATGATGTTCTGCCTTATCTCAGACCCAGAGCAAGGGAGTTGGTTGACCATGGACTGAACCTCTGAAACCAAATAAACTTATTCCTCTAAGTTGTTATCATCAGGTGTTTTTGACACAGGGATAAAAAGCTGACTAACACAAATGGGTAGAGACTTTCAGTTTTGCAAATGAAAAACTTCTGGAGATGGATGGTGATGAATGGCTACATAATGGTGTGAGTATATTCACCTTGAACTTGGTGTAAATTGTGAACCATTCCTAAAGGAAAGTGGGGTGGTAGGAAAAAAACTAAGTCACTGAATACCTTCTTTCTGTTCCAAGAAGCCTCACCAAGTTAAAGGAACAAGGAGAGCAAGCCTAAACTGGAAAGTCCAGGCACATATTATCTTGAAGGACACTGACTCTCTCTTATGCACACTGAGAATTAGGGCAGACCAGTGCTATCAGCAGTAAGCTACTTTCTCACAAGTACATCGCGACAGTTGCTCCTGGGTAGGCTGGTCCTACTAGTAAACTAAGCAAGCTAATGATGCTTTTGCAACCTAAAATGTAAAATTCATCCCTGAGTGGGGACTTGCGTGGAACTGAGGGCACTGCAGGAAGGATATGAGTCATTCATCTAGCCAGTCACCACTGGAGAAAATGCTGTGAGGGAAAGGAGGTGCTGTTTGTCATAGCACATGAGGGACAGAGGTGCTATCAGCATATCACCACTGAACTATTCTTGGAACAGCCACTGATCTCTGGTAAGCTTTCCCCAATTAATCCTACGTCTCCCATGTTGTCACCAGTTGTGGGAGACCAACCTTACATGTGACTGAATCACACTCTCCAGCTGGGTGCTGAGGCGCTCAGTCACAGAAATGTGGCAGAGCCTTCCCCACCCTTCTTGGGTGTCTCGTGCATGGGTGTGTCTTGCTACAGCCCCATGGGTGAAGCTATGCTCACCTGTTCCTTTGTAATATTACCATTTACCCTGTTTAGGGTAGAATCTTCCATGGAAGTGCCTTGTGTGTGTCCCCTTCTCTTACTGTGCCCTTGGGTGTGGCCTACCCAGGTGTCAGTCAACCTGCTGACAGTGGACATCATGAAGATAGACTCAGTCCCCTGAAACTTGACCCCTTGCCTCATTTGAATAGCTTCTCCTCAATAAAAGGGGTCAGCATGTGCTCTCTCTCTCTCTCTTTCTTTCTGCAGACCCTTAAGGTCAGAGGAGCCGTCACAGCGACCCCAAAGAAAAAAGTATTTGTGTCTCTTGTGTGGTTATTTTGCACAGCCCAGTTAGCCCAGTTCAACTGGAGTGACCCCTGAGCCTTTTAGTCACTAACTGAAACCCGGCAACCAGTCACTTTTTTTTTTGGCCTCTTCAAAACCCACCCCACTGCCCTGGCACATCTGGGCTGCGGAACAGACAAATGGCAGATTTAATGCTATGAATATTTATTGAACCAAAAGCCAGTGGGGGAAGATGGATAAAGAAAAGTAAATTACTATATTTCAACAAATTTAAGATTCTATCAATTATAAAATACAAAGTGTTTTTGTGCCACTAAGGATATACAATGACAAAAATTATTTCTTATGTCTTTGAATTTCTACTGCATACTAAAAAAAAATCTTTAGACTTACACATATTTTATTTTACATCACTTATGCACATACATAAATTAGTTAAAATATTCCCACATCTAAATTTAAATAAAAATAGTTTAATAATAATGTAAAATAAATGTAAATAAGGGAAACTGGTTAAAATATTCCTAAAACTTGTTTTTTTCAGAGTCCAAGTCTTCTGAACCACTTTAGACAGAACCATCAACAGCCGTGTTTCTGCCATCAGGAGTGCACTGGGACAGTGTGTTTTGAGAATGCTCCATGTTGTCTCTGGGATTTTCTTCAAGCAGCTGATATCCATTCTGCATGCTTCCTTTACCTTGCCAAGAGATATCTATGGAAGGTTTTCAGACAAGGTTTTCAGGACTCACATTCTTTGCATAAGTGATCCGGCTGGTTGTCTGAAATATGAAGGAATTGTGGTGGTTGGTCGCAGCCTTCAGGAATAGTAACCAAGTTCAAGAGTGCAAGGTAGCGACAACCGTGTCACAACCAGCACCTGGACAGAAGCAGTTGTAAGACATCTCAATTACAGAAAAATTCATGTGAAACAATGAAAATATCATAGAAAGGATGGAAATATAAAGGAGTGGAGGTCTAGCTCAGTGGGAGAGCATTTGTCTGGCATGTGCAAGGCCCTGGCTCTAAGCCCCAGCACTGCAAAAAAAAAAAAAAAAAAAAAGATGAAAATGTAAGAAAAATAAAATCATGTAAACTAAAGCTGGCTCATCTGAAACACATATAAGAATGAAAGAAAACAAGTAGAAAATAATAGAGAAACGATTACCTAAGAAAAAACAACACCCCAACTATAAGGCCTTTGTATCCTGTTGCCATGGGTTCATCTAGTAATTAGTCTTTAATTTCTGAAGCAAATGCAGCCCCATACATTTATTCATTTGCTCATGTATCTAAATAATCAACAACATTAGAAGTTTCCTATGCTCTGAGCTCTACCAGCAACTCAGAACACTTATACCCCACACTCTACAAGAACCCTGAATAAAACCAGAACATTTCTTTCCTCTTATAAGCATTCCATAATTGTGTCTCCCTTTCTCTTTAGGAAAGACTAAACCTTAACAACTCTGTAAATCCTTAAATCCTGCCTTACTTCTGTTTACCTTTTTCTCAATATCTTAACTTTCCATTTGTGTTTCAGTTTCCCCAAGCCCATATTTCTTATTCTCAGGAATATTTTACTATATGTTAGTGACTGAGTGAGTGAGTTGAGGTAGGTAGGTAGATCCAATAGTTTGGAATGTACACAGCCCTCTCTGAGCCACCAGCAGACCTGTCCCTCCTTATGCCTTGAGTTAAGCTCCAGGACCCGGCCTTACCCTTTCCCTCTCCTGCCACACCTAGTAAGGTACACATCCTGCCCATCCAAACCCCTAAATATCTCTGCAATTCTTATTGCTGTGGTCACAGCTCAAGTTTTGAAAATGTCACTTTCTTTTGTTACTGGAGTCCTAGGCCAGAGCCTAACTCTAAGGATCCCAACAAATCAGGTCTGGCTACTCACCCCAAATCCAAATGGAAAAAAAGTCATCACAAACAGCAAGAAAGGAAGTTTAATCAATATGTTTGCATTGGGAAGAAGAGTGAGATCAAGTGAGTCGTCCCTTTCTTCTGGAGTACTAACATAGCAGGGAGCAAGAAGTAGGCACCGTTAAACAATCTTGGTCAAACTGTGTGGCAGGTCATTATCTCAGTTCTGGTCATAGTCCTTTCAGTGTCAAGAAAATTGCTGCTGCTCAGGGGGCCAATCTGCATTTGATTCAAAGGATTTTTATCTATCAGACCCATGATCCTGGAAGGGGATAATTTAGTTCCCATAAGATGATCACTTCTACTTGCTGGGGGGCAGTTCTACCCTGTGGTGACCCTCCAGCCAGGCCTCACTGTACCTGGAAAGTGTAGGGCAAAAACTGGAACCTTCTAGATGGAAAGATCTCCCATGCTCTTGGATAGGCAAAATTAATATTGTCAAAATGGCCATACTACCCAAAGAGCTATACAGATTCAATGTGATTCCAACTAAAATCCCAACATCATTCCTGATAGAAATAGAAAAAGCAATCATGAAATTCATTTGGAAAAATAAGAGACCCAGAATAGCCAAAGCAATCCTTAGCAAGAAGAGTGAAGCAGGAGGCATCACAATACCAGACCTTAAACTAAACTACAAAGCTATAGTAACAAAACGACATGGTATTGGCACCAAAATAGACATATAGACAGAATAGAAGACACTGAGACAAACCCACATAAATACAGTTATCTCATACTAGACAAAGGTGCCAAAAACATAAAGTGGATAAAAGATAGCTCTTCAACAAATGGTGCTGGGAGAACTGGAAATCTATATGCAGAAAAATGAAAATAAACTCCTATCTCTCACCATGCAGAAACTCAACTTGAAGTGGATCAAGAACTTAGGAATTAGTCCAAAGACCCTGTGCCTAGTAGAAGAAAAAGTGGGCCCAAATCTTCATCATGTCAGATTAGGCCCCAACTTCCTTAACAAGACTCCTAAAGCACAAAAAAATAAAACCAAGAATTAATAAATAGGATGGACTCAAACTAAAAAGCTTCTTCTCAGGAAAAAAAATTAATGATGAAGAGAGAGCCTACATTTTGGGAGCAAATTTTTACCACACACACGTCAGATAAAGCACTAATCTCCAGGATATATAAAGAATTCAAAAAACTTAACACCAAAAAAAAAAAAAAAAAAAAAAAAAAGAAAAAAACAAAAACCAATCAATAAATGAGCTAAGGAGCTGAGCAGACACTTCTCAGAAGAAGATATACAATCAATCAACAAATATATGAAAAAAAATGTTCAACATCTCTAGCAATTAGAGAAATGCAAATCAAAACTACACTAAGATTTCATCTCATGCCAGTCAGAATGGCAGCTATTAAGAATACAGACAACAATAAATTTTGGCGAGGATGTGGGGGGAAAAGGTACACTCATACACTTCTGGTGGGACTGCAAATTGGAGCAAGCAATCTGGAAAGCAGTATGGAGATTCCTTAGAAAATTTGGAATGGAACCACCATTTGACCCAGTTATCCCACTCCTCAGTCAATACCCAAAGGACTTAAAATCAGCATACTGTGGTGACACTGCCACATCAATGTTCATAGCAGCTCAATTCACAATAGCTAAACTGTGGAAGCAACCTAGATGCTTTTCAATAGATGAATGGATAAAGAAACTGTGTTATATATACACAATGGAATATTACACAGCATTAAAAGAGAATAAAATTATGGCATTTGCAGAGAAATGGATGGAGCTGGAGAATATCATGCTAAGCAAAGTTAGCCAATCCCAAAAAAACAAAGGCTGAATGTTCTCTCTGATAAGTGGATGCTGATCCATAATGGGGAGGGGGGAGGCATGGGAAAAATGGAGGAACTTTGGGCAAAGGGGAAGGAAGATAGGGAGGGGGCATGGAGGCGGGAAAGATGGTGGAATGAGATTGACATCATTACCCTAAGTACATGTATGACTGCACATATGGTATATCTCTACATTGTGTACAATCATAGAAATGTAAAGTTGTGCTGCAATTAATTGTGTGTTCAATGAATCAAAATGCATTCTGCTGTCATATATAACTAATTAAAGTAAATAATTTTTATAAAATTTAAAAAAAAACTGGAGACTTCTAGACATCACTCCAGGGCTCTGGAGCAGGACTTTGTAAAAGCCAGAGGTTAAATGTCCCTGCAGATCTTTTTTTTTTTTTTTTTGTAAGTATTTATTTTTTTAGATGTAGATGGACACAACACAATGCCTTTATTTTTATGTGGTGCTGAGGATCGAACCCAGGTCCCACCCATGCTAGGGGAGCGCTCTACCACTGAGCCACAATCCCAGCCCCTCCCTGCAGATCTTGAAAGTACCTTGGTTACTTTTATCTTGATGTCTTCACCCTTGACAAGGGCTGATTATCAGTTTACATGATCACTCCTTAATTGATTAGCATGGTTATGTGCTGACCTGAGCAGGAATCTGACCCAAATTTTAAGGAAAAGGGGACAGATACAAAATGAAGGCAAAGATGCCAAGTTGCTATTGTATTTTCATTGGGCCTCTACAGGCTGAAGTGAAGAGTCGGGACTTTTGGCAAAGTCTGCCTCTAATTCCCTGTCATATTTGTTCATAGCTGAATTTAAATACTATCCCAAACCTTCTTTCTGTCTCATGGCACAAATTTTGTGATAATAGGATGAGGATCCAAAAATAGCTTATCACCTGGAAAAGAGTTGCATTCATCTCCCACCACCACACCTTATCACACACAGGCACAGAGAAGAACAACGGACCAGATTGCAAACTATCAGCTTTAATGTCCTGTGTGTTTGGACAAATGGGTTTTGTGATCCCAAAGAAGTGGAGTTCTTTATAGCAGCAAATGAAATTCTAAAACAAAAGCAAACCAAAGGTGGGCTGGAAGGAAGAGGAGAAAAGAGCTTCTTCAGGTGAGAGGCACCTTGTCCTACCCTCTTCCACCCCGGGAGGCACCCACATGGCTGCCCACAGTAGAAGGCTTCCAGGAGGACTCCTCGGGATATAGGACTGGTTTCCAAAGCATCCTGCTTGTCAACTGGAGATTCCTGAGGAACAGGGATCTCAGAATTATCTTACTCAAATAAAGCCTGAAGAATCCATCCCTAGTGGGGATGTGGGGACTCCCATCTCAACACCCCACAGCTCATGGCATATTGGAAGAGACCTTCATGAATTCCCATAACTCCACACGTGATGACAGAGTGTGGTGATCCTGGGGAAAGTCAGTGAGCTGCATGAGATATTATCTGTTGAGCAAAAGGGATCCACCCTGCAGACCCAATGTAGACCACCATGAGTGCTGAAAAGAGACACTGTCCCCCAGAGCGTCATCAGCACAACAGGCCATGAGCATGGGTCAATCAGACATTATGTAAATGCCTGGTGGAATTGGATCTTGCCCAGACTAAATAAATGGCACAGAATCCCATATTCCCCTCAGAAGCAAAAGGGAAAATGGTAGTTACAACCTTAGCTGTGCATAATTCCATCTATTCAAATTCAACTAGAGAATCACCCTGGTCATAAGCAAGTGTCAGGCCTCCACATCCAGTCTCAGAACTCTGTCCTGCAAGTTGCTTCAGTGAACCCCCAGCAGCTCCCAGAAACCCCAGGTAACATGGGATAGTAATGGTTTTCCTTCCAGGAAGTGTATTCCAAATGGAAGCTTTGAAACTAAATATATAAATGACAACATAAGGTCTGGGGGTATTTGCCTATATTCCCAGATGCTCAGGAGGCTGAGGCAGGAGGATAGTTTAAGGCCAGCCTGGGCAAACATAGTGAGATTTCATTTCAAAAATTATTAATTAATTAATAGTAGTAGTAGTAGTAGTAAAATTGATGAAGCGCAAAGGATTGAACCCAGGGCCCCACTCATGCTAGGCAAGTGCTCTACCACTGAGAACCCCAGCCCTGAATCACCATTTAAGATATTAATATTATGTATTTTACATATTTAGGTTATCATCTTTCTGAACATAGTTGATAGCAGAGACCATGGAATCAGGGGTTATGTCTTGTTCCATCCCAAATCACCAGTACCTCCAAAGGACCTGAGTGTGGTCTGCTCCCAAGAAACAGGCACTGCATGAAGAAATGTTCAGCCTTTGTTTCTCATCATCTGTTTATACATCTCTCTCCTCTTATGGGCTACATAATCCTTGACTCAGGGATGACCTTCCTCACCATTCAATCTGCATTCCCAGCACCATTCCCAGGAAAAAAAAAAAGAAGACCCAAGCTATATAAAAATGACTCCCTGTTGGAAGGTAGGTGAGGCCTTTGGAGTCAAGCAAAGTTGGAATTCTGGACCAGCCATAGTCCAGACCTTGGACAAGTTTGGACAAGTTACTCAAGATCTCTGAATTTCTGTTTCTTTAGCTGAAAGTGGGTATAATACCTACTTTGTTCTGTTCTTGTGGAAATTTAGTGGCTTGATGTAAGGGAAAGTGTCTAATGCTGAGTCCTCAAATAAAGTCTGTCTCATAGTAGATGCTCAGTAAAAATCAGTTTCTTTGCTCCTTCTCACCTCCTCCAATAGCTGCAGAAAAGGCCCTCACACACACCAATACCAGCTTCAGGTGTGTGACCTAAGTTTCTTCCTCTGGGAAGTGACAGAAATCAGAATGGGACCCTACTGCAGAGCCCCATAGGAAGGTCCAAGCCTCCATCTGGGGGATTGGAACAGAATAATGAGTTCCTGGTTTGAGATTTGGAGATTCCACCAATTTGGAGAACTTCAAGTGCAGGAAGTGAAAGGAGACATGGGTTAAAGGGGATCCTGGCCCTTTCTAGAAAGCCACATGTATCCACTCCTATGTTCCAAAAAAGAGGAACCCAAGAAAGGAGCAAGTGGGGAGATTCACCCTGAAGAGGAAAGTCAAAATGACCCCATCCCTCTATACTCCTCTAACCCAGCCTCCTGACTGATCTTGACCTCAGTCCTAGCCTGATCCCAGCTCCAGGCTTAACCTCTCCATCAGCCCCTAACCCCATGCTTACTTACGACCTAATTCAAGGTCAATTCCAACAAAGTGAAGAGTTGGGGCCCTGGAGGAAGCAAAAATCCCCAGATCACTAGAAAATTCCCTGGTCTCTCTTTTTAGTTTCCATTTCTCTGGTCTGTCCTCCTCCATTTACCTGCCTTAGTCTATGCCTCCACCTCTCTCTCGCCCATCAGTCCCCCTTCTGTCTCTCTCTTGCTCATTTACTCATGTATCACAGCAGATATTTGTTAAGCATCAATTTGTGGGGAGGTTCTTTTAGAATATTCTGATGGAAAATTAAAGATGGAAATCATAGAATTATGCAGTATCCCAGCTATAGGGGGCATGGGCTGTCCCAGACCACCTGCCTCCATCCATGCAGAGGAAACTGGTGCCCAGAGAGGGTACATCCAGGGTCCTACAGTCACTGACCCCAGAGCTATCCTAGGCCAAAAATCTGGACCAGAATGAGCATGATTTTTAGTTTGTGAGGGCTGCCATGACAAAGTACCACAGACTGGTACTTAACAGAAATTAATTTTCTTATGGTTCCAAAGTCTGGAAGTTTGAGATCAAGATCTGGGCAGTCTTAGTTTCTTCTATGGCCTTTGTCCTTGGCTTATAGTTGGCCGCCACCTTGCTGTGCCCTTACAAGGTCTTTCCTCTGCATATCTGTGTAGTAATCTCCTGAGGATACCAGCCATATTGCATTAGGTCTACTCCAGTGACCTCATTTAACCTTGATTGCCTCTTTAAGGACCATCTCCAAATACAGTTACATACTGAAAGACTGGGGATCAGGACTTCATCCTATGAATTTGTGGAAGACATAATTCAACCCATAATAGTTGGAACATACAACTCTATTTTTTGGTACTGGGGGTTGACCTCGGGCACTTAACCACTGAGCCACATCACCAGCTCTTTCTATTTTTTTATTTTGAGTCAGGATCATACCAAGTTGCTCAGGACCTTGCCAAGTTGCTGAGGCTGACTTTCAACTTGCAATCTTCCTGCCTCCTGCCTCAGCCTTCCAAGCCAGTTGCAGTGTAACACCCAGATTACTCTTATCAGAGAGAGAGAGAGAGAGAGAGAGAGAGAGAGAGAGAGAGAATGAGTCATGTGTTGAAGGAGGAGTCAGAGGAGAGTTACTCTCCCCAAATCCAGCTCTTCCCCATCCCCAGGCCCAGAAAGAGGGGGCTGGACTTGTTCTTTCATTCATGGCAATTACTTTATTCAAATATGTTGCTTAGCCAGCATGATCACACACACCTGTAATCCCAGCAACCCAGGAGGCTGAGGCTGAGGAGGAACACGAGTTCAAAACCAGCCTGGGTAACTTAGCAAGACCCTGTCTCAAAATAAATAAACTCCAGGGCTGCAAGTACCCTGAGCATACTGTTTACCAATTCCAAAGTAAGAACCTGGAGAACTCAAGGGAAAGGCTTTAGACATTTTATTACTTACTCCTTGGTAGCGTAGGCCAAGATACAGTGGAGGGCCACACTACACCTACAAGCAGGGGGAATACGTAGGATAGGTTTCATGCCCACTGCCCTGGTGGATTTCCTCAGCTGTTTTATGAGTGCATTCCTTTACAAGCAGGATCACTCTGTTCAGATCCTCACCTAAAGACTGGAGATACGGAGAGTGACCAGCTCCCCGACTCCATATCTTTCCCTTATCACATTGTTTTTGTTTTTGTTTTGTTTTGTTTTTTAAATACATCGGTAATTTTATTATAAAACCATTATTTTGGCATTAGTTGGTTACACTGAAAGCAAGATACGGTGAGTGTAGCGTAGCAGCTCTAATGTACTGTACTCCCCTGCTTACTGAACCAAAATTTAAGTTACCTCAAATCCATTACATACAAGTTATCTGTAGTCATTACTGATACAAATCCTTTAGGGAAGAGTTGATACTAAGGGATTAGAGTAAATGTTGGTAAGACTACAAAAGTAGTAGTTCCTTTATAGGACTTTTTTTCTTCCCCCTCCCCTCCAATTACTTTACTTTAAAAAGAATCAAATTTCTTAGAGCTAATCTGAATAGCAGCAATACCCAAAGAACATCACACTTAGTTCTTGTGAAAAAGCAATACCCAGGGGCTGGGGATGTGGCTCAAGCGGTAGCGCGCTAGCCTCGCATGCGTGCAGCCGGGGTTCGATCCTCAGCACCACATACAAACAAAGATGTTGTGTCCGCCGAAAACTAAAAAATAAATAAATATTAAAATTCTCTCTCTCTCTCTCTCTCCCTGTCTCACTCTCTTTAAAAAAAAAAAAAAAAAAAAGCAATACCTGTGCAATGCACATTTAGGCCACAGGTAAGGGAATGATCGCTCTAGTTTTAAAGTCCTCATTAGAATCCCTTAAAAAAATAAAAGCATTCCATCAAGTTCTTCCGGATGGTGTTATTGCTGTACGTTTGTTGGGAGGTCACTTTCTCTGCTGTGTTTGCTTTGAAGGGATCTTCCAATATATCTCCAATATTCTTTCTCTTTTTTTAAGAGAGAGAGAGAGAGAGAATTTTTTAATATTTATTTTTTTTAGTTTTTTGTGGACACAATATCTTTATTTTATTTTTATGTGGTGCTGAGGATCGAACCCAGGGCCACGCGCATGCCAGGCAAGTGGGCTACTGCTTCAGCCATATCCCCAGCCCCATATATTCCTTTCTTAGAGTGTCCTTTTTCTTTAGCTAGGATTTCACATAACTCTAATGCTTTATTAAGAATGTCCTCTTTGTTGTCACATTGGTTTTCTAGCATATCTTCATAGATATCCACAAGAAAGGCAATTAGGTAGGGGAAACTGTGACTTGGTTGTAAATCAAGTAATTGATTTAACAGGTTAGGATATTTGGAAAGACCACAATCCTGAAAAATCCCTTTCAAATAGTTCCATGCACTTTCATTATGTGGTACAAGTTTGATCATTTCCAGAGTGTATTGGACTTCTCTTTCCAATACACCACGACCACTGTAGCCAGTGGTTTTAGAAATGACAAAGTATCTTTGGTTCCAGATAGAGTTATTTCTCACATCCTCTTTTAGAAGTTGGTCTACATACTGCAGCTCATTATCCCAACGTTTAAATTCCTGAATGACCCATTGTCGATGCTGCCAGGCATGATAATTCTTTGCATCCTGGTTAAGAATATCAGCAATAAATTCAAGTTCCTGAGATGGATCTTTTAGCCATTCTACTAATACTTGCCTATGGTGCCAAACTTGATGGTTTGGGGGCATATTATTGCAATTATTGCAATGATGTAGTTCATTTCCTCATGTAGATCCTTTTGAAGTGACTTTAAGAGAACTCTCTGAAAATGCCACACTGCATAATTGGCAGCATTTAACTCAATAGCATCCTGCGTAAGCTTAAAAGCTCGTTCACTTCTTTCATCACCCTGTAGAACAGCTTGGAAATAATCATAAACATCTCTAAATTTTTCACTATAGATGATCTGGACCTCTGGATTTGGACCATCATTCTGTGGTACTGGATCTATATCAGCCCATTCTGCTCTGTCCCTGTACAGGACATAGGTGGGCGAGTCCAGGCTCAGAAACCCTTCGTCCATAGGGGATGTCACTGCTCCTCGGGCCTCAGCTGCCATCCCTTCTTGCTGCTGCTGCTGCTGCTGCTGCTGCTGGGGTGGTGTGGGTGCGGCTGGGCGGGGGCTGCTCCGGCTGACCTGGCTCACCACCCTGTGTAGCCTCTCGGACCCCCTCAGCGGCCGCTGTGGAGGTGGTGGTGGAGACCCCGCCCCTACCACATTTTTTTTTTAAATTATTTTATTGTTGGTTGTTCAAAACATTACATAGTTCTTAATATACCATATTTCACAGATTGATTCAAGTGGGTTTGGGAGTTCATAACCCTACCACATTTTTAAAGAGTTCTTCTTATCTAGCTGCAAGCCTTCCTAGACACCAATTAGTGTTTAACCCAACACGCCACCCCTTCAGTGCCTCAGAAACTCCTTCTTGTCCCTCCCATTCTCACACCACCCCACATCTTCTGCAAGCACCCTGCATCCATATCTTACAACAAAGTACAAAGAGCAGGAACTTTTTAGAAAGATTATTAAGGTAATTAAGGTAGCATTAATTGGTTTAGGCCTGAGAGAAATGTCCTAATCCAGTTCTGTTCTATCCAGCTACACTCCATCTCATTTGTGGCCTACCCAGGGAAGTTCTTATGCTGCAGTCACAGGGAGTTCTGAGCAGATCCAGCAGTCAGTCTGGCTGGTGAGATGTGCAATTTCCGTTGCCCAATCCAGGAACAGGTTACTCGTTGTTAACCTGTGGTGAACATGACAAATGTTTAATAGATACCAATAATCGAATATCAGGGGGCTGGCATTGTGGCTCAGTGGTAGAATGCTCGCCTAGCACATGTGAGGCACTGGGTTCAGTCCTCAGCACCACATAAACATGAAATAAAGATATTATATCCACCTACAACTAAAAAATAAATATTTAAAAAATAATAATATTGGCATATCAATTCTATGAGATAGTGTACAGGCTACTGGATGATCTTGTGTTATTAAAGTAGCCTGCTCAGTAGGCTTACCTGGGCACATGTACCACACCAGTCTATCTGTACTTCAGGAGTGTAAAAAGAACAAGACAACTCTGTAATATGTAACTTGTCTTAAACGGATACAAAGTGTACCTCCTGTGATGACACCCGAGGGTAACACCACCTGTACTTATGAGGGCCAGGTTTCCAATGTCGTAGGCTTTATATGTAAATTTAGATATTCAAGCAAACCACTGGGGGCTCACTTGTACAGTCCATAGCCATCAAATGCTCCTCGTCTCTGGTATGTCTCAAGAAGCTGGCAACAGTAAGTTGTTTTTCATGCCCCACACTGATTTAAGAAAATGTCTAGTGGAAGTGTTCTGTATCTGTAACCTTAATGCTGCTGGCCATGGTCAAGAGAACACAGAAATGGCTGCAGGCCACTGAGGTCTGGGTTTCTTGAGTAGTGTTCTCAGTGCCTCAGGCAGATAAGCAGCATAGAGGTACTGTCAGTCCTTTAGGCTTGTTTCAACAGGCCATTCATTCTCTCAATTAATCCAACTCCTGTTGGATTGTATGGCAAGTGGAAAATCTGAAATATGCCCTAGTTTTGAGCCCACTGTTGTATGAAGCGAGTTCGTTGGTCACTCTCCGTTAGTTGCCTTCTGATTGGGACAGGCTTGCATCACGTCTATAACTGTGTCCACACAACTCAGTGCATATTCAGCCCCTTCTGATAATGGGAGAGGGCCAATGTAGTCTATCTGCCATCACTGAAGAGGGACATCATCTCATTTGATATGCTCTTTGGGGCATCCAGTCATCTTAGGTAGCGCTGAGAACAGGCAAGTCAGTCCTGGCATTCAGCAACAACACCAGATATCTTCACAGGCAACCTCTGAAAAACTAATGTGACTCCATTTTTGAGAAACCAGCCTCTATCTCAGAGCAAAGCCTGTCCTAAGGAAGGGGGCGTAACCCTTGTCCTTGGAAAAACCCACAGAGCACTCCTAAGCACATACCCACCCTGCTGAGTTGTTTGTCTGTAAATAACAGGAGACGTCTGCAGCGCCAGGTGTCCCTGACTCAGTCAGGCTAGGTAAGGACCCATAGCAACCCCCCTAGCAACCTCCAATCAGTATGAGACAGGGAAAATACCTGGAACGCCAGATGACCCCCCCAGTAGTTTATGGTGGTTGATAACATGTTGGGAAACCATGTAGTTTAGCACGTACCCCCCTCATGGCCTAAACCAATCAGTTCAAATGAATCCCCCTATTGTACTAACCAATCACCCCTACCCAACTTGTTCCGCCATTGAATGTGCTAATCAATGTTAAGAGTTGTTGTATGACTTTCCCGCGGTATGGAATGATTTGCTGTGTGATGTTGTGACGCATAGAGAATCCCCCCAAAACCTATAAAATCTCACTGGATAAAGGACCGGGACTCACTCCCTGGGACTGCTGCCTCGGGAATGGTTGTGAGTCCAGGCTCGAGCTTGCAATAAAGATTCTTGTGTGATTGCATCAGATTCAGCTCCTGGAGGTCTATTGGGGTCCCACAAATCTGGCATAACACCCCCAGCGTGTATCAGCTGTCATCTTTTGACCTACATGCAATATCCATGTTGTAGCCAAGTGACCATTTCTTCTGCTGGGGCTTCCTCCAGCCACCTTAGCTTTACCAGTTGTACAACCTTGACTGGTTTCTGTGGTGATGGACTCTGTGGCAGGAAGGGCAGCAGAAGTAGCACACAATTGTTTTGCCAACAAGCTATAATGTTCCTCCACTCACTTCCATAACTGTGACCAAAATCCAATAGGGGTCTTATATCCTTTAATTCAGTGCCATAAGCTCCATCCACAGAAGTCCAGAGTGGCATGGACCGCAAGCTCAGCAGGTCTTGATGTGTCTAGATTCCCAAGGTCCTGTGCCTATTTTAGTGTCTGTTTGGCCTGATTAAATGTCTCAGTCTGACATCCAGTCCCTTACTGTACTCCTCCTACACAAATTATATAGGGGTCATAATAACTGAGCCAGATGAGGAATGAAAGTCCTCCAATGACCCAGTAGCCCCACAAGTTCTTATATTTGTTTTACTGTGTTGGGAAGTTGAAATGCCTGGACTTTATCTATTACAGCCCTAAAGTATAACCTTTGTCTTTCCTGACCAAACAGTACCCAAAAATTTAACCAATAAACCAGGGCTCTGTACTTTGTCAGGTTTATGGTCCATCCTCTCCCTTGCAAATGAGTCAAAGTTCGGGGGTAGCTTTATTGAGCACTGAAAGCGAATCTAATGTGATCTTTGTGTAAACCACTTTTTTATTAGTGGAGGTCAGCAGGGTTGTTACCATGCCATGACACAAGGTGGGGCAATGGATATATCTTTGAAGTAACACTGTAAATGTCTACCATCAGCCTTCCTACCTGAAGGCAAATGGGTCTTGACTCTCCAGGACTTATCTATATGAAGAAGGCATTAGCAAGGTCCAGCACACAGTGAGATGTTCCTAGTTAGCCCTTCTAGAATAGTGGCTATGTCAGGAATGGTTGCACAAAGTAAAGGGATCAGGTTATTTTATTTAATTTTCTATAATCCATTATCTTGCACCAAGTTCCATCCTACTTTCTTACCTGCCACACAGGGGAGTTAAAAGGACTGTGTGTTGGGTGAATTAGGTTTACTTTAGACAATTCATGCAAGGTCTCTGTTTCTTTCTTTCTTTTCCCTTTTTTTTTTTTTTTTTTTTTTTTTTTAGTTGTAGATGGCACAATACCTTCATTTTTTATTTATTTTTTTATGTATTGCTGAGGATCCCCAAACTAGTGGCTCACACATGCAAGGCAAGAGCTCTACCACAGAGCCACAACCCCACCCCCAGGTCTCTGTTGCTTAATGGCCACCAGGCAGCTGATACTGTTTGGTGACAATAATTTAAGCGGGTGGGGGAGTGTTTAGCATGCCCTCTTAATATTGCTTTACAGTTGACACATGATTAAGCTCCCAGAAACACAAAGAAAACTCCCTTGTTGTATATAATACGTGTTGATATCTTGTGGGATAAATGCCTTACCCACAAGATATCAACACTTATTATTTATTTAGGAATGAGAGTTATGAACATCAGGTAGGGGTGGGTGGCAGGCGTCTAAGCTTCAGAGTCACGATACTGCTCGGACTCTTTATAGCAGTTAACCTGCCTGAGAATTTGTCAGGATGACCGTATATCAATGTACACTCAGCTTCCGTGTCCACCAAGGCTGCTACTCTCTGAACATTTTTTGAAGAAGAGTGTATTGCCGGTGCTATATATGATCTCCCATCCAGAGACATGGCTTGAACTCCTAAACCTTGACCTTTTCCCTAGTTGTCCCATACCTAAGGGTTCAAAGATTCCTTAAAGGCAGCTGTGGACTGGGATTTCATTACATCTCCTAACAGGAGAGGCTTGTCTCAGTCTCTTTTTGGAGTAGGAGTCTATTCTGCCTTTCTGATTATCTTTTATTTCCTTACTGAGAGGTAATGACTGAAACCTTTGTCCTCCGGCAACTGCTTTCATAACCGTGCCAGGGTGGACTTAGGTTGTTTATCTGTTTTGGGGCAGACAGTCTGAATGATTTGCATTCTCCTTCCCTGAGCCGGAGAGGCTTTGACCGTCACTACATCTCGTAGTGACCTGGACATTGCCCTGATCCTGGAAGTTTGAGGATGCATCTTCAGATGTAGGCATGTCGCCCCATGGATTGAGCTGCACTCACCTGTTCCTTTGTGATATTTCCCCTTCGGGATAGAATGTTCCTTGGAAACACTTTGTGTGTCCCTTTCTCTTGCTCTGCTTTTGGATGTGGCCTTCCTAGATGTCAGTCAACCTGCTGACAGCAGACATCAGGAAGCTAGACTCATCCCCCTGAAGCCTGATCCCTTGCCTCATCTGAATGGCTTCTCCTCAATAAAAATGTTCAGCACACATATGTGCGCTTGCGCTCGTGCACACTCACTTTCTCTCTCTCTCTCTCTCTCTCTCTCTCTCTCTCTCCCCCCACCCCCCCACCCTTACTTAAGGTCAGAGGAGCCGTCACAGAACCCCAAAGAAAAAGGTATCTCTGACTCTTGTGTGGTTATTTTGTGCAGCCCAGTTCACCTGGAGTGACCCTGAGTGTTTTAGTCTCAGGGAACAAAAAACTAAAACTGTCTGTTCCTTTCTCTATTAAATCTACTCACATCCATCTACAGGAGACTCAGAGAGGTCCTTCTAGTTTGGGCTGGTCCTTCTAGTTTTGGACTCCTGTTTTCTGCCTCAGTTTGCCTGTCTCTCGTAGGTCTGCTGTCAATCATGTTGCTTGCTAGAGAGGCTGCCCTACTAATGGGAATAATATTGATAGCAGGGCACCATAAATGGATGGAGGGGATGTGCGAAACCCTGCATCCCTCATCCCCGGGAGTAAAGTCATGCTGTCGGTCCTGGGAAAGGCAGCACCTGCATAGCATGTTTCATTCCCAGTCCTTGCAAATAACTCTGTAATTCTTCCATAGAGCCAGGTACCTCTGGGCATGACAATATCTCCAGAATTTGGCCACATATTGCCAGTGGCAAGAAGCAGTCAAGTTAGTTAATGACCCTACACTTTCAGCAGCAGCAGTGGCATAAAAGTGTTGGCTCTTTGGACAATTCTATATCATTCAACATTATCCCATCTGCTCCAGTGTCCCACAACTGGAGTAGCCATGCCAGTATACTTTCTTTTATTTTCTGTCTGAATTTGGACCTCAGTCCCACCAGCTCCATGGGGGGTATACAGACTCATGGTGGTATGTAAATATCTCTCTGGAGCAGCAGCAGATCTGGATTCACCTCCTCAGGCTGCTCCTGCTGGGTCTTTAACTTTTGGACCATTACCAGTCTAGCTTCTATTATATCTTCATCCTCCACATCAGATTCTGTGTCACTGGAACTGGTGGACTCTCTGAGTGGATCCCACGCCTGATGATCCCTGTTTCCACTAATCGCCAATGCCCTAATATGGGTTCTAGGCCCACAACATCCCCTCAGTTCTGCCTATGGCGTAACATGACTTATAGGCCATCATCTGTAAGTTCTAAATGCTGTAAAAGCACATCCTTACTCTCAGCCTGTGCTAAACAAGCCTCTCTCTCTCTCTCCTGTTTTAACTCTAACTCTTCCTGTGCTCTACAGAACTGATCCTAAGTGTTTAATTCCCAGTTGGCCCTGGAATCCAGGGAAGCTTAACTACTGAGACACAACCTCAGCCCTTTTTTTTTCACTTTTTATTTTGAGACAGTGCCACCCCCAACCAGCACGGGCAGCTGAACTTAAGGTGGTTCGTGTGAGTTTCCTGGGACGCCAAATAAAACGCAGACACACACTTTACCTTTAAATCAAGCTTCAGGATGGCTCCTCCATTCTCGGCCTCAAGCTCCCCAAATGGGAGAATGAGGAAAGTCATCAGAGGCTGGCAAGAGAGATAGCATGTTCGGAAGTGAAATTTTATTGGGGGGACCCTCATTCTTAAGAATGTTCCATCCAAAAAAAAATCCAGAGGGGCAGGGTTACAAGGACAGGTGAGAGTAATTCGATTGACCCCTGGGGCTGCAGGAAGCCATTCCTATGACTGAAGACACATTTTGCTAATTCGAGGATTGCAGCAATATTGAGGTCACTACGAACGTGACCCACAGAGCCTATTCTGATCACAGGAAGGAGAATGCCAGTCATTCAGCGAGACCGCCTCCCACAAGACAGGTTACCGCTAAGTTGCTTACGGCCTTGCTAAGTTGCTGAGGCTGGCTTTGATCTTGCAAACCTCCTGCCTCAGCCTCCTGAGCCGCTAAGATTACAGGCATGCACCTTTGTGTCCCCTGTGACTAACTTTAATGCAACAGGAGCCAGGCCACTGCTGAAAGAGCACCTTCGCTACCTGGATTCCTTTCACTTTACTGAGACCACTTCTGATGCTCTCCCAACACTTGACGCACCCTTCTTTACATTTTCAGGGCATCTCCACACTCACATCATGGTCCCACCCCTCCAATAGGGAAACCACCTCCCATCACATCAGGGATTCGGGCCAGCATGGGATTTCCCCTGCAGACTTCATGCCCTCTCCTGACTCAAGAGTCAACTCAACACATTTGTGTGTGTGTGTGTGATAGGAATTTAGGATAAAAATAGAAATAGTTAATTTTTAAAGGAAACACCCACAAGCCACTGATATGTAGAAAGCATAGCTGTAAATCTTGAGCAACTCACCCTTGGCCCATGCCCTTGTAAAATGAGGGAAATACTCAAACACAGGGAAACTGGTGCAAAATTGTGCAACCCCACCCTGGACCCACATGCAGCCCAGCACCTGCTGTTGCCCTTCTATAAATCTTGGACCCCCAGCCCAAGGCAGGGCTACTTTTTACTCTTGAGACAGCCCAAATTCTCCCTTGAATGCGAATCTACCTTCCTAAATAAACTTCTGTCTATGCCTTTGCCTTTGTCTGGCTGATGCTGAAATTCTTTTCCTTCACATATGTCAAGAACTTCGCTGGTCCTGAGAGAATTCCTTGGACCCTTCTCCAGAGACATCTCTTCTCCCATGTCATTTGGGATCCTGCTGACTTTTGCAATTGTTCAACCCCAGGGCTATAAACACCTGGAGCATATGGTTTACCAATCCCAAAGAATGAAGTTGGAGGATTCAATGGAGAGGTTTTTAGACATTTTATTACTTACTCCTTAGCAGTGGCAGGCCAGGATACAAAGCAGGGTGAATATACAGGATAGGTTGCCTGCCCACTGCACAGGTGGATTTCCTCAGATGTTTTATGAATATATTCCTTTACTTTATAACCAGGGTCACTCTGTTTAGATTCTCACCTGAAGATTGAAGGTAAGGGGAGTGGCCAGCTCCCCGTCTCCATTTCCTTCCTTATTGCATTCTTTAGAGACCTTCTCTCACTGCTAGTTTTCCTATGCACTGATTAATGTTTAACCCAACAGTGGTCCCGACAAATCAGATCTGGTCATTCCCCCCCAAAAAATTAAAAAATACAATAATGGAAAGCAGGAAAGAAACTTTAATCAACATGTCATATCTGTAAGGCAAGGTGACATCAAGCATTGTAGCCCTGTCTCCAGGGATAGTGGTAAAATGAGCTCCCAGATTATACAGGCAAGGGGACCAGAAATACACATAGTCAATCAGTCCTTGCCAAACTAAGGTCTGGTGATCATCATCTTAAGATCCATCTGTCAGGGTCTTATCAGCTGCTGTAAGAAAGTTCCTATTGCCTAGCAAGTGGTTTCGGCTCATTACAAGATGCTTTATTGACCAGACCTGTTGTTCCTAGATCCAAGTCAACTCAGAGCAAAGGAATTAGATGCAGAATGGAGATGGAGGTGCTAAGCTTTTTTAAATTCTGCTTTTAGTGGCTCCTTGAGCATTTGCAGGCCCAAGTAAAGACTCTAAATCCTTATGACACCTGTAGTTCTTAGACAGATTGACTTGACATGTTGACATATTACTTTTCTGTACATTAAAGCTCCTGACAATTTATGTACTTAGTGTTAGTTGGAGCACAGAACTAAAGAAAAAAAAAGTGTTACATATTCTGATGTTATCTAAAGCTCACCAGATATTCTGGGTTGTGTAAATCTAAGAAAGATTATTTAGCAGTTAACATTTTTATCATTTAGGTGTGGCTTTTCTTTAGGATTTACAATGCCAGACATAAGTGAAAGACTTAATCTAGCAAAAGGCAAGAAGGGGACATAATCTTGCAGAAAGGAAAAGGGAGGAGATGTAATCTTACAAAGGAGGACTTGCAAAGGAGTGGCCACTGTAACACAAGCACCATAAAAAGAGAGGAGAGGGAATTGTGTCTATGGTAAACAGATACAAAGTTTTTACGTTGTCATTATCCTCTGAATAATACAGTGTTACAGCAATTTACATAGCTGTATTAGATATCATAAGAAATCTAGAGATGATTGAAAGTATATAGGCAGGGTGAGGTGGCACACACCTGTAATCCCAGCTACTCAGGAGGCTAAGCATGATATTCTCTAATTCTGTCCGTTTACCCATAAATACCATAATTTCATTTTTCTTTAAGGCTGAGTGGTATTCCATTGCGCATATATATATATATATATATATATATATATATATATATAATATCACAGTTTCTTTAGTTTCTTTATCCATTCATCTATTGAGGGACATCTAGGCTGTTTCCACAGTTTAGCTATTGAGCTGCTATAAACATTGAGGTGGCTGCATCTCTGTAGCTTGCTGACTTTAAGTCCTTTGAGTATAGACAGAGGAGTGGGATTGCTGGGTCAAATAGTGGTTCCATTCCAAGTTTTCTAAGGTATCTCTATAGTGCTTTCCAAAGTGGTTGTGCCATTTTGCAATCTCACCAGCAATGAATCAGTGTACCTTTTTCCCAACATCCTCACCAGCACTTATTGTTGCTTGATTTTTTTTAATAATTGCCATTCTGACTCGAGTGAGATGAAATCTTAAAGAGTAGTTTTGATTTGCATTTCTCTTGAACTTTTTTTATATATTTGTTGATCGATTGTATATCTTCTTCTGTGAAGTATTTGCTCATTTCCTTAGCCCATGTATTGATTGGGTTGTGTAGGGGGGTTTTTTGGTGTTAAGTTTTTTGAGTTCTTTTTATATCCTGGAGATCAGTGCTCTATCTGATGTGCGTGTGGTAAAAATTTGCTCCCATTTTATAGGCTATCTCTTCACTTCATTAATTGTTTGTTTTTTGCTGAGAGAAGATTTTTAGTTTGAATCCATCCCATTTATTGATTCATGATTCTACTTCTTGTCCTTTGGGATTCTTGTTAAGGAAGTCAGGTCCTAAGTTGACATGATGTAGATTTGGGTCTTTTTTTTTTCTATTAGGTGCAGAGTCTCTGGCCTAATTCCTAGGTTCTCAATCACTTTGAGTTGAGTTTTGTGGGCTGAGAGACAGAGGTTTAATTTCATTTTGCTGCATATGGATTTCCAGTTTTTATAGCACTAATGTTGAAGAGGCTATCTTTTCTCCAATGTATGTTTTTGGCGCCTTTGTCTAGTATGAGATAATTGTATTTATTTGGGTTTGCCTCTGGGTCCTCTGTTCTGTACCATGGGTCTACATGTTTGTTTTGATGCCAATACCATGCCATTTTTATTACTATAGCTCTGTAGTATAGTTTAAGATCTGGTATTGTGATGCCTCCTGATTTACTCTTCTTGCTCAGAATTTCTTTGACTATTCTGGGTCTCTTATTTTTCCAAATGAATTTCATGATTGCTTTTTCTATTTATGTGAGGAATGCCATTGGGATTTTGATTGGAATTGCATTAAATCTATATAATGGTTTTGGTAGTGTGATCATTTTGACAATATGAATTCTGCCTATCCAAGAACAAGGGAGATCTTTCCATCTTCTAAGGTCCTCTTCAATTTCTTTCTTTAGTGTTCTGTAGTTTTCATTGTAGAGATTTTTCACTTCTTTTATTAGGTTGATTCACTAGTTTTTGTTTTTGTTTTGTTTTGTTTTTTGGCTATTGTAAATGGGGTAGATTTTCTATTTCTCTTTTAGAAGATTCGTCACTGATGAACAGAAATGCATTTGATTTTGGGGTGTTAATTTTACATCCTGCTACTTTGCTGAATTCATTTATTAATTCCAGAAGTTTTCTGGTGGAATTTTTGGATCCTCTAGATATAGAATCATGTTGTCAGCAAATAATGATAGTTTGAGTTCTTCTTTTCCTATTCGTAGCCCTTTAATTTCTTTCATTTGTCTAATTGCTCTGGCTAGAGTTTTCAGGACTATGTTGAATAGAAGTGGTGAAAGAGGACATCCCTGACTTGTTCCAGTTTTTAAGGGGAATGCTTTTAATTTTTCTCTACTTAAAATGATGTTGGCGTTGGGCTTAACATAGATGGCTGTTACAATATTGAGGTATATTCCTATTATTCCTAGTTTTTCAAGTGTTTTTGAACATGAAGGAGTGTTGTATTTTGTCAAACACTTTTTCTGCATCTATTGAGATGATCATGTGATTCTGATCTTTAAGACTATTGATGTGATGAATTACATTTATTGATCTTCATATGTTGAACAAACCTTATACCATGCCTATCTTCATCTAATAAGTTCTGCATTTTCCTATATCTGCAGTGTTTATGACCTTGTTCATTGAGGCCTAGTTCTCCCTGACTAGTTTATAAAATCCATGTAACCTGGGGCTTTTGGTGGTATGGATACTCTGTGTTGAAGGAATATGTATCCTTTTTTAAATGTATTTATTTTATTTTTTTCTTGGTGCATTATAATTTTACATAATAGTGGGATTCATATTCCTGAATATGTAAATCTTACATATTCATACATGCACACAATATAACATTATAATTTAGTTGATTTCATTCCCAGGTAGGGACAGGCATGAATTTAAAATGTCATAAAGTCTGGCTCAGATTCCCAAGTAGCTGCCTTAGACTTCCAAGTAGCTGGGATTACTGGCATGCACCATCACGCATGGGTTACTTCTTCATTCTTTAGAACAAGTTTCTCCCTTCCTGGAATCCCAGTCCAGTCATCCATCTGGTGACCTCCAGTTCATTTTCCAGAAAACTCATTTGAATCACTCTCTTTCAAAAGCCTTCCCTGACTCGCAAAGCAGAGATCTCTAGGCCATCCTCAGCACCACCTCCATGCTGGTCTGTTACCATTGGTTTGAGGCACTGTCTTCCTTCTCAGATTGTGCACAGGGACATCCTCCAAGTCCGAGTCATGGCTGTTTCATCTCTAATACCCTGCATGGGACCCAGCACATGACTCACCCAGATTCCCTTCCTCCTTGGCTTTTAAAGTCAAGATAAATGAAGGCTGGTGTTTGGACACAAACATTGGGAAAGTCTCAGGAAACAACTCATCAAAAAGCATGGAACAAGGTGATTCTGCCACCAGCTTTACAATCTTTTGCATTTTGTAACTATTCATCCTGCTAGGACTAAGTACAAGTCACTGGTGGAGAAAGGGAGGCGAAACCTCAACCAGGGGTCCCTAAGAGCTCTCCTGAGTCTAATCTCCATGGCTCCTTCCTTCCCATCGGCACCTGACAAATACATTCTGCTTATTGTATCCTGGAGATCACAGGCCACTGAGAAGTGGGATTTCAGACAGCCTTACTCAGTGCCATGTCTCATGATTTAGAAGAGCACCTAGCACATTTAGAACACACGATTTATTTTTTTTTCATTTGTTTGTTCATTTTTTTTTATTGGTTGTTCAAAACATTACATAGTTCTTGATATGTCATATTTCACACTTTGATTCAAGTGGGTTATGAACTCCCATTTTTACCCCGTATACAGATTGCAGAATCACATCAGTTACACTTCCACTGATTTACATATTGACATACTCATGTCTGTTGTATTCTGCTGCCTTTCCTATCCTCTACTATCCCCCCTCCCCTCCCCTCCCCTCTTCTCTCTCTACCCCCTCTACTGTAAATCATTTCTCCCCCTTGTATTATTTTTCCCTTTCCCCTCACTTCCTCTTGTATGTAATTTTGTATAACCCTGAGGGTCTCCTTCCATTTCCAAGCAATTTCCCTTCTCTCTCCCTTTCCCTCCCACCTCTCATCCCTGTTTAATGCTAGTCATCTTCTCATGCTCTTCTTCCCTACTCTGATCTTAGTTACTCTCCTTATATTAAAGAAGACATTTGGCATTTGTTTTTTAGGGATTGGCTAGCTTCACTTAGCATAATCTGCTCTAATGCCATCCATTTCCCTCCAAATTCTATAATTTTGTCATTTTTTAATGCAGAGTAATACTCCATTGTGTATAAATGCCACATTTTTTTTATCCATTCGTCTATTGAAGGGCATCTAGGTTGCTTCCACAGTCTTGCTATTGTGAATTGTGCTGCTATGAACATCGATGTAGCAGTGTCCCTGTAGCATGCTCTTTTTAGGTCTTTAGGGAATAGACCCAGAAGGGGAATAGCTGGGTCAAATGGTGGTTCCATTCCCAGCTTTCCAAGAAATCTCCATACTGCTTTCCAAATTGGCTGCACCAATTTGCAGTCCCACCAACAATGTACCCTTTTCCCCACATCCTCGTCAGCACTTGTTGTTGTTTGACTTCTTAATGGCTGCCAATCTTACTGGAGTGAGATGGTATCTTAGGGTGGTTTTGATTTGCATTTCTCTGACTGCTAGAGATGGTGAGCATTTTTTCATGTACTTGTTGATTGATTGTATGTCCTCCTCTGAGAAGTGTCTGTTCAGGTCCTTGGCCCATTTGTTGATTGGGTTATTTGTTATCTTATTGTCTAATTTTTTGAGTTCTTTGTATACTCTGGATATTAGGGCTCTATCTGAAGTGTGAGGAGTAAAAATTTGTTCCCAGGATGTAGACTCCCTATTTAGCTCTCTTATTGTTTCTTTTGCTGAGAAAAAACTTTTTAGTTTGAGCAAGTCCCATTTGTTGATTCTAGATATTAACTCTTGTGCTATGGGTGTCCTATTGAGGAATTTGGAGCCCGACCCCACAGTATGTAGGTCGTAGCCAACTTTTTCTTCTATCAGATGCCTTGTCTCTGATTTGATATCAAGCTCCTTGATCCATTTTGAGTTAACTTTTGTGCATGGCGAGAGAAAGGGATTCAGTTTCATTTTGATGCATATGGATTTCCAGTTTTCCCAGCACCATTTGTTGAAGATGCTATCCTTCCTCCATTGCATGCTTTTAGCCCCTTTATCAAATATAAGAAAGTTGTAGTTTTGTGGGTTGGTTTCTGTGTCCTCTATTCTGTACCATTGGTCCACCCGCCTGTTTTGGTACCAATACCATGCTGTTTTTGTTACTATTGCTCTGTAGTATAGTTTGAAGTCTGGAATCGCTATACCACCTGATTCACACTTCCTGCTTAGCATTGTTTTTGCTATTCTGGGTCTTTTATTTTTCCATATGAATTTCATGATTGCTTTCTCTATTTCTACAAGAAATGCCATTGGGATTTTGATTGGCATTGCATTAAACCTATAAAGAACTTTTGGTAATATCGCCATTTTGATGATGTTAGTTCTGCCTATCCATGAACAGGGTATATTTTTCCATCTTCTAAGATCTTCTTCAATTTCTCTCTTTAGGGTTCTGTAGTTTTCATTGTATAAGTCTTTTACCTCTTTTGTTAGGTTGATTCCCAAGTATTTTATTATTTTTGAGGATATTGTGAATGGAGTGGTTGTCCTCATTTCCATTTCAGAGGATTTGTCGCTGATATACAGGAATGCCTTTGATTTATGCGTGTTGATTTTATATCCTGCCACTTTGCTGAATTCATTTATTAGTTCTAGTAGTTTCTTTGTAGACCCTTTTGGGTCTTCTAGGTATAGAATCATGTCATCTGCAAATAGTGATAATTTAAGTTCTTCTTTTCCTATTTTTATGCCTTTAATTTCTTTCGTCTGTCTAATTGCTCTGGCCAGTGTTTCGAGAACTATGTTGAACAGAAGTGGTGAGAGAGGGCATCCCTGTCTTGTTCCAGATTTTAGAGGGATTGCCTTCAATTTTTCTCCATTCAGAATGATGCTAGCCTGAGGCTTAGCATAGATTGCTTTTACAATGTTGAGGTATGCTCCTGTTATCCCTATTTTTTTGAGTTTTGAACATAAAGGGATGCTGTACTTTGTCGAATGCTTTTTCTGCATCTATCGAGATGATCATATGGTTCTTATTTTTAAGTCTATTGATGTGGTGAATAACATTTATTGATTTCTGTATATTGAACCAGACTTGCATCCCAGGGATGAATCCTACTTGATCATGGTGTACAATTTTTTTGATATGATTTTGTATCCGATTCGCCAGAATTTTATTGAGGATTTTTGCATCTAGGTTCATTAGAGATATTGGTCTGTAGTTTTCTTTCTTTGAGGTGTCTTTATCTGGTTTAGGAATCAGGGTGATGTTGGCCTCGTAGAATGTATTTGGAAGTTCTCCCTCTTTTTCTATTTCCTGAAATAGCTTGAAAAGTATTGGTATTAGTTCCTCTTTAAAGGTTTTGTAAAACTCTGCTGTATACCCATCCGGTCCTGGGCTTTTCTTAGTTGGTAGTCTTTTGATGGTTTCTTCTATTTCCTCAATTGATATTGGTCTGTTTAGGTTGTCTATATCCTCCTGTCTCAATCTGGGCAGATCATATGACTTAAGAAATTTATCGATGCCTTCACTATCTTCTATTTTATTGGAGTATAAGGATTCAAAATAATTTCTGATTATCTTCTGTATTTCTGAAGAGAACACACGATTTAGAACAGCACCTAGGCTCTCAAGAAATGTTCGTTGATTTAACGACTTTCGTTTGAAGAAACAATACCTTAAAATTATTATGGTAGGAAAGATATGGGCAAAGATATAAAGGAACCAGAACTTCCATCTGATATAAAATGATCACTTTGGACACCTTTTTATCAGTATCTACTAAATCTAGACTTCCAGATTCCAGTCTTAGGGGTTTACCCAACAGAAATGCATCCATATCTTCATCAAAAACCATGTACAAAAATGTTTTCAAAATAGCACAGAATAGGTGAGTCACTATCCAAATGCCCATCAGCAGCAGAACAGATAGAATTAGTTTATCCTTTTGGGGTAAAGTCACACAATTGAGATACTGCCCAGCAATGACAGTGAAACATCTACAACCATAGGCAAAAATACAGGTGAGTCTCACAAATAGTAATGAACAAGAGAAACTCGACTCAGCAGTACACATGACACAGCTGCATTTACTTATGAACGAAAACAGGCACAACTGATCTGTGCTGTTAGAAGTCAGAGAGGGAGTAAAGTAGAAGAGAAGAGGTCTGGACACCCAGGGAATTTTCAGGAAGCAGGTTCATTGACTGCAGGGTTCACAGTTGGCTCTGCCCTAACAATTCTTCCTCTGAACAAAAATTTTGGAAATTCTTTGAACTTTATACAAAGCAGGAGGAGGGATTTGGAGGCATACATAAAAATATTTTTTTTCCTTTCTTTGAGTTCTAAGAAAATGCTTTTTGAGGCCAAACAAGGGGTCTTATAAGTCTTTACCAAGAAAACAGAGATAATATCTTTGTGCAACAAGCTTACAGACTGTGTCACATCTTTGATGTGTAAACCAAGCATTTGGAAGAAAGAGGAAAGTACCAACCACAATAACCTCTGCAGACATCCTGCTGATCTAAGAGGAGAAGCTTAATTATGACAAGGGTCTTTTGGGTGGGGATCTCTGGCCTGCTTCAGGAGTAACAACTAGAAGGAGGCACATTGGGGCCCTGGGTTGTTGTCTGATTATGATTTCCTTTTTTTTTAAGTTGTTGATGGCCTCAAGTGTAATGTGTGTGTGTGTGTGTGTGTGTGTGTGTGTATCCCACTTATCTTTATATATCCTGTAGGTTTTTAATTTTTACAGTATTTCACAAGTTGCTTAGACTTGTCTTAAACTTGGTCCTGCTTGATAAGCCTCTCCCATATTGGTAAAATTTCAGGTTTGCACACTAGGAATGCCCCTCTCATTTTTTTTAAAGAATTATTCACATACACAATTTGTGCTTATTTATATCTATATTTTTTGTCTCAATGTCACTCTCTAAACTTTCTTTAAATCGTTATTTAGTGTTCTTTGAGTAATTCATAACTGCCAGTATCCTAATTTTCAGTTTTTAATGTTTTTTTCTTTCTTGTCACTTGGATTAAGCCATGCTTCTCTTTGTTTATATTTGCTGTATTGTTTTTATTTGTTCATTAAAGGAGCCAACAGTAGATTATATAGTTCATTTTTGTAAAAAAGTATAAAAAAACTTTTAAATAAATAAAAATAGGCAAGAGCAAAAAAAAAATTAAAAAATAAAGTTGTTGATGGACCTTTATTTTATTCATTTATTGTTTAGCAGTGCTGAGATTCGAACCCAGTGCCTCACACATATTAAGCAAGTACTCTGCCACTGAGCCACAATCTTAGTCTGTGATTAGGGTTTCTGATTGCATGTGTGTTCAATTTGCAACATTTGACCTGTGCATGTTTCTGTATATCTATACGTGTGTATGTATATCATTCATATATGATACAGTCATTTGTCACTTAACAGGAATATGTTACATTCCAGTAACTACATCATTAAGCAATTTCATCATTGTGCAAACATCATTCATCCTTACACAAACTAAAACAGTCAAAATGTCACTAGTTGATATAATTGAAAATCAACATCCCAACATCTTATACAAATATATTGTATAATATATTGTTGACTGAAAAAGTATGTAGTAGATGACTGTTCCTCCGTAACTATTTTAAAAATTGCTGTAGTATGGTTGTTTCTCAAAAAAAAAAATTATAAAGAGGACTGGAGATGTAGTTTGGTGGTAGAGCAATTGCCTAACATGTGTCAGGTGTTAGGTTCAATCCCCAGCACTGCAAAAAATAAATAAATTTTAAAACTGTCATATACGTCCAGCCTTGGTGGTGCATGTCTGTAATCCCAGTGTCTCTGGAGGCTGAGGCAGGAGGATCACAAGTTCAAAGCCACCCTCAGTGAAAGCAAGGTGCTAAACAACTCAGTGAGACCCTGTCTCTAAATAAAATACAAAATAGGGCTGGGGATGTGGCTCAGTGATTGAGTGTCCCTTAGTTCAATCCCCTATTCCCCTCAACAACAACAAAAAATTTATTATATATGGGGCTGGATTGTGGCTCAGCAGAACACTTGCCTAACATGCGTGAGTCACTGGGTTCAATTCTCAGCACCACATATAAATAAATGAATAAAATAAAGATCCATCAACATATAAAAAAATATTTTTAAAAAAACTGTCATATGATCCAGCAATTTCACCTGTAGGCATATCCCCAAAAGAAAGTAGGGACTCAAAGGAGTATTTGTACGCCCTATTCACATATTTTATATCCTATAGCCCATGGTAGAAGCAACCACCAACATATAAATAAACAAAATATAATACATAGGTATAATGAAATAATATTCAACATTAAATAGAAGGAAATTCTGATGCATGCTACAACAGGAGCAATGAAGACATTATACTAAGTAAAATAAGCCAGTCATACTGTATGACTCCATTTATATGAGGTACCTGCCTATAGTAGTTAACCATATAAAGACAGAAAGTAGATTGGTGGTTACCCAGGGTTGGGAGGAGGCAGAATGGATTTTGTGTGTGTGTGTGTGTGTGGTGCCTGGGATTGAACCCAGGGCCTTGTGCATGTGAGACACTCTACCTACTGAGCTATATCCCCAACCCTGGAATATTATTTTTAATGGTTTGGAGTCTCAGTTTTGCAAGATGAAAAGAATTATGTGGACGGTAGCACAACATAAACTTTTTTTTCAGTACTAGGAATGGAACCCAGGGACTCTCTACCATTGAGTTACATCCCTGACCCTTTTTCTTTGTTACTTTGAGAAAGGGTCTCACTAAGTCACCCCGGTTGGCCTGAAACTTGCAATCTTCCTACCTCAGCTTGCCCAATTGCTGGGATTACTCGTGGACCTGGCACACAGTATAAATTTAATGTCACTGAACTGTATACTTAAAGAGTTAAGATGGTAAATCTTATGGTATGAGTATTTTACCACCAAATTAATTGCTGAAATAGGTATTAAGCATCACTTCGCATTTGGGCGGGCTTGTTCTTTCACTACTAAAATAAGGGGTTTTTCCTGTTCTTCGGCTTCTCACTTGCCAACACATTCAGGACGGCAGCACCACCCTGTGGTCACAGCTGCAGAGCCCCGACTCTGCAGCATCCCCACCACCTTCAACCTTTTTTCAATAGTATCACGCTTCTCTCCAAATAGCAGAAGTGGAACATTCAACAGTGAAGAGATCATTCTTATGGGGGGAAAAAAAGTTCACTAAATGAACTTTTAAAAATTTAGAAATTTTTAAAAGAAAAATTTAGCAACTTTTTCCTCTGATCATTTTCTTCTATTAGCTTATTAACTTTTTTCTGGTTCAAATCATATACCCTTGACGGTTCTCTTGGAGTAAAGTTTGTAAAGACCCTGAAGGTATCAAGGCAGCTTGGCATCAGGAAGTGGCAGTATCTCTTTCATCCCAGATCAACGGAGCTGAAGTTCAACGAACAGGTTGATTACGTTTCTAAGCTCCAAGTTTGTAAGAGTTGGATGGATGACAAGGGCCCTCTGGGTTTTTACTTTACCAAAGAGTGCTTGATGTAATCACACCTTCCCTCTAACAGATCTCTGCGTCCCCTCTCTCAATTAAATTAGGAAGGGGGACCCGGTAAGCAAGGGTAAGAACCAGGATCGCTCTCTTCGGGCATAACAACCAATCACTGCGCGCGTGTGGTCGCAGTCGCCTGGGCTGATTTCTCCCAGTGCCACCCCACGGGTATCTCAGCAGCCTGCTCGCTTGACAAACTGCCTCCTTAAAAGTCTGAGGCAAGCATATGTTCACCCACCCAGATTTTAGAGCCTCATTTTGCAGGTTTGACACTGAGATTCAAAACTGGTTTTGCAGTGCTCAAATTGGCTCGCGAGCACAGCGCTGGAGCCCCGGGTTAATGAGGACTTGAGAACGGAGAGCCCAGAGGAAGACGGACAGAATGGCCGCACTTCTGCCCTTTCCCTGTTTCTGCCTCTGCGAAATCAGGAGGCAGGTGACCTGCTTGCCCTTCTGCGCTGGCTCTCACAACCCCCTAGTCAGTGTGGTGAAGATCGGGTGGAGGCTAGCCACCGCCTCCAGGGCCTATCCGAGGGGCCTGCCGCCACCTGCTGTAAGCCCCACCCTCTCTGGACTGCACTTCACATCTTACCTAAGTATCCCATCCCCGGGGCCTCAGATGAGCCTGCGTCAGTCTGAATGTAATCCTTGCAGGTGTCCCCCTTCCCCTGCCTCACCTCCCCGGGGAGTCGGGCCACCTGGCCTGCCTGTAGCCTAGGCTAGCAATAGCTTTTCTTCTCGTTAACTTTTAATGATAAAATATGGTGCCGAATTAACAGGCAGTTCGACTTGTTTTATGTATCCAAGCTGGCAGTTAAAAGTTGTTAACAGCTTCCCTGTTTAGGTGAAGTCAGCAAATGACCTGGCAAGAGATCATTGTTCTTGGCAAGAGATGCTTGTTTTGTTAGAAGCAGGGAACAGCTCTCCTTGGCTATTTAAGTAGGAGCCAGCACTGCCTGCCGCAACAGAGAGGCAGGACTCCAGGGATTTGGGAAGACTGCCCTCCCCTGAGGCATACAGAGATGGCTAATGGCAGGAGGTGTCATTTCTCATAAGAGCCTAGAAGAACTTCTTTGTAACAAAGAAATTGAGATGCCCCCAAATTTTTGTTGTTGTTTTGTTTTAGGTTTAATGTCATTAGAACCTCCCTGATAAACAGAAATGGCTCATTTTCTGCTGACGGGAAAGGGTACAAAACTGCCCAACGGGAACCCATCATGTCAAGGAAGGAAGAGAACTGGTGACCCTTGCCTAGTCAGCTCAGGCTGCTGTAACAAAATACCACAGCCTGTGTGGCTTAAACACAAATATTTATTTCTCATAGTTCTGAAGGCTGGAAGTTCAAGATCAGGGTGCCCACGGATTCAGTATCCGGGCTCTTCCCGGCTTGCACCTGCCACCTTCTTATTGTGTCCTTACGTGGTGAAGAGAGGGGGACAGAGAAAAAGCGGGAGAGAGAGAGAATGTGTGTATACTTTTGTCAGTTTCTCTTCTTAAAAGGGTACTAATCCCATCACAGAGCCCCACACTCAGCACTTTGTCTAACCCTAACTGGCTCCTAAAGTGTGATCACACTGAGGGTTACGGCTTCAAAATATGAACCTAGAGGGACACAAACAGTCCACAGGACCCGGTATCAGTAGTAAGATCTGGAAGAGTTCATAGTGGAGACCAGGTTGAAGATGCCTCCTGACCAGACAGATGCTTAGAAGGTGTGCTTGGGGGACCCTACAGCAGGGATATGAGCTGAAGTGTCACCCCTCGAGAGCCCATGGGCATGGATGGCACTTTTTTTTTTCCTGGTACCAGGGTGCTGAGGGCCATTGCCAAGTAGGAATGACGCATGGATATTTCCTTGCCAGCGTACCCCATGTTAAATGGACTTGCCTTGGAAATTTGCTGTGACCTTGCATGTGTGTTTGAGAAAGGTGACCCTGCTCAATGACCAGGGTGGATCCAGGTTTTAGGAAGTATCCGGGTTTAAGATAATTTGGTTTTAAGGCGTTCCCGGTTTAAGACAATAGGGGTTTTAGGGAAGTTGGAGGTTGAAGATTATTGCTGCCGGGATTAGGGTGTTCCTGCTGCTTGTTCCCGTTGAGTTCTCGTGAGATTCAAATGGGATTTTGGAAAAAAAGCCTCGTGGAGTAAGTGAATTGGGCGGCAGCAGAACTGGGATTTCCCCAGAACGTGTGTGTAGAGGCCGGTGTAAGTTCGGGAATAAAGAATTGCTGTTTGAATCTACAAGGTGTGTGGTGGCTCGTGATCTTGTGCCCAGCCAAGACATTGGCACCAGGGATTGCACCTAGGGATGCTTAACTGTTGGGCCACATCCCCAGCCCTAATTTTTTGATTTGGTTTGGTTTGGTTTGGTTTTGGTTTGTTTATTTGCTTTTGTTTTTGTTGTTTGTTTGTTTGTTTGTTTTGAGACAAAGTCTCAGCTAAGTTGCTTAGAGCCTTGTCAATTTGCTGAGGCTGGCCTCAAACTTGCAATCCTCCTGCCTTGGCCTCCCTAGCTGCTGGAATGAATGACACATTTGATCAACAATACTCATGAGGGAATGGGGTACTCTCTGAACAAGCCGTCATTGGCAGTCAAAAAGCTGAAGTTCATAATGTGTACACATGTATCAGAGCATAACATGGTACCCTATAAATATGTACAAATTTTTGTGTCAGTTTTTTAAATGACTAACATTGTTTTTAAAAGCTGAAATTCTCAAAACATAGGCACCCTGATGACTTAGGGGGCCAAAGCTGAGCAGGGCATGAGGGGAGTCAATAGCCTGTTTATCTTCCCATTAAGCCTTGGGAAACTATAGCCAGACCCAGAGGGACAACAGCATAGCCATGGCAGAGGCAGCCTGAGGCTGCATAGGACCTATTTTCAGCAGCTGCAGCTTCTAGTGTCAGAAGTGAGGCCATAGGGCTGGGGCTGGGGCTCAGCCTTACAGAGCTTGCTTAGCTCAGGTGAGGCCCTGGGTTCGATCCTCAGCACCACATAAAAATAAATAAATAAAACAAATATATTGTATCCAACTACAACTAAAAAATAAATATTAAAAAAAAAATAAGGCAATATAAATGGAGCCTGCTGGTCGATGTAGGGGATTGTCCAGGTCTTTCTCTGCAAGAGGTTGGGAAGCAGGTATAAACTTTTAAACTGCATAACATGTATAACTTACATAGTTATACAGTTCTGACCATCTGAACAATAACTTTGAATATTATAACGAGGCATAATCTCAGCTGTATGCAAAGCTGACCAAGCCTGCCCTATGCGTAACAATAAACCCATCTCATTTCCCCTCTTGGATCATGTGGTGAAGGGACTCACCAGAGCATTGGAGCCAGAGAGAAGAACCAACCAGCTTTCCAATTTGTTCTCCACTGTGCTATAACTGAATCAATCTCTTTAAAAGACTGATTTAATTAAGAATGATTCAGCAACATGTACACTCAGAAAACTGAGAAATTATATCCCATTTATATAGGGTATACCAAAGTACACAAATGCATTCTACTGTTATGTATAACTAATTTAAACAAATTTTAAAAAAGAATGGCCTTAGTTAAATCGATCTCTTTAAGACTCTGTTCCTTCATCTATAAAATCATAATTATCTCCCCCTACCCAATAAGTTCTTTTTTTCTCTAGTACTGGGGATTGAACCCAGGGGTGCTCTACCACTGAGCTACATCCCCTGCCATTTTTATTTTTTTTTTATTTTAAGACAGGACTTCACTAAGTTATCCAAGGTGGCCTTCAACCTGTGATCCTCCTGCCTCAGGCTCCCTAATTGGTGGGATTACAGGTGTGTGCCACCACACCTGGCCCCAGTAAGGTTATTTTAAGGATTAAAACAGAGTGTATATAAAATTATGGGCATCTAACAGACCCTTGGTAAATGAGTTTCCTTCTCTCCTTCAAGACAAACACTACCTTATTGTGTTTTAAAGACCTCAGTTGAATCCAACATATACTTTAACCTAGAACAAGTTCTCAGTAAAGGTTCATCAGTTTGACCCCTGGGTCCTCCCATATTCTAGCAGACTTGGGGCCAAGATGTTGTTGAGCTGACAGGGAAGGAGGTATTTTTTTTTTTTTTTGCACTGTGCCCTTCCCTTGGTCCGAAGGACATACCCTTGTACCCACCGCCCAGGACAATACACCCTGCCATATCTGCCCCCCGCCTTGGCTGTGCTCTGGTGGCCACCTGGGCTGCTTTATTGCTTCTTGCTCCATCTTTGCTACTGTTCATCAACACCTGTAACAGGTGGAGGGAGACCTGTGCTTCCTCTGCCCCAGGACCCTACATTTATCCTGTGGTGTCCCTCTCCACCCCTGGGTCCTTTCTGGAGACCCCTTCCTCTGTTTGCTGTCTTCGACCTGTCCTCTTCAGCACCCCTAGAGTGTTCACAGCCCTTAGATATACCTTGGTTTATCTTAGGGAGTGACTTTTCCAACACACAGCTAAATTACTTAAAAATACAAATTTCTGCCTTGGGATCCATGATAAATTAGGGGATTTGTTTTTTGTTTTAAATAGATTTTATTTTTTTTTAAAGAGAGAGAATTTTTTAATATTTATTTTTTAGTTTTCGGTGGACACAACATCTTTATTTTATTTTTATGTGGTGCTGAGGATCGAACCTACACCCCACGCATGCCAGGCGAGCACTTTACCGCTTGAGCCACATCCCCAGCCCCTAAGTAGATTTTATTTCAAGAGCAGTTTTAGGTTCACAGCAAAATACAGCAGAAGGTAAAGAGATTTCTCAAGTTCCCCCTCTGTGTAAATTGTACCTCTGGTATAGAATTTACATTTTTTAAGTATTTATATTGGATTTATTTGTGGGGTTTTTTGTTTTGTGATGCAGGGGATCAAACCCAGGTTCTCATGCATACTAAGCAAGTGCTGCCAACCTCAAAAAGGGCTGATAATGAAGAGTTAATTTGTTCCTAAAACAAACCTAAGTCTTTATTTCACCAGTATAAGTATGACCCTGCCCTCTGTTATTTGAGGTCATCAAATTTTTACAGTAAAAATACAATTAATCTGTGTACCTAAATGATGTGTTTATTTAAAGATTAAGCACCTCCCTTGAACAAGAAACCATATTGTTCCACTGAGAAATGACCCTTTGATGAGGGACAGTGAAATATCTTTATTATATTTCTTCTAAACAGTATCCGAGAATAAAGAACTCCAGCGGTTAGGCCAAAATATACTGTTGTAAATAGAGTTTTAAAGAACTTATTTTGGATTTCAGGTGTGTACATGAAAATGTTGGGGGAAGAACGGTCACCCTTGGCAACAAAGCCTTCAACTCAGGGAAGAAGGAAGGAGCTAGAAAAAAAGGAAGGGCTACAAAATCAAAGTAAAGCCTGTTTAACTTTTGCTCCTTCCACCCCAGGAATTCCTCTACAGAAAAACAAACCACAGAAACCACAATAAAAGCCAGCTAGTTTGATGGCCAAGACTCTCCTTTGCTTTCTGGGTAATGGAATGCAGATCGCTATGGCGATGGGAGCTTAAACTGGAGAAATTAATTCAAAGGAAAGGAGGAATTTCCTCCACTGAGTAGCCTGGAAACTGCAGAGAAAAAATAAATGGGGGTCAAGTTACTTCAAAGTAGCCATGAGTGAGGAGTGGTTCAGAGGTGGGGGTCCTAAAAGGGGAAGGGAGACAATCACCACTGTCAAAACTCCAGATGTGTCTAGATGTTGGAAGCAACGACACTCTTACACTAGTTTATTTTATCAAATCTGAAATCTCACAAGTGAGGAGTTAATAAATCATTTGGGGATTACAAATTAGGGATTCATTAGCACAAATCTTGCTGAATGCATTCCTCCCTTGGGGGATTTTACTACAGAATAATCCTAATTTGTATGGGGAGCTATTTTTATTGGCGATTTGGTTTATTGTGACAGTACAGATCTTTTAAGATGACCGTGTATTTTATGTGCATCCATAAAGGAAGGGATACAAAGTTTATGAGCTTAGATTTTTTATTTAAAAAAAACTTGCTTCCTGGACAAGGAAGGCCTATCATTTGAAGACTGCTTTTATATTTGTACAAGGTATAGGCTGGCCTCTATGAATATATTATTTTTTCTGTGATTTTTACCCTTAATAACAATTCCTCCCCCAAAAAAGTGATTATTCTATCACTGATTATTATAATAACATTTGACCTCTTGAGTCCTTGAATGAGGCTGGCAGCCCAGAGAGGCTGATCTTAGTGTCTCTGGTCATAAATGTTCAGTGAGATAATGAAGTATCACCATATACATTGCCCTCCCCTCTCTTGCTAAGAGGTGAACACTGGTATTCCCTACCTACCCAAGTCTCTCTTGGCATCCATGGTAAGTCTTTCCCACTATGGAGATCCTCCTTGGGCTTCTCTCCTCCCCGGGCCACTCTGGTGTAACTCATAGCCAAGGTAACTCTGATTATGAAGCCATCCCTGGTCTAATTGAGATCAAGTTTCCATGCTCATGATCTAGCTAGGCTGCCCTTGATGATACATTTAGGCCTTTGGCAATTGTCCATTTGGAGCCACCAGATTAGACAGGATCACTTTATTAAATATGGCACATTTCCTAGAGATTCTGCATTTATTGTGTGAGTCAAAGTAACTGAAAGCAAATCCAGTGATTTGCTTGGTTGATTGTCTGAAATCTGGCCTCAAAGGTAGTCTCTGCTAATTGAGACTAAGATGATACCAAAATTCCCTAGTATAATGGAGAAGAAAGAATCCAGAAGCTGGGCCTAATGGGGCATACAGGTAGTCCCAGCTACTCAGGAGGCTGAGGCAGGAAGATCTCTTAAGCCCAGGAGTTCAAGACCAGCCTGGGCAATAGCATAAGACCCCATCTCAAAAAGAAGTGGAAGAAGGAGGAGGAGGAGGAGGAGGAGGAGGAGGTGGGGGAGGAATCCAAAGGCTGAACCTCAGGAGAACCATCACTCACTTGGTATCGAGTTAGTAGGTTAATTTGGCATTGGACAGCATGGAGGGGGCAGTATATAAATGTATCCATTATTCAGCATATAGATTGGCCTTCCTGGCTTGCAATGCTTCAGTCAGTTCCACACTGCATGAACTTCCAGGAAACACTGTCAGGTACATACAACATACTCCTGAGCAAGCAACTTATAAAGCAAAAGACGTACAGCAAAATCAAAGTAAAGGGAATATGCCCATCACCAAAAAGCAGCTTCCTGGACACACGGTTGGAATGCCACAGTCAACCCTCCACAGCTGTGCCAGGTGGGAGATAGGGTTAGTATTCTGCAGGATGTTCTATATGATTTGAGCAGTTGCTGTAATAACTAGAATTCGAAAATCAAGAAACCAAAGAGTTCCTCTCCCTATTAGACATAATAACTCACCTGTGTTTAGACATCAACCAGCTTTAGAGCTGATAACCCCAAAGGATGGAATGTTTCCTTCAGGAACCATATTGGTTCTATTCAGAGACCAGATCACCAAAATGGCTATTACCTACCCAGTGAAGGAAAACTCTGAGAAATTTTTGAATCCCTGGACCTTGCAGGTCTTGCTACAAAGCAGCCATGTTCAGGCAAGAATCTGGGCTTTCAGCCCAAAGGTCTAGCATGGCCACCCCACTGTCGATTGGAAGCGTCCCTGGAGGGAGCACTGGTTTTGTATTCCAGAAGGTTGAAAATTTGGCAGTGACAGCTGTTGGAGGTAGTTTTTTTTTTTTTTCTCCTTTAGTTTGCAAACCTTACCAGGTACATCAGAGCTGACTGGCAACAGACACCTGCTGAGGTCAAAAACCAAACTGAAAGTCCTTTTTTTGTTGTTGTTTGGTACTGGGGATTGTGCTTACCACTGAGCCCCATCCTCAGCCCTTTTTAATTTTTTATTTTCAGACAGGATCTCAATAAGTTGCTTAAGTCCTTGTTAAATTGCTGGTCTCAAACTTGTGATCCTCCTGCCTCCGCCTCCAGAGTTGCTGGGACTATAGGTATGTGCCATGTGGCACCTGACTCAAAAAACAAACTGAGAAGGTGGTATCATTTGTAAGGAAAAATGTTCCAGTGATCAGTGAATCAGTGCTTGGAGGATTTTTCCCCCCTTTTGGAGGCTTTCTGCTTGACATGGCTTACACTGTGGAGGACAGTTCACTTCCTTTTGCCTGGTTTGTTTGAGTTCTTGTGTTGTATTGTGTTGTTTCTCTCTCTCTCTCTTTCATCAGATTTCAGTTGTTGTTTTTTTCCAATCAGCAGCCTCTACTCTTTATTATAGGTGTTGAGACTCTCCTCCTCTTCTCTGCTTCCTCCTTCAAGTGGCAAATATGCACAGCTTTCTGGGGGAATCTGCTGGTACAAGTTAACTAACATGGCCCTAACAGGAGCTTGGTGAGAGTGGAAGAGAGGCACTCTGCACCTGTCCCAAAATACTCGTCACTTATCTGGAAGTCAGCAAGAGCAATTCTTCTCCCCTGCATAAGATGCTTGTCCAAACATGTTGAAAGATGACTCACCATGGAGGACAAGTGGCCTCTCAAAGCTTGTTCCACACTGTAGATCTGGAAAAGAAATAGCAAGTGGGTATATACCTTCTGATTACCTGCTGCCCAGAAAAGAACTAAATGCGTTTGGCTTTAAGTATGGAATATTTTGGTATGTTGGTGTCTACTTTCTTTTTTAGTTGGTGTTCCATTACAGAAAGAAAGCTATTTATACCTGTTATTATTATCCTGTCAAAAATGGCAGCATAAGCACTATAATTGAAAACCCTGCATACAGAATGAAGTATGCTGAAGGCACGTGTCGTGCTGAAACTATTGTATTTGGCAGAAAGATCTTAAGGGAACCAACTGGAAGAAATGCATCACTGAATGGTCAGATATAGCAAATCAGTTAAAGGCACTAAGATATTTTCCACAGGATGTTCCCATAAATAATTTTTTATTTGTTTTGTTTTGTTCTTTATGGTAAAACCAGTGACCTTAGATGGGGAGGAAGGAGTTCTCGGGTTCTTCTTTCATAGAAAAAGACCCATAATTCCTTGAAGTTCAGACCCTTTATCCAGTCAGTATGAAATGGAGCCTTTGAACAAGAGTTCTGAGAAGTATCATTCAAGGCATTCAGAACTGAGAAAGATGGCATGTTCAGAAATAAATGATTGCCATTATGAAACATAAAATAAAAGCAATGGGATCTATAGAATGGATCAGATAGCAACTGGCCCACCACCACTTATTCCATCTTTTCTCCTCTGAGGTGAAGGTCTTCCTTGGTTACCTGCCAAATTCCTTTATGTACTTGGATGTCATGGATATATCCTTTCTTCAGTTGGCTCACCTTCACCTCCAGCCCCTTGATCACTACCTGAACATTTCTGTGAACTCTCACCCTGCTTTCTATGAGCAACAACCATAACATGACCTTTGGCTCGAGTTCATTAGTACAGCATTAGTCAACTGGCCAAATCAGTATCTTCCCAGTTCTAGGGGAAAGGACAGAGAGACAGAGACAGAAAAGAGAGAGGAAATGTAATCCATAAAGCTCTGGAGTGTTATAAAGATGCAATATGAAGAGCAGAGAAGCCAATTCACAGTAAAAGAATAAAGCAGATTTTCTGAAAGAAGTAGAGCACATACACCGTGAGAAACTCCAAGGTCCCCTATGGAACACCAGTTCCTATTTTGACAACTGCACCCTCCCCAAAGACCCCACAAGATGCTCCACTATGCTTCTAATAAAATGGTCCCCATTGAATTCCTGTCATTTACAACCAAAACATCCCCAGCTAATTCCCTGAAGCTGATAGGGAACTGACGGACATGCATAGTGGGAACAAGAGGTTAAGGAATCATTCTACAAACTAGGCCCACGGTACTGACCCCCACATGCTTTCTTTTCTAAAAACCAGTTTACTGAGGCTGGGGTTGTGGCTCAGTGGTAGAGCACTTGCCTTGCACGTGTGAGGCACTGGGTTCAATTCCCAGAACCACATAAAAAAATAAAGATACTGTGTCCATCTACAATTAAAAATATTTTTTTTAAAAAAATTTACCTGCAGCCCTGCCTGGCCTAAATCCATAAGATATGTTACATTCCTCAACAAATTCCTGTTATCTGCAGGAGAAATGTAAGCCCAAAATGCTGATTTAAACACACACACATGATTAGATTAACATGGCGGCGGGCGCAGAGAGATCAAGTCTCTGACCTCTTCAGCTGTGCAGGCATAGGGAGTCGTAAACAACCTAAATCTGTTTGCTCAGGATCACTAGGCAATGCTGAGCTGACGTGGATCTGGGGCGAACAGTCTGGGCCTCTCAGAACACACACTGAGCCCATATCGGCTGAATTCAAGCTCCCGTTCGCCTGCTTCCCACAGACAAAGAGCTGTGACTCAGCACTAATCCATCCGGCTGAAACAACTGGTCGGCCCTTCTCATCCTACGGAGGTAAATGCCTACCGAGCCTTCATAGGTAGTGGCCACAGGTTTGAAACGGGGCTTGGGAGAGACAGTAAGGACCCACCCGGTACATTGGTCGCCCGGCAAAGGGAAACGAACTGTCGCCATTTGCAAGAAATACCACCATGGCAGAGAACTGACGTCATCAGACTGCGGCGGAGGAGATAACTTCATTGAAACCTGCGACTACAGGTGTGTAATTCCCTAGCCTTCCCTCTCCACACATCGGGGAAACCTTAAGGGCCCCTCCCAGCTCTCCCGTGAGCACGATAGCCAGACCGAGGGAATCAGACGTGGCACGGGACCCGCGGGGCGGAACTACCGCTCCCACCAGTGCTGACAGCTGAGGTCTCTTGCACCAGATACGGGGGCGTGGCTACCGGAGGGCAAGAAAATTCGCTGAGGATTCTCAGCCCCAAGCTCTACAAACTTAGGGTCTGAGGGAATGGCAAACTGGAAGAGTGTGCCCAGTCGTTCATGAAAACAGGGCTCCCGGGAGCAGCAGACCTGGCGTGTAGCCAGTATTGTGGTGAGCGGCACCCGTGAGAGGTGCCTGGCTAGAGGAAAAGTGGGAAGTGACTAGACACAAGAGGAGGCCCTAGGCACTCAGGATTGGAGACTCGCCCAGTCTGGGAGGAGCTGCTGCACAGTGATTGGTTCCCGCACATTGACAGGAGAAACTTGGCCTGGTGGGCACAGCGCCACCTACTGGAAGAGAAGTTAATCAAACTCTAAGACTGCATTTATTAGTTTTTTTTTTCTTTTTTTCTTTTCTCTCTTTTTTTTGATTTGGGTTTTTCTTTCATTTTCATTTTTCTTTCTGTTGTTTTTTCTTAATTTTTTTTTACAATTTTTTTCTTCTAATTTTAATTTTAATTTTTTTATTATTTTTTTTTAATTTTTTTTATTTCCTATTTTTTTCTTCTTTTGTCTTTTCATTTCTTTTCAATTATCTTATCCCCCCTTCCTTGAATTCTACCTGCTTACTCTCATTCTCTTTAGTGACTTCTTCCCTTCCCTTCTAATACCTTTCCTCCCAAGCATCTAATAAATTTATAGGAGTAAACAGTAACTCATCAGTCAAACAGAACAAGAAGTAACATGAGCAGCTTCAAAAAGCAAGGAAGAAAAGGAGTACAAACAATGCAGGACAGCCTAAATATTCAGGAGGACCTAGAGTCATCAGAAAAATGGTCATATAAACAACTCAAGGAACACCTTAGACAGATGGAATGGAACCTTAAAGAGGATACAAGACAGCAAATTCAAGCAGCGAAAGAACACATTGAGAATGAATTACATAAACAGATAAAAGAAGAAGTTAAGCATCTTTATCAGGAGATAGAGATTATAAAAAATAATCAAACAATAATTCTAGAAATGAAGGAAATGATAAACCAAATTAAAAACTCAATTGAGAGTATCACTAACAGAGTGGAGCAAGTAGAAGCCAGAACGTCAGATAATGAAGACAAAATATATCATCTTGAAAACAGTCTAGCCAACTCAGATAGACTGGTAAAAAATCACGAGAAAAACATCCAAGAGTTATGGGATAACATAAAAAAACCAAACTTACGAATCATCAGGATAGAAGAAGGTACAGAGATTCAAACCAAGGGAATGAGTAACCTGCTGAATGAAATAATTACAGAAAACTTTCCAGAAATAAAAAAGGAAACAGATATACAAATTGAAGATGCATACAGGACACCGAGCACACAAAATCACAGTAGACCAACGCCAAGACACATTGTTATGAAGATATCCAATATACAGAACAAAGAGAAAATATTAAAAGCTACAAGAGAAAGGAGACAGATTACATTCAGGGGTAAACCAATAAGGTTAACAACGGATTTTTCATCACAGACACTGAAAGCAAGAAGGTCATGGAACAATGTATTTCAAACACTGAAAGACAATGGATGCCAACCAAGAATTCTGTATCCAGCAAAATTAAGCTTCAGGTATGACAACGAAATAAAGATCTTTCATGATAAACAAAAGTTAAAAGAATTTGCAGCCAGAAAACCAGCATTGCAAAGCATTTTGAGCAAAACACTACACGAGGAAGAAATGAAAAACAATAACCAAAACCATCAGTAGGAAGTGCCTCGGTAAAGACAGAGGGCGAGGGGAAAGATAATCATGGAGAAACAAACTAAATTTTTTTTTAAAAAAGGATAAATAATCAAACATGGATGAAAGTACAAACCATATATCAATAGTAACTCTGAATGTTAATGGCTTAAACTCTCCAATAAAGCGACATAGGCTGGTATCATGGATTAAAAAAACAAATACAACAATATGCTGCCTCCAGGAGACACATCTGATTGGAAAAGACATACACAAGCTGAAGGTGAAAGGATGGGAAAAAATATACCATGCACACGGTCCTCGTAAGCAAGCAGGGGTGGCCATCCTCATATCGAATAAAATCGACTTCAAGACTAAGTTAATCAAAAGGGATAAAGAAGGTCATTATATACTGTTAAAAGGAACCATTCACCAACAAGACATAACAATTATCAATATTTATGCACCAAATAATGATGCTGCGACATTCATAAAACAAATTCTCCTCAAGTTCAAGAATCAAATAGACCACAACACAATAATTATGGGTGATTTCAACACACCTCTCTCACCATTGGACAGATCCTCCAAACAAAAGTTGAATAAAGAAACTATAGAACTCAATATCACAATCAATAACCTAGACTTAACTGACATATATAGAATATATCAACCATCATCAAATGGATATACTTTTTTCTCAGCAGCACATGGATCCTTCTCAAAAATAGACCATATATTATGCCATAGGGCAACCCTCAGTAAATATAAAGGGGTGGAGATAATACCATGCATTTTATCTGATCATAATGGAATGAAACTGGAAATCAATGATAAAAGAAGGAAGGAAAAATCCTACATCACATGGAAAATGAACAATATGTTACTGAATGATCAATGGGTTACAGAAGACATAAAGGAGGAAATCAAAAAATTCTTAGAGATAAATGAAAATACAGACACAACATATCGGAATCTATGGGACACAATGAAAGCAGTTTTTTTTAAAAGAAAGAGAGGAGAGAGAGAGAGAGAGAGAGAGAGAATTTTTAATATTTATTTTTTAGTTCTCGGCGGACACAACATCTTTGTTGGTATGTGGTGCTGAGGATCGAACCCGGGCCGCACGCATGCCAGGCGAGCACGCTACCGCTTGAGCCACATCCCCAGCCCCTGAAAGCAGTTTTAAGAGGAAAATTCATCGCCTGGTGGTCATTCCTCAAAAAAAGAAAAAACCAACAAATAAATGAGCTCACACTTCATCTCAAAGCCCTAGAAAAGGAAGAGCAAAACAACAGCAAATGTAGCAGAAGGCAAGAAATAATTAAAATCAGAGCGGAAATCAATGAAATTGAAACAAAAGAAACTATTGAAAAAATTAACAAAACTAAAAGTTGGTTCTTCGAAAAAATAAATAAGATTGACAGACCTTTAGCCATGCTAATGAAGAGAAGAAGAGAGAGAACTCAAATTACTAACATTCAGGATGAAAAAGCCAATATCACAACAGATGCTACAGAAATACAGAAGACAATTAGAAATTATTTTGAAAACCTATATTCCAATAAAATACAAGATAGTGAAGACATCGATAAATTTCTTAAGTCATATGATTTGCCCAGACTGAGTCAGGAGGATACACACAATTTGAACAGACCAATATCAATGGATGAAATTGAAGAAGCCATCAAAAGACTACCAACCAAGAAAAGCCCAGGACCGGATGGGTATACAGCAGAGTTTTACAAAACCTTTAAAGAAGAATTAATACCAATACTTTTCAAGTTATTTCAGGAAATAGAAAAAGAGGGAGCTCTTCCAAATTCATTCTATGAGGCCAACATCACCCTGATTCCGAAACCAGAAAAAGACACCTCAAAGAAAGAAAACTACAGACCAATATCTCTAATGAACCTAGATGCAAAAATCCTCAATAAAATTCTGGCAAATCGAATACAAAAACACATCAAAAAAATTGTGCACCATGATCAAGTAGGATTCATCCCTGGGATGCAAGGATGGTTCAATATACGGAAATCAATAAATGTTATTCACCACATCAATAGACTTAAAGATAAGAACCATATGATCATCTCGATAGACGCAGAGAAAGCATTCGACAAAGTACAGCATCCCTTTATGTTCAAAACATTAGAAAAACTAGGGATAACAGGAATTTACCTTGACATTGTAAAAGCTATCTATGCTAAGCCTCAGGCTAGCATCATTCTGAATGGACAAAAGTTAAAGGCATTCCCTCTAAAATCTGAAACAAGACAGGGATGCCCTCTATCACCACTTCTATTCAATATAGTTCTCGAAACACTGGCCAGAGCAATTAGACAGACGAAAGAAATTAAAGGCATAAAAATAGGAAAAGAAGAACTTAAATTATCACTATTTGCAGATGACATGATTCTATACCTAGAAGACCCAAAAGGGTCTACAAAGAAACTACTAGAACTAATAAATGAATTCAGCAAAGTGGCAGGATATAAAATCAACACGCACAAATCAAAGGCATTTCTGTATATCAGCGACAAAACTTCTGAAATGGAAATGAGGAAAAACACTCCATTCACAATATCCTCAAAAAAAATAAAATACTTGGGAATCAACCTAACAAAAGAGGTGAAAGATTTATACAATGAAAACTACAGAACCCTAAAGAGAGAAGTAGAAGAAGACCTCAGAAGATGGAAAAATATACCCTGTTCATGGATAGGCAGAACTAACATCATCAAAATGGTGATATTACCAAAAGTTCTCTATAGGTTTAATGCAATGCCAATCAAAATCCCAACGGTATTTCTTGTAGAAATAGATAAAGCAATCATGAAATTCATATGGAAAAATAAAAGACCCAGAGTATCAAAAGCAATTCTAAGCAGGAAGTGTGAATCAGGCGGTATAGCAATACCAGATTTCAAACTATATTACAGAGCAATAGTGACAAAAACAGCATGGTACTGGTACCAAAACAAGCGGGTGGACCAATGGTATAGAATAGAGGACACAGAGACTAATCCACAAAGTTACAACTATCTTATATTTGATAAAGGGGCTAAAAGCATGCAATGGAGGAAGGATAGCATCTTCAACAAATGGTGTTGGGAAATCTGGAAATCCATATGCAACAAAATGAAACTGAATCCCTTTCTCTCAACATGCACAAAAGTTAACTCAAAATGGATCAAGGAGCTTGATATCAAATCAGAGACTCTGCGTCTGATAGAAGAAAAAGTTGGCTCCGATCTACATATTGTGGGGTCGGGCTCCAAATTCCTTAATAGGACACCCATAGCACAAGAGTTAATAACAAGAATCAACAAATGGGACTTACTTAAACTAAAAAGCTTTTTCTCAGCAAGAGAAACAACAAGAGAGGTAAATAGGGAGCCTACATCCTGGGAACAAATTTTTACTCCTCACACTTCAGATAGAGCCCTAATATCCAGAGTATACAAAGAACTCAAAAAATTAGACAATAAGATAACAAATAACCCAATCAACAAATGGGCCAAGGACCTGAACAGACACTTCTCAGAGGAGGATATACAATCAATCAACAAGTACATGAAAAAATGCTCACCATCTCTAGCAGTCAGAGAAATGCAAATCAAAACCACCCTAAGATACCATCTCACTCCAGTAAGATTGGCAGCCACTATGAAGTCAAACAACAACAAGTGCTGGCGAGGATGTGGAGAAAAGGGTACACTTGTACACTGCTGCTGGGACTGCAAATTGGTGCGGCCAATTTGGAAAGCAGTTTGGAGATTCCTGGGAAAGCTGGGAATGGAACCACCATTTGACCCTGCTATTGCCCTTCTCGGACTATTCCCTGAAGACCTTAAAAGAGCATGCTACAGGGATACTGCCACATCGATGTTCATAGCAGCACAATTCACAATAGCTAGACTGTGGAACGAACCCAGATGCCCTTCAATAGATGAATGGATAAAAAAGTGTGGCATCTATACACAATGGAGTACTATGCAGCAATAAAAAATGACAAAATCATAGAATTTGCAGGGAAATGGATGGCACTAGAGCAGATTATGCTTAGTGAAGCTAGCCAATCCCTAAAAAACAAATACCAAATGTCTTCTTTGATATAATGAGAGCAACTATGAACAGAGCAGGGAGGAAGAGCAGGAAGAAAAGATTAACATTAAACAGAGACATGAGATGGGAGGGAAAGGGAGAGAAAAGGGAAATTGCATGGAAATTAAGGGAGACCCTCATTGCTATACAAAATTACATATAAGAGTATGTGAGGGGAATGGGAAAATAAACAAGGAGAGAAATGAATTACAGTAGATGGGGTAGAGAGAGAAGATGGGAGGGGCGGGGAGGGGGATAGTAGGGGATAGGAAAGGTAGCAGAATACAACAATTACTAAAGGGCATTATGTAAAACTGTGGATGTATAACCGACGTGATTCTGCAATCTGCATTTGGAGTAAAATTGGGGGTTCATAACCCACTTCAATCTAATGTATGAAGTATGATATGTCAAGAGCTTTGTAATGTTGTGAACAACCAATAAAAAAAATAAAATAAATAATTAAAAATTTAAAAAATAAAAATAAACACACACACACAAGTTACCCTGAAGCGGGGGTGGATTTTTGTGACCCTTACACACACCAAATCCTAGAACTCAGGGAGATAAGGATAATTCCCTCCCACCACAAAATCTATAAGAACAGATTCCAATTAGAACCTGTCAGCATGGGCCTAAGTGTTTGGGCAGTGGGGACTTGAAAGTCTGATGTCATCCTGCTATCAGACGAAAGTCAAGAACTGGACCAGGTGGGACTCTCTGGAATCCTCCCTGGGACCCTCAATCAAATTAGAGGACAGGAGAAGTCAGTCCCTCTCTTCTCTGAGAGGACACACTGTTTCCCTTGAGTGTGTTCCCTTTTCCTATCCCTTCTAAAAGATTCATGCCTGTAACTCTGAGCAAAATGTCTGAAATCTTTGTGGCATGATTGCATGAATCAGGGTTAGATAAGGGGCCCTCCGTGCTGTGTCATTTTCCCAGGAGGCCCCAGCCCTGTAACAGATCTACCTCTGGAGTTTATTCTGTGTCTTTTTCTTGTCTGCCCATTCTTATGGCAATGCCAAGTGTGTTTGAATTAGCCAGATTTATAATATATTTTATTTTATTTTATTTTATTTTATTCAAATAGAATTTTTTTTAATGGTCAAGTTGTCTCCTGGCCCACACTTTATTATATATATTTTTTTTATATCTGGCAGGATAAGTCCCCTAGTTATTGTTCTTTTTAAATTTTTCTGCTGGCTACTTTCATATGCTTATTCTTCCAGATAAATATAGACTCGCTGTGTCAAATTCTAAAAAAAAAAAAAAAAGCAATAGAATTTTTATTTCAATAACCTTGAATTTATAGATTAATCATGGGAAAATTTATTTCATCACAATATTGAGACTCCTTAGCCAAGAACCAGTTAGCTATATTTGAGCATGTTTATGGCCTTCATGAGAGTTTTAGGATTGTTTGCACAAACACCGTGCACATTTCTTGCATTCATTCCTATGTATTTTATGTTTGGGTTGCCATTGGGAATCCTAATCATCCCTGCTGGAGTTTGGATATAGGGACCATAGTTGGGACCCAATATCAGACCTCCTTGACCCACTGATTTCAACCACAACAGAGATGGACATTTCCACATGAGTTCAAACAGCTCCTTGTATTAAAAACATCCCACTATGAGCATGAGCTATACGTTATGCTCCAGGGCTTTCTCTAGTACCAACAGGAGGAGCTGCTCAGCCATCACCAGTACAGCCCAGAATTTCCAGGGAGTTAAAACCCATGAGGAGCAGGGGGTGGTGGGTAAATCCTCCAGCCACCCCTTCTTTAAGTCAACCATTCTGTATGCTTAGGAGATGCTGATGAGCTCCAGTCACCTAACGTGGGAGTGATCTTGATAATGCCACCCTATTGGAAGCATTTCAATCTCCTCATCTCACCCCCTCCTCTCCTTCATTCCTGCTTTCTGGGATCCGCTCCCAAGAAAAACACGTTCTGCAAATCCTTCTCTCTGGCTCTGTTTTTGGGAGACTCTCAAACTAAAACAGGCTTCCTATGGGAGACTGACTCATAATGAAGCAACTGAGTTTTACAGGAGAAACACTTGAACCAGTTGGAGTTCTGCTGCCAAGAAACATCACACCTAACTGCACCCAGCTGTCAAGCAGGGCTGATGGTCTGGCCTAGGGTCCAGAGCTGCTTCAGGTAGAAGAGAGTGGGGTTACAAGAATGACAGGCAAAAATAGCTAAATTGGTCTTCCAGAGAACCAGGGGAAGAGGGGTCAAAAGCCCTGATAAATAACTGGGTGTGGTGGCACATGCCTGTAATCCCAGTGATTCAGGTGGCTGAAGCAGGAGGACTGAGGACCACAAGCTCGAGGTCAGCCTCAGCAGGAGGATTGCAAGTTCAAGGTCAGCCTCAGCAACTCAGCAAGACCCTGACTTGAAGTAAAATAAAAAGGCTGAGGACGTAGCTCAGTGGTACAGCACTTACCCAGCAGGTGAGAAGCCCTGAGTTCAATCCCAAGTACTGGAAGAGGGAGTGAAGCCCTGAAGGATATGGTTCCCATTCTCTGACTCTTTTCTGGCATGCTAGAAATAGGCGCACACACACACACTCACACATATCCTTCTGTGAACCAGTCACCCTGAGCAATTAAGCGGCCAGAGTATTCTATTACCCTCCCCCCCCCCAACTTTTTATTTATTTATTTATTTATTTATTTATTTATTTATTTATTTATTTACAATGCTAAGGATTGAACCCAGTACCTCACACATGACAGGCCAGCACTCTACCACTGAGCCACAACTCCAGCCCTACCCTTCTTTTTAATACCTCTGAGAATCTTGAAGCTCCTCCTCAGCACTGCCCACCCACTTCCCTGGTCTGACTCACCCCAAACTCAGGTCATGGCCTTCCCTTTATATTCTAATGCACAGTCAGACAATAAAGAGAGAAATAAGACAGTATCTAGGGAGGCACTAGGGCATCAAGCAAGGGGAAAACCTTTGCAATGGGAATAGTCCACAGAGGGGGCAGGTGAGTATACAAAAGAAAAACAACAGCCATTGGTGTAGGTTAAGGAAATGCAGGTGGCCCCTGACTTATGTTGGTTCAACTTATGATTTTTCTACTTTACGATAGTGCAAAAGCAACATGCATTCAGTAGAAACCATATTTCATACTTTGGGTTTGGATCTTTTTCCAGGCTAGCAATATGCCCTATGATCAAGCCTCTCTCCAGATACTGGACAGTGGCAGAGAGCAGCAGTTCCCAGTCAGCCATACAATCCAGGAGGAGAAACAGCCAACAATCCACAGAGTACTATATTGCTAAACTGTGGTGCTTAGTAGATTAGGTGTATTATAAATGCATTTTCATTTTAGCAATAGCCTAGACCTACAACAGATTTATTGGGATGTGGTAATTCCAAGGTAAATTTGAGTATCTGTATATTGCTATTGTGGGGTTTTTGTTGTTGTTGTTGTTGGGGGTGGGAGGGTGGCTACACAGGCAGGTTCATACTGTGTATATTATTTTGCAGCTTGCATCTTTTTGATTTCTTAAAGATCTTAAATATGACTCTCCCCAGCTATCATGATAAATTTGCTTCATTCATTCAAGATTCAACATTCTGGAAGAGGAGACCCAGTGAGCAACATCTCCAGCACATGCCCACTTCTGGCTATACCAGGGAAGCAAGAAGAAGGATATAGTCTCTAGGCTACTTGTGAACATAATGAGGGATTCCCTAAAATAGAGATGACAAGTGTTTACTACAATATCTTTGCCCATTTCTCTGTTGGGTTGAGGTTCTCTCTTTTTTCCTTGTTAGTTTATAGGAGTTCTTTATATTCTGGATATTAATTACTTATTATAAATATTGCAAATATTTCATCCAAGTCTATCGCTTATTTCTAACTTTAATTCTCATATCTGTCAATCTTTTCTGTAGAGGCAAAATATTATTTTCCCACATTGGATTTGTAAAAAAAAATATATAAATATATCATCTGTATTTTGGTTAAGTTGTGTCTTTAGACTGCAGTTTCTGGTTCATCTCTAGTGATTAAAACACATACAAAGTTGAGAGAATAGTAAAATGAACACCTTGAACCTGCAACAATTATCCACATATGACTAGTTCTGTTTCTTCTATACACTTCCCATCTCCCCACCCCCAAATATGCTAAATTATTTCAGAGAGAATCCCAGACATATTATTTCACCTATAAATATTTCAGCATGTATCTCTAAAACCCAGAACCTCTTTTTCCTCAACTTAACTTCATCACTACAATATGATCATGCCAAAAATAATTGACAAGAGGGCTTTATCCAGTTAGTATTTGAATTTACCTGATTTTCCCATGTCTTTTTGCAATTGCTTTGTTCAAATCAAGATCCAAAGTCCAAGCATTGAATGTAGTTGCTATATCTTTCAAAGCTCTTTTAATCTATAACAGTACCTCCTCCCTCTTTTATTTCTTGCTATTTTTTGTTAAAAAGACCAGAAATTGTGTAAAATCTACCACCTTCTAGAAAGACCAAATGCATGCCCGCATGTCTATTTCTCTCCTACTGCATTTCCCATAAACTAGTAGTGCTGGAGGCCTAATCAGATTCAAGTTCAAGGTTCTTTGATAAAATCATTGCGCAGGCAGGGATGTGTCATCCCTATTGCATCACAATAGAAGGTACAGAATGTCCACAAATTTTTGAAAAACTGACCTCCTCCTTTCTCATATCCGTATCCTTATTTCCTTCCCTGCATCAACTTACAAAACAAGTCCCAGTGACAATGCACTCCTTATCTGAACTCTGTGTTTACTGAAAATTCTTCTCATATCTCTCAGTTAAGAGTCATGTCAGGTGTTGAAATGCACAGTTGCTAAATTGGATAATAATCTATCAGGCACACCCTCCTAGCACCCAGGAGGCACTAGGTTGCCTCCAAAAGTAAGATTATGTGGATTATAACATATGAATTCTTCTCTCTCTCTCTCTCTCTCTCTCTCTCTCTCTCTCTCTCTCTCTCTCTCTCTCTTTAGTGCATTATAGGTATCATATATGCTTTGTGGCTGGGGGTGCTGGGGATTGAACCCAGGGACACTTAACTATTGAGCAACATCCCCAGCACTTTTTTGTTTGTTTTTTGTTTGGGGGCGGGGTTTGTTTGTTTGGTTGGTTGGTTTGGTTTTTTGTTTGTTTGTTTTTGGTTGTTGTTTGGTTGTTTCTTTTGTTTTTTTTTTTTTTTTTTGGTTTTTTTTTTTTTTGGTACTTGGAATTGAACTCAGGGCACTTGCACACTGAGGCATATCCCCAGCTCTATTTTGTATTTTATCTAGAAACAGGGTCTCACTGAGTTGCTTAGCACCTCGATTTTTGCTGAGGCTGGCTTTAAACTCATGATCCTCCTGCCTCAGCCTCCCGAGCTGCGGGATTATAGGCATGTGCCACCACGCCTGGCTACTTTTTATTTTTTATTTTGAGACAAAGTCTTGCTAAATTGCTGAGGCTGGCCTCAAACTTGCAATCCTCCTCCCTCAGCCTTTCAAGTCACGGGAATTACAGGTGTGCACCCTCACATATATATATATATATATATATATATATATATATATATGTATTCTTTTTTTTTTTTTTTTTTTTTTTGGTACTGAACTCAGGCACACTCAACCACTGAGCCACATCCCCAGTCTTATTTTGTATTTTATTTAGAGACAGGGACTCACTGAGTTGTGTAATGCCTTGCTTTTGCTGAAATTGGCTTTGAACTCATGATACTTCTGCCTCAGCCTCTGAAGCCACTGGGATTACAGGCATGTGCCACCATGCCTGGCTATATATGCATTCTTTTTTTTTTTTACAATACTTTTATTTTGTTTATTTTTATGTGGTGCTGAGGATGGAACCCAGGACCTTGAACGTGCTAGGCAAGCACTCTACCACTGGCCACAACCCCAGCCCTATATATGCATTCTTAATTCCACTAAAAGTCTTGCTCAATGGCCATTCCAATTACACTCCCATAATCGATACATAAGGTTCTCATTTCCCTCACTTCCTTGCCAGTGCTTGAGTTCCCTTCTAATTTTTTTCTAGTTCAAAAAAATTTTTTAGTTGTAGATGAACACAATACCTTTATTTTATTTATTTATTTTTATGTGGTGCTGAGGATCAAACCCAGTGTGCCTCACTCGTGCAAGGCAAGCGCTCTACCACTGAGCCACAAACCACAGCCCTCCCCTCTGACTTATTTCAATGACTGGGTGTAAAAAGACAGGTCACTGATGTTCTGAATTGCATTTCTCTAGTTGCTAGGGATCATAAGCATGTCTTTATATGCACATTAGACTGCAAGCTCCCTGTTCTATGAACAGCCTGTTTCTACCCTTTTCTGCTTCTCTGATAGGTCTCCTATCTTCTTCCTCTCTGTGTTCCTTCTTTGCTGGATGCCTTCCATTCGTCCCTCCAGACTCCCTCTCTACCCTTTTCTGGTTGTTCTGTGGCCTGGAAGGCTGAACTGTATGACTGCATCAAATTGCTCCCTTGCCATCTGGCTTCCAGGTCTAGCAGGAAATTGGAAGGAGGAAAAGGAGAATGAGGATGTTGCCTCTCAGCATGCTCCCTGCAGGGCTGCTGTGGGCTGGCTGCTTCCCACAACTAAAAGTCACAGCTCCTGTTGGGAGGCCCTCTACCTCTGGTCCCACTCTGGGACACCTGGGTGCCCGTCTCACTTCTTGTGGCTTCCTTAATCCTGCTAACACCTTTACGAATAGTTCTTTTATTAAGACATCCTTCAATTACTCATTTTGAGTATGCCAAGTGTTGCTTGCTGGGAGCCTAACTGAAACCTTGTCATTGAACTGAAATTTCTAAATTTCATGCGATTTCAGTAAATTGTTCTGGCTTTTCCGTATGTGCTTTGGAGGGCTTATCAAAAAAAAAAAAAAAAAAGTACTTTTAAGTCCTTCTAGAAGTCCTAGGAATATAGATTTCCTTCTCCCTACTCTCTGTTTGTTCTCTAACTTTCATGTTTAGATCTTCAATCTATTCAGGATCCAGCTATGTCTGTGGTGTCAGAGATGGATCCAATTTTTTCTTAATATAGAAAGCCAATTTCCCCAATATCTTTCCTCCACCAATTTTAGTTGCCTGCTTTTTTGTATATTAAGTTCCCATTGACCCACAGGTCTGTCTCTGAGTTCTTTTTTTTTTTTTTTAATGTTGATGGAGGGCTGGGGTTGTGGCTCAGTGGTAGAGCACTTGCCTTGCATGCATGAGGCCCCTGGGTTCAATCCTCAGCCCCACATTTTAAAAAATAAATAAAAATAAAGATATTGTTGTCCATTTATAACTAAAAAAATTTAATATAAAAAATAAAATGTTGATGGACCTTTATTTTATTCATTTATTTATATGCAGTGCTGAGGATCGAACCCAGTGCCTCACGCATGCTAGGCAAGTGCTCTACCACTGAGCACGACCCCAGCCCCTGAGTTCTTTATTCCATACCATTAGTCTATTTGTTCTTATATCAGTGCAATACTGTTTTGTTTTGGTCTTTATTTTTGTTTGTTTGTTTGTTTATGTGTTACAGTAGTGAAGATTAAACCCATGGGCTCTCTACCACTGAGCTACATCTCTAGCCTTTTATATTTTTTTGAGACAGGGTCTTGCTAAGTTGCCCAGGCTGGCCTCAAACTTGCAACCTGCCTGAGCAGCTGAGATGAAAGGCTTATACTACTTCACCCAGTCATATTTTTTGATTGCTTTGTTTTACTGTACTGGGAATTGAACCCAGGGTCTCATACCCGCTAGGCAAATGCTCTACCACCAAGCCACACATCTCCAGCCTTCCAGCCCTACAATTTTAATGCCTTTTCCTGTCTATTACAGTTTGGTCACAGCAGCAATAACAATTCTATGACAGAGACGTCTAAGGGATCTCTAATATCAATTCTCCCAGTTTTTTCTAAACCAGGAGTCAGCAAACATTTTCTGTAAAGAATCAGATAGGAAATATTTCAGGCTTTCCTAGCCTCACAGTCTTTATCATAACTGTTCCACTCTGCTGTTGAGGCTTGAAAGCAGTCATAAAGGATACATCAATAGACAAACAGTGAAGTGTTCCAATAAAACTTTATTTACAAAAATAGGTGAGTGCCAAAATTTGTTGACTCCTGTTCTACAAAAATAGAATTCCCTGAACTTTTCCTTGTGGGATAAAGAGTGCACCTCTCAGAACCATTTGCAGCTAACTGTGGCCCTGAGACTCACTCTGATCCAAGAGATGTAAGCTGACAACTTCCAGAAGTGTCCTGTAGACAGAGAAAGAAAGTGTGCTGTTGTCCTTCTCTTTTCCCTGGTCTGGAGTGTGTCGTGACTGGGGCAGGTGTCTTGGAACATGTAGTCGAAACAGCAGTGAAGCAACAAGATAGAAGCTGCCAAAGTCCTGAAAGGTTTTATTGTGTAGAGGAGCTGAACTTTTGCTGAGTGCTTTTCTGTATTGTGTAATTTTATCTTTTATCGTCCCTTAATTGATCCTTCTGTACTCCCTAAATCTATCATACTAACCAATTTTTCTGATGTTAAATTAACTGAATTCTTGATATATATGCTACTTGAATATGATATCTCATAATATGCTGATTTGATTAATTAATTTTGATATAGGAGTTTATATTTCCCCTCATGGTAGTGAAAATTCCCCATTAGAAATTTATTAAAAGGTGCTTTATGTCCCAGTATTTGCACCATTTTTTTAAAAATGTCTAGGAGTACTTGAAAAGAATGGATATTCTGCAGATGATGAGTGAAGTGCAGTGAGTATGTCCATTAGGTCATAATAGATTATTCTGCCTTCAAAACATCTATATCCTAAAGGTTTTTATTTTTTATTTGCTTGATCTATCAATTACTGAGAAAGATATTTGATCATCCTTTTACAGAAAAAAATATATAGGTTTTTCTATTTTTTTCTTTTTTAAAAAAATATTTTTAGTTGTAGATGGACACAATACCTTTATTTTATCTATTTATATGGTGCTAAGGATTGAACCCAGTGCCTCATGTGTGCAAGGTAAATGCTCTACCACTGAGCTACAACCCCAGCCCTCTATTTTTTTTCTTGTAGTTCAAAATTTTGTACTTCATAAGTTTTGTGGCTATGTTATTCAGTGCATACATACTTATTACTGGTGTATATTCCTGTTGAATTTTTGAACATTTTATCTTTAGAAAGTGGCCCTCTTTTTCTCTAATAATACTTTTTGTTATAAAGTATACTTTCTTATGATAGTTTATTTCAATTAGAATTTGCCCCGATATGTTTTTCATATTTTTGTTTTCAACTTTTCTGATTCAGATGTGTCTTTTGAGCATGTAATTGGATTCTAGTTTGTCTGGAAATGTCTGTCTTTTAACAAGACAACTTAGTTTTTTACATTTAATATAATCAGCAATGTATTTAGATACATAACTGATCCTTTATTTTGTTTTTTATTTTCTTTCTTTCTTCCTTTTCCTGGTCCCGAGAGATTGAAACCAGAGGTGCTCTACCACTGAACTACATCCTGAGCCCTTTTTTTTTTTTTTTTTTTTTTTTTCTGAAACAGTATCTCACCACATTGCTTAAGGTCTCCCTAAGTAGCTGAGACTGGCCTTGAACTCATGATCCTCCTGCCTCAACCTCCCAAGTTGCTGGGATTACAGGTGTGCCCCGCCATACTCATCCCCAGCTTTTTCCTCTTTTAATTTTGAGTCAGGGTCTCACTAAGTTGCCTCAAACTTGCAGTCAGCCTCTCAAGTCCCTGGCATTAAAGGTATGGACCACTGTGCCTGGCTGTCGATACATTTTTTACAGGATGTACTTTGCTCTCCATTTCTAACTGCTATATTATGGTCAGAGCACTGCTTGTTTTTGAAATTAGCATATGTCTTGTATATGAGCAAACACTCTTGTCTATTTCTGTTACTATTTCCAGAAGTATCTGTAAAGTTCTAATTGTCCTCACTCCCAGGCTTGACTGTTGATTCTGTTAATATTAATGCTTTTCTTTCAAGGTCCTGGTTGTCCTCATATGTTTGGTGAATCAGGTTGTATGTATTCATGGTATTTGTCACCTGTTTATGAATGTGACTTCTGTTTAATACACTGAATATAATAGATGCCAGTGAGTTTTATCCAAAGTGTGTGTTTGTTTGTTGTTATTTTGTGGTACTAGGAGTTGAACCCTGAGCCTCACATATGCTAGGCAAGTGCTCTACCACTGAGTTACTTCCCTAGCCTTTTTTATTTTATCGAGTCTCAATAAATTACTATCTGGCCTCAAACTTGTAATTCACCTGTCTCAGTCTCCTGAGTAGCTTGGTCACCATGCAAATGGCTCATTTAAGGTATTTGAAGCACTCACAACTTGGGGTGGTTCAGAACTGGAGGTATTGCAGCAGGTAGCTGGTCCCCACTAACAAGCCTATCTTGTGGCTGAGTTTCATAGAACAGAGTTACTTGCCCAAGCTCAACACTTGCAAATAACAAAGCTGGACTCCTACCCAGACCATCTGGCCCAAAGCCCATTCAGTTCTCATGATACCTCTACCTGTCCAGGTCTTCCTAATGCCAACCAGGCCCCTCCCAGTTCCTAATGCCCAGTAACCAGACAGTTCATAGAACGTTTAAATATATTTCTCTTACTTTTACTCTAAAAAAAAAAATTGTCAATAATAAGCTTCACACTGCTGAAAGTGTCATGGGTTGCCATCACCCCACCCTTCCAAACAACACTGTACACTCACCCCTCCCCTTAGATCCTAGATGAAAATCCCCAAGACAGTGCAGACCCCCACATAGGAGGATTTCCAATCCCAGACCTCAGCAGCTCAAGGCATTGAGGAAATAAATTAGGGGGAGAAAGGCTCCTAGTTGGTTTTGCCCAGCTCTGTCTCACAGACCCAGCGGTAGGGCCTCTGGCAGAAGTCATCATTCCAACGGCCATCAGGGGTGAAGTGGGCACAGTCCTCGCCTCCTCCCAGCCCATGTCCGTACCAGTCATCTGGCTGATCTGGTCTCCAGTTCCTGTAGACAGGAGACAGCCAGGTGCCCCAGGAGGTCAGACTCAGCCAACATCCCCAGGAGCCCCTCCCACCCTGGAGCCAGAGGTTGGGAAGGTGCCAGACACAGAGTTTTGAGCAGTCACACCCACTCACTTGAAGCCTGTCTCATAGTCAGTCCCATCCACCCATTTCCAAGGGCCATTTTGATCTGTGAGACCCATCCAGGTGTTCAAAGGGCCCATGTGGTGCTGGACAAATTTCTGGAAAGAGAAGAGGGGAGTGGTGATCTCTTCCTCACACAAGTCAGTCTCCCAGAAGAGCCCACCAGGGCCTCACCTGCTCCTTCCAGGAGGTGATCACCACCAGATGAGAGTCCTCCAGCTCGCAGTACTTGTTAGCCTCCGGCCAGGGCCTCCCAGAGCTGGAGAACCAGTAGCAACTACCTTCATGTTCCACCCAGTTAATGGGGCAGCAGGTCCTTACAGAGTCTGAGAGGGAAGAGGGAGGGTGAAGAGCCTGGAGCGCTACCTGGAAGGGGGGCCAAAAAGTGGGGTTGGGTGGCCCCCTCACCATTGCCCTGGAGGACAGCCATCTGACAGCTCAAGCTTCGCAAGTCAGATACAAACTGCTTCACGTGGAGCAGCAAGCTGGAGTGTTCTGGGGAGACAGAGGACAGAAGGGGAGCAGGAGGAGGAGAGTGTGAGAGGGAAATAAGGTCAGTATGAACATGAGGGGTGGGATCTGTCATTTCTCTGGGAAGACCAATCACAAATGCCCCTGCCAAGAAGCCTTGGCTTGGTCTGAGAGTTGCACTCCATACCCTGCACCTACACACACACACACACACACACTCTCTGACCTTCACTCAGGTCCTGCTGTTGTTTTTCCAGCTGGGACTCCAGCAACTTCATCTTTCTTCCCACATTGCCTCCTGGAGGAAGAGACTTGCTCAGTGTCCAGATGTCCTAACCATCCCCCTGCCCCAGCTCCCAACCCTAATCCCCCTCACCCTGGGTGCTCAGGGCCTTGACCTCAGCCTCAGTGCTCACTGTGAAGTTGCTGAAGGTCTTACTCAGGGCCTTCAACTCCTCCTTCAGCTGGGAGTCTGTGCAGGAGAGACCATGGGGATGAAAACAGAAGGAGACTGTGTTCACCAGCACTGAACCCATCACTAACATTCCCCCACAACATTGCTCCCTTCCCTGTCACCCCTGGGCACCCACTTTGGGATCCAATCACACAGACAACCACCAGCAACAGAAGGCTGAGACTCAAGGAGAGCAGGAGGAGGCAGGGTCCGGAGCAGAGCCGCTGCAAAAAAGGCTGAGAAGGAGGTAACCCTGCAAGAGAGAGGATCAGGAGCTCAGGGACACAGGCCAGCCTGGAGTAGGTGCAGGGCACTTGGTGAGGAGCAGGCTAAGGTCACTCCAGTAGACTAGGAGGAACCATACAGATTAAGAAATCCAGGCAATGGGCCACTTTGCAGGGCCAGCATAACTGGAGGTGGGGAAGGGAATAAGGATCCCCAGGGGCGCAAATCTTTGACCTTCCCTAACATTGCCAAAGCCTTGAGACTTTGCTGACACCTAGTGGCATTACTGTGACACTGCAGCTAATGAACCTCATCAGAGGCCCACCTAGGGGAGTCTGTCACTGTGCCCCCTGAAAGTGAAGAGGTTTCTTCCTCTCTCTGTGAATACCACCCATCTTCATGTGCATGCAGACAAAAGGCAGGGTCTCGCTCACCCATGAAGAAGAGAATGACACTGAGTCTGGTCCCTGTGAACTGGAGTGTAGGGGCCTCCCCTTCCCGCTCTCTTCCCCAGTACCCACCATCCCCACAAATGATTCCTTTTTGCTCTGGAAGACCAAGAAGTGGGGAGAGGGAACTTATTTTGGATGCACGAGGAAGGGGGTTCATCCATCCCAGAGCAGAGACCCTCTGCCTTTTTACAGGCTTCCTAACCTAACCCCTTTGGCCAAGCTGATCCTGACACCTCGCCCACCCACACACACAGTCCAAGCCTCTCCACAGCTGTGTTGGAAGAGGAAGTAAAGAGAGCACTACCTTCGAAGAAATAAGCCCACCTCTCCAACTTCCAGTTGTTCCCATACCTTGGGTTCACTCCCTGCCCAAGATCCTGAGAATTGGGTAACACAGTAAGGAAGCTTGGGCAGCTGTCACCAAGAAAGGGACTCTAATCCCACACCCTGCACCTCCCCTAACACATGGGACTCGATCACCATTTTCCATGTGGGTGCGTCAGACCCAAGGACAGAGCCAGGTGTCACAGAAAAAAGCAGACTTAGGAGGCAAGAGGTTCCCAAATACTCCTGTTCCAGATAGGAGAGGGTCCCTCACCTCTTCGGAGCTGATGATGGTCATTCTCCTCATTGTCCAGGTGCTGAAGATCTTGATATTCCTTGGTCATGATAGGCCTGGTGTTGGACCTGGGACAAATCCAGGCCAAGGTTGGAACTGAGTTTGGGGCTGAAGGGAACAGGGCCTAGAGAGTGGGATCTGTTCCTTCTTTACCTCTGACCAGTGACCCAATGGAGACTCTTCTTTCTTTCATCCCCTCCCAGGCCTACATCCAAAATCCATCCTCTGCCATTTTTCCACCCAACCCCACCAACACACACACACACACACACACACACACACACACACACACACACACGGAGAGAGAGAGAGAGAGAGAGCCCCTTCAATCACTCCTTCAACTGTTCTCTCTCTCCATCCCCATTTTACTTGCTGAAGTTCTGTAGGTCTGGCTCCCAGGTCCCTGGATGCTATGCAGATCCCAGGCTAAGAAAGGGGCTGAAACCTGGAGAATTGGAGTTGGTGGCCAGCCCTGAATAGTGGGAGTGGAGGAGGCAGGGTCCATATGAGGGCCCTGGACCCGTGTGTCTGTGTGTATGGGTGTCTGTGTGTCTGAGCACGCGGAATCTGACATCTCTAGTGTTTAGGACTTTGGACGGTAAACAAAGATGGAAATAGATTTGGAACTTGGGGGTGGGAGTGGGGGATGAGTTGCCTCTGCTCTTCTCCCCAGGGAAGGGGAGTCTTCTGGCCTGTCCCCAAACACACCCACAAGCCAGTCACCTCACACCTCATTGAACCCTTTGGGAAGGAGAGCAGGCCTGGGGGGCGCTGGGATGCACTGTGTTGTTGCCCCCTCTGTCTCTGCCCTTTTCACTCCCCACCTCTGAATTTCCCAGAATTGTTGGTGTCTCCAAATATCCCTGACCAGGATCAGAGGGACCGACCAGTTCCCTGCTCTTTCCCAATTCAGGTCTGTGACCCCGGAGGCCAGCTCCCCAGCCTGCCTAACCTGACTCCCTGTCTTTTCTTCAGAGTTTGAAATCCTTCAAGCAGCATGGAGGACAGCGGGCAGCGGGGAGCCTCAGCTGGTTTGATGCTGAGGAATTTCCACTGACTCCTGTTATGTATCCCAAGGCTTTTCACTCATTCACTTTCCTTATAATCCCCCAGCACAACCCATTTTGCAGAAGAGAAAGCTAAGGCCCTGGTTGATAATAGCTTATCAAAGCAGCAGAGGAAGGACTGGGCAACCTGGCTCCACCCTATGTGCTACCCCCAGAACTGGGCTCCCATTCCATCCACAATTACAGTTCTGGGGCCCCAGAGATGCTAAATCATGGGCTTCAGAGAGGGTTGTCTGAATTCAAATTATGCTAAGTGGAAATTAACATAATTTAAATTATAGAAACTGGGCAACATTAAAGATGCTAACAAGTCTCCCTTAAGGCTCCAAATGTGAAATTGTACAAATCCTGCTTTGCAGATATTTCAAGAAAACTAGACTTGAATTGTCTAGATTATGTGAGATACTCAGGAACACATCACTTGCATAAAGAGTGACAGCTCTGTGTGTGCCCTCATTTCTCTGTGTCCTGAAAACCCTTGTGTTTGTTTACATGCACTGGGCCCATGGCCAGTGATTTTGGTGACAATTGGGTTGTTAATTTAACACTCTCTGATTTTATCACTTACAATCTGGTTTATTCAGGCCAACAAGTCTATGCTAATTCAGTCAGAATACTGATTACCCAGTAGGTAGAGACTGGCAGAGAACACAGGAAGGTCGGGGAGTGAGGGAAGGTCCACCTTATTGGTCTGAGTGCTGGTCATGCGGTGATGCTCAGCTTGTAAAACTGCAGAAAGCCGTACACTTACCAACTGTGCTTTTCTTGTTTGCATTTTGTACTGAAATAAAATGTTTTGAAATCTGTTTTCTACCTTATAACCATGTTCTCCATTTATTGATTAGGCCACTGTGCTTGGACTAATGCTAAACATGTGTATATGTATGTGTATTGTGTTGTCTGTATTGTGTGTGTGTGTTTGTGTGTGTGTGTATATATATACACACACACATATGCATCCATATTAATCTTTTTATTTTTGTACTGAGGATTGAACCCAGGGGTGCTTAACCACTGAGCCACATCCCAGCCCTTTTTAATATTTTATTTAGAGACAGGGTCTAGCTGAGTTGCTAAGTGCCTCACTAAGTTACTGAAGCTGGCTTTGAACTTGAAATCGTCCTGCCTCTGCCTGAGGAGCCACTGGGATTACAGGCATGAACCACACATATTAATCTTTATGTTTCTATTTAGAGTTATATGGTTTATAATGTATTTAATAGGTTTGTGCAGTTGTGCATGTGCATTGGTTATCTTGCTACAAAATAATTACCCCAGCCAGGAACAGTGGCACATGCTTATAATCCCAGCAATTTGAGAGGCTGAAGCAGGAGGATCTCCATTTAAGGCGGTTCTCCATAATTCAACAAGAACCTGTCTCAAAATAAAAATTTTTAAAAGGTTGGTCTGAGGGTGGGGCTCAGCAGTAGAGCACTTGCTGGCATATGAGAGGCTCTGGGCTCAATCCCTAGCATCATAAAAAGTAACAATAGCAACAAAAAAAAAAAATTTAAAGGCTAGGGATATGGCTCAGTGATAGAACACTCCTGGGTTAAAAATTCCCCAGTATAGAAAAAATAATAATAATTACCCAAAAACTTCACAACTTAAAACAATATGGGATTGTTTGCACATTCAGTAATACTAGGTCCACTCCAGGACCCAGCTTCTGAGGATCAGGGTGCAGCTTTGCTCACAGGTTTTGACTTCGGGTTTCTCACAAGGGTGCAACCAAGATTTCAGTCAGGGCTATGTTCATTTGAAGACTTGAAAGAGACTGGAAGATAACTACCAAGAGGACTCACTCACATGGTGGGCAAGTTAGTGCTGGGTGTTGGCAGCACTTGGTTCTTCACCACAGGACTACTTGAATGTCCTCACAACATGGCTGCCAGCTCCTGCCAGAGTGAGTTATCCAAGAGCACCATTCCTTTTATGGCCTAGCCTCAGAAATAACAGTCCATCATTTCAGAAGTATCCTACTGGCCTCAGCCCTACTCATTGTAGGAGGGAATCACACAAGGATGTGAGTCTGAGAAAAAGGGGATTACTGGGGGCCATCTTGAAGAATGAGTGAACACATATTAAGGGAACACGTGCCCCAAAACATTTTGCTGGCAGGGACATGTGAGCGACTCATTTAAAGACTGTGACTATAGATTATGGGGCCCATGAACAGTGGCAGGCAGGATAGTGCTAGGTCAGATCTCTGAAAGATGCCTGGCCTCTGTGTAGGAGATAGTTCAGAGGTAGGTGGCTCAGAGGCAGGGAGATCAGTCCAGAGGCTGCTGTTGGTCCCAGTGAGAAACTACAAGAATTGAGGCCAGATAGTTAGAGCCACATGGACAAAATTTTAGCAGAGGAATGGAGTGGACCTAGTATTACTGAATATGCAAAGAGCGAGGGAACAGCTTGGGGAGACAACAGCAATGTACCTGACCAGAGTCAGGGGATGAGTCTGGAGTCACAGGGATTTCTGGGCTGCAGATCTTGAAGGCAGAGTCTTGGGCATGGCCCAGTGTGGCAAAGTGCCTAGAAAAGCCCACCCAGTAAGAGGGCAGAGTAGGAAGAAAGTAGCCCAAGACCAAGTCCCTGCCAGAATCAGAATCAGAAGAGTGAGCCCCAGAATTGCCACTAGGAAATAGGGGTGACCTTCAGGGCTTCCTGGAACCCCAAGGCCAGGTTAAAATCCACTAGGGCCAGAGAGAGAAATGAGCTTCCTGTCAGAAGAGTTGGGAAGAAGGAAGTACTTTTTAGGCTGGGGAGGCCTGAGCAGCTGGTGGGCCAAGGAGAAGGTACTGACAGAAAGAGAATAAGTGGATATAGATATTTAGAATGAGCCAGCAGGAGGTCCCCCAGAATGAGGTTAAGTGGGCAAAGCTCATTATCAGACAGTTCTGGGCTCACCTTGCTCTCACCTGGAAAGTGTAGGTGTAATGCCCATCTGGGAGAATAAATGTCAAGGTTAAATAAAATGATAAAGAGCACTTGGCACAGCACCTGCATGTACTAAGTGCTCAGCACATGGTGGTTGTTTTATTTATTTATTTATTCTCTTCTAACAGCATGGCCAAGAGTTGAGTTGAACCTCTGGGGCCTCTTTGTGTGTACAGGAAAGGGGCTTGGGGATCAGGATGGCAGAGGAAACCTCTCTTCATACCCCAGAGAATGATCAGCTATTTCACTGGGACAATCCTGGATTCTGAGCTACCTCGGCCCTTGCCTACTCCTCTCAGAACACTTGTAACATTGTGCGGGGACCGACCAACCTTGATCTTGCCCCAGACCATGAAGGTGAGGTGATACCTCAAGCTCCTTGGCATCACTGGCCAACAGACAATGTAGCACTACGAGATCTCAAGAAGAGGTGGCTCAATGCTGACTTGCCAAAAAGGTTGGCCTATAGGTCCCCATAGCTAGGAAAGCTTGGGAAGGGCTCAGGCTGAGAAAAAGCAGGAGAGGTTAAGAGAGAGGCACCCGGGCAGTCGGGCTCAGCACATAGGTAGAGGCAAGGGAGTGGTGACTGATGGGGTTGGATGGAGGAGGTGGTCCTCTGCACAGATGTGTAAAATCTGAACTGACACGACCACCCCTTTCAATGAGCTTGAACATCCCAGCTCTGTAGTGGCCAGGTGTGAACTCTTGATTCTGGCAGGGTCTTTCTCCATCCTGGCTCTCATTTTCCCAACTCTACTCTCTCTGTCCCAGGCACACGCCAACTTTCCAGTCTTGGGACAGCTGGAATTCTGTGAGACCAGGACCCACTCTATGTCCCTTTTCTATTTTCATTTGTTTCGGTACCTCGGATTGAACTCAAGAGTGATATACTACTGGGATACATCCTCATTTTTATTTATTTTTTAATATTTATTTTTTAATTTTCGGTGGACACAACATCTTTGTTTGTATGTGGTGCTGAGGATCAAACCCGGGCCGCATGCATGCCAGGCGAGCGCGCTACCACTTGAGCCACATCCCCAGCCCCTCATTTTAATTTTTTGAGACAGGGTCTTCTAAATTGCCCAGGCTGGCTTCAAACTGGCAATCCTCCTGCCTCAGCTGAGATTCACAGGCATGTGTCACTGCTCCCAGACTTCTTTCCTACTTTTAAAGGGTGATAATTTAAGAAATTAGGGAAGGGGGTACTGGGGATTGAACTCAGGGACCTCAATCACTGAGCCACATCCCCAGCCCTATTTTGTATTTTATTTAGAGACAGGGTCTCACCGAGTTGCTTAGTGCCTCACTATTGCTGAGGCTGGCTTTGAACCCTTGATCCTCCTATCTCACCCTCCCGAGCCACTGGGATTACAGGCATGCACCACCACACCCGGCAAGTAAATTTTAGAACTCCAAATTATCCCAGGTTTTATTTAACTTCCAGGTTCATCCAATCACTGAAAACAGAGCGAGAGGCCAATAACAACCATTGTTACCATTCCCTACCGTTGCCAGGCACTAGACTAAGCGCTTACAAGTATTGTCACCTTTCTCACAAGAATTCAGCAAGGCAGGCCAATTTCATTTTACAGTTAAGGAAACAGGCCGAGAGGAGGTGCTCCTTGCCCCAAGTGACAGTGGTGCCACCATCGTCCCCTATCTTAACCTCAGCAGCAACCTCCCTGGCTCTCTATTGTCCCCTGCTATATATTCTCCACCAGCTCCCAGGGCCATCTTGCAGAAATAAAAACCCTGAAGCCGCCTTCTCACAGCCCTCTGGCAGCTTTTTATGGCACTTGAAATAAAATTCATGCAAAGGCCTGTGTGTCAGGCCTAACCCATCTAATTCTCTCCACCCCAATGCCCTCCTGTCCTCCCACCTTCTAAACTTACCCCTACCTTGTCGTTGCTCTACTTGGCACAGTCCCCTCATCCCAATCTATGTCAACATTCAAGTCAACTCAAATGTTTTTCTCCAAGAAGAGGACTTCCTGGCCACCCTGCATAAACTAGCAAGGACACATGTTCAGTGGTTACTTTATTTGCTTAATAACATTGATTGAATTTCAAATTATCTGTTATTCCCACTGGGTAGACCCCAAATTCCCTGAAAACCAATGTTGCCTTCTCAGCATTTTGAATACTGGCTGGTACCAAGGAAGATCCAAGTGTTTGTTGAAAGACTTAAAGTGCATGGGGAAGAAGAGCCAGGATTTGAACCCTAATCAGCTTGAGAGCTCAGTACTCTTATTCACTAAAGTATCCTGCCTCCTTCAAGGGACCAGGGAAGAGTTCTCTATAGATTTGGAATGCTACATCCAAAACTGTTACCATGGTGGATTAAAATGAGGACTTTTTCCAACCATATGTATTTCTATATTTGAATATTTGTCAGGTACATGTATTGCTTTTATACTTCAAACTAATGCATGAAAATCCCACATACTTTGGAGGTTGAGACAGGAGGATCAAAACTTTTGAGGCCAACCTGAGCAACTTAGTGAGACCCTGTCTCAAAAATTAAAAATAGCTGGAGATGTATGTAGTTCAGTGGGAGAGTACTTACCTAGCATCGGAGAGTCAGTCCTTATCATCATTATCATAATGCAGGATTATGTGATTTTTACCCCTTCTAGGTAAACTCCTTAGATCTGGACCCACTGCCTGCACACACTTTCCTCAGCTCCCAGATTTCTCCCTTTAGCCCATGGTGGAGAACAGCACAGACTCATGCCATCTGCTCTTATGCAGAATCAAGTTAAGAGGATTATTTGTAAAATGTCCTCTAATAGCAGTGCTTGTTCCCACAGCAAAACATCAGAATCACCTGGGTGGTTTCCTGAAATGCACACACCTGGATCCCCCCGACCACAATTCAAAAGGTTGGGTCCTATAGAATAAGGTGCTACACAGGTATTTTTTCAGGGTGATCCACAGAGGATCACTGGTGTAAGCAACACCTTGATCCTTGGACTGGTTTAGGCTTGGGCCTCCCCAGGGTCAGGAATTGCATCCCTCTCAGCTTTGCTCAGGGGTGCCTACAAAAACCTCTTCTGCAACTGTTCAGGACTTAGACACCACAACACTTGGGCCTTCCACCTCAGCCTTCCCAACTGAGGCCCCTGAGAATCAGAGGGGACAGAATCATAACTGGTGCCAGCAACACCTTACCTATGTCACACCTCAGTTGAGAGCTTGCCAAGCACATGAGCAGAGGCAAAAGAAAGGTTGAGAACTACTTTTCTATAAAGCAGCTTTGTTTAGGACTTAGGGCCAGGAAAATCTGACTTACCTAAAATGACTTACCTTTTATAAGGAACTAGGCAATGAGCCATTTCCCATTTTGTCCTGGCTACCAGGAAGCTGAGATAATATTTACCCTCATAGCTCATCCATTTCTCCTATTTATATCTTTAGGATCCAGTTTCTATTTTCCTACCCTCACTATTTGCAAAGCTGCTTCAAATTTTTTTTCTATAGAAATGAGGCATAAAGAAACCAAATGAATAAATATTCATACAGCATTCCTTATCAGCAAACCTCTATAAATGTTATCTCTAGAGCCCAGCTGTCTACAACTTCATGAACATAAAAGTTTCCTTTATACAGACCTCAACTTACATATGATGGCTCAGCCCATGGTTTTTCAACTTGACGATGATACAAAGGCAATACACATTCAGTAGAAACTGTACTTCAAATTTTGACCTTTTCATGGATTAGCAATATGCTGTTACAGTATGCTGCAGCTGCCCATCAGGCACAAGATGTTTATTCTGTATTATACGGTAGGTTTTGTGTTAGATGATTCTGCCCAACTATGGGTTAACATAAGTGTTCTGAGAACATTTAAGGTAGGCAAGTCTAAGATATGATGTTCAGTAAGTCAGGTGTACTAAATGCATTTTGTTTTTTTAAACCAGGAATTGAACCCAGGGGTGCTTAACCACTGAACCATGTCCCGAGCCCTATTTTATATTTTATTTAGGGTCTCACTGAGTTGCCTGGGGACTCACTAAGTTGCTGTGGCTGGCTTTGAACTTGCGATCCTCCTGCCGCAGCCTCCCAAGCCATTGGCATTACAGGCGTACACCACCATGCCCAGCCTAAATGCATTTTTTACTTAGGATATTTCCAACTTATGATGGATCTATTGGAATATGAACCCATCATAAACCAAAAAGCTTCTGTACTTTGCAGGCAAGTCTTCCTGACTATCAGTCTGGACAGAGCTCCAGCCCTCCCCAAGCCCATTCCTCAACAACTTGATTTGCTGCTTCCCTCCAAAGCCCCTATATCAGGCCACCCTATTCTCTCTGGGTTGGGATGAAGAAGGATCTGAATTTACCAGACCCACCCATCCCTGGGCCCCCACCCTGTCTCCCTCCACACCCAGGACCCAAATAACCAGGCCACACACTGAGTTTCAAGTATCTGTCTCTTCCTTTCACTCTCTCAAAAGAAAAAATAAATAAATTGCAGAAGGCGGCAGCATTTCCAGTCTTCCCCTGGCTCCCAGACACCCAACCCCTAACCCCTGCCCCCCACCCTCCCTCCCATATTTCCCACTCCCTAGACCCATCCCTCCCCTTTCCCCCAAAAAAAAAGAAGAAAAAAGGAAAAAAGAAAAAGAATAAAAGAAAGAAGAAGAAGAAAAATCCCAGGAAAAAAAAAAAAAAGCCACAGTTAGACCTTCCACTCATGCAAACCAGCAAAGAAAAAAGGTGGGGGCATGTGGAAGGCAGGGGACCTGCAGAAGAGTCCCACTACTTCTCCCCCAAAAACCACCTTTTAGGAGAAAAAAATGAAAAAAAAATTGAGAAATCAAGGGACATGGGGAGTTATGATGGAGCAAGGGTGACCCCAGACCCTGCCTCCAGAGAGCGCGGAGGCCTGTGGCCCTGCATCCCTACAGCGGGTGCTCCTTGAGAGGGGCCCTGACTTCTGGAATGTATGGGGGAGGGCGGGCAGCCCCCAGTGGGTCTGTGTGTGCATTGGGGGCAGGTAAAGGTAGGGATCCTGAGGAGCAAGGGCTTGGAACCAGGAGCCCGGCTCCCCGCCCAGACCCCAGGTTCCTAGGATTCTGGAGCCCAGTTCTGGGGTGTAGGGATACATGCAGAGGAGTGTCCCCCCTCCAATGAGCTGGATCCAGTTAGAAAGGAAATAAATAAGAAGGGGTCAGAGGGAGGCTAGGGTGCGAAGGACGTGGGCAATTCAGTCCAGACCAAGGGCCCGGATGATGGAGGCAGGGCGAGTCCAGGCCAAGCCAGGGCAGGAATCAGAGTCTCTCTCGGGCTGGGACCCAGATGTAGGGGCCTGAGAGGTCCTCGATGACACGCTTCACCTTGTGGTAGATCTCCTCAAAGCTGTCACCCTCCACGATGGCTGGGAGTGGGTGGAACAGGGAGTGAGGCCAAGGGACAGAGGATGCCTGACCAAGGCAGGATACAGCCCAGAGAAATGGGCACCTTTTCCTAATTCCCCCAGCCATGAGCCATGAGGCTGCACCCACCCACGGGACACCTCTTCCAGAGCCATCCCTGCAGTGGGGTGAACTTTGTCAAATCTGAGCAAAAGTGCCCTGTGTGTGTCACCACTGCAGCCTCACCTGAGAAGCACTCTGTGAACTCCTGCTCCAGCTTGGTGGCTCTGTCAAAGGCTTTGCGGGCTTGCTCCTCTGTGATCCGCTTGTTAATTTCTCTGTGAAGAAAGAAAGACCCAGAACTTTACCTCCTCCATCCAGGGATGTTAGGCTGCAATGGGTACTTTCTTATTGAAAGCAAGTAGCAAAAAATATAATTCCTGATATCCTCTGGGGTCACAGATGAGCCCCCACCCACAACCCACCCCAGCCAGGTGTGGGTATTTCCAGGACCTCTCTAGAGTTTATCCTTCCAGTCTTCAGCCCCAGAGAAGGAGTTAGACTCTAACTCCCAACTGCTCCTGAGGCCCTGGCTTGCCCCAGCAGGTATGTGTCCCAGGAACTTCTGGGAATTGTAGCCTGCTTAACTCAAGGTAGGAAAAAAGAGGAAAAGCCTGGGATTCCTTGCAATCTCTGGGTTTCAGCTCTCCATGCAGATCCCAACTGAGGGCTGCTGGAGTTGCTGTCCAGAGTTCTGAGGGGAGAGTTCAACACAGAGGCCTTGAGAAGCCCAGGACCACAAGTGCAGGGAGCAGAGGGGAGGCCCCCAGGACCATACTCACAGCACATTCTCCAGGGAGCGGGGGCGGATGAAGATGGCGATAGGGTGCAGGTGGGCCGCCTGCAGCCGCCGCACAGCATTGGCTGAGACATCGAGGATGCAGTGCTTCCCCTGGGGGCAGGCAGGGTAGGCGGAGGGGGACCAGCAGGTGGTGGGAAAGGACAGACAGAGGTGCCAAGAAGGGACACAGAACATGGAAAAGAGGGGACAAGAGGATGGCCAAAGGGGAAGTGACATGAATGTCAAAAGACACATGGATAGAGTCAGGATGGGAAGGGGATATGGACAGACAGAGTGAAAGACAGAGAAAAAAAAGGAAAGAGAAGACAGAGAGCCAAGCACAGGAGGGCAGCGAAAGAACAGGATGGAGGATGCGATGAAAACCAGGCAGGAAGGAGATCCAGAAGACAGAGGCAGAGCAGGGTCAAGAGGGGCAATGGAGAAGGGGGTGGGGCACGGAAGGTAGGACAGGGCAAAGGAAATAAAGCAAGGGAAAAGGAGAAAGGAAGTAGGATAGAAGGAGGAGGGAGAGGAGGACAGACAGAGGACAGACAGATGGAAGGGACAAGGAGAGACAGATGGAGGGAAGGAAGGCAGATGGAGCAAGGAGCCATGGAGGGAGGGCAGGCAGGGTGGCAAGCATCAGTAAAAGGAGTTAGCAGAGGAATGGAGAGGGGCGTGGGGACCCCAGGAAAAGGAAGGAGAGGGGAGAGGACCAGGAGGAATCAGGAAGAAGGAAGGGACCAAGTTGGAGGAGGCCAAGGTACAGCCACAGAAAGAGAGGAGAAGTGGGGCGAGGAGGAGGAGAGCAGAGGAAAGGGACAGATGGCAGTGGGGAGTGTGGGGTCAGGAAGCGAGGGCAGCAGGGCACAAAAGAGCAGGCAGCCAGACAGAGTTGCCCAAGAGGAGAAGGAGGTGGAGGACGGAGTGGAGACCCAGCAGGGAAAGAGACAGAGAGAAAGAGAGTTAGAGAGAGTTGGAAGAGGCAATGGGGTAGGGAGAGGGCAGAAGGAAGAGGACCAGGTGCTCAGTGGGTCCTACCTGCTCTGCCACCTCTCGCACGGACTGGACGCTGGTCCCGTAGAGATGGCTGTTGTACTGGCCAGCCTCAATGAACTTGTGCGCCTGAATGTCCTTCTCCATTTTCTCCCGGGACGATACAAAGTGGTAATCCCGGCCATCTATCTCATACTCCCGCTTGGGCCGTGTAGTATCTGCCAGGAAGTCACCCCACCCCCCCAAAGATCTAACCACCATCCCTCTAGCTTAAAATCTGCCTCACCAACCAAACCCCCAAAGTGCCCAACTCATCCTTGATAGGAGGCCACTGTGGAGACTAAAACTCAAGAGGGACAGAACCACTCCCCCCACACCCGCCAGGGTCTCCCATTTTCTGGCCTGGGGTTGACTCCTGTATAACATAAGGGGAGCTGAGAAGACCCCTTCTTTGAGGAATCCTGTGACCCCTGCACTCCAATGCCTGCAGGCAGTTTTGCCTACAGCCCTCACAAGTGGGGCTCCTCAGGCATCCCACTCCTCCACCCTCACCTTCACCTCCACCTCCATCCAAGGCCCCAGCACTCACGGGGAACACAGGATCCAAACTTGTCGGGGAACTCGGAGAGAAGATCGTCATTGGCACGGTCCTTGGTGGGCCCAAGGATGATGATGGGGCGAGCGTAGTGAACTGAGGAGAGGAGCCGGGCTCAGGCAGCGAACAGACCAGGGGAGCAGGAGGGCTGGGGCTGAGGCAGGGGCCAGGGCTCACCTTCCATCTGCGTCACTGTCTCATAGCTCAGAACCGAGTCTTCTCGACCTGGTGGGAGACAGAGCGTCTTCAAGGGGCTCCAAGACAAGGGACCTGGGGCCCCCTGCCTTCTTTGGTGTTCCTCTCACCCCAGGGCTTCCCAACTGGCCCTACCTACCCTGTGATCCAGAGCTGGAGCCCCAGTCCTAGGAAGAAAAAGCAAGCCATGGGTTGGTTAAGGGTTTGGCTCTGTGAGGACCTCACTCTTGCACCAAATTCACCCCTCCTCCACCTACCTTGGCCTTTAACCTTGACCACTCCCGTCGCTCAACCCTGTGGGATACATGGAGACATGGAGGGTGGGAAAGTGCCTAGTGAGGCCTAAAAGCTCCCACACTCTGGACCCTGTGATCCTCAGTGAGGAGCTGTCTGCCCCAAAGGCTCATAGAAGCAATAGTCATGAGAAGGGCCCACCAGACAGACTCCAGAGAACCCCCTTTTGGCTGCCCACCCTGGAGAACCTTGGGAATTTCAGTGCCTGGAGCAGGAAGTCTGCAGGTCCCAGGAGCCTCACCGTCGTTTGCTGGGGATGAAGCCAATGTCATCCGTCTCACTGTCAGAGTGGACCCGCCGTGCCTGCCACCACTCCTCATCGCTAGCATCAATTACATGCAGCACATCCCCAAAGCGGAAGCTCAGGGCCTGGCTCAGGAAGCCGCAGTCCTTGGTCTTGTCGTAATCAAACAAGGCCCTAGAGGACAAATGGCTATGGGTCAGGGCATGGCTAGTACTCCAGCCACACCAAGAACCAACCTAGAGGTTCTGGGCTAGGAATTTGCAGCAAAGCTTGGGTTGTTAGTGGCATGCCCACAGAAACCCCAAAACTAGGAAAGAACCAAAAGCTCTGCTGTAACATATAATTGCCATTACATGTATGATGTGTCCAATTTCCAGGATGAGAGCAAGAACTCCAGACAGAAGTTTTCAATATGCCTGCATGCCACAGAGTTCCCTTGAATCTGCTCAAATTCATAAGGAGAAAAAAAAAAAAAAAAAAGTCCCTCACTGGCAAACATTAGTTACTCTTATCCCTTATCAGCATCAAACTCCTGTCAGGGAGTCAAAAGTACTAGGGTTAGGACAAGAAAACTATTGATTCTCCAAGAAAGCAAAGATGCAGAATAAAGCAATGGGACTGGGAATATAGGGAGAGAGTGTGGAATTGCTGACATCATCTGGGAGTCAGAACTGAATAACCCTGGGGTCCTACTGGACCCAGGAAGGAAGGAGAGCCAAGTGGAACCTCAGGTATGAGCCAGGTGTCTAAGTGGATGGTGAAAGAGAAAACAAAAGCACCCAGGATAGAGAACATGAGCTGAGTGCAGGATGTGTTGAGTGTGACATGCCGGTAAGACATCTTAGCAGAGATGGCTAGAAAGCAGATGGCCAATCCCAATAACCAGGAAGCTGAGGCAGGAGGAATGCCAATTTCAAGGGCAGCCTCGGCAATTTAGTGAAGCCCTAATCAACTTACCTGTCTCAACAAAAAAATAAAAAGAACTGGTGAGCCGGGCATGGTGGCACAAGCCTGTAACCCCAGCAGCTTGGGAGGCTGAGACAGGAGGACTGCAAGTTCAAAGCCAGCCTCAGCAACAGTGAGACACTAAGCAGCTCAGTGAGACCCTGTCTCTAAATAAAATACAAAATAGGGCTGGGGATGCGCTCAATGGCCAAATGCCCCTGAGTTCAATCCCTGGTACCAAAAAAAAAAAAAAAAAAAAAAAAGAACTAGTGATGTAGCTCAGTAGTAAAGTGCCCAGGCTTCAACCCTGTGGCATGCCCAGGAAGGAAAGAAGGGAGGGAGAGGGAGAGGGAAGAAGGAAAAGCAAGCAGATGGCCAGAAAAGCAGGTCTGCACCTCTGAGAGGTCAGGCCAGGGCCGACGGCTCTAAGACACATGTGCAGACTGGAGTGGCAGATGAGGCTGGGCAAGTGAACAGGACCAAAGAGAGAGAGAGAGACAGAGAGACAGAGAGAAAGGGGAAGTGCAACAGAAACTTAAGCCACAGTGCCCACACTGGGGAAGAGCACAAAAGAGAGTCAATAGGGAGAGGAGTCCTAAGGGAATAAATGCTTCTGAAGAGACAGGAGTCAGGTGCAAGAGAGCTGTGGTCCATCTCTCTGAGAATTCCCACAGGGATGCCAGGACTGAAACAATATTAAAAATATCCTAGGGCTGGGGACATATCTGGGGATATAGTTGGTAGAAAGCTTGCCTTGCATGAACAAGGCCCTGGGTTCAATCCCCAGCACCACAAAAAATATATATTTGTATATATCCTAAAGTTGAGGACAGTGGCATATGCATAAAGTCCCAGCTATTCAGGAGGCTGAGGCAGGAGGATCATTCAAGCTCAGGAGTTCAAGACCAACCTGGGCAATATAGCAAGACCCCCATGTTAAAAGTAAAAAGCTGGTGGATGCCTGTAATCCCAGCAACTTTGGAGACTGAGGCAGAAGGATCACAAGTTTGAGGACAGACTCAGCAATGACAAGGCCATATCTCAAATTACAAAATAAAAAGGCCTGGGGATGTAGATCAGTAGTAAAGCTCCATTGGACTCAATCTCCAATATCTAAATAAATAAATATAAAGAAATCCTAAAAGCCCTGTGTTTACCTTTTAAATGCCCAATTGTGAGGCAGTATGAGACTCCTTGGGGAGAGGTCATGGTACCCTGGGGCTAGAAGGCAAGTGGAACACTTGGGGTAGAAGTTATTTCCAATTCAGATGGTGTATTTCAGAAGATTAATCTGTGTCACTGAGCCTGTGAACAGTGGCTGAGCAATAAGCCTGGGTGTGGGGCGGGCAGGCGGGGTGTGAATCAGGCAGGGTTTAGGGCAAGAGCTGGCTAAGGAATAGGGAATGGGCACAAAAGAAAGAGGAATCCACAGAAACCCAGAAAGCTCAGCCCAGCAAGCCTCTGACCTGATATAGAAACCCCTTTTGGGGTTGCTCCGAAGGGAGGCAGTCCCTGAGCCCAGGCTGCTGTTCATGAGCTGTTCCCGAAGGTCGTGGATCTTGGCCTCAAATCGGCTGTACTCTGAAGAAGCACAAGAAAGTTCTTGAACTGTGCTCCATTCTATTACCAAAACCTCTCTGCCCCACCCCATCCTCATCCCTGCTGAATCCATCAGTTGACAAAACAAGTTCTGAGCCCACAAGATGGGTGCCTTAAGCCTGGTACCTTCTGGTTTATATTGAGCAATGATTGTGACCGTCTGACCCGCATTCTTGAGGGCAATGGCAGCCTGCTCATGGCTGGCATTTCGGAGGTCAACACCATTAACCTAGAGAGAGGAACAGAGGCTGAGTAGCTTGGCACTTCTCATGTTTAAGTGGCGCAGGGAATAGTCCAGCAGGGGACCAGGCTTCGGCCCACCCAGCTCCTTCCCAAGAGCTCTGGGCTCTGCTGGGGGGACAGGGTGGGCAGGCTGGCAAGGGCAGGCCTTCCCTCACCGACAGGATCTGGTCCCCCTTCCGCAGCTCCCCGCTGAGGTCCGCAGGGCCCCCGGCCAAGATGAAGGAGATGAAGATGCCTTCGCCGTCCTCACCACCCACAATGTTGAAGCCCAGGCCCGTGGAGCCCCGGTGGATCACGATTCGCCTCGGTTCTCGGGGAATGTCTTCCTCCCCAAGCAGGTCCTTGGCCACTGGAGAGTAGCGCCGAGGGGAAGTGGGGGTCATGGCTGTGGGGTAGTCAGTGCCCAGGTAGCTGCTATGACTGATCTCATTGTCCAGGTGCTGGGAATACGCTGAGGGAAGACATGGAAAGAATGAGATGAAACATAAGGAGGATACCCATCAGCACCCACCAGCCCACCCTCTCCAGCGGGAACCAAGAGAGCCAGACTCAGACAAAAAGGAAGTTATTCTGCCAAAGATATTTGGTGATGTGGTAAAGAGGACATCAGATCCAGCAATGTCAGAGGTCAGGAATTTATAGCATCAGAGATTGGTTCTCTTAGGGGATAAAGGACTTTAAAGTTATGTGTTGTCCTTGATAAGCCAGGGATGCTGATGTCAAACGACAATATTAATACCATGCTTTTTGGGTTTTCTTTCTTTTTGGTTGATATTTTTCTCAAATCTCTTAATCCATAAAAATTCCTTTTTTTTTTTGGTCCCCTCCTCTTTGGCCCTTCATCTGTTGAAAAACTAGGTCATTTATCTAAAAAAATTATCCTAGGTTTTATGAGGGAAATCCTAACAGGGAAAATTCCTGCATAATACCTGTGGTCTTATTTAACCTATGCCTCTACTCCTATGTCTCCTGTAACCTGGGGACTTTATTCTAGAGGCTTCATCAGATTCAAATTCAATATGTGAGTAAGCCGACTTCACAGGTGGCGCTGTGCACTCCTACTGTGTCACAAAAGGCTGCAATGATGTCTTGTCTTTCGGAAGTATTCAGCCTTGTCCACCCGTCAGCCTCTCATCCAAGCTTTCACAGCCACTGATGATGATCACTGCCTAGTTTGGATATTCATCTGGAACCATCAAATGATAACAATTCTGTTTTGTTTTTTTTTTCTGGTGTGTGTTTCTTTTTCAGATGGGACAACATTAATCAAATTTTCTATAAAGAACTGTCCCATATCAACCTTTTAGTTAATCTAAGTAAGGTATAGTTTGTACAGGAATGATGGATGCTCAGCTCTTTACCAGTTTTCAGTAAATGGGTTTCCTAGCCTCTTCCAAAGAGACCCATTTTTTTTTTCCAGTCCTGGGGATTAAACCCCGGACCTTGTGCATGCTAGGCAAGTGCTCTACCACTGAACCATATCCTCTAGCCTAAAATTAATTTAATCATAATTTGTTTCTTATTTTTGTTTAATCTTTTCATTATAGATGAACACAATACCTTTATTTTTTTTTAATGTGGTGATAAAGATCACACCCAGTGTCTCACATGTGCTAGGCAAGCACTCTACCACTGAGCTATAACCCCAGCCCTTTTTGTTTTTGAGACAGGGTCTTGGAAGGTTGTTTAGGCTGGGCTCGAGCAATCCTCCTGCTTCATCACCCAGGTAGCTAGCTGGATTATGGGCACTTATCACCAAGACTGGCTTCCCAATTATTAATTTTTTTTTTTAATTTTGGTACTGGGGATTGAATCCAGAGGCACTTAACCACTGAACCACATCCCCAAACCTTTTCATATTTTATTTTGAGACAGGGTCTCACGGAATTCCTCAGGACCTCGCTAAATTGCTGAGGCTGGCTTTGAACTCAAGGTCCTCCTGCCTCAGTCTCCCAAGTGGCTGGGATTACAGGATTACACCACAATGTCCAGCCTCAATATTTTTAAATGTAACTATGACTTCGTGGACTTTCACCTATTGAATGAGTTTTCAATGAATGGCCAGGAGCCTCTTTAACATGGCTCTGTGTCTTTAATGTGACCCTAGTAGTCTTAGATACCTTCCTTCCTTTCTAATATGAAAGATGTTGAAGTTTGTCTCATATATTTCTTGCCAAAGAGTTGGAATCAGTCATTTTTCCAAGGAGCCCAGGTTCCTTTACATAGATTATGGTATCCAGAAATAGTACCATGTGGTTTTAATGTGGGTTTAAGTATGATTTCATATTAGGTAGGGGCAGCCACACCTCATTATTCTTTTCTAAAATGTCTTAGCTCTTCTCCCACACATACTTTTCCAACTGAACTTTAGGATCAATCTGCTACATTCCCAGGGGAAAACCAATATTAAAATTCTGATTAGGATTGCATGAAATGTACAGATTAATTTGGAGAAGATTGAGATCTTCTACTTATTAAGGTTTTCCATCCAGAATCGTTGTTTTGTACCCTTCAGTAAATTTTTTTTTTCATGTAACTCTCACACTTCTTGTCAAGTTTATATTTCTATCAGATAACAGTATTCTTCCTCCCACCTTCTTCCCTTTGGTAATAACAATAAAAAATGTTATGACAAAATTATCCCAGCAAAATTACCCTGGTTGAAAATTATTGCTTTTGACCAAAATAATAATAAACAGATGTTAGATTTAAAAAGAAAGAAACAAAATTAATCTTATTTGTTAATTATATTGTGGACCATTTAGACTAAAACACAAAACAAATTAACTGAAAAACTTAGAAATAAAATGAAAGGTTAAGAATGCTGGGCTAGGGTTGTTGTTCAGTGGTATAGCACTCGCCTAGCATGTACGAGTCCCTGGGTTCATTCATTAGCACCACATAAAAATAAATAAATAGAATAAAGATATTATGTCCAACTACAACTAAAAAAATAAATATCTAAATAAAAATGTGGCCCTGGAAAATAAGTAATAAGAAATCATAGCAATGAGAAGATGTAATAGGTAAAAAGAGCCCAATTAAAAAAAAAAATTCTAGAGAGGGGAGGAAAGGGGGGATAGGAAGGGGATACGAAAGGCAGCAAAATACAACAGACACTAGTATGGCAGTATGTATAAACATGGATGTGTAACCAATGTGAATCTGCAATCTGTTTACATGGTAAAAATGGGAGTTCATAACCCACTTGAATCAAATGTATGAAATATGATATGTCAAGAGCTTTGTAATGTTTTGAACAACCAATAAAAAAAAAAAATTCTACAGAGGCTAGGGAACAAGCTTAATAGAGCATTTGCCTAGCATGTGCAAGGACCTGGGTTCAACCCCTAGCACCACCAAAAATAAAAAATAAAAAATCCTGGAAATTACAAGAACAACAAAGAGTCATTGGACCCAAAGATGTCAACAGCACCAACATGAAGAAACCTGGTCTAGGGCTGGTGATATAGCTCAGTTGATAGAGTATTTGCCTTCATTCACAGGCCCTGGGTTCAATTCCCAGTACGGCCAAAAAAAAAAGGAGAAAGAAAGAAAGAAACTTGGTCTAGGGCTGGGAATGTAGCTCAATGGCAAAGCATTTGCAGTGGCAAAGCATTTGCCTAGCACCTGCGAGGCACTGGGTTCAATCCTCAGCGCCTGATAGAAATAAAATAAAGACATCTAACATTTAATTCCCTCTGTTTAAAAAAAAGAAAAAAGAAAGAAATCCCAGTCTAAGCTGGGTACAGTGCAATCCCAGCAACTCAGGGGACTAAAGCAGGAGGATCACTAGTACAGGGTCAGCCTGGGCACTTTAGCAAGAAACTTTCTCAAAAAAATAAAAAGTACTAGGGATGTAGCTCAGTGGTAGAGCACCCCTGGGTTCAGTTTCCAGTACTGCAAAAAAAAAAAAAAGAGAGAGAGAGAGAAACGTTGTCTAAAACAGTAACAGTATCAGTAGTAAGAGGCATCACTATTTCACTCCTCAATGAGAAAAAGGACACACTGCAAAATGTTCATTGCTGGTTGCTAGTAACTACTCTTCATCACATTAAGGAAAACGTCTCTGCTCCTAGTTTACTGAAAGTTCTCACCCCAAAATAGATGTTAAATTTCATCAACTTGCTTTCCATATCTATTTAAGATGATTCTATAATTTTTTCTCACTTTTTTTTTTTTTGGACAGGGGATTAAACCCAGGGGCACTTTACTACTGAGCTACCTGCCCAGTCCTGTTTATTCATTTATTAATTTTTATTTTGACATAGGGTCTCACTAAGTTGCTGAGGGTCTTGCTAAATTGTCGAGACTAGCCTCAAACTTCTGATCCTCCTGCCTCAGCCTCCCAAGTTGCTGGAATTACAAGCATGCACCAGCAAACCCAGCTTCTCACTTGATTTTTGATATAATGAATCATAGTAAGAAATTTTCTAATAATATACCACTTTTAGTTTTCTGAAACAATCTTTTTAAAAAATATTATTCTCTTAATATGCTAGCCATATTGGGGTTCCTACTATGACACTAAAAATTTCTGTATCTCTGTTCAAAAGTAAAATTATTCTTTACTTTCCTTCTTTTAGGTTATCTTTGTGACTATTTAAACTGGCCTTATAAAATGAGATGTGAAGCCTTTTATCTTTTCCTACTCTGAAAGAGCATAAGAATCATCTATTGGGGCTGGGGTTGTGGCTCAGCGGTAGAACGCTTGACTAGCATGTGTGAGGCCCTGGGTTCAATCTTCAGCACCACATAAAAATAAATAAATAAAATAAAGGTATTGACAACTACAACTAAAAAATAAATATATTTTTTTAAAAAGTCATCCATTTCTTTCTTTTTTTTTTTTTTTTTATTACTACAGGAGATTTAACCCAGGGGCGCTCAGCACTGAGCTACAATCCCAGCCCTTTTTGTTTTTTGAGACAGGGTCTCACTTGCTTGAGGGCCTTGCTAAATTCCTGAGGCTGGCCTCAAACTTGCAATCCTCCTGTTTCATCCTCCCAAACCGCTGGGATTACATCATGCACCCCCATACCCAGCTAGAATCTATTTCTTGAGAATTTGACCAAATTAGGCATAAAACCAAGCGGGCCTTAAGCTCTGGAGGGCAAGATTGTTCATCTTTTCTAGTGTTTCTATGGTGACTCATTTTCTATCACTTCTCCAACCAGAGCAAGGATCAGAGGTTGTGACCATTTTATGGGGATAATCTGCAGAGGAATGGTCACAGGGAATATCCTAGAATTATATGTCATGGGGATAACTAGAATGGGTCATGAGGAGCTTTTGAATTTGGAGGGCTCTCACAGGTTGTGATGTCTGGGGGAGCATAGCTGTCACTCAGGTAGGCATTGCTGGGCTTGGCCACCTTTAGGTAGACAACATCATACGTATTCTTCAGGGCTGCCACGGCATCCTCATGCATGACGTCTTCTAGCCCCACACTGTTGACCTGGGGTCAAGGGAAGCAAAGCTCAGACAGAGCCAGAAATGGCAACAAGGCAGATGTAGTGGGGTGAGGTAATAAGAATCCTGAGCCTGTCTAGGGTCTACAGGTGAGACTCAGGTCTGAGCTAGAAAAGTGGAGGTCCTCACCGCCAAGATCTTGTCTCCAATCTGCAACCTCCCATCCTTGTGGGCAGCACCGCCTTCGATGATCTTGGTTACATAGATGCTATTATCCCCAGGGATGTGCTGGTTCCCTACACCCCCTGCGATGCTGAAACCAAGACCTGGATGCAAGGAATGGCACAGGTGGGTGCTCAGGTACCTGGGAAGCAGGCCTTTTTTGGGGGGAAAGGGAGGACATTTAGGACAGGAGTGGGGACAAAACTGGTTACTACCTTTAGGCCCCTTGATAAGCTTGATCTCCATGACCTTCTCAGCTGGGGGCTTCCGGCGCATGACGTAGAGGCGCACAATTGAGCCTGCCTCTTTAAGAGCCTCCACCGCTGCTGAGTGGGTCACCTCCCGCACATCCACTTCATTTACAAACAGGATGCTATCGTTGACCCTGGGAGCAGCAAGGTGGGCCTGAGCCAGGAGCTTCCTGCTGCCCTGGCCCTCATTTTCAAGCATACTAGTTTCCTAACCCCTGTCTCCCCTCCCCACCTGAGGCGACCATCCTGGGCTGCAGCCCCTCCAGGAATAATCTTGGTGATGAAAATGGATGGATCGTCACCGATGTGTGGGTTGTCAGTGCCACCTGCGATGCTGAAGCCCAGACCTGAGTTACCCTGAGAAAAAGGAGGGCAATAAGTTAGCCTCCCTCACTGAACAACCAATTCTGGCAAGGCAAGTGGAACAGGGAATAGGTCGGAGAGTTGTAGCCAGAGCACTAAGGGACATGGTTAAAGGGAAGGCCACCTAGAAAACATGGGCACAGAGACACAGGCAGGGAAACAAGAGGAACTTGAAAGGAGGAGCTGGCTCACCCTTTCCAATGTGATCTCCTCGTATTCCATCTCCCCCTCGGTTCCGTTCACCTGCAACTCCAACATGGGACAGAAACACAAAAACAGTGAGATGGACATTCCAGCCTGAGAACCTAGCCCTCCCTCCTCATGCAGGGACTTAGGTCCTCCATCCCTCCCTCCCTCCCTCCCTCCTTCTGCAATGGTCCCTACCCCAAAATCTAAACAACTCACATATCCTGGGGCTTCTAGGGTATCCGTGTTGACAATCACTGGGGGAGAATTGGCCTGTGAGGGAAGACAGGAAAAGAAAAGCTGACTCAGCCTTGGCTCAAGAGGGAGCCCATAACCAAGGATGGGTCCCATCAGCCTAGCTCCCCTTTCAGCTACTTCACCAAGCCCCACTCTGCCACCCTTAGGGGCTCTTCAAGGACCCAGGCTCAGCCCACATTTCATACACACACACACACACACACACACACACACACACACACAGATACACATGTGCATGGATTCAACTCTGCTGAGCTCAGGTCCCCTGCAAGTGGAAGGAAGTGTATGAGAAATGAGAAGGGAGAGACAGCCAGACGGAGAGGGGAGCAGCAGATGGTAAAGAGTGGGGGGGGGGGGGTTGGGGGGAAGGGAGCTTCTCACCGGATGTAACACCACGGGTGTTACATGCCTTATGTGCTACACACATACACCCCAGGGCTCCTGTCCACCAGGTCCTGATCACCCACTTCCTGCCCGCTCCCTGTCATTATCCCCCCACATTTTTATAATGCACCCCCAGATTTGTCCCTCACCTTCGCATACACTTGCCCTAAACCCAGCGCCCAGGGAATCCGGGATTTCCCCAGCTGCAGGCCCCTCCCTCTCTCACCCACCCGCCATCCAATCCACGCCTTTCTCCAGGGACCTTGTTGCCTAGCAACGGTATCTAAGCCCAGTCAAGACCTGGGGAGACCCACCTCCAGGAGGCCCTGTCGTCAGGACAGCAGGCGGGGGAGATGGGCGTGGCCTAGGGTCGTCCAGAGGCCTGAGCGCGGCAGGACTCCGCTAGCCCCACCTTTCCTGGCCTGGGCCCCGCCCCCCACTAGCCGGGCCGAGAGGAAGCCAGGTGGAAGAGGTTCGTGGGCACAGCACATTCTGAGTAACCTGCCTTCCAGTCTCCCCAGCGCCCCTCACCCTACGCAGCGCAAAGAAACGTCAGAAACAGGGAGTGGTGAAAGACATCCGGGTCCTAGCCTGCACATCTACTCCCTCCCCCTCGCCTTCATTAAGGAAAGGGTTAAAGTTAGGCGTTCCCAGGTCTTTGACGTCAGGCGGCCAGGTCTCTGGACTCCCAGGCGGGGCCAACTTCAGGCCGGTCCTAGGGGCTTCCCCAATTGCCAGGGCAACCAAAGCCACGTCTCTATGGCAATGGAGGAAGGCGGCCAAGAGCCTCCTTCCGGGGTCCCCAACCTATTTCCTCCTTAAACAGATTAGCTTAAACAAGCTAAAAGATTCTCCTAGTCTCCTTCCCACTTTCCCCCTCCAAAGAGGCCCTCCTCTCTTTTACTTCTATTTCTCAATTCTAGAAACTGCCGGCCATTTTCAGGCTCTACCCTACATTTCACATCCATAAATCTACTACCGCCATCCTCCCAACCGCAGCAAACACTGTTGTCTAGCCAACAGCCACAGACAGCTGAAATCTTATCCACATGTTCATCCCCATTCCTATCCTAGACCCTCCCTGATGCCCCATCCTTCATCCAAGATTACATTCATCCAGCACCCTCCATCTAGATCCTTGTACCCACCCTTCAGTTTCTATCCTACAACCGCAGCCTCCATTCTCTATCCACTTCCATTTTCAGACCCCTGCCCTATACTTTATGGATCTCCTGTCCTTACCCTCCATCCTAATTTGATTCTCAGAGAGGGAATCAAATGTTACCCCATATTCAAACCCTCAATATTCTATCTCCAAATCACCCCTTCACTTCTCAACCCACTACCCATCTGAAGATTGGGACATCTCCTGTCCTACAACTGAGGCCTTGTCCTGAGATGTCCTCCAGCATCACTTGTGGCCTCCAGCACCCTCCCTCCACTCCCATTTGCTTCCTGAGCTCTGATCCCAACACTCCCTGGCACCTTATTACCTACTACCCCTCAAACTTCCCTTCTCTGTCTTCCTCCTCAATAACTACTTAATGGCCCCATCTTGTAAAAGGCATTGCACAGGCCTTGCAGTCAGAATTGCACACAAATGCTGAGCATCATCCCCATTTCCAGGGCCTCACTTTCTTTTCTCTGGACCCACTCAATCCACTCCCCACAGTTTCATCCCTATGTCCTCTTCCCACCCCCATTCAACACCTCTCCTGCCACTTCTAATCCCATGCTTAGGGGACTCTCCTTTCCTCATCCCCTTAGCTCAGAAACTTCCTCCCCATTTCGTGATGAAACATCAGCAATCTCCCCCTTCCTGGGGCTTCCACACCACTGACCCTCGTTGTCCTCAATCTCACGGCTTGCCTGTGCTCTCCATTCCTCCCCATCCTGTGTCCCAGAAAAGGAGACTGAGGGGGAAGAAGATGGAAAGTGGACTGGAAAATAGAAGGTTTCAGAAACAAGGCCTCCCAGGACTGAAGAAGGGAAAGCACACTGAGCAGAGAAGGAGGGAAAGAGGAAACAGGTGGTAATGAATAATAAGGGGGAAAGTGGGGGAAAGAAAGAAGATATGGGTGGAGATGAGCCCAAGAAGAGAGGAACAGGGAAGGTGAAACTGAGAAATAGGGAGCTGGCTGACCAAGGAGAAGACTGATCAGGCCGCAGAGGCCTGAGCTGGGGATCAGCAAGGGGGGGGAAGGAGATGCGTGGGAGGAAGAGAGAGACAGCATCAAGAACCAGCCAGCCAGCCAGCAGGGAGGAAAAAGCGGTGGAGGGGGAGGAAGAACAGGAGGAGAGCAAAGACTGGGGTAGAGGAAGAGGCAAAAAGGCCCCACGACGACGTGGTGAAGTCTCAGGCCAGACAGATGGAAAGGGCTGGAGACTCAGGGACAGGGAGAGCAGGCCCAGAGGCGGAGGTGGGGGAGGAGGCGGGAAGGGACAGGAGCAAATGAGGGCAGCAGGCGCTTGGAACAGAGCTCTGGACACAGAAAACACAGGAAGCAACCGGAGGTTGGGGGTGTGAAGGAATGAAGAGGGCCCTGGTGCAGGGGGCCTCCAGGGGGATGCAGATGTCTCAACATGCGCACAAGCACGTAGCGCTCAGACACACTCAGGCACACTCAGAGAGACACACAAACACACAAGCGCCTCAGGCTCCGGACCCACTCCCACTTGCCTGACCTGTTTCTCCTCGTGGGACCAACGTGTTTCCAGCCCCCCCCCAACGCCCCCTCCCCCAGGCCCCAGGAGCCCAAGCCCCAAATGCCCCACCCCAGACCCAACCTTTCCCCACAGCTCTTGCCCTACCGGCCCATGGGGGTTGCTGCAGCTCCGAGGCTCCGAGGGCCGCACGGGGGAGGGGGCCGCCAGGGTCTCCTACCTTGAGGGGGGAGAGGTGGGCGTGGCCCACGACCCCGTGGACGGCCTCGAGGTGGGACAAGTTCCTCTCCGCCACGTGCACCAGCTCGGGGGCGTTTACCTGGTTGGGGAGGTGGGCCGGGCTGTGCTCCAGAGGGGGCGTGTCTTCATCTTGGTAGCGGTATTTCTGGGGATGGGGACCCAGGCGTCACTGGGCCGGCCCAGTGCTTCAGGCTCCAGGCCGCCGGCCCCAGCCGCCTCCTCTTCCCCCAGCCAGTGCAGTGCGGAAGGCCCTGGGGCCTGACCAGCTCCTCCCCCTCCCTCTCCTCCAGCCCATTGGCTCCCCTCTCTCCACCCTCCCGACAGCCCCCTCTCCCGCCAGGGCCTCAGCACCTCTCCTCTCTCCCCAAATTCCAGCTCCATCCCCCAACTCCTGCTCCTCACATCCCGGGGCCTTGGCCTTCTACCCAGCATCCCCTTCCTTGGGCATCAGTGTCTTCACCCCTTTTCCAGGCCTTCTTCCCTCCATCCTTCAAAAACTCTTGCCCCTGAACCCTGATACTTCTATTCTCCACATCCCATCCCCCAACTTCTTTGCTTCCCTAATCATCTAAATCCCACTCCCATGTTTTAGACTCCCCCTCCCATGCTCCACTTGCTGCTCCTGCTTTGCACCTCACCTTCATCATCTCAGTCTCCCCATTGCAACCTCTACCCCATGAGCAATGGGTTTTCCAGCACCTTGCATGCATGAAGCAGGGACCAAAGTCAGCCTCTTCAACTAGAAGGTATTTGGCATCAGCCCCCAGGAAGGACAAAGCCAAGTCTGTCTCACTTTTCCTTCAAGGGCTTCACTAGTTCCCAAGTAGTCAGCAAAGGAACCCCAGAGCTAGCTGCAACCTTATAGTAGTCCACAGCCCAGCCAGATAATCCGGATGTACTAGAAAGGGATGTGATGGGGGAGGAAGGGGAGGAACAAAGGCAGTAGGGCTCAGAAGGGGACAGAAATGAGTGCCAGGTCCCTAACTGGGGAAGAGGGTACCATGCTGAAACTTACAGTGAATTCAGGTCTTCCTCTGGCCTTTTGGGGTAAAAGATCCAACATGTCTCCTGACTCCCTACCCAATTAACCAGCTGCTACCTCAAGGGCCTCCAGTAATAGCTTCATAGGAACACCAGTAAATGAGATTAACTGGGGGCAGAGAGAGAGGAAAAGGGCAGATGAAGGCAGCACTGAAGGACAATTCTGCCTGGCTCCTTTTACAGCTGCCTCTGTCCACCTGTGCTACTCTCCTCAGGAATTGACCCCCCACAGTAGAAGGGTCCAGACTCCAGGTTCAGGGAAGCAGGCAGAGGGTACCAGATGCAGGGATCCCTCAGGGACTAAAAAAGACAGCATACAGCTACTAGTATTCATGAGAAAAGGGGGTAGAATTTCCCTCTCAATTTTTTCTGAAAATCTGAGAGTACCCCATCATTTGAAGGGAAATAATTGCAAGATCAAATAGGAAGAAGCTTATCAAGTACTATGCCTGGTATATGATGAGTATGATTCTGGAAGTTAGGATGATGAACCAAGGCTGAGGATGTAATTCAACACTGTTGTAGACTAAGGGTGAATGAAGTAAGAGAACTAGAGGAGGGAAATGGTCCTGTCAACATAAAGATTCTCAACTCAGGACACAGAAGCAACTAGAATTAAGAAGCACCTGGATATGTTTAAAGAGTTTTAAAGAAGGGAAATAGGGGATCACCAAGTCTGAGCCATGGATGTGAAGAGAGAATCCAAAACTTCAGGGGTTAATACCATGGGCACAAAAAGTAGAGAAGGAAAGTAGGAATAGTATGCAAAACAGCCCTCCTCAAGGGCTGAGCTGTCTTGGGTAACAGCACTATGAACTGAAAGAGGTTGTTCATTCCATATCCTGAGAAGGTGGTCTTCAGCCTGGACAATGTTCAAGCCGAGGGACAATGCCCTGGAATTGTAGGGTCTGGGAGAAATGGAGGGAAACAAGTCTCTCTTCTCACTTTGTAAGGCCCCAAATTTCCTGCAAAATAAATTAGACTAAAACTTGTAGTTCCAAGTTTTGGAGTCTGGGAGGGTTTAAGTCCAATGTCCCTCCATCTTCACCCCCTTCACAAAGAAAATTCCTGAATCTGATGAAGAAATGTCAGTGCACCAAAGAAAATGGAAGCATAAAGAGAGACATTTCATGGTTTATTCTAGAGAGGAAATGAAGGTAAACTTTATCACAGTGAGACCCCAGACATCTCTCCCTGCCCCGTCCCCATGGGAGAGGGGAGTGTCTAACATTGAGGAAAAGGCTTCTGGGGACTCATAGGTAACAGGAGAAAAATGAGGAACATAGAATGAAGAACTGAAGGTCCCAAAATGTGGTTGGAGGAGGTTAGGCCCTATGTACAGCCCCTGGAAATTTTCAATGTATATGTAGTGAGGGGGAAAATAAAGGGGGAAAGGTCTGGAGGGATGAGGGTGGGGACCAGAAATTCTGAAACTGAAAACTGAAGGATGGGGTTGTCAGCACTTCTCAGTCCTGGATTGGGGCAACTAAAGCAGGACAGGAAGGAGGACACCCCCCACACTGTCCCTTTAGCCCACTGGGACTTAGGGCCTTGAGCAGTGACAGCTCAGATAATATTGGATGGAATAAGTCTGCACTCCCAACATATTAGGGTTTGACACAAGTGAAAAGCCTGGAGGGACATAGACGGGCTCGCTGTTGTTCCTTCCCTCTTGCCCACCCCCCGCCAAAGCCTCAGTTTCACGAATGACCTGGAACCAAGGCTTGTACCCCAAATCAAGGATGTGAGTTAGTGGAGGATAAGAGGGGCGACCCACTGTACTTGTCCCCAGGAAGTTGCAACGCAGAGACCCCGAGCCAAGCAGAGGCAAAAGCGACAGCACTTGAAGCTCACACCCTGAGATTTGGGGGGTCCGGGAAGAGGGGAGCGGGGCCGGATCCCGTACCGCGGCACGTACCACGCAGAGACACATGGAGGCGAATCTGTTCCGAGCCGACATGGAGGAGGGGAGGGGAACTGAGGGAAGGGGGCGGGTGGGATATCAAGGGTCCCGGGTTGGGAAAGGGGGAGGGGCAGAGGGGCGGGGGCTGCGGCGGCCGCGGCGACAGGAGGCTGCGGCGGGGGGGGGGGGGGGGGGGAACGGCGCCTGCGCAGTACGGGAAAGCGTCACGATGGGAGAGAAGGGTGAGGGGAGACCCTCTTAGCCACCAACTTCCCTGGTCCCAGCTATTTGTCTGTGGACCTCACCTTACATAGTATATTCCTATCCTGACTACTACAAACAGACTCCCCAATTTATCTGTCTGGTTCTCAGGGACCCCTTATCTCATCTAATGCCCCATGCCCAAATCACCAGGCCCCTAACCATTCACTGAACAGTTCTCCTTCACTTAAAAGAATCCCTAAGGGATCAAAAATGCCTCTCCCAACAGCCCCCACCTTAAGACTGTTACTATGAACAGCATCCCCTTCAAAGACATCTCCTACTCTAATAGGCATAGGTCTCCCCTGAAGTCCAGCCCTACCTGATAACCAGACAATGCTTCTTCAAGAGTTTAAAAGACCACACGGATCCTCGCTGTGCTTTCAACTTAATATACCCCTATATCATCCCTTTCTAAATTATATCTGTCCCTCGATTCATTAATAGAGAACTTGAAATTAGTGCAATTCTGACCCTTGTTCTAATATAAATATCCAAATGAGGAGCCTACCAATTTGGGGGGATACCCTGTCCAAATTGCGGAATCTAATGATGCTCAGGACTTTCTAATACACCAATCCCCCACAAGAACCCAATTTCATGAGATATTTAATCCACCTTAAGGCAGGCCCTCCCAATTCAACTACAATCTTCTCAATTTATTTCCAAACCCTATGTTAGGAGGTATTTCTCTATCCTTTTCTTTACCCCTCAAATTCATAATTTACTCTGACTCACTCCCTACATCTCAACATTCCCTCCATGATTCTGAATTCCAGTTTTGTTGGAAAATCACTCACAAATATATTTTCCCTACACTCAAGACTCAAATAATATTCACCAAAGTAAGATCTGGACTGCAATTTGCTGTGACCCACAAATCTTCCAGAACATCTCAAACGAATTGACTCAGGTTTCTTCAGAGGCTTCCATTTTCTCCCAAACAACTGAAATTGAAAGGCTATCTTCAAAATATTCTCCCATTGAACACCCACCTTTCCAGTTCTGAAATCCCAGTAAGGGGTCTCCTCAAATGGGTTATCTGCCTTCTATAAAATGCCCACCCATGGCAGAAATGACGATTTCCCTAGAACCTCACCCATTGGCATCTGATAGATGCGCCCCCAAAATGACCCCCAATGTCCTAGTTTCATATCTGGATAGAACAAAATGCTTGACTCTAAAATTTTTTTCTATAACAGAAAATGTACAGGCCCTTCTTCTCCACTAGTGGGCGCTATACCCCATTAAGACCCTCTCCCATCCCCCATTTCCTTTTTCCCTCCATTTTCCGTTTCCCCGTTGCCTGGCAACACAGCAATCAAGGACTTTGGTGTCGCCTAGCAACCGTCTCCCTGGAACAGAGAGCTGAGGTAGGAGGGGTGCTCTGATGAAATCTGAATAGGTCTCCATCTTGGGAAAATTGAGACGTCAGACCTCCCAACCCTCGGATTCTCTTTTCCAAAGACCCCAGAGTCCTGCAGTTCGCGGACAACTGCCCCTTAAATCTGGTCTCCTTTCGGCGCAGGGGACCACGCCACGCCTCTCCTGGGTCAGCCCCGCCCTCATTTCGGTCAGGTAATCCAGCCCCTCCCCTTTCCAAGGGTTGTTGCCCGCCTCCTCTGAGAGTAAGCCAGACCCCACCCACCTGCCTCCTAGAGACCACGCCTCCGTCCACTTCCCGCCCATTCGCTCCCCCGGCCTCGCCCACACTGTCCTTCCGCCACGCCCATGTCGGCCAATGAATGAGGTGGTTGGCCACCCTGCCCCGCCCCCGACATCTTAACTTTGCCCAATAAGGACCACCCAGAGGGTTTAACCGCTTCGCCTCCGGGGTCCTTGCCAAAAACCCCTCGTCTTTTCCCCACTTTATTCCCACCCCCCACTTATTCTGCTCCGCCCTCCACCACCCTCGCCCGGCCCTCAAGTCTGCCACGCAACTTCAGTCGTCGACGGTTACCATGGCAACGGCGGCAGCAGCGCGGGGAGAAGGGGGAGGGACGGGGGCGGAGTGGGAGAAAGAGATGCTCAGAGACAGAGATACTGGCAGAGATAAAGGTAACGAGTAAGACTAAGTGATAGCTGTAAAACAGTTTGCACAGAGGGCCTAGGACAAAGTGGCGTTCAATAATGCTCCTTAAATTAATGCGGAAGGAGTCTATAAATATAGGCGATGGAAGATGGAAAGGCCGTCAAGACCGAAGTGGGGAGCTCAACGACCACAAAGTCTGATCATTCCCTATCTAGCATTTTCGGGGGGGCCGGAGCCATGTGCCCCCTGCTGGTTGCTCCTGGATTACCCTCCGTTGCCCTGGATAGAGATAAACCACAACTCCCAACAGTCCTAAGGGCAGCAACACTCTAACACTGAGTGATCTTGTGCCTCAGGGACTTATGGGAGTTGAAGTCTTCGCCATCCCGAGACTCAAGTTTTGCGGCCAAGGAATGTGGCAAGCCTATGTCTCTATGCCTCAGTAAAACCCCCAAATGCTTTCTGCAAACCTCCTTCCTTCAAGGATGCTCAATCCTGCACTCCATCAAAGAGGTAGAAGTCTGGAGGGGAGAATGAATAACCCCCATCCACCCACCCAGAACAGGCTCCAGGGCAGGCAAGCCCCTCATCCTTGCTCATATTAATGTGTTTGTGTGTTGGAAGCAGAACCCACACATTCCAACCAGCCTACTGTATATACCTGTACACAAGGGACCATAGCTAGGGAGCCAAGGCCAGGGAGCAGGCTGAAGGGCAGGAGACAGGAGGAGCATCCAGTCACAGACATTGAAAGAAACCAGAACAGGGAAACTGAGGCACAAAAATCAACCAGGAAGAAAGCCCAAAGCCCACAGATTGGGAGACAAGTAGTCCTGGTGAAAAGTAGAGATCTGGGGCTGGGGATATGGCTCAAGCGGTAGTGCGTTCGCCTGGCATGCGCGAGGTCCTGGGTTCGATCCTCAGCACCACATACAAATAAAATAAAGATTTGTGTCCACCGAAAACTAAAAAATAAATAAATATTAAAAAAAAAAAAAGAAAAGTAGAGATCTGGGCCTAAAGGTCCTTAGTCCTCAGTCTCTTCCAGTCATGCTCACACGTGCACAATGCATGTGTACACACATGTGTGAGTTTGTGGCAAGGAACATGTGTGTCCTCAGCTCCCTCCCATGAGAAGCTGCAGTTCTCACTAAATATAACCCCCTCCCCAGCCTGTGACTCACCCAGACCCCGCCTCCCCCGGCCCCCACTTCCTGTCCCACCCCCCCAACCCCCAGCTGCCTGCCACCCGCCCAAGCATCCCTCCATACACCAGGCATCCAGCTTTCCAGTCCCAGAGTCTGGAAGAAAAGACCTAGGTATTCTGCATCCCACCAGGAGCTTGCTTGCAATACCCATCCAAAATCACCCTTTCCAGGCTCTAACCATGGGGACACCCTTGTAGGGAACCCCACTGCTGCCAGCCTTGCCCTCTTCCTACGCCTTCATCCTACTAGCCTCTTCACACCACTAACCTCAGTCATAAGTCCTCAAGGACCTTAAATCCAGGTGTTCTCCCCCACCTTGATGCCAAGCATCAGGGGTAACAGTCCCCTCCATCTGCTCTTCTCCCTCTTTCTTGAGCAGGGCTAAAAGCAGTGTGGGAGGAGATGGGGATATTTGGGCACCTGCTCGGGAAACCCTCAAATTTTGCACCACCCATCAGGTCCCCCTTTCCAAATCCCCTCCCCAAACCTCTCCTCCTCCTTCACAGAAGCTGGCAATCTCAGCTGCTGCAACCTTCTAGCTCCCAAGGGAGAACCCCAAGTCCTAACCTCACCTGGCCCATTCCCTCAGGTGATTCTGTGTCAGGCCTCAGCCTTCGGACAACTCCCAGTTATCTCCGTTCCATATGACTGAACCCCAACTTAACAGTTCCCTCAAATCAAGAGAGCACCCCCAAACGTATATACCATGAGACGCTTGTTCTATAGCCTGAAGGCCCACCCCTTCCCTGCCAGCTGACACCCCCAGTCCAGTCAGGCACTCACAACCAATAACCTTTAGCCTCCTGCCAAGAGCCCCTCAAACTGGACAAGCCACCTGGAAGCCAGCTTTTCCCCCAGGAGGGAAAAGAAGCCCCCCACACACATAGCCCACCTTGCCACATACAAGAGGACTCCCATGTGAGCCAGGCTTCTCCTTAAATAAGTTGCCCTCAAACATCGCTAGTGAACCCCCAAACCCTTGGGACCCTGAAACCATGGAATACCTGCAAATTTTCATTTCTCTACAGGTACAAATAGATCACTCCAGGGGGCACCTGTGGCCAAATCCAGGGTTTTCTCGTATGTGAACCCCCAAACTAAATTATGACCCCCAATACATCTTACTTCTGATGCTCTCACTCCAGGGCCTCAGTGCCAGATAAGGCCTGCCTGACCCCTCCCCACATATTCACATGCTCCCTCCAGTTTGTAGCCCCCCCCCATCATGCTTACCTTGGTTGTCACTATACAGAGACAGTCCATGTTGGGGGGCCTGGCCGCGGCGGCGGGTAAGGGGCTCTGACTTCATTGGAGTTTCGTTCCTCCCCTTGGTGGGTTCTCACCCCTCCCCCCTCCGCACCCCACTTTTGCAGGGGGGGCCAGGATGGGGGGAGGGGTGAGAGGGGAAGGAGGGGGTTGGAGAAGGGAAGGGTAGGGGAGCGTGGGAGGGAGAGGAAGGGGGCCCTAAAAGGGGCTCCCCAGTGGAGGGGAGGGGGCTTGGGGAGCACACCCCGATTCTCAGGAGGGGCGGGGGCACCGGGGGCTGGTAGCCCCGAGGTTCGGGGGCTGGGGCATGAGCTGGGATGGGGGAGGGGAACTGGATTTCGGGGAGCCCCGCGGCAGGGGGGGGGGTTGCCAAACGGCCAGGGGCTAGGGGCCGTGTCGGGGGAGTGGGGTGGGGGGGTTGGAGACGGCAGCGGCCGAGGGAGCCGTGGAGCCGAGGAGGGAAGGGGAGAGAGGAGGAGAGAGGAAGCAGGGGGAGGGAGGGAGGGAGCTTGGAGCCAGAATGGGGGGGGTGCCTTGGCAGAGTTAACTCCTTCGGTGCTGGCAGGAACCCGGATAATGGGAAAGGAGATAGAAGCAGAAGCAAAAAGGCCCTAAGGCAAACATGGAGACCTGGCCAGTTTCCAATGATGAAAGCAAAGACCATGAGGATAGATTTCATTTGTTAGAGGAGGAAGCTCCCACGGTTAGGCTGGGAGCACGGTGGTTGTTTAAATACTGGAGGGAAGCCGCTGTGGCAGGGGGTAGGGTGTGAGGGAGGGGCTGGCAGGAGGGAATTCCTGGGGGCCTAGTGCTTCCTCAGATTCACAGGAGGAAGCCTGAAAAGTAATTATGTCCTGGACTCTAGTGCCTGAAATTGGGGCAGGCAAAGAAAAGGGAGAAGAGAAAAGAAGAAGAGCTACAGGACCAACTGCAGAAAGTGCATTCTCAGTGCCCCCAACCTCTGTGCCACTGACTCAGGATGCTGTCAACAGGGCCCCCAAGTCTCAGTTTAATATTGGCAAGACTTTGCTCCCCACTCCAGCCCTGTGTGCTCCCTCAGGAAGGCAGGCACCCACCCCCACCTCCTTACCTGACTCTCTGAGATGGAAGCTTCATAATAGTCCAGGATGTCTGTCACAGGAGCAGAAATGAGTTATCCTCCCCCACCCCAGGCTTCCCCAGACACCCCTGCCACCATCACTGCTGTTTGTCTTGCAAGGGAGGAGGTCCTTCAGCCAAGGCCGGTTGATCCTGATGGAGAACTACTTGGGGATGACCCTGCGTGGGGCTCCAGCTTGGACTAAATGCTGTCTAGGCTCCAACCAGCCCCAAAGTTCAGTACTTGGCCTCACAGGCCCAGGCTAGCCCTTTCCACTGTGTTCCCTCAGAAAATTGAGGCTACTCACCCAGCAAGGCCTGGAATAGGTCACTATGCAGCACTGTGAGGAGGGGGGGTGCCCAACGCAGTAGTGGAGGGGCCAGGAGCCAGAGGGCTGACCTGGGAGCTGGTAAAAAGCAAATGATGGAGGATTGAGATCAGAAAGAGACTAACACTGTCACCTTAGTTTCCCCAGACTTTTCTATGAAAAGATTCAGGGATAGATAAAGATCCCTGAGTCCCAGCCCCCCCACTATGCTCCCAGGCCTCCCCTCCACAGAGATCCCTATTTTTCACCTCTTGGTCTCTGAGACATCTCTCTCTTCTCTCACTTTAATCTCCCCAATCCGCCTGGATTAGGGTTGAGCTGCCTTGTCCCCACCCAATTCTAGCTGTTAAGCAAAGTAGGCAGTCTCTAAATGGACTGTCCCATTCCTCCTTAAGGCACCAGGAATCACCTTGCTCCCCTCCCTCCCCCCCTCCCCCAAACCAGGCACAATAAGTTACACTTTCCTAAGGGGTCAAAAAGAGGGTCTTTCCCACAAAGGCTCCAACAGCTCAAAAAGAAAGGAAGCTGAACCCAGCTCTCTCCTTCCTAGGCCTCTCTCCCTTCCAGTGGGAATCGAAGAAAGAGGGGTATATATTTCTTGGGACTTCTTGAGCCAGAGAAGTTTGAGGAGGGGACATGAGAGCAAGAGAATTTCTACAGTCCCTCTTAGGTCTGGGAAGAATCCATTTGTCCAGAGGTCTAGCGTGGGCACATGGCAGAGAAATGTCAAGGAAACTCTCTCTCAGAGGCAGGAAGGGGAGAGGCAATGAAATCAGGAGTTTTGAAAATCAGTGACACCTCCTAGGTTTCAGGAAAATTTGCATGGAACACATTCCCAGCTTGAGTTCCTCCCTCTCCACCATTATCCTCCATTCAGATTTCACAAGGACCCCAAAGAGTCATTTTTCTATGTCTCTGACTCTATCTACCTCACACCTTTCACTTTTCTCACACCTTTCACTTTTCTCACCTCTTTTTCTTCTTTTTGTTGTTGTCAATGAAGCTTTATTTTATTTATTTACATGCGGTACTGAGAATCGAACCCAGAGCCTCACACATGCTAAGCAAGTGCTGTACCACTGAGCCACAACCCCAGTCCCTGCTTTCTAACTCCACCTGGGAAGTGCTCCCTCCAGTCTACCTCCATTTCTCTGGCTACAGTTGCCTAAGCGTTCTATTCCATCACCTCTTCAGAAGACTATATTCTAGTTCGGATAGGCGAGATGAAGGGACTAGGGGAAGTCAAGGGACACTTGGAGATCACTCCAGGTCAGCCAGAATTCAGGCGCCTGGGATCGCCCTGAAACTACAACTCCCAAGATGACATGGCGCCCGGAAGCCCCGCCTACCACCGCGCGGTGCATTGTGGAGGATGAGTCAGGGACCGGGCACCCAGACTTGGGCAGGCGGGACGAGAGACCGAGGTCAGCGCTCCAAACAGTGGCGGCCGGAGCGGATTGGACATGCAGACGTCTCGGATGACTCCGAGCATAGGGCGGCAGCTGCTGAGGTTGGGGAGTCGAAGGTCTGTGTATGACAGGAGGGACGGGGACTGGGGACGGTTGCCATGGGACCAGACCAGGACTGAACCCCCCTCTCCCTACAGCTTGCGGCCCAGTGTACTCCAGGGACCGCCCCGGCCTAGCACTGCTCAGCGACCCTATGCCAGTGGAGCCGCCCAGGTAAGTGACAGCAGCCCTTGGGAAGGGGTGTGGGAGTAGGGTTGCGACTAGGCTCTCACCACCCTGCCACCAGCAGGGGTCACCCTCTTTGTCCCAGTCACCTGCTGACAGCTCTAACTCCGAAAGTAGGGGAAAGGGCAAGCCAGGGTGTTCTGGGGTGAAACTAGGGGAAAGGCACCAGGTCCACCCAACCCCCACAACCAGCTCTTCCCCAGTCCCCTCTTTGACACAATAAAACCCCTTCCCGGCCTAGCTAACCACTCCTTTCCCCAGGCTGTTCTGGACAAGTCAGATTCCCTATCTTCTGATGCTTCCACTAGGGAAAAACAGACCAAGGCGGTATGTGGCCTGAGGGCGGGGGGCGACCTAAGCCAGGGATAGGCCTATTCCAATCAGTTCCCTGAAATCCTCTTCTCCCTGCCCAGGAATCTAAGTCCTTTGCTGTGGGGATGTTCAAAGGCCAGCTCACCATTGATCAGGTGTTCCCATACCCATCCGGTAAGGGAAGTAGTAGTCAACACCGGGTGGGACAGGGCAGCCTCACACCAAACCCGCCTGACCCAACTCGCCTGACTGACCTGTCTTTCCCCTCCCCATCTCTGCAGTACTCAATGAAGAGCAGACACAGTTTCTCAAAGAGCTGGTAGGGCCTGTGGCCCGTTTCTTCGAGGTGAAGAATGACTGGGGCACTGTCTCTAATGGGGTGGGCAGAAATGCTAAAAAGCTTAAAGGAAGCAAGCCTGGGCTTAGAATCCTGTGCCTTTCCCAGGAGGTGAATGATCCTGCGAAGAATGATACTCTAGAGAGGGTGGAGGAAACTACTTTGCAGGGTCTCAAGGAGTTGGGGGCCTTTGGTCTGCAAGTGCCCAGTGAGCTGGGTGGTGTGGGCCTCTGCAACACCCAGGTGAGGGAAGCCTTCTCATTATTTCTCAATATCCCACCCTACTCCAGTCTGGCTTCCTCACCCCTAAAGCCAAAGTCCCTTCCAAGCAACTGCCCTGGGGGCCTGTGGGAATGTGACTCTTACAGCCATGTATGCAACCCAGTCCTCCAAACAATACAATCTACATGCAGTACCCTAGGACCATGGAATTCACCCTTCATCCTTGGGGACTGCCTGACAAGGTAGCATCTTCTGATAGGATTGTAGGAAGCCTCCCTCCCATCAAGATCTAGGACAAAAAGCATCCTATTGTACCCTCTTCATGATCCAAGTTCCCTTCTTCACTCTGGAAAATGGCCTAGGCCCTGCCCTGTTGCCCATACTCTCTTAAGGGCAGGTCCCCATGCAGCCAGTTACATCCCCAGATGCCTGCTTCCTCTCCAGTATGCTCGTTTGGCAGAGATCGTGGGCATGCATGACCTTGGCGTGGGTGTTACCCTGGGGGCTCATCAGAGCATCGGTTTCAAAGGCATCCTACTCTTTGGCACAAAGGCTCAGAAAGAAAAATACCTCCCTAAAGTGGCATCTGGTAAGACAATCTTAAGATTTGGATTAAGAGTGTCCTGGGCTTGGCACAAACTAGGCCAGTTGGTATTTAGATCACTACAAAGCTAGGTACATCACTCAGGAGATCCTGGGGAGGCACCACAGTATGTTGATGGGAAAATGCAGAGAAACTGAATATAGCTAGGGTATTGAGCTGCCTGAGGGGATGGGAAAGAGGACCAAGGGGAATTTGATGCCCATGAGGACCTCTGGTAAAAGGGCACTCTACCCAACAGGGGAGACTTTGGCTGCTTTCTGTCTAACGGAGCCCTCAAGTGGATCAGATGCAGCTTCCATCCGAAGCTCTGCTGTCCCCAGCCCCTGTGGAAAATATTATACCCTAAATGGAAGCAAGATTTGGATCAGGCAATCTCCTATTTCTACCTACTTCTTCTCAGCCCAATTCTACTCCCCACTGCTCTGAGCTCTCCCCACTCTGACCACCACCCCCTCATTCTCCCACAGTAATGGGGGCCTGGCAGATATTTTCACAGTTTTTGCCAAGACACCAGTTACAGATGCAGCCACAGGGGCTGTAAAGGAGAAGATCACAGCTTTTGTGGTGGAGAGGAGCTTTGGAGGTGTAACCCAGTAAGTGGATTTGGGGAGGAAGTGGTAGGACCAAGGGCTGGGAGCAGCACTGGGCTCCAGAGCAAACAGATATTGTAAGTCATCTGGGGGGTGTGCAAAAGCCATAGCAGGGTGGGCATCACCATTCTCTTTCAGACATATATATGTGTATGGAACTGACCTAAAACTTTGGCTTCAGCAACCAAGTCCCAAAAGGATAGCAGGACATAGCTAGACCTCTGTAACCCATATGACATGCAAGCAATATTACCTGTACTTTTAATCTATGAGTTGCAGTTTCTTTCTGGTTCTAAGGAATGGAGAGGCCTTTTCCCCTATAGAAACCTGTTTACACCTCAGCTTTCCTGCCTTGTTACAGTGGGCCCCCTGAAAAGAAGATGGGCATCAAAGCCTCAAACACAGCAGAGGTGTACTTTGATGGAGTACAGGTGCCATCAGAAAATGTGCTGGGGGAGGTAGGGGGAGGCTTCAAGGTTGCTGTGCATATCCTCAACAATGGAAGGTTTGGCATGGCTGCAACCCTTGCAGGCACCATGAAAGCCATCATTGCGAAGGCGGTGAGTACCCTGCCTGAATTCCTAGCTAGCTTGAATCAATCACAATGTCCCACTTTCCACATATCCCTGTTCCCTTGAAGGCACTCCCTACACCAGAGATCCCTCCCCTGGCAGCAGCTCCAGACCTGTTAGCTTAGGTCTCCATCCAATGTGGATTGACCTCTTAGTTGTGGCAAAAATCTGTCCCTCCAGTTTAAGCCTAACCCCTCTCCTGGGTACAGCAGACAACAGTGGGACAGGTGTGCCCTCTTCCAGGTGGATCATGCTGCTAATCGTACACAGTTTGGGGACAAAATTTACAACTTTGGGCTGATCCAGGAGAAGCTGGCCCGAATGGCTATGCTGCAGTATGTGACTGAGGTGAGGGCCTCCTGTGCCCCTCTCCCTGTGGTTTTCTTCCCAGTCGGGTCAGACTACAACCCCCAGCAGCACCTGGGGCAGTGGGTCTCCAGCTTTACACCAATGCCCTAGGGGATGCGGGGAGGCATAGCCAGCTCAGCTTCTGAAGGGGTAGAGTGCTGCTGCTCTGCTGAGGTGCTTCCCTGAGGTAGCACAATTCTAACCCCAACCCACCCTTTACCTTTCACCCCTTTCAAGAAGTCCAGTGCCTGGATCCCCTAATGCATCAACTTGGAGGACAAAATATTTACATGTGTTTGACCTGACTAGAGTTGGAAGGTGAATGCAAGGGCCATGAGAAGCTTGTCAGACCTAGTTTTCAAGATTTGGATGTTGAGGTTGAATCTAACGCAACGCTTTTCAATTTTCCTTGCCTTATCCCAACCATTCCACTTCAGTCCATGGCTTACATGCTGAGTGCCAACATGGACCAGGGATCCACAGACTTCCAGATAGAGGCTGCCATCAGCAAAATCTTTGGCTCGGTGAGGACCCAGGCATGACTGGGGGAGGAGGGGAGTTAGTTTTGAGACCTCAGCTCCAGGATAATCTCATCTAGTTCTTTATCCCTAGGAAGCAGCCTGGAAAGTGACAGACGAATGCATCCAAATCATGGGGGGCATGGGCTTCATGAAGGTACAGGATGGTCCTCTGCAAGGGGTAGCCAGGCAGCGTGGATAGGCACATCTCAATAGGGACTTATTCTGTGTTTTCCTTTGTGCTAGGAGCCCGGGGTAGAGAGAGTGCTCCGAGATATTCGCATCTTCCGGATCTTTGAGGGGACAAACGACATTCTTCGGCTCTTTGTAGCTCTGCAGGGCTGTATGGTAAGAGAGGAGAATTGGGAAGAGAAGGTGGAGAGGACAGTTAGTTCTGACTACTGGACCTTCCTCTCCAACAGGATAAAGGAAAGGAACTTTCTGGGCTTAGCAGTGCCCTAAAGAATCCTTTTGGGAATGCTGGCCTTCTGCTAGGAGAGGCAGGAAAACAGCTGAGGCGGTAAGTTCAGGGGCCATGGCCAGGGGAGAGCAAGGTGGTTCGTGGTAACTAACCAGTCTTTCTCCCCCTTCCTCCCAGGCGGGCAGGGCTGGGAAGTGGCCTGAGTCTCAGTGGAGTGGTCCACCCAGAGCTGAGTCGGAGCGGTGAGCTGGTGAGTGGTCAGGATTAGAGCAGAGCCCAAAGCAAGAGCTGACGGGGATGGCCCTTCCAAGCCCTGTGACCATTCTCCATCTCTTCAGGCAGTGCAGGCTCTGGAGCAGTTTGCCACTGTGGTGGAAGCCAAGCTAATAAAGCACAAGAAGGGGATTGTCAGTGAGTAAGCTCTGTCTTGTGCGCCCCTCCCCTTGCTGTTCCCTCCCTTAGACTCTAACCACACATACCCCAATCTACCTGACAGATGAGCAGTTTGTGCTGCAGCGTCTGGCAGATGGGGCCATTGACCTCTATGCCATGGTGGTGGTTCTCTCCAGGTGAGGAGGCAGAGGTGGGGTGGGAGGCATGAGCCACAGTGGGGCTGGGCCAGGATCATAGCCCAGGGTTATATTCTCTTGCTTCCTCACCAGGGCCTCAAGATCCCTGAGTGAGGGCTACCCTACAGCCCAGCATGAGAAAATGCTCTGTGACAGCTGGTGTATTGAGGTAAGCCTTGGACTACCCAATGTAGGCAGAGCATTCAAGGCACAGGCCTGACCCCCTCCTTCCCTCTCCACAGGCTGCAGCCCGGATCCAAGAGAACATGACTGCTCTGCTGTCTGACCCTCGGCAGCAAGAGCTCTTCCGTAACTTCAAAAGCATCTCCAAGGCCTTGGTGGAGCGGGGTGGTGTGGTCACCAGCAATCCCCTTGGATTCTGAATACTCCCAACCAGGTCCTGGCCTGGTTATGTGCCTTCTCTCAAGCCAAAGAGCAAGCCCCCTTCCTGGAGGCCTTGGTCTGCCATGAAGACCTTGTTTTTCCAGGACTGTGCCTGATCTCAAAAGCACTTAACTGCCTCACAAATAATAAAGTTTCTAACAATTCAGGCTTTGCTACTGTATCTCAGTTCTTTCCCTCTTCTGCCTGCCTCCCTCCCAAAGAAAGGAGCCAGAGGCGTGGGGAGTTTGCCTCTATTGCTTTATTTGGTGTTTTATACAAGTGACTAAAATAAATAGAATAACAAAGGCAGCTACACAACCCCCAAATACCAAATACCCCAGCTTCCTTGGACTGCTGTCTAGAATGCCCAACCCCCTTCCTCCTCTCAGTGTACCACTGATCATGCCCCGGCCCTGCAAAGGGCAGAGCTGACTGGACAACTGCAAGAAGAGGTCACATTCTGGGGTTAGAAGAAGGGGCCCAGAAGACAGGGATTCTTCATACAAAAAAGAAAATGTCTATTTAAAAAATTCCCAAAAATGTAAAAAAGTCTATTTCAACCCCCCAAAAGGCTTATAAAAAACAATAAAGCTAAAAATAACCAAAGGTCCCTTGTCTACCCCTGAAGGAAGGGAGAGGACCAGGCACTGTTGGTGAAAGTTACAGTGGTAATGAAATGGTAGGCTGAGCCCAGGCACTGCAAGGAACAATAAGGTGGTGATTGACAAGACACCCAGTCACAGAACAGGGACACCCAAGCCGACGATGGACAGGCCAAGGGTACAGACCCAACATGACCCCAGGGTGCCCTCTACATCACATCCACAAAGAACTCACTGGGGTTGCCCATGGCCATATGGAAGCTTTGGCGGCTGGCTGTTAGTTCTGGGGGCACAGAACCCAGATCTCTGACTGGAGGAGCACCTGGGGGTTGCACTGCTGGAGGAACAGGTGGTGGGGGTGGGGGCATCATGACCACCATCATTGGGTTATAGGGGAGAGCCATGCCTGGAGGAGGTCCATAGGTATGGAGCCCTGGGTGGGCTCGAAGATTGGGAGTACCCCCTGTTGAGCCTCTAGATGGAGGAGGGCCCATATCACCAGTCCCACTAGATTCCCCACCCCGCCGAAGGCTGCCCCCCCGACTGGAGGGCTCAGACTCACTGCCGCTGCCAGACTTCGACTCAGGGGCCCGTTCCTCAAGTCTCCCTGTGCGTCCAGCCCCCCCATCACTTCTTGTTGAGCCACTGCTCCGGCTCCCTATGGGGAAAGAGAGAACGGGGGAAGTGAGACTCAGCCCACTTCCTCTGGCTTCTCCAGCCCCTGTTCCAGCCTCTCCTCCCTGGTTCCCCTCCATTATACACTCAGACCTTGGCTGTATTGGTATCTGGGGATGACTTACCTTCACTGTGCTGGCTGCTGGCACTGCCCCCACCATAGGTGTAGGATGAAAGCTCATGGTAGGGTGGAGGCTGGGGGCTATAGGGGTGCGGGGCTGGGTATTGATAGGAAAAGGTGGGCAGTAGGGGCCAGGGGGTCGCTCCAGGCAGAGGAGCCAGGGTGTCCTGGTCTGAAGCCCCGCTAGAGCCATCATTATCATTCAGAGACAAGTTGACTAGGTCTGCAACACAAAGGAAGAGAGTAAGAAATCACTGTTTTAAGAGGTCAAGAACCTAAGGCACTGAATGGAGAGGAACTGGGAATCATTTCTCCAGAGCCACCCATGATGGGGGTCAAATGTCACAAGGACTTCTGGTAAAAAAACAACTGATTCTAGGGCAGGGTCCCAGCCAAGGTCACCACTAGTCCATATGCTGCTGTGAAACTAGGGAAGAAGTGTCCCCAGGAGCCACAGCTCTGCACCTGGTGCATACCTTGTTCAGCAAAACATGGGTGAATGTCAGCTCTCACTCACAGCCAATGCAGGACGCATCTTGCTGGTCACTGTTCACAGTGACCTTGACTGCAATTTCTAGTCTGTTCTGGGGTTGGAAAGGCAGGCCACGCCTGTCTCCCAGAGCTGTGATGGGGACTTACAACTCTCACAGCCGCCACTGAGGTCCCCGAAGACATAGTAGCACTGCTCAGAGAAGGTGATCTTATTCACAGTATGTCGGATGAGACCAGCCTTCAGAAGCCCGCTGGCATACTTGCGGGCCTCCCGTCGTTCAGGAAAGCCCTCCACATGATGGTAGAGCCAATCAACCACATCCGAGCCTAATATCAGTGGAAAAAAGCCTCAGGTTCTCCTTCCAAATCCTGCCCTCACCCCTCTTGGCTTTGGTTGCTTCGTCCCATTCCCATGCCACCTGCCCAGGCTCAGTGGTACCCAGAAAGGCATTCGGGATGGTGATCTTGAGCCACATGCGGTCCCGGACTTCCAGTCCTGATTCTGGAGCTGCCATGGCCTTAGTCACAGATGCCATGTCCATATGAATAGAGAGACCCCGGCCCTCACAGCCTGACAAAGAAGACAATGGGAAGTAGGGGACAGGGCCCACTCCCACCCATGGCCAGCCAACCAACCTTCCATGGGGATGGACTGTGGAGTCACCATCAGGCAGAGAGGATCCAGACGTAATGGTGCTCATGGATGAGGAGCCTGGATAGGCTGGGAAAGTGCCAGTCAGTGCAGCTGAGTGTGACACCCAGGCAGCAGGGTCAATTGGCTGGATGGGCTCATCTGGACAAAGCAAGCCACAGATCATGTCTCAATCTCAGAAAGCCAGTCCTCTCTATCCCAAACTTGGATTCTGATTCCTCTTCTCCCCTGACCCTCCCCATCCTATTCCCCATAGCCTAGAGACCCAGCCCCATCTCCCAGCTCCCCTATTCTCTTGGATTAGGGCCTCAGTCTAAGTCTTACTCACTTCGGGGGAGTGTGAAGTAGGCCTGAGGGGAGGGATCCCAGCACTTGGCCACTGTCAGCACAATGGGGCTGTGGGGAAGAAAAGGCCAGTCAAGGAGGGATAGGGAAGAGGCTCAGAAGGGCTGAGGCCTGGAACAAGAATGAATTCTGAGACAGAAAGGGAGGAGCACACACATGGCTGCGATGAAGAAAATGAGGGTAGGGGGTTCTATAACATGGACGACTCACCAACATGGGTAACTTAATAACACTGCAGAGTGAAATAAGGGGCTACACACTGTATAATTCCATATGCACCAAGCACAAAACAGGTAACAGTGAACCATGTTATAACAAAATTCATGCACGGGTGATAAAAATATCAAGGAAAATGGAAGTTTTCTTGACTAAGTAAGTAGTGAAGGTAATGTTTACCCCTATGGGAGTGAGGAGGTTGGAGATGGGAAGGGACAACAAGGGACTGGGGGCATCTCTGAGCTATCAGCAACCTTCTGTTCCAAGACCTAGGTAGTGGTGACATAGAAGTCACTCTGCAACTATTTGCTATGTTCAATTTTTGCTTTGAAGGCTACATCGTCCCACTTCTTGAATTACCAAAACACAAAATAAAAGGGCATAAACAGGAGGCCCAAGAAACTGAGACTAGCTCAGAGGCTTACCCTGGCTTGTGCACAATGTCCCTCAGTACCCGCACAGCATCATCATTGCTCATGTTCTCGAAGTTCATGTCATTCACCTGGAAGTGAAGGGAAATGGGTCAGTGCAGGGTGCCAGGGTAGGAGAGGTAAGGGTCCCTGCCTGTATGAGCTCAGTAGCCCACCCCAGCACACCTGCAAAAGCATGTCCCCTGGTTCGATGCGTCCGTCAGCTGCCACAGCACCTCCCTTCATGATGGAGCCAATGTAGATGCCTCCGTCACCCCGCTCATTGCTTTGGCCCACAATGGAGATACCCAGGAAATTGTACTTCTCTGTGAAGAGAGTCCATGTGAGGAAGAAAAGCCCTAAGAACCCTGGGCACCAGGTACTGCCCCCTTCCCCAGCCAGGCCCCACCATACCCATGTTGAGTGTGACTGTAATGATGTTGAGAGACATGGTGGAATCTGTGACACTGCTGAAGGATGAGGTCTGTGGAGAGACAGGAGGGAGTTGGACTGCGCTTCAGCAACCCAGGCTGCTTCTGTACCATAGGACTGCCTAAATTGAAGCCCACTTGTCTTATGAGAATCCCCTCACCCTTTCCATGCGAAGTGGCCGCTGTTTCCTCCGCCGTCGATGGCGTTTGAGGAGGCGGGAGGCATTGCTTTGCTCTGTGGAGCTGCTGAACCTGACAACAGTTGCGAGGTAGAACTCTCACAGGCAGAAGTGGTCATGGAACCAAGAGAAATAATGAGGACTGATAGGATGGAGGAAAGAGAGGGGCCAGAAGCCCTGGGAAGAGGTGTGGAGCCATACCTACTCATAGTGTCATCTTCATCTGAGTCTCCAAGACTGGTACTCTCCAACTCACTGGTCATGAGGGTAGAAGAGCTCTCATACCCAGCCAGGTGGCGCTCTAGCCTGGAGGGGCCACTGGGCCTGTGGCCACCAGCTGTGTAAGAACAAGAACCTCAGGTTCAGGGCTCCTGCCCCTCACCCTCATCAAAGCTAAGACCCATCTCTCTTCCCAGCTCCCAGTCTACCCAGCCTCCAGGACCTGGCCCCCCTCACCGCCATGCTCACTGCTGTCTCTCCTCCGAGGCCGCTCCCGCCTCAGTGACACAACCGACTCAGTTTCTGTCTCAGGATCCAGATTTTCATGGCTGCCAGACACATTAGGGCTAGATGGGCAGAGACAGTTTCCAACCCACATCAGAACAGAACTCCAAATCTTTGGCCTCCCCTCCAAAGGGCTTAGATTCTTTCCCCTGGACTCTAGAATGCAGACGACTCACTGGAAGGATGGAGGCCTTGAGTCCCCAATGCCACTGGTCCTCTCTGGTGGCAAAGGGGGTAATGGTGGGGGTGGAGGCACCAGTTCTGTCCGAGGCTCATGGGCTGGGGGAGCCACCTCAGGTTGGGGGTTATCTGATGACACTAGCTAAAAGAGTGCAAATAAGAAAACATGACTCCATTGGGAGATGGGGTATAAGAGAAGGAATTAAGAGAAAGGATCAGAAAGGGGATAGGATCTCACAGACCCTGGGAAAGAACCCAAAAGAGGAGCAGCCAATCAAAGAGGCTCAAGAAGGCTGAGGGATTCCTGCTGGCTCTCCAAGTAGGTAAGGAAGCAGGAAGCCAGCACTGCCAACAACTGGGAACAGGGAGCTATAGAAACAGATAAGAGGCTTAGAGCAGCTTGATAATGAGTATCCTTACCCAGGATACCACTCTTCCATTGAAGCAGGGGAGGCGGGCATTGTCATCTGAAATTTCTTCCTTCACCACCCTACCAAGAGACCTGAGAGGTCAGCAAGACTGAACTAGTTTATCCCCACCCTCATCCCCAAAGTTTCCCCCAATCTCCATCCATCCCAAAGATGCTAACTCTCTCCTGCTCTGTCCAAGTCATCTGCTCTTATGCTGACACAACTCACTTACAATTAAGAATCTCCAGACTCAATTCCCTCTCCCAACTTCACCTTCTCTCCCCAGCTCATCTTCAGGAGCACAGAACTGCTCCCAAAACTTTCCTGGGCTAAGCATAGTGATGCATGCCTATAATCCCAGCAACTAGGGAGGCTAAAGCAAAAGGATCACAAATTCAAAGCCGGCCTCAGCAACTTGCAGAGGCCCCAAGCAACTTAGTGAGACCCTGTCTCAAAATAAAAAGGGCTGAAGATGTGACTCAGTTAAGTACCCCTGGGTTCAATCCCCAGTACCAAAAAAGAGAAAAAAAAAAAAGAAAAAAAAAAAAACTTTCTTGGGTCTGATTCAACTTCTCCATCCAACTTCAAAGGCTATCCCTTGTGGTTACCCAGCTACCCAAAACAGTTAACTTAGGAGCCATGCTGGCAGCACCTTCCCAATCCCATCCCTTTATACACCTGCCCAAAAAAGGCTTTGGTCCTCAAGTCTCTACTCTTTCACTTCCCTTTAGTTTTCTCTAACTCACATCCAGAGAGCTGTCCAAATATGTAGTCTTTGCCTGAATAAAACCACCCATTAGATAAGACAATAATACCTTCTCATTATGCACAGAAGGTCTAAAGAGAGGGGAAGCAGAGCTTCCCATTCCCCTATGCCTCACATGGCACTAAACTCTACACTAAGCAATCTGCTCAGCCTAACGGATTTCAAAGCCTATCCTTAGGGAACATTTCTACCACAAGTTTCTTGAAATTGACTGGATTTGTACATTCTTCTCAACCACCACGTTGAATCATCAACACCTATTCTGTTCAAGACCATGTATTGGAGCACCATCCCTAACTTTAGCAGGCATGCACAAATATTTATAAACTAAATCAATAAATATGTCAAATATGAGTCTTTCTTAAACACACCCTCACCCTCAAATTAGGACATCTTGTCTGATTAACCATTTAACCTAACATGATGTGGGAGCCTGGATATATTCCATTAATCCATTTGCTACCGATGTGACAACACAGCCCAGTCTCTATCAATTTGTTCATAATATTCTTCCCAGCATAACTCAATCTTAGTGAAGCTCAGTCTACTCCAAGATCTGTATTTCTATAACACTATAACCCAGTCTATAGACTAGTCAGCCTAGATACTAACAATGAAAATTGCCACTCACCAAGAATTTACTCTGGCCATGCACCTGAAGTAATAAGTATTTCACTCTATGACTAGCTCCATTTCATATAAGAAAAAATCAAGGCACAGAAGTTAAACAAAATTACCCAAGATGACATTGCTGACCAACAGAATCACCTTGATTTAAATTCAAGATAACTCCCAAGATAATATTTGCCTCTCAACATTGAACAGTCTTTCTAGGTAGGGTCCAGTTTGTTCAGTTCTCCTAACTAAGGGTGATGCACTAGGCTAGAATAGCAATCTTCACCAGACAGGAAGTCTCTTCCTCATCCAGGTGCAAATCACCTCTGTCTACCTGACACCATTGCACCCTGCCCCCACCAGCTTCTGCCAACCCAGATTATCCCAACCTAATGCAGTGTACCTTCAAAAACTCTGAGGTGGATTTGAGGACTCAGTCCCAAAGGCTACCACAAATGGGTTCACTTGTATTATTTGCAGTTCCAGCCTAGCGCAGAAGTTCCCAAATCACACCAAGATAGCCCATCTAATTCTAATATAGCCTACATTGTTCCCACAAGCAGCTGTCTGCACGAACATAGACTATGATATCCCAATACAGCTGTCTGTACTGATTATCCCCCAACAGCCTGTCTTGAGTGACCCAAAAAAACCATGTCTGGTACCAAGAGAAACTAAAACCAACCCAGTAAAATCCAGAATGGTCAAAGTTTCTCCAGGATGATCTACTTCAGGGCAGCCTAGAACATCCCTATGGAACTTTCTTTGCATTACAATAGATTAAAACGTCCTAAAACAATCTTGTCGTCCTAGTAAATGCCAGAATATCCCAAATTGCCCCAGTATAATTCAAACTACATCAGATTCCAGAGTATCCCTACATAGCCTGTGAGCTACAGGACTGCTTACAGCTTACCAAACTACAGAAGACAGATAAATGTACCTCAGTGCAGTCCAGACTATCCCCACTCCCCCCAAAAAATGCCCGTATCTTTCCCAGTGCAGTTTAATATTCTCTTATCTGGTTTAGTATAGCCCAGGCTGTCCTCCTGTAGCTCCGTGTGCTCTCTGTTCCAAGTATAATTTTGTCCGCCCTGAGATACAACCAATCTATCCAAGCATAGTACAATCTGCTCTACCATGAAGCAGAAGATCTCAAAGTAGCCTAGTGTAGATTTGTGCATCTCAATATCGCCCAATCCACTGGGGAAAAAAAAAAAAAAAAAAAAACCCGGTGCTCCCCCGTCTAGGCCTCGCGCTCACCCGAAATCCTGATCCATAGACTTGAAAAAGTACTTAGCGCCCGCGGGTCGCTGCAGAACACTCTTGAAATCTCCGAGCGTGATGCGCTCAGCAGGGACAGGGATCTTCACCAGGTAGGGAGTCTCTTCTTCATCCAGGTGGTAAATCACCTTCGTCTCCCCGGCACCAACGCCCCCTGAGCTGCAACCCGCCATGGTCTCGCCCGCGCGCTCCCGGGATCCACCGCCCACCCAATGGAGCTAATCGCCCCCGCCGCGCCTGCGCACACCACAAACGAGCGAGAGCGCGGCCAGGACCCGCTCAGTGCGGGAGATGAGTAAAGGAAACGCGTGAGGCAGTGGGATAGTGGCGGTAGGCCGAAGGGTGCGACCTAGAGCCGCGGATGCCGGGGCCGCGCGCCACCGCCACCGACGACGCTAGCGTTCTTCAGATCCCCGCCCACATCTCCTCATGCCACGTGACACAAGCCCGCCCACCTCGCACCGCCCCGTCACGTGAGGCCTCGTTGATCACGTGACTCACTCCTCCTAGGGCCGCTGCCACGTGACCCGCTGCCTTAGGCAACCGCCTCTGGGTCCAAGACGGCCCCGCCCCCAAATGTGCCCCCACAGGAGGTCGGAGAGCACCTTGGCCGAAACTGGTCTCTGCTCAGGGAGCAGGCAACGGGCTCCCACGGCGCAGTCCTCCTCCCACTGAGGGAGCGCTAAGCACTCCTGAGCACACCACTGAGAGTGGGGATTGTTTGGGGCAGGGTATAACCTGAAGTGGGGAGGAGCAAGCCAATTGAGGTTTCAGGGTTGGCTCCTCCAGGAGTATCTGGAATAGGTAAAGCCCAGAGGCGGCCCACTTTCAGATTGGAGAATGGGATTTCAGCCCCAGGTCCAGCCAGTCTTCTGCCAGCTTTTCCGAAGCCTCCCTCCCAAACAGGACACTGAGTGAGGGCTATAAACACAAGAGCCCACCCTGCTTTATTTACAACACGCAGGCTGTCTGTACAAACAGCTGGCCAATATTATTAAAAACAAAAGAGGTGAGAAACATCACCTTTCTGCTTTTCTTCCTCACTCAGCCAGGCTCTGGTACTCCACCTTTGAGCTGCCATGCTCAAAGGGGGAAGTCCAAAATTAAAAATATAACCGGTGTGGAAGAAAATAAATGGGGAGTGAAGTAGAAGAAAAGATGATGGAGGGGAGTGCTATATTTACACTAGTTTTATAGACAACTGTCCCATTTCATCCGAATTTGAACCCTGACCCAAAAAGTGAGGGGTGAGAGGTCCAAGGGAGAGACATTTTGTGTCTATAGGCCCGGATAGCTTCCTTCCCCCAACTACAATATGTCCAATTTCAAGTCCATAGAAAGGGGAGGAAGGATAGGGTAGGATCGGAAGCCACTCATTTCCATTCCAAACAAGTCTCCTTTGGGGATTCCTGCCCTGAAATAAGGACAGTATCCAAGCTCCAGGGGAACAGACTGAGGATTCTGAGGCTCAGTTCCCAAGTTATGTTGTCATTTTCAAGTTCCAGCCTAGAAATGTCAGGGCTCTCCAGATTTGGGAAGCCCCCCTAATCGCCGGGCCTCTGGCCGCAGTTCCTTGCATTTCTGACAATAAAAGAAGTCAGGGACATTGGTCTTCTTAATCTTAGCACAGGAGAGGTGAATCCATGTCCCACACAGGCTGCACTCAATCATGGGCCGCCCTGCAAAGGGCTTTCGGCAGTAACACGTGATCAGATCCCATGAGTCATCACCTGGGGAAAAGAAGGTTCATTTGATGTTTTGCCTGAGCTCTTGGATCTATCACCAAAGCCCTCCACCCTAATCCCACCATCCCCATTGTTCAGAGAGCAGCCCCAAACCCCTCACCTGATTCTACCATGATGTCCTCATCCATGACCCGCATTTCGCCTTCACTGGAGCTGGCATCTCCATCTTGGCTTGTTTCAGTGCTGCCCACCTCCTTGCCTTCACTGTCAGTGGGAGGGGCTCCTTCAGGGTGCACTGAGGCAGGAGGCCTAGGGGCCTCAGGGGGTGTTGGGAGTACAGGGGCTGGGGTTTCACCCCCTACCACTGCTGCCATCTCTTCCTCTTCCTCCTCCTCTTCCTCTTCCTCCTCCTCCTCTTCAGAGTCTGTATCACTGGGGGGTGCCCTGGGAGGGCCAGGAGGTGGGAGTCTATCCCCCCGCTCAGCCTTTTTCAACTTCCGCTTCTTGCTCTTCTTAATTCGAGACCTCTTTTCCCCATCCCCAGGACTTGGCCGAGGCCGCCGAAGCACCCCAAAGCCAGCCCCACCTCCTGGCCCCAATTTTCGGTTCTTTCTGTCCTTCTTTCGAGGCTGCGAGAGATCTCCCTGGGAAAGGGGCACTGGGGTGAGAGCAGCAGGGGACCGGGAGGTATGTGTCAGGGATGTGGGGGACAGTGGAGATGCCACTTTGGGCCCATCCAAATCAAAGAGAGAGTCCTTGAGCTTCATTTTCTCAAGCAGGGTGGCACTGTCAGGAGCCTGCAGACGTGAGAAGGTGGACCTTGGGGGTCCAGGCTGAGTAGGACCTGCTTGAGCCGCCCTTCTCTTAGATGACTTTGCTTTCTTAACAAAGGTTTGAATGGTTCGAAGATCAGAGGGGGCTGAGTCCCAGCCATCACTGTCTGCAGCACTCTCACCGCGCAATGGAGAGCTGGAGCCAGAGGCTGGCCAATCACTTTCCTTAAAAACAAGGGAGAGCAGGGTCAGCAGGAACCTAGTATCTCATCAGCTGCTTCACAAACCTAGCCTGACAACCAGAGACACCAACCACCAAGTCTCACTGTACTGAAAATTTATTCTTATCCCAATTCCTATCAGCATCTCCTACTGATCACTTTCATGTTACCTCTGCCCTCAAGTTCTCAGCATCTCCCCACACCTGCCCAGGGTCTATGGAACACTGCACCCCCACAGACCAAAGCAACATTTCTTGAACTGTTTCTGTACAGCCTCATTTGTTACCATTTTCAGCTCCCTAAAATGTATCCAGAAACACTTCCATTCCAGTAACCCAATACCACTCCAGAATCTTGACCAATGCCTCCAGATCCCCTCTATCACTGCTGCTCAAGCCAGTTCTCTATTATCCCCCCTCCCACACACCAGCTTTCCTATCACAGCCCTGAACTTCAAATTTACCCAGGTTTATATATCATTTCAGGTAGGTTCCTCCTATAAAATAACACAATCCCACCTCAAGGTAGCTGTTCTCCTGTCCCTACCTCTTTGCTGGGGGGAATGTAACCAGCATAGGCCAAAACAAAACTGCAGAATTTGTTGAAATCCTCAATTGTTCTCCGACGTTTCTCTGGTGGCTGAAAGGAAGGAAACAAGGATCACATGGAAGCCAGACTGGAGGAGCATTCCCAAAGGCACAATCCCTAAAGTGAGAAATCTAGAAAAAGAGGAAGGGTACTGTTGGTAGGCAGTGATACCAGCCTGTAAAGATAAGGGACAGCTCACCTGAGTCTCTGGTTTAAGTGTCGGAGGTGGATCTGTGGAAGTAATAAAAGCTGAGTCAAGGTACTAGGAAACAGTCTGTGTAAAACAGTCTCCACCTCTAACGCATGGAGGTCCCAAGTGAACCCCCTCCTCTCCTCTAGGTCCCTAGCCAGACCAGCAGGCCCCCAGCTGTGTTGGACCCGCCCCTGCTCCCCCTTCCGCCCCAAGAGGGGCGGAGTCTGGGCGCGGCGCCCTCTCGGCCTCGCTATAGCGCTCCCCTCCCCCCAACCGGAGGCCCGGCGCCCCGCCCCCCCCCCCACTCACGGCTTCTTCAGTCTACTCGGATCTCAGCGCCCCACCCCGCCACACCGCTCCCGGGGCCAAGCCCCGGCCACCGCCCGCCCCCGTCCTTTACACGCGCTCAGAGCCCGGAGTTCCTACATCGCCGCGCTCCACCGCCCCGGGTCCTCCAAGACCGAACATACTGCCCGCCGGCACCCAGGGTCCAGGATGACCACGCTGAACCGCTCTCCGCCCTCCGACCCCTTCTCCTCGAGCACGAGGCCGGGCGCGCCCCTCACCCCAAACATACGCGGGCACACACATCCAACGCTACTTAGTGTCTGGGACAGACCGGAGAGCTCGAACCCGGACGCGGCCCCACCTGCCCCCCCACACGCACAAGGCTCCCCACAATTTTCGCCGTCCCTCCGCCCCCATCCGGGGCTTTGGCCCCTCCCCGTCTCGAGCTCCTCGGGCTCCCCGCCGGGCCCCCGGGCCCTGTTCCGAGCTTCGCCGGCCGCCGCCCCCCCCTCCGCCCCCGTACTCACCAAGTCACTAGGCTACAGATCCCTAAACTCCAGCCCCCCAAACCAGCTACTCTTTCCACGGAAGCTCCCCTCACCCTTCGCAACTCCCAGGCTCTAACCCTCGCCGACCAACCTCCCCCCGCCAGTCGCCGGTCTCAACCCCCAACCCTGCCCCACCGCCTCCTACAACTACCCAGTTCGCCTCGCTCTCCGGCTCTCAGCCCCACAACTAGCCCCCGGCACAAGTCTCTCTACCACAGACAATACCCAGACCCCACTTCTCCCCACAACTACCTGCCCACTCCTCTAACAATCACAGGGTTATCTCTGGCGGCAACTACGAGGAGCTCCGGTACTACCGCCACAAACTCCCCCACCTCGACCAATTACCGAGCCCCTCACTCTGTCCTCTCATACATCCTCCCTCCTCAACAACTCTCCGGGCCCCCGATTTCCCCAACCTCCCTGCTCCACGGCCCCAACCAGTACAAGGCCCTTTCGGCCCCTAACCCCCCAAGCTCAGGGTTTCCAGCTCCTATCCCCTGCCGCTCCCCCACCGCGAAAAAGAAACCACACACGGGGTCTCATCTCCAAGTACCCCAACCCAGTCTCCCACTCCTTTCTCCAGGGTCTATAACTCGTCGCTTTCCCAGCTCCAGGGCCAGGCCCCCGACCCCTTCCCCGCACTCCCCCGCTGAGCTCTGGGGCTCGACCTCCAAGTTTGCCAATTGATTCCTCGCCCGCCCGCCGCCAGCTCCGTGCCGGTCGAGAGCTCACCTTCGGGACTGGGCTCCGCCATGGCTTCCAGCATCGCCCCCTCCCCTCCTCCCGGTCCGGCGCCCCCCTCCCCTCAGCCGGGGATCCCGGTGCCGCCTCTGGTGCTCGGTACTCCTACTGCCTCGCTCCACAGAAGTGTCCGCTTCGGCTCCGCTGAGACTCCAGTCCGCTAGCTGCTGCCGCCACCTCCCTTTACCACTGCCTCCCGCACTCCCGGACCGGGCCCCCTCCCCCAGCGCCGCCGGCCGCCTGCTCCCTCCTCCTCCTCCTCTCTTCTCCCTCCTCCCTCCCTCCTTTCCCCCCGACCCCCCTCCGCCGGCGCCGACGCGCAATGCACCAAGGAGCTTGTAGTCCATCCGGGGACAGCGGAAAGGGGACCATATAAGCCTCTGGAACTTCAGGTCCCAGCAAGCCACGGGCTGGCGCAAGCGCAATAAGCCTCTCCCCGTCCCCGGGGAGTGGCGGGGAGCTAGGGTGTTAGTGCATAGACCGGAAGAACACGCAGAGGCCGCTGGGAAATGTAGGCTAGGCGGGACCAAGAATTAAGAGGAAGAAGGGATTAGAACTCTCGGCCACCATACTGCCTCATTCTGCACCTTCTTTCTCCCCCGAAAGACCGCCCCACTTCCGGCAGGGCGGAGAAATGATTGTTGGGAAATGAAGTTCTATTGGTAATAATGTTTTGTGTTTTCCCCCCCTCCCAGTTTTCTCCCTCCCTCGGATTCTACTCCACGGAATCATACAGGCTGACACAAAATTTGTGACAGGCAACTGAGGACAACAGTACTTGCACCACCTCCCACACATGAATAATCTGGAATAACAAAATTGGATGTTTATCTAAAGCAGATACTTTCAAACTTTCTTCACAGGAACCAACAATGAAAAAAGAGTATTTAGGGGCTGGGGATGTGGCTCAAGCGGTAGCGCGCTCGCCTGGCGTGCGTGCGACCCAGGTTCGATCCTCAGCACCACATACCAACAAAGATGTTGTGTCCTCCGAGAACTAAAAAATAAATATTAAAAATTCTCTCCCTCTCTCTCTCTCTCTCCCCCTCCCTCCCCCCTCTCTCACTCTAAAAAAATTTAAAAAAAAAGAAAAAAGAGTATTTAGAATCCAAGAAACCCGTACATGAAACTAGTGTTTCACCATTGACAAACGCATCCTTTTTATGCTGACAGGGAAATGCCCAACATCAACAGAATAAACCAAAAAATATATCTGTTCCTCCAAATAATACCCATTCCCTCCCTCCTCTTACCCCACCGCTGAAGCCCACAAGGTCTTGGAAACACTGAAAAGAAAAGCCGGAGAGAGCAACACAAAGCAAAATTCAGTTCAGCTTGGTGGTTTCCTCTTTATTGATGTGCCTCCTACCTTCCCCCGACAATTTCAGGCCCTTCCATCTACCCCCCAAAAAGAAGGTAATGAAAGGAAGGGACTGTTGGGGTTCTGAGCCCCCTGGGCAGTTAGAAAGGAACAGAAACCAAAACAATCACTGGAGGTGACAGAGATTGACAATCAAGAAGTCTAAAGTGGAGTCAGGATGGAGAACAAAGAAAGGTGGGGAAAGGGGAGAAAGGAGAAGTACAAGAGGTCATGTCCACCATTACCCCTCCTGCTAAGAGGGGCTGGAGAAAGAGCCTCAAACATTAAGAAGTGCAGGTCCCAAAGAAGGGAGGTGGTGTATGAGCCTGAAGGAGGTGGAGGTCAAGAAAAGGGTGCCACCTCTCTGTGGAATGGGACCCCCCACCTCAGGGGCAGCAGCTTCACAGACCGTAGACACTTTCATCACTGTAGGCAATGTATAGAAAGAAGTCTTCTTCGTGGTGTTCCTGGGAATGAAAAGAGAAACTGGTGTTCAGGGAACTGGTTTCAGTTACTTGAACCATTCACTAACCAGATACATTCTTCAAGAACCATTCTTCTTAAGGACCCCCAAAACCAGTGCCTTACTCTCCTTCATTGACAGTAGGCTCTGCAGTAGTCCTGAGGCAAAATATTTGTGTTTTCTGATATTTTGGAATGAGGAAGGGAACTAGGTAGTCACCATAAGAACAGTTCCTCTAGTTCACTGGTTGATTCCCTTCTCTCTACTCCCGCTGTTCTGTCCAACTCCAACCCAAGACAGACAGGAGGTTTTAATGCTACTAATGTTAATTCAAAAAATTAGCACTTTCTTCCCCTCAAGCTCTCCCAGAACTCCCTTCCAAAACCTCTATTACTTCCCAGGAACCATACCTGGTATAGCTGACCCATAGTGGCACTAGTGGGTGGAATGACATTGTTGACAAAGAAAAACAAGGCATCCTCAGCTCGGAGATGTATTCGCTTCCGGATCAAGAAGTAGAACTGACCAACTGCCAAAGATATAAGGTGCAAGAAAGTCACAGAGGTCATAAATGCCTTTCAAAGAGCAGCTGCTAGATGGAGCCTCCTCCCACAGAGATGGCACTCCCACCAATAGGAAGCAAACCTAGGTCTTGGGTCAGGTTCCCACCTGTGAGATCAGAAGGCACCAAGTATTTCTTTTTGTCCAGATCTCCTATCCGAGCTTTAGGAGCCTTTTCCACTATCACCTGATAAAGGAAAGATGAAAATTAAGAGACATAAAGACTACAGACCACAGCTCCACTGATCAGGAACTCAAGCTACAGTATATTCCCAGTACTCAAACCTGCCCCAGACTCATTTTTCTTTGTCTCTGTACATGCGATGCAGCACTGAGTCCAGAGATCCCGACCCCTCTGGCTCACCTAAATACCCAGGATGGATCCCCCAAAAGCGCGTCATAACAAACAAGTACCTTAATCAAAGGAGAGGGTGACTTGTCTAGGCTGACTTGAGCTTCAATCTCGAAAACTCGGCTAGCTGGGAGGATGACCATAAAAAGCCCAGACTGTCAAATCCCCACGGCCTCACTCACACAGATGCCAAAATTTCTCTCTCCGGTCGACATCCCCTCAACCCCCAGCTCTTCCTTCAGCTATTCCACTCCTTTCAACCCTCCTCTCAGGGACAGCAGTTTTGGGCTCAATTCTTGCCCCACCACAGACGGGCAGCCCAATTCTGGCGCTGCTGGTCTCAAACCCAAGCCCAGGCTTGGCGTCAGCGTCAGCACCCTGAGCCCTCGGCCTGGCTACTGTCCTCACCGGGACCCGGTCCGGGTATTTCTTTCGGATCTTCTCGCCCTCAGAGCGGCGCTTCTCGAACGGATGCTCCTCTTTGTACACGAACTTCATCCTCCCGGGAACCGGGCTGGACCGAGCTGGGCTGAGGGAACCCGGGGGGAGGGGGGGCCGGGATGGGGGGGCGGCGGCGACGGCGGCGACGCGCGGGCGGACTCAGCGGAGCGATCCACGAACTTGCGCCACTTCCCTATTCACCAACCCCGCCCCCGACCTTCCGGGGTTGCCCCGCCTGCTAAGATACGCTAAGTGGCACAGCGCACTAACGCCGCTAGCGTAGCACCACCCACAGTCCGTCCACCTCACGTCATCTGCGTAATCTCTTTGGAATCAATTTGTGGGCTACGCAGGCAACGTAGCAAAAGTTGTTGGGTTTTACTACGGTGAAAAATACTAAAAACCTTTTCTCCACCTCCCCCAGCCACTAAGTTTGGAATGGAAAGGGATAAGAGATGATAATCATAGTATGAGACTTGGTTCTCCAGAAGTTATTTTCGGAAATAACGTAGGAGAAGACCAGAGACAATTACAAGGCTAGCTATTCACGAAACGTGTTGCTACGTTGAAGGCGGCCGTTGACACCAAAACAAAGTAGTACCCAAGTGGCGGAAACGAACTCCAGAAACAAGAGGAAAGGAAAGAAATAGATGTTCGGACAGGTGTATATAAGGATTATTGACCAGGAATGAGCGGACCGATAAGGATTCGAAATGAACTCCAAAAGGCAGGAACCACGCCAGGGCGGAAGAACACTCCAGAATTTGTTTTCTACGAAAGTCATGTGATCTCAGAGAAGGGCGGAGCGTCACGTGGCGGGTGCAAAGAAGTAGAGCCGGCTACGGGGAGGAGGTGCCAGGGAGGCGGGGCCACGGCAAGAGAGGGTTAGGCCCGCCCGGAACCTGGGTGCCATCCACCTGGGGGCAGCGGGGGCTCAGCCAGGCCACGTCAGTCCCCTGAAGCCAGGTTTTTCTCCAGCTATATGCCCTTTGGAGTCTCCAGGATTCAGCTACTTTCGTCATTCCATACACTACTGCTCTGAAGCTGCCTCACTCTCATTCTGTCACTTGGGCCCTTCCAGCCAAAGTAGCTGAAACCTACTATTCACTACTTTATCTCCATATTCATCACCAACTTTCCGGTGGATGTGAACACAGTCCCCTCCCTTCATTTCCCAAAACCCCAGAGAAGGACCTAGGGCAGCTTTGGTTTCAAAGTTATAATGCATGGTTTAAAAGAGAGGAAAGGGGAAAAAAAGAGAGAAAGCTAGTTACAGGTTGGAGGGAATCTAGGGAGAAAAATAGAGGGAAAGAAAGGGAAGGACAAGTTTAGGGAGGATCCAGTGGCCCAAAATCCCAGTCTCCCACCCACAGCCCAGCCCTTGGAGCAGGAGTGAAGAATTAGATCAATTTTTTTTACAAGAGTTTAAAAAAAAAAATCAAATCACAACAAAGCTGACTTGGCTTCTCTTTGAGCCTCCTGGATCACGGTATGTCTGTCTCTCACTCCAGCCAGTCCTGCCTCTCCACCAGACAGTTTCGGCTCTCCAAGGCCTCCACCTGTCCCAGTCTGGGGTTTCCATGGAGTGTGAACACGAAGTTAGAGTGAGGCTGCTTCACAGTCTGGCCCATGTGTCCATCCAGACTCCAAATGGAGTGTAGGGCTCCCAGGGCAGAGGGGTGGGAGGGGCAGACCCTGCCCAGGCAGTCCTCACATTGGACAGGGCATCTGACGGCATCCCAAGGGCTTGCCCTCCCTTCCCCCCCACCCCAACTCAGGTGGAGGGGCAGCAGCTGTCACCAGAGCCTATGTTGGTGAAGATTTCGGCTCAACACGGATCGAACATCAGCGGTGAACCTGGGATGACAATAACTTGCATTGGTGGAGTACCTTATAGTTGACATCCTCACAACACTAGTGTAAGGCACCTCACTGGATACAGGGCAGAATTAAACACTACTTTCACATGATGAGACAGGTCATTTGAACAAAACCCTATGGCTAAGAATGACGAGCTTTGGAATTGAGAAGACCTTGTCCAAACATTTAAGCTCTTAAGGGAAGAAAGGTAAGTAAACAAAACTCGGCAAATGTTTTTATTCCCTTGGGATCCCCCACCTCTATCTATCTTTCCTCAGAAATCCAGATTATCTAGAACTCACTTCCCTTACCTGAGGGCATCCAGCATTGGGAGCAGATTGAGAAGGGCCGTGTCACTGGGGTCACTGAACCAGGATTTGATGGGGATGGCGTTGTCTGGAGAGGGTGAAAATGTAGATGAGAAGAAAGGATTCAAGAGATACTGGAAGTTTTTCCTGAAAATCATTACTTAAAAAACTATACCTCCACCACCCAAGTCAACAGCCTAAGTAAAAATCTTCCTGATTATACATTAATCACCCAAATTCATACTAGTGTGAAGTTTCTAGTTAAATTTTATTATCATTGTGGCCCACCTGAAACAAATGATACAGGAATCTGACTTGTGAAATTCACACATGGGGGCGGGTATCTCACTTGAAATAGAGAACTTGCACGTGGACCAGGAAATCCCAGTCCTCAAAGCCCAGGTATCCAGCCTTCTAGTTCCCTCCATTCAAAATGCCTCATGAGTGGGCTGAGTATGTTGCTGCTGGTTGACCAGCATGTACAAGACCCTGGGTTCCATCCCCAGCACTGCCAAAGTGGGGTGGGGAGGGAAAAAAAAAAAAAAAACAACCCATGAGTCATGTCCTGGCCCTGACAGACTCATCACCTTCCCCCATACCTGGGTGGCTCCTGTAAGCCCCTGGTGAATTATCCAGGATGACAATGCTGGAGAGGTCACTGTGGACCACAGAGAGGTCCTTGATGTAGCTGCCCAACTCCAAAGTGCAGTGCTGAAAGGCAGGGGATTATGGAGTACACCTCCCCAACTTCCCCATCAAGGCAACTGCCTCAAAGCCAGATCCCTCCCTAGTGGCCTGCATCACTTTTAAACCTCGACTCTAGCTCCTTACCTGTCTGTAGTATCTCCTCTTGAGAATGCTTCTGCTGTTGTCCAGTTTATCTGCCACAGCAGAGCCATAAATCTCCATGCTTGCTGTAAACACCACCAGCTCGTACCACTGGCTCACCTGAAATAGATTGGAAGAAAAAGAGGTGTCACAGGAGGCGATGATTCATTAAGATGTACAGGGTGAGTTGTGTGTGTGTGTGTGTTGCGCGCGCTCCCTCTATGTCTCATGCACCTGCATGCGTGCGCGCGCGCTCTCTCTCTCTCTCTCTCTCTCTCTCACACACACACACACACACACACACACACACACACCTCCCCCTACTCCACCCTGGGTTTTTTAAACTGGTGTACAGTTCTTTTTCAGTCTAATGCTTCAGGCCTCCTAGCAACATCAAATGTCTTTGGGGACAGGAAATTCTGAAATTCCCCAAACCTTCAAAATCAGTGTGTGAGGCTTTCCATAACTTAAGATTCAAAAATACAAACACAAATGAGTAGGATGCCCATGGAAGAATAGAATTATATCAGTATAACAAATGAAACCCAACTACTGAAAGTCATTCCTTTACCTTCATACATCCTTCCCTCTCCAAAATTCCCCTCACCCACTTCTCGCCCCTTTCCCCAAATCCCCTAAAATCCCCAAGCCCTACAACTATTCCTTCATTACAGAATTCCCTTTAGCTTGTGTATACTCACCACTTCTAAGAAGAAGTCCACATGGGGCCGCTTATGTACAAAAAAACGGACAGGATGTTTGTCTATGACCACCTGTAGAAAGGAAGGACTGAGCAAATTCTGAACACCATGACACAGGCCTAGACAACATCTCTGTAACCCCCACTACCTCCTGCTTTCCAGGCTGACACAGGTGCCAGGGATCAGGGACCAGATACTCTGGGCAAGGGAGCCCAGGACTGGGCAGAGTAACAGACACAACCCTTTCATCACTATCCATCCCCACACACCTTGAGAATAAAGTCAGGAGGCGTTCCAGGCCGCACTGTGGGCCTCAAGACCCCATCATGGTGGGAGTGAATAAGTGTCTCATCCAGATCCAGCACCAGGATCTTCCTCTTTACCTGGGCTGAACCACATGGGAAAGAAAAACAGCAACTGACCTCCAGCCCATAGGTGGACTCCTACTTCATCTCAAGGGGTCTTTCCAGCCACCATACTCACCTAGCCGATTCCGAGACACAGGAGATAAAGGGAGGATATCATATCGAACAGTTTGGTACTGAATTACCTAAAGATAACGAGAGAAAGGATTAGAATACTTAACAAGGACATCTTCCCCAGTAATAATAACAGGTATCAAAAACTGACTATTTATCACATGCTGGGCACTACGTGATTTAGGATTGTTTCACTTAATCCTTAAAACTATTCTAATAATATTATTATCCCTCTTCCCCAAAACCTTTTTTTTTTTTGGGGGGGGGAGGAGTACTGGGGATTTTACCAGGAATACTTTACCACTGAGCTACATCCCATTCCTTTTTAGTTTTTATTTGAGACAGGATATCACTAAGTTGCTGAGGCTGGCTTCAAACTTGTAATCCTCCTGCCTCAGTCTCCCAAGTTGCTGGTTTACATGTTTGCACCACCATGCCCGGTGTTATTATCCCTATTTTAAGAATGAAGAAACTGAGGATTCCAAGGTTTCAACATCTTACCTCCCCAATTTAGAATGAAAACTGCATGAGTGCATGAATTTTGTCCCAATCATGGCTTCTTTCCCATTGCCTAGGACACTGCAGCAAGGGTGGGCAGTTAATATTAACAGAATCAATGAAGGGGTAGAGTCAGGATTGTTCTCTGAAGACTGACCCAAGAGCCTGCCATCTTAACCATGATGTTTGGTATGCTGAACAAAGAAATCCCGACTTTCACTCCAAGGATTCATTGTGGAAACATCATCTTCCATTGGGAACTAAAAGCCTCAGACTCTTGGTGGACAAGGAGATCCTTGGTTTGCTAAGGGGAATAGAGAATGAGGGAATCCAAAGGTTGTCAGGTCAGCTAAGTTCCTCTGGCTGGTGGCCACCAGACCTATTTTAGCCAGCCACCTGTCCATTTGTGTCTCTACAAGCCAAGTCACAAGTTTCAGAGAACCTCAACCCCCTGAACAACCTCCTTAGCCCAGTACCCATGTTAGGCAGAGAATATTGGAAAGCTCCACCTGCCAGAATGAAGTAAGGCCTTTGAGAGAGAAGTGAAGAAGGGACAGGAATGTCACCACCTCAGCCTTCCAGCTTTCCTTCTCCAAGCCTTCTCTAGAGGATATTTCCCAAGTCAGATCTACCATGCAAAGCCTGGCAATTCTCTCTGTTCTTTTCTTCTAAGGCACACTCTTTGATCTATGCCTAGGCCCCAAGCCAAACCAGAACCAGGCTTCCCCTGTTTGCAAACCAAAAAATCCTCTCTCCCCTTAATCCCAAGGCATCTGCCCTTCTTTTCTCCCTGGGCTGTGATGAGGGCTGAAACAGCTCGGGTATCCTGCCCTCCTATCTCGGGTTGCATATGCTGGGCATGTAGGGAATGCTCCAAGTGTTTGCCAGAAAGCGGGGTGGGGGAGGAAACTAGACTGGAAAGGAAGACAAAAGGCTGTTGGGTCAGTGTTACCCAAAAAGCAATTCTGGAAGTAACTAACTTTCCAATAAATGGACTGGAGTACTACTCCCCTAAAACTGGTGTATTAGGGGGGAGAAGAGGGAATTCTCAGGACAAGATCAGACAGAGAATGGATGACAGTCAACACATAAAGAAAACCCCAGGAGCTAGCTTCACATTTGTCTCAGCCTTTCTGACCTAAATTTTTTCTTGGCTTCTAACTTTCTTAGGGTAATAGCCCTGCCTACAACCATCACCTCCCCAAACAGTGGGAGCTCTAAATCAGGAACTGGAAGAAATAAACCGTTGGAGAGGAAGAACCCAAGGCCAGGCCTTTCCCCAAAATCAGTAAGTCAATCACCACTCCCACCCAGGGCTTTCTGGGAATTCTCTTGACCCAGGCCACCCCTACTATATTTTATTCCTTCAAATTGTATTGAAATATGCCAGAGAATACAGACTTCTACACCCCAGCTCACTCAGTTTTCCCCACACTCCTTCAGAGTATTTGCCCAACTGGTGATGACAACACAGGGGCACATTCACTAAGTGATGTTAGCCAAAGGAGCTTCTTCAACCTTGGAGAAAAGCTTTGAAGGAGGGAACCTAGAGATGCCTAGGTACATCCAAACAGTCTGACCCCACCCCCTCCCAATTCTAAGGTCTTCTGGAGCAACAAGCACATCTTCAAATGCAAGCTGTACTAACCAGCCTGTCTCCTAACCCAGATGCCCAAACTTTAATGTGCTCCCTCCTACAACTAAGGAATGTCATCATAAAAGCATCTTTTTCTGTCCAGAGTCCCAATAAATCCATAATCCTACAATCCCACTATGAAATAAGTTTCCAGGGCCTTTTTGGAGGAGTTTCCTTAACAGAAACTGCAGAGGTTTCTCCTTCATACCAAGGGCTTTCCCCAAGTTCCCATCCTAGTTTGTTACATATGCCCTCCCACCCTTGACACACATAAGCCTCTCTCTCCAAGACCAAACAGACCCAGAGGTTCCAACAGGAGGGTCTTTCACAAGTCCACATCCATAGATCTGGCTGCCAGCAAACAGGTGTTCCCCGCCTCTCGGTTTCTTTAGCAACAACTCCAGCTTTCTTAAAGAGCGCCCCACCCACCACTCTAGCCCCCAAGAGTTGCCAAATCCTGTGCTATCTAGTCCCATTAAAAACCCCAGATCTCAGTTCTCTTATAAGGGTCTCCCTCACCACCCTACGTCCCGCTTAGGATGCCCTAATCCTCTCGTAGAAAAGCCCCGTCAGGACTCCCTTCTTGGGCCCAGAGGCCTGACACTTTCCGAAAACCCATGAGCACCAAGAACAGAGTTCCCCACCACCGCCAGTGCCCACCCAGGCTCACCGTGCGGATCTGCCTCCGCAAAAGGTAAATGAAGAAGCTCCAGAGCTTGGCGGCGAAGGCCACGAACGTGCGCAGCCCCAGCAGACACTGCGTCCGCATCATCCCGATGACCCCGGCACCGCCGGCCCCGGGGCCCCCGCGGCCCAGCTCAGCCAGCCCCCCGGGGGCAGCCCCCCGCCGCCGGGAGGGGGAACGGGGGCCCCGAGTGGCAGAAAAGGCTGCAGAGAAGGGCACGGAACGGGCGGCTCAGAAAGCCACCCCCGGCGAGGGGAAAGCCCAGCGGAACGGGGATCTGGGGGACAGGCGTGGGCAGCCCGCGGGAGCCCACATGGGCGGGGAGGGGCACCGACGGCTTCGCGAAGTTTGCAGGCCGAAACAGGTCGGGCAAGGACGGGGTCCTCTGAGACTAGGAGGGAAGGGGATGGAGAATTGGGGGAGGGGGTAGTGGGGGAGGGGGTTAGGGAAAAGGGAGGGAGGGAGACGGGAGGGGGAGGGGAGGGGAAGCGGAGGGTGGCCCGCTGCGCAGGCGCACTAGGGGGCTGCCCGCGGGAAAGGGGCGGGCGGGGGCAGAGGCGCGCGAAGGGCCGCAGCGAGAGAATGGGCAGGCTGAGCGGAAAGAGCAGGGTAGCAAGGGGAGGGGGAGACGAAAGGCGCGGAGCGCTAGACCGAAGTGGCCTCCCCCTCCCCGAGGTCGGCGGTCTCTTAGCCGCTGGGGAGCGGGGCTGCAGCTTCTGCAGCTGGATTTCCCACTCTGACAGGCGCCATTTTACCGCCCAGAGGTCTCCCTCCTCCTCTCTTTCCCCCCTCCTCTTCCCCTCTGACACTACTTCCGGTGGTGACGTGTATTCGCTTCACCGGGACTAAAGTTCCCCCTACTCGGTCTTACGGGGGTAGGGATAAGGAAAGGCGAGCGCGCCCCCAACAACACTTCGATATTGCGCAAGCGCCGAAGGCGACCGCGGGGCGGGGAGTGGAGCAAAGTCTTGAACAGCGTGGGCGGGACGGAGTGACGTCACTTGCCCTGTGGCTCTGACCGTCGAGGGAGGGATGTGCGACCCCCTCCCCTTCCCTCAGACAACTGTCCCAACGGCTGTTCCCGCCCCAGTCATTGTGAAAATGTAGGCTGTGGGTGTCGTCCCTACGTCTGTGCACTAAGGCTCGGGAGGGGCCATTTCGCTTAAGCTCTCCTGGGAATACTGAACATAAAATCACCTCTCATTCCGGCCTTTGCCAGCTCTTAATTGTGGGAGGAATGAGTGCCCCGCCCTCTCACCCGGAGCGGGCGGGGCTGTGGATCGTGACGCCATCAGAGAGCGTCGAAGTAGGAGTGGGAAGCCAGTCAGAGATGCTGGATTCTCTGTTGGCCCTGGGCGGCCTAGTGCTGCTTCGCGGTAGGAAACTTAAGGCACCGGAGGTTCCGGGTCAGATTTATGGGGTGGAAATGGGAAGGAAGGGCCATAGGTCATAGGCTAGGAGTGGAAGTCGCGGTTGTTTTATGAAGGTGGAAACCTCAAGGTTCTCAGTGTTTATTCTGCCCTCGCTTTCCTTAGATTCCGTGGAGTGGGAGGGGCGGGGTCTTCTGAAAGCGCTCATCAAGAAATCTGCACTGCGGTGAGTAACAGGCAGCGTGTCTCAGTCCTTGCTTAAGAAGGGAGCCAGTACCCCACTCTTCGACATTTCCCCCCCATCTCTGCCTTAGTGGGGAGCAAGTCCACGTCTTGGGCTGTGAAGTGAGTGAGGAAGAGTTTCGAGAAGGTTTCGACTCCTGTGTCAACAGCCGGTAAGTACAAATTGGGAGAAATTTCATTAGATGTGGGGCCCCTGTTGTTAAGAGACTTTCTTAACAACAACAAACATAAAAACCCGGTCTGGGTCGCATGCCTGTAATCCCAATAACTCGGGAGGACCCCGAATTTGAGGCCAGCCTCAGGCAACTTACCGATACCCTTTCTCAAAAAAAGGGTTTGTGAATGTAGTTCAGTGGTAGAGCGCCAATGGGTTCAATCCCCAGTACTCCCCAACACACACACACACACACACACAACACAAAGGTAGGCCATATTGTTGAGTAGTAGACCAAACTGGAGGATAAGAATAAACACTCTCTGCCTTTTGAGTCATTCAGAATCTGGTCGTGCTTAATTCAACCATGCATTCCAGACTTCGCTCAACACTGACTGCAAACTTCTGAGGGTTTTGTCCTAGGGGCAGAGGGTTCATTGCATGTGCAAAACTAGGAAGGTATGATAAGACATATCATGAAAGGTGGAAGAGCTTCCCAAAATAGCTGAGGTCATGCAGATAAAGAGGTAACTTGATTGTAAAAGGTATAAATTTTCAAACCACTCATCAAAGTCAGTGGGGAGTGGTTTGAAAATTTGGCAGGAGAGTTGATAACACCATGCCTGTTAGAAATTTTAGTCCATGTGCTTGCCTCACATGCTAGGCAAACACTCTACCACTGAGCTACACAGCCCCAGCCTTATAATCTTTTTTTAAGTTATTGAGAATGGAATCCAATGCCTTAACCATGCTAGGCAAGTGCTCTACCTCTGAGCTACAACCCCAGTCACTGTGTGGAGAATGGATTGGAAGGAGGCAGCCTAGAGACAGAGAGACCAGGTAGGAAGGCTATTGCAGTAATCCAGGTTCAGTGTATACATACTGTGTACCAGTTATAAACCATGAGTGCTGCTATATAGTGGAGATAGAACAGTGAACAACATTGTTTAGAATTTTTTAATATTTATTTTTTAATTATAGTTGGACACAATACCTTCATTTTATTTATCTTTATGTGGTGCTGAGAATCGAACCCAGGCCCTTGCACATGTTAAGCAAGTGCTCTATCACTGAGCCACAACCCCCACCCTTGTTTTAATGAATTTTAAAGAGAATAGTACTGTGAGGTGACCAAGGTCTAACTCAAGACAGAGGCAGTACAATTGGAGAGTTTAGAACAAATGTAAAAGTAGCTCAGTAGGTAGAATTCCCAGTTAGGTGATTTTGTATAAGTAGCAAAGCCAAGCTTGGAGCTTAGGCTATTGGACACCAAAGTCTGTGCTCTCAATCTTAGGTTGCATGTCTAAGAGCGTAAGCTCCAATATTTAAGGTATTAGCGAAAATTTAAAAATAGAGCCACACGGGCTGGGGATGTGGCTCAAGTGGTAGCGCGCTCCCCTGGCATGCGTGCGGCCCGGGTTCGATCCTCAGCACCACATACCAACAAAGATGTTGTGTCCGCCGAGAACTAAAAAAAAAAATAAATATTAAAAATTCTCTCTCTCTCTCTCTCCTCTCTCACTCTCTCACTCTCTCTTTAAAGAATAAAATAAAATTAAATTAAATTAAAATAGAGCCACAAAGGATAAATTTGAGGTGGCGGGGGAAAGGGGTAATATTATGTCTCCTATTTTCCCTTTTCAGGCTGATTTACTATGACCTCTTCAGAGACCCTCTCAGTTGGTCAAAAACTGGGGAGGCTTTTCCTGAGGGACCCCTGGGAGTCTTGAGAGCTATATGTAGGAGGACAGATCCTGGTCCTGCCACCATAGCTCTTGATTCACTCAGCTGGCTTTTGCTTCATCTTCCCTGTACTGCAGTCTGCCAGACCCTCCATGCTCTGAACCATCAAAACTCCTACCCTGGTGAGAACTCTCCTTACCCTTACATATCTCCACCTGGCAGGCAATATTTCCCTTTTCCAACCTAAGAATCAGCATCAAGACTCAGGAACTTGGGAGGCAGAGGCAGAAGGATCACAATTTGAGTAAGATCCTGTCTCAAAAAAGGGTTGGGGATATAGGTTGGTGGTATAATGCCCCCTGGGTTCAAGCCGCAGTTCCACCAGGAAAAAAAAAAAAAAATCCAGCATCAGCATCAGTTGTCTCCAAAGACTTTCTTACATCTTCAACCTTTTGGGGGGAATTTGTTGTTGTTATTGTTTTTAGTTTTTTGTACCAGGGATTGAACTCAGGGATGCTTAACCATTCATAGCCCTTTTTTATTTTTATTGTGGGACAGAGAAGATGCTAAGGCTAGTCTTGAGCTTGCGATCCTCTTTCCTCAGCCTCCAGAGTTGCTGGAATTGCGGGTGTACCCCATCACACCCAGAATTTTTTACTATAATCTCTTTTATATGTATGGCTTTATTATTTTTTTTAATGTGGTGTGCAGGATCGAACTCAGTGCCTTACATGTGCTAGGCAAGTGCACTGTCCCTGGGCCACAACCCAGCCCCTCTACAACCTTTTTTTTCCCAAAATTGCCTTATTTTATTTGTTTATTTTTATGTGGTGCTAAGGATTGAACCCAGTGCCTCACATGCTAGGTAAGCACTCTACCACTGAGCTACACAGCTCCAGCCCTATAATCTTTTTTTAGGTTATTGATAGACATTTTATTTATTTGTTTGTTTATATGCAGTGCTGAGAATCGAACCCAGTGCCTTATCCATGCTAGGCAAGTGCTCTACCTCTGAGCTACAACCCCAGTCATTTTTTTTTTTTAGCATTTATTTTTATTCATTCACTTAACAAACATTAAATACATACAACGTATAAAGTTCAATAATGCAAAAATAAAGTCTAACTTTGTAGTTGGGTCCTTGCTCCCTGGGAGCTCAAATTCTTATGCAGATAAGTATACAAGGTAGTCTGATAAAGACTATAATGATTTAGGAATATATGTACAGGGTACCTTAAAGAAGGAACCATCCTGAAAAGCAAGGCTTAGACAGACAGATTTGGCCCAAGAGTCAGGAACATTGGGTTTAGCCCTAAAGTACACTGTGGATATTAGAATGGGATTTCGAGTTAGACACACCTAACTTTGTATTAAAGTGCTTGATCTCTCAGCACTTCAGTGTTCTCTGTTTAAAAAAAAAAAAAAAAGGTGGGGGATACGATGGCGTTAGGAAAAAAACCACTTGAAATTGCCATATGGCTTGATCTAAAATTGCTGACCTCTGTAAAAACTAAAATGTTGTGTTAATGTTTAGTGCAGAGCCCAACACTCTTAATCCTCCCAAAAAGGGAAAGAAAGGAGGCCCTAAGATCTTGGGAAATTACAAAAAACTGCAAGCAGTACATTGTGTAAGAGATGAAACTGAAAAGTTTGTGGCTATCAGGAGCCAAAAATGTTTATTCCATCCTGAAGACCATGAGGAGCGGCCAAAGTCAGTGGTCCCTTGATCAGATTTGCACTGGAGTAAGAAAATGTATTAAGAAGCTGGGTACACTGGTGCATGCTTATAATCCCTATGGCTCCCCTGCCATCCCAGTGCGTGGGAAACTGAGACAGGAGGATCTCAAGTTTAAGGCCAGCCTGAGCAACTTAGACCTTGTCTCAAAATAAAAAAGGGCCAGGGGTATAACTGAGCGGTACAGTGTAGGGGCTCATAGCTAAGCAGTGAGATTGGCTAGGGTAAGTCAGGACTGTGGCAGAACTCTGATGGAATGTGGGCCTCTCCTTCCTTTTCTTCGGTATTTGCTACCTCACCTCAACCCTAAATGTTCACTACTCTCCTTCATGCCCTGCATTTCCTTTTCTCTCTAGGTGATAGTTCCCCAGTAAAGCAGGTGCATGTATTGGGCCTGCTACATGAAGAACTTCATGGCCCAGGCCTTGTGGGAGCACTGAGCAGTCTTACCCAGACTGAGGTGATTCTGGGTGGTTTAATGGGCCAAGCCTCAGCCCATGTCCTCTTTCGGAAGCCCCAACAGCGCCCAACTTATCAGGTTAGGAGAAGCAACAAGAACAACTAGAAATTAGAATCAGAAAAAGGGTTGGCATGGGGCTGGGGATGTGGCTCAAGCGGTAGCGCGCTCGCCTGGCATGCGTGCGGCCCGGGTTCGATCCTCAGCACCACATACCAACAAAGATGTTGTGTCCGCCGAGAACTAAAAAATAAATATTAAAAATTCTCTCTCTCTCTCTCTCTCTCTCTCTCTCTCTCTCTCTCTCTCTCTCCCTCTCTCACTCTCTCTTTAAAAAAAAAATTTTTAAAAAAAAAGGGTTGGCATGATGGGAAGAATAATTTATTTATTTTTTTTTTAATTTTTTTTTAAAGAGGGAGAGAGAGAGAGAGAGAGAGAATTTTAATATTTTATTTATTAGTTCTCGGCGGACACAACATCTTTGTTGGTATGTGGTGCTGAGGATCGAACCCGGGCCGCACGCATGCCAGGCGAGCGCGCTACTGCTGAGCCACATCTCCAGCCCCAGGAAGAATAATTTAAAAAAAAAAAAAAATTTAATACTTTCCTGTTTTATTTTGTTGGTTGTGTGTGTTAGAGAGACAGACAGGTCAAACCCAGTGCCCTGCACTTTGGTAGGCAAGCACTGTACTACTAAGTTACATCCCTAGCCCTAGAAAAAGATTTTTAAAAGACTAGAATAGTTACTAGTGGGAAGGAGGAACAAGTCTGTAGGGAGATACTTAAAGGAAGGCTAGGGCTGAAAACAATGTGTTCCGGTGATTGGGGGCTGAGGTGAGAGGTCCTGAATTCTCTAGTTTGTTCAGTGGGATGAAAAAAAAAAACTTTTTAACTCTCTTCTTTATTCTCCTTAGACTTCGTGGTTTTCCATCCTTCCTGACTTTAGCCTCGACCTCCAGGAGGGGCCTCCCCTAGGATCCCAGCACCACCCAGATCCTCATACATCTCTGGTACCTAAAAGCTTGGGATCTGGCAAAAGTAGAATAAAACTGCAGAGGTTGGGAGTGGAGTCAAGGATTCAGGAATGAGGCCAAGTGGCAGCATCTTTTTACCTGCAGGTGGACCCCACGACTCATTTGACCTTTAACCTTCACCTGTCCAAGGAAGAAAGAGAAGCCAAGGATAGCCTGATTCTGCCCTTCCAGTTCAGTTCTGAAAAGTAAGGCTGGAGCCTAAGTGCTTGGATCCCCAGCATCTGAGGTGGGGTGAAGACAGGTTATTGATTAACCTCTCAGACTTTATAGGAGCTAAAGTCCACTTCCAGATACAAGCCTGGGGAGTGGTTCTGTACCCACCCATATCTCCCATAATGGCGGAGGGTCTTCCTGTCTTTTATCTCCATTACAGCTATGGATGGGTTCTACCTTCATAATTGTCCCCAGAGTAATCTTGCTCTGGGCTGAGCCAGAGCAAACCGTAAGAGGTAACTTTATTCTCCAGCCAGCAGTGCTAGGACATAGGACAGGAAGATGCATGGGTGTGGCAAAGGCTGGTTAACAAGGGCTTGGTAGGTGCCTCTTGTCTAAGCCCAGTGTGTGGGTGGATGAAGCAAGACTGCTGCAGAATCCTTCCCCTCAAGCTGCTAAGAACAGAGTTTTATTAAATAAGAGTAGTACTTATGCCAGGGTCAACTGGTTCTTTCTTAGCCCTAAATAATCTTAGAGGTCAGAGGAGGAACTTGGACCAAGAAAATGACACAAGCCTAGTTTGGGTTGCCTAAGTGAGTCACAGGCACCTCTAAGGGGGTATCCAGACTTGATCTAATAACCACCTCACTGCACCAATTCTCCCTCAGACAGCAGGTTCTACTGCGTCCTGTGCCAGGCCAGGCTACCAGCCACATCTTCTATGAGCCAGATGCTTATGATGACCTAGACCAAGAAGACCCAGATGATGACCTTGATATTTGACTGGCCAGACTTGACTACACTAATGGAAATGGGTGGGAGTGGGAGGACTGTGGTTCCAGTTCCTGTACTACCTTTGTTCCTTTGTCTATGGAGGTCCTACCCTATGAGGTAGGAAGCAGTATCCGATCAGAACAGAAAGTGGGATGAAGAGATAGCATAAAGTGAGGAAATAGGAACAACCCCCCATACCTAATAAAATCTTTTATTAATTTTTTTTGTTGTTGATAAAAAGGAAATGAGTGGTGGGCAGTGAGAATGAATGAGGAAAGCCAATCTCTTGAGTCTTTGGAGTCCGGTCTAAGCATTGGGTCTGAGTCACGATGAAAATTAAATGAGCAAGAGTGGCCTGACACACAACTGGTACTCTACAAGGGTTTGAATTGAAGTAAATGTACTTTAGGTACCAAGCTCCCTCCAAGGATCTGAGTGGGAAGAATCAGGCACAGAAAGAAAAGAAAGCCTACTTTCCAAAATGTATTTTTTATTACTGTACAAAAAGCACACTCTCCCCACTTTTTGTCTCCTACCCAACCCCCCTAGAGGACTGTACATGGTGTACAGGGATGGAGTGACCAGGAGGCCTTTGTCCTGCACTCTGCCCACATGCTGAATCCTCTGCCCTGGGTCCTTTGAGTCATTTGGGCACGCCCACAGTTTGTCAGGCTGGGGCATGGGAGTCCCACCTCACACATACTCCTTGGCAGAGTTGGACTTAGGGTAGGAGCGTGGTGCACGGTACACAGCTTTGCTCTCCTGTCCAGGACAGGAGCAAGAGAGCAGTGCACCTCCTAGGAGGACCAGAGCAGACCCTGCCCAGCCAATAAAGATAGCAGAACCAAACTCATACCTGTGGAAAGAAAGGATTGAGATCAGAAACCTGGCCTGCCTCTGCCTTCCTATCCCAAGAACCCAGATTTGCTTCTTAGACAGGGATCCCAGACTTACTTAAAATTCACAGGGACGGTGGGGTTATAAAAGTCTGTGACAATCTGATGACCATACCAGGAGCATGCTACCAAGGCTGCAAGACCTGGAGAGAGAATAAGAATTCCAATATTGTGAGGGTTCAAATCAGCACCTTCTCCAACCACCTCCCACAAGGGCCAGAGGAGAGCTGCCTTTGGACCTATGACTCACCTGCTACGATGAAAATGATGCCTCCAGTCATAGCTATACGGGCCTTTTTTACTTTATCGTCTCCCCCACAGCGTGTGCACTTCATACCCATCGTGGCCACAAACATAGCGAGGAAGCCCAGCACCAAGGATAACACCATTAGGGCTCGAGTGGCCTGCATGGCCGCTGCAGAGGAGAAATGACGCCGTCATTGCTGGAAATGGCTGGCAGTCTTGGCGGGGCGGGCCGCGCCCACTATTCCTTGAACCCGCGTCTAGCGGTCGCTAGATTCTGACGCCCTCAGATTTCTAAGGCCCTACCTCCAGCGGGCAGGCTCCCACACCCTCGGGACAACGTAGCCTTCCAGCTCGCGCCCCGCCCTTTCTGCTGAGAAACCCGCCCGGGGCGCCAGGGTTTCGATGAAACTGCTCCGAGTAGGGGGAAGGGTAAAAGGGGGCAGCCAGACCTGGGCATAAGCTGAACATCCTGACGCGCGTCCCAGCCCTGGTCCCGCCTTCCGGGCCACGGGCCTGCGGCTTCGGCTAATCGTCGGATAAGATTAGAGGCCGCAGGTGGCCGCCCACGTCTGACAAACTGCCCAGCTGCGCAGTCCTCCGTACAGCCTCAGCCCCGACCCCCTTTTGTCCAAACTAAAAGGGCCGGATAACACGGAGGCCTTGGCTGGCCCAGGGCGGTGGGGAGTTGACGACCAGGCTTAGGACTCACTTGCCCAAGCCCAGGTGGAGGCTTGGCTGGGGACATTCGAGGAAGAGCTCAGGCTGCAGGGGTATCAGCCCATGTGCGTCCACCAGAACCCCGGCTCGCCCCAGCGCAGCCCCATTGCCCTAGCAAGACCACTTCGACCTCCTCCTGTCCCTGGCAATCAAGGTGCCTGGCCGGCGGACCTCGGCCCTGCCCACACCCCGCCCCACCATCTCGACCATGCGCGCGTCCGCCCCGTCGGTCCCGCGGCCTTACCCGGCAGAGCAAGCACCGAGTCGTACATTTTGCAGCTCATCATGCCGGTGCTTTGCGTAACGCAGTCCATCCACAGCCCCTTGTACATGGCCTGGGCCGTGATAATGTTGTCGCCTGCGTACGAACTCATCTGCCATTGCGGGATGGCGGTGCTTGCCACCAGGCCCACCCAACCCAGCATTGCCATGGAAAAGCCCAACAACTGCAGGCCTGAATTGGCCATTTCCGCCCTCAAAAAATACGGGACGCCGGACTGGCGACCCTACGCGACAAACCGAATCCGGGGGTCGACCCAACAAGACAACTTGGGGTGGTGTTTTAAGTCACCCAAAGAAGCAAAAATGTTTTTGACCGGGTGACTTCAAATATTCTTGTCACCCGAAGTAAACACAAATCGACCCCTCGGGTGGAGTGACGGTCTCAGCAGAGGGAACAGGCTATGCCCGAAGATCTGGTTTCAGACAAAAGCAGTCCCCGAAGGTCAGGCGGTTCTCTCCGGCGCTCTCAACGAACCCTACCAAACAAAAGGTAGAGGGGCCGTTTGGGTGCGGTTCCCAGAAAGTATTAGGCCTATCGGTCCAGGGATTCGCTGCGCAGGAAAGGTTGCCGGGCAGTGAGCGGGCAGGTGCGGGCGGACAGGTGCGCGGCGCACCTGAGTATATGTAGGGCGTCGGGGACGCGCCCCCGCGGACCGGGAGCGCGGGAGGGGGGGCGGGACCGGAGGGGCAGCCGAGGGTGACCTGACGTCACTGAAGGGACACTCACCTGAACCGGAAGTCCTGGCCCCCACCCCTCCTTGCCCAGGTGAAGAGGAAGAAACCTGAGCACCAGGGTCACGCCCATCCACTTGCCGGGCTTTAACCACAGGTGGAGACGAGGCAACGTCTTCTCAGGAGTCTGAAACTCCCAGTCAACCCCTCCAGACTGGATTTCCCACTCGCACCAAGGTGCCCCTTCCTTCCTTTCTTCTCAACAGGTGCGCTTGGGAAGCTGCGGAGCCAGAGCTGGGGAGTCGCCCCTGGAAAGGCTCGGCGCCACCTTTTCCCTGCAGGTTTATGCCCCAAGTGTTCTTCGTCCAGCCCGCCTTTCGACTCCACCCTTCCATCTTCTCCTCTTTCTTTTGTCTCCACCTTCAATGGGCCCTGACCCAATCCCGGAAAATCACCCATTGCTGCAGACTTCTTGAAGTTTCCACTCCCAGTGACATCTCCCCAGGACCCCTCCCCTTTACTGCCGGCACCCTCTAGCTAGGCCCTCCTACAGTCAGCGAGCTTCTGGGCCTTCTGGGCACGGCTCTCCAGTAACCCCACTTCCTGGTCCTCTGTTCCAATCCTTGACATACTTAATGCCTGAACCTGTCAGCATCCCCTCTAACATCAAGGCTCCTGGCAGAAGGCAGAAACCACTGAGGTGAGCCTGCAGAGGGTGGGGAGAAGGGTAAGCCTAGGTCAGAATCTCGGCTACACCCATCATTCCTTTCCCTTGGAGTCTTCAAATTTACCCTCCACTTTCCTCACCCCCTCCCACGGCTAGCACATTTCTCTCCCTTGTTCTTATCCTGGGCGGAACTGTTTGTGGCACTCTCCCATCCCCTCACCATTCTGTCCTCCCCAACATCTGGCTCTCCAAAGTGGCCTTTGATTCCACCCTCATTCTTCCACCTCACCCTCACATTCTTTCTCACTCTCTCCAAGCTTCTGCCCCATCCTTCCTTCCAACATCTCTTCCAATCATCTGCTCATTCCTCTCTTTGATCATCTCCCCCTTCTTGCCTTTTCCATTTTGTAGTTTCCTGTTTCACTCCCTCCCTGTTAGTTTACCATTGTGCCCAATCTCCAATCCTTTGGAGCCCAGCCCTTTTCATCTCCTTTGTGCACATTACTGCCTCTCCACCCCTTTTTCTACCTCTCTTCCAACCTCCTAACACCTTTCATACCCCTTTCTTAATCTGGCTCTCTCATTACATTTTCCTCTCTTCATTTTTTCATCTGTTTCCTCATATCTTCCATCTATATTCTTCTCAAACATTTGTCTGTAAATCTTTCCTTGATTCATTCAATAAACATATTAAAGAACACTCTTGTTAAGTTCACTAACCTGCTTTTGTATAAAATGCAGAACTTCATGAACTTTTTGTCATTCATATTTATTGTATTTTTTGATTCGTGGTGAGATTCTTTTTTTTTTTTTTAAATATTTATTTATTTATTAGTTATTGGCGGACACAACATCTTTGTTTGTATGTGGTGCTGGAGGATCGAACCCGGGCCGCACGCATTCCAGGCGGGCACGCTACCGCTTGAGCCACATCCCCAGCCCGTGAGATTCTTTTTAACAGGTTCCTTCCAGCTCTAAAAGTCCATGTTCCCCTTTGCTTGAGTGTATCTAACACCTCTCCAAGCTCACTGCCACCACAACAGGGTAACCTGGACACTGTAACTACCTCACACCCAATCTCCCATCTTCACTCTTGTCCTTCTAAAATCTGTTCCCCAGAGTGATCTTTGTTTACGAAATTAGATGTGTTGTTTTCATTTTAAAATATTTTACTGGCACTCCTGTGCTCATAGAAGTAAATGCCATACCATGGCTTACCTGGCTCTGTGCCTCAGCCAACACTGGACTTCTCTCTGTTGGTGAAATGTACTATATAAATTCTGGCTCAGTAAAGCACCTTTGAACACTCTGTTCTCTATGCCTGAATACTCTTCTCCATCTACCCCCACCCTCTTTCCTCTACCCAGCTAACTGATTCATTCTTCAGCTATCAGCTCAAATATCACTTCTAGGAAGACTGGCCTGATTGCCCCACCCCAGACTGCTCAATGTTCTCATGGCTACCTGCACTTTTTTTTAAAGCCCTTATCATAGTCTGAAACTATTTTGTGTGCTTATTGATTCAATATGGGTCTCCCTATTGTATGGTAGATTCCATGAGGTTACAGATGTGTCTGGATTTTATCACCAATGAATATTTGATGAATGAATGAATAAATTTCAAATAAATAGTATTTCACCCACTGTTCAATAACTACTTTCTGAATGTCTGTCATGTGTGTCAGGCACTATATTTGACCATAGGGATACAGCAATGAACAAAAGAGATAAGGACACTATATTCATGTAACTCATTCTCTAGAAGGAAGCAAGTAATAAAGACATAAAATGGTAAATGTTTTGAAGGCAATGAAACAGGGTAATGTCATGAGGCTGGGTCCAGTCTTAAGGGAGGTCAGAAAAACTTTCTGGGGCTGGGGATGTGGCTCAAGCGGTAGCGCGCTTGCCTGTCATGCGTTCGGCCCGGGGTTCGATCCTCAGCACCACATACAAACAAAGATTTTGTGTCCACCGAAAACTAAAAAATAAATATTAAAAAATTAAAAAAAAAGAAAAACTTTCTGAATAAATTACTCTTAAATAATGAGCCAACCAGGAGGGAATCATGTTATAAGCAGTAAAAAGAGCAAGTGCAGAGGCTCTCTGTCAATTGTCCCTTTGAGACTTGTCGTCACTAATTTAAAGCAGGATTTCTTAACGTTGGCATTATTGACATTTGGAGTCAGATAATTCTTTGTTGTCCTGCACATTCTAGGATAGTTAGCAGCATTCCTGACATCTTTCAATTAGATGTAGTAGAACATTCCCTCACACCCTAGTGCCACAATTGAAAATGTCTCCAGACATTGCCAAATGTCCTAGGGAAAAGAGGAGCAAAATTTGATTTCTCCCAGTTAAGAACCATCAATTTATGACACCACTGAGCATCAGTTTTGTTTCTTTTTTCTTTTTTTTTCCTCTTTCTCTAGTAGCCTTGAAATAAATAGCTGGATTCAAGGACCCACATGAATTGGATCGGCAGAATATACCATGGTTGGGTTTTTCTAAAAAGAGAGAGAGAGAGAGAAGAGAGTGACTATATATTAGATCATGATATGAATAGGGTAAGAAGAGGAATAAACACAAAAATGGTTTGGTGGATAGTGAAAACTGTAGGGTCAATGTTTTAAAAGTCTCCATGAGGTGAAAGGAGTAGGAAAAACATTAGTAAATAAACCAGAAAACTAGGAGGTAGTCATGAGAGGTTGTTGGGGAAAATAACAAAATAATTTAGGGGCCTTAGGGGCCTAAGGAAGAGCTGAAGAGAAAGATCATTAGAGATAAGACTGAGAGGTTGAGAAGCTACAGTTAGATGGATTACCCAGAGGGGTTTGGTTTGGTTTGATTTGGTTTGGTTTTTGAAACAGGTCTCACTAGTTGTGCAGGCTGACCTCAAACTTCTGGGCTCCAGCAAATCTCCTTGCCTCAGCCTCCCAAGTAGCCGGGACTGCAGGTGGATGCCATTTGCCCACCAACTCTCAGGGATTTTGAAGTCAACAACAATGATGATAGGAAAATAGGTGTAAAAAGGAAGATAATGAGCCAGGTGCTAAAATTAGCAGTGCATGTGGGTGAATGCCCAAACTTAAAGACACTATCAACGTAGAGATAACAGGTGACAGAGTTCAAGATAGAACTTGGAAGGAGCAGGAGATTTTGAAGAATGAAGGGAGAATAATGGTCTAGCTGCAGCAGTCTCAGAGAGCAATACTCTCAACTCCAGATTCTGAGGTATGTGAAACAAGACCCAAACAAGCCTTTATAAAGAGGGTTGCCAGGCAGCCAGGCACAGTGGTGCATGCTGGTAATCCTAGCTACTCAGGAGGCTGAGGCAGGAGGATCACAAGCCCAAGACCATCCCAGGGAACTTAGTGAGACCCTATATCAAATAATAAGTAAAGGGCTGGGGTTGTGCTCATAGGTAGAGAGCTCGCCTACATGCCTGAGGCACTGGGTTTGATCCTCAGCACCACATAAAAAAACAAAATAATGTGTCTACCTAAAACTAAAGATACATAAATAAACATTTAAAAAATAATAATAAATAAAGGGGCTGGGGTTGTGGCTCAGTGGAAGAGCACTTGCCTGGCATGTGTGAGGCAATAAGTTTGATCCTCAGCACCACATATAAATAAATAAAAAATAAAGGTACATCAACAACTAAAAAATATTTTAAAAAAATAATAAATAAAATTCAGGCATAATTGTGCATGCCTATAATCCCAGCAATTCGGGAGGCTGAGGCAGAAAGACCTCAAGTTCAAAGCCAGCCTCAGCAACTTAGCAAAATCCAGTCAAAAATTTATATAAAATAAGAGGGCTGGGCATAAAGAAGAATGAAATTGGGGCTGGGGTTATAGCTCATTGGTAGAGTGCTTGCCTAGCCAGTGTGAGGCACTGAGTTCGATTCTCAGCGCCACGTATAATAAATAAATAAAGGTCCATTGGCAACTAAAAAAATATATATTTTTTTAAAAAAAAGAATAAAATTATGGCATTTTCCAGGTAAATGGATGGAACTGGAATCTGTCATACTAAGTAACATAAGCCAAAACCAAAGGCCAAATACTCTTTCTGATATGTAGATGCTGACACACAATGGGGGAGGGGGATAGAAGTTCACTGAATTAGACAAAGGGGAAGGAAAGGTAGGGAGAAGGGATGGGAATAGGGAAGACAGTAGAATAAGTCAGACATAACTTTCCTACATTCAAACCTGTATACAACACTAGTGTAACTCTACATCATGTATAACCACAAGAATGGGATCCTAATTAGAATAAGTTATACTCCATGTATGTATAATATATCAGAATATATTCTACTGTCATGTATATTTAACAAAGCAGGGGGGCTGGGATGTGGCTCAGTGGTTAAGCACCCCTGGATTCAATCTCAGGTACCATGAAATAAAATAATATATTTTTAAATGGGGTTAGGGGTATAGCTCAATGGTAGAGTATCCCTGAGTTCAATTCCCAGTACTTCAATAAACCTAAAAAAAAAAAAAAAAAAAACAAAGAGAGAGAGAGGGGGGGGGGGGAAGCCAGGGAAACATGTCTTCCAGACAGCCAGATGTGTCAGTACCATTTAGGAAAGAAATTTCAGAGCAGAGGCTGGGAGTAGTGTCTAAAGTTCAGATCTGTGGAAAGACACCACAGAACAGGGATGGCCAAGATGATATTTTGAGATAAACAACTTGGTATGGGAACCCAATCAACCTGTTTGTTTCTATGAAAAAAAATCTTCTGGAAAAACTGATAAATGAATGAACTTTGGAATCTTGCAGTACTATTTTAATATTATGCAATATTATTTTAAACTATGGAGGATGGACTGGGGATGTAGCTCAGTGAGAGAACATATGCCTAACATTTGGGAGACCCTACATTTCATCCCCAGCACCACAAAAACAAAAGCCAAAACAAAACCTTTTGGGACTGAGGTTACATTTCAGTAACTCTTAGCAAGCACAAGGCCCTGAGTTCTATCCTCAAATAAAAAAATTTTAAAAAAGTATTATGAAAATTAATTGAGCTGGGCATGGTGGCACATATCTGTAATCCCAGCTACTTGAGAGGCTGAGGCAGGAGTATCACAATTTGGAGGCCAGTCTGGGCAATTTATCAGACCTTATCTCAGAACGAAATGAAATGAATTGGGGTGGAGATGTAGCTCAGTGGTAGATCTCTTGCCTGGCCACTTGCTGGGTTTAATCCCAGAACTGCAAAGTAACTAACCAAATGAGTGGAATATAATACTGCTATGCCTTATGCATGTAATAAATTTTAAGTGTTCTTTTTCCTTAAAAAAAAAAACTAATTGGTCATCTATTATGATGCTGGTCATACCAAGAAGTTACAGATCTAAGGCAAACAGAATATTCAGGTTCTTGTTTGTTTTCTTTTTGCAGTACTGAGGATTGAACTCAGGAGTGCTCCACCACTGAGCTATGTCTCCAATCCTTTTTAACTTTTTATTTTGAGACAGGATCTCACTGAATTGTCCAAGCTGTCTCTGAACTTATCATCCTCCTGCCTCAGCCTCCAGAGTTACTGCAATTACAGGTAGCACCACAGAACCCAGCAGGTTCTAATTCCACCTCATTCAGAACTTTATTCTCAGGCCTCCATTGTCTCACCTGTAAAACAGGAGCAATAATGTTTTCACATGCTTAGGAAGCAAGAGGCTGGACCAGGTAATCTCTTGTGGTTCTTTTTTTTTTTTTTTTTTTTTTTTTTTAATTGAACTCAGGGCCTCATTCATGCTAGGCAAGCACTCTACCACTGAGCTACATGCCTCTACTGTGATTCATTCTGGAGTGAATATTTGAGATATGGATTTGGAAAAAGATTGACAAAGTAGCCAGCTCATAAGACTAAGATAATCTTCCTCTGAAATCAGTTAAAGATAATTATGAGACAAGTATTGTAAACCCATTTCTTCCATAAGCATAGATGAAAAAGTCCTTAATATTACTTCACCAAATGTAAAAATGTTTTTTATTATACCACGAACAAGGATAGTTTATCCCTGGAATGCAACTGTTTCAATATCACAAAATCCATCAATGTAATTTATCACATGAATAAACCAAAGAAATAATCATAAGACTATCTCAATGATGATTTTAAAGAGTATTTGATAAGGTTCACTGTCTGCCTAAGAACTCTTAGCAGGGGCTGGGGTGGTAGCTTAGTGGTAGAGCCCCTAACCACCTTAGCTGAGCCCCTAACCACCTTAGCAAGAACCCGCCTCAACATAAAAAATAAAAAGGGCTGGGGACATGGCTAAGTGGTTAAGTGCCCTTGGGTTCGATTTCTGGTATCAAAGAAAAACAAAACCAAATAAATAAATATAAAACCAACAAGTTTGTTCAGGAAGGTTGCTGTACAAGATCAACCTACCAAAAACAAATCACTAGCATTTTACTACACCATTAATTATAAGCTAGAAAATGTAATAAAAATAACTCAATTTGCATCAGTGTCAAAAATTATAAAGCATCTAGGAATTAGTAGTATTAAGATTACTTGATTAATCTTATCAGTGGAAAAAGTTTTAATTCTCTTAAAGAACACAAAAAAATAATCTGAGTAAACAGTTTATCCTCTTGAATGGAGGACTTAATAGTATAAAGGTATCAGTTGTCCTCATAATTATTTTATAATTTGATATGCTACCAAAAAAATTCAACTGGTTGTCAAATACAGTGGACCCACCCCTATAATTCTAGTGAGTCAAGAGGTTAAGACAGGAGGATTCTGGGGCTGGGGATGTGGCTCAAGCAGTAACGCACTCGCCTGGCATGCGCGGGGCGCTGGGTTCGATCCTCAACACCACATAAAATAAAGATGTTGTGTCCACCAAAAACTGAAAAATAAATATTAAAACTTAAAAAAAAAAGACAGGAGGATTCCAATTTCAAGGCTAGCCTGGGCAACTAAGTAAGAGCTTGTCTCAAAGTGAAAAATGAAAAGGGCTAGGAAAGTAACTCAATGGTACATAGCACCCCTGGGTTCAATCTCCAGTACCTCCCCGCAAATTTTTTTAAAAAAACCCAACTGGTGTCTTGTTTTGTTTTATACAAATCTTTTTTGGGCAGGGATTGAACTCAGGAGCACTGGACCACTGAGCCACATTCACAGCTCTATTTTGTATCTTTTATTTAGAGACAGGATCTTACTGAGTTGCTTAGCACCTGTCTTTTTACAAATCTTGATAACTTTACCCCCAAATTTGTATGGAGCAACAAAAGACCACAGATGTTAAGCAGACACTGAAAAGGAAGAGTAATAAAGAGGGGTCTTGCCCTTCTGGAAATTTACACTTGCTACAAGCATCATGAAAATCAACAGCATGGTAGTATTGTACAAGAACTGAAAAATATACCAATAGAACAGAAACAAGTTAATAGACACTTGCATATATCAGATTTGATTCTTTTTTTTTTTTTTTGTGGGGAGGGGGTTACTGGGGATTGAACCTAGGGGCACTTTACTACTGAGCTACATCTTCAGCCCTTTTTGAGACAGAGTCTTACAAAGTTGCCTACGCATCACTAAAATTTGATATTTTATAAATATGGCCCACTAAAGGGAAAATAAATTGGATCCTTAACACTTCAAATAAAGATGAACTCTTGCATCATCAAAATAACCTTCTGGATTTTTCATCATTTCACTGGATGAATGTAAAAGAATGTCTTGGGGCTGCAGAGATGGGAAAAAAAATATACAAATTTTCTTTCTTTTTCTTTTTTTTTAAATAAGCACTCTACTAACTAAGCTATACTCTCAGCCTTGATCTGTAATCTTTTTTTAAAAATATTTTATTTATTTTTTAGTTTTCGGCGGACACAACATCCTTGTTTGTATGTGGTGCTGAGGATTGAACCCTGGCCGCACACATGCCAGGCGAGCGTGCTACCGCTTGAGCCACATGCCCAGCCCCAACATATACAAATTTTCAAACTCAAGAACTAAATGGGACAAAATGGTAATTTTGATAACCCTTAGCAACCTAGAAAGACCCAGTCTGAAACAAAACAAAAAAGGCTGGGGATGTAGCTGAGTAGTAAAGCACCCTTGGGTTCAATTCCCTATATCAAAATAAATAAATAAAATTAAGGAATATTTCAGTGCTGCGGATATAGCTTAAGGGTGGAGAATTTATCTAGGACTGGCAAGGCTCTGGGTTCAATTTGAAGGAGAACAAGAACAACAACAAAAAGATGCATGTGGATGCTTCAAGACACTATAGCTAACATAAAAATCTGACCACCTAAGTGTTGGTGAGAGTATGGAGAAACTGGAACTCTCACACTGCTGATGGAAGTATAAAATAGTACGTTCACTTTGGAAAATAGTTTGGTAGTTTCATAAAAAGTTACATATACATCTATCTTATAATTCAGGTACTTCGTTTTTGTTTTCTTTATTCTTTCTATGGTATTGGGGATTTAACCAAGGGGTGCTCTACCACTGAGCTACATCCCCATCCCTTTTTATTTTGAGATAAGTACTCACTAAATTGCTAAAACTGGCCTTGAACTTGCAATTCTCCTGCCTTCTCTTGGATTATAGTCATGAGCCACTGTGTCCAACATAGCCAAGCTATTCTATTCCTAGATATTCTCCAAGAAAATGAAGATGTAAGTCCATACAAAGACTTATACAGAGATGTTCAAAGCAGCTTTATTTGTAATAATCCCAAACTGGAAAAACCTACATGTCCACCAACAGAGAAATGGATAAACAAACTGGTATATTCATATAATGAAATATCATTTAGCAATAAAAAGGAATGAACTATTTTGTACATGCAAAAAAATACATGAATCTCAAATTTATTATTTTTTTTGTGGGCAATACTAGAGATTTAACCCAGAAGCAATATAATGTTTAGCTACATCCCCAGGTTTTTTTTTTTTTTTTTTTTTTTGAGACAGTGTCTTGTTTTTTTTTTTTTTTTTTTTTTTAAAGAGAGTGAAAGAGGAGAGAGAGGAGAGAGAGAGAATTTTTAATATCTATTTTTTAGTTCTCGGCAGACACAACATCTTTGTTGGTATGTGGTGCTGAGGATCGAACCCGGGCCGCACGCATGCCAGGCGAGCGCGCTACCGCTTGAGCCACATCCCCAGCCCCAAAACAGTGTCTTGTTAAATTGCCAAGGCTGTCTTCCAATTCACAGTCCTCCTGCTTCAGCCTCCTGAAAGGGAGGCATGCACCACCATACCCAGCTCAAAATCATTATGTTAAATGAAATAAGTCAGAAAAAAAGAGTACATTCTGATTCCTATCACATAAAACCTTAGAAAAAACAAATTAGTCTATAATAACAGAAAGCAGATCTGATAGGTGGGGTTGAAGCTCAGTTGGTAGAGTGCTTGCCTAGCATGTGTGAGGCACTGGGTTCAATTTTCAGCATATAAATAAATAAAATAAAGCCCATCAACAACTAAAAAAAAATTTAAGAAAAGAGAGAAAGAAAGCCAATTTGTGCTTGCCTCAAGAGTTGGGATAAAGGCCAGAAAGAGGGATTATAAAGAGACGGAAGGGGGCCGGGTTGTGGTTCAATGGTAGCGCATTCATCTCACACATTCAAGGCCCTAGGTTCAATCCTCAGAACCACATAGAAATAAATAAATAAAATAAATGTATTGTGAGCAACTATAACTAAATATATATATATATATATATATTTTTTTTTTTTTTTTAAGTGAGACCCAAGGAGACAGGGTATGATGGATATGTCTTAACTGTGGGAATGGTTGCATGGGTGCATACATGTTAAAACTTGTACAGTTGTACACTTTAAATATATGTTGTTTTTTGTACATCAATTATACCGCATAAAGTTGTTGAAAAAAACAAAAACAGGACTGGAGTTGTTGCTCAGCAGTGGAGCACTAGCCTAACATGTGCAAGGCCCTGGGTTCAATCCTCAGCACCACACCAAAAAATAAATAAATAAAATAAAGGTATCATGTCCATCTACAACTAAAAAAATAAATATTTTTAAAAAATCAAATAAGGGCTGGGGTTGTGGCTCAGTGGTAGAGCGTTCGCCTGGCATGGGTGAGGCCCTGGGTTCCATCCTCAGCACCACATAAAGATAAATAAATAAAGGTATTGTGTCCATTTACAACTAAAAAAGATTTAAAAAAACAATGCAATTTATTCTAAACATTACATGAATATTATATTATTCTCCTTCATTAAAACCCTAAGATGCAGATACTATTATTATCTCCTTCTCATTTTACAGATGAGGTAAATAAAGCACAAAGAACTTAGGTAATTTTACAAAGGGCACAAAACAGATCTGGGGCTCAGTTCAGGCAATTTAGGCCCACATTCATACTCAACTGGGCTACTTCTAGGTGATGCTGAGAGTTTACAGTGTCGTAGAGCTTTCTACATTGCTGATAGTATAGACACTGAAACAGCCATTCTGAAGAACAAGTTGGCAGCACATAGTCACATTAGGTGTAAGAACACCCTATGACTCAGCGTTTCTGCTTCTGCAGATATTTATAAATACAGACAGAGTCATAGTCATAGACATAGACACATCTTCCAAAAAAATTCTAACAGGAAGCCTGGCATAGTGATGCCTGCCTGTAATTCCAGTGAGCGGGGAGGCTGAGGCAGGAGGATCATGAGTTCAAAGCCAGCCTCAACTTTGTGAGGCCCTCAACAGCTTAGTAAGACCCTGTCTCAAAAGGGGAATGGGGCTGGGGATGTAACTCAATGGTTAAGTGCTCCCGGATTCAATCCTGGTACCAAAAAAAAAAAAAAAAAAAAATTCTAACAGAGTTCATAATGACCTTGTATGAAAATATTCATTCATTCATATATATATATGTGTGTGTGTGTGTGTGTGTGTGTGTGTGTGTGTGTCCCAAATTGCTGGGATTACAAGCATGTGACACCTGCCTGGTGCCACATTATTTGTTGTGGTTGAGTGACATGGGTGCCCATTAATGGGATTGTTAGTAGATAAAATGTGTTGTGACTGATCCATGGAGTATCATGCAATAGCTTTGATAACCACAGACCACAAGTGGATTTTACAAACTCAATATTTATTGAAGATAATAAGGCCACGGCCAAAAGTGTAACTCACATATTTAGCATGTGCAAGGTCCTGGATCTGATTGCTAGCACACGCACACAAAAAGTAAGATCAGAATAAAATATATGACAAGATGCTATTTACAGAAATTAAAAATGCCTGCATACAAACGGGGCGTGGTGGCGCATTTCTGTAATCCCAGTGGCCCAGGAGGCTGAGGCAGGAGGATTGTGAGTTCAAAACCATCCTCAGCAGTGGTGAGGTGCTAAGTAACTCAGTGAGACCCTGTCTCTAAATAAAATGCAAAATATTGCTGGGGATGTGGCTCAATGATTAAGTATCCCTGGGTTCAATTGCAGTTACCAAAATTAAATTTAAAAAAATAAAATAAAGCTCGGTGCCCCAACATACACCTGTAATCCCAGCAATACATGAGGCAGGTAAGCCTTGCAATTTAGTGAAAGCCTGTCTCAAAATTAAAAAAAAAAAAATTAAAAAACATTGGAAATGTAATTCAGTGATAAAGTGCCCTGGGTTCAATCTAAGAACCAAAATAAAATGAAACAAAAAGAAGACATAGATCAGTGAAGACAATTTGTCAAGAACTGTTATCAGATCAGTCTTCTGCACCTAAGACTAAAATATGCAAACAAAATACAGGGAAGGGACGAGAGGGAGAAGGTAGTGTTGCTGAAGCTAAATGGTCAGGGATTCCTCCCTGAAACTGGAAGCCAAATGGGAGATGAAGGTGTGGGTTAGGGACAATCCTGAATTTCTCCTGCCATCCAGCCTCCTAGTTCCTTAGCCTAAGGGCTTAGAAAACAAAAGTCTGCAGGAATTAGCTCTCCAAGATAGTGAAGCTTAGAAAAGTCTACAATGGGATCTGAGATAAACCAGCCAAGGATTACTATACAAGATCAACATGCACATAAGCTACAAAGCAAAGCTCCCTGCTGTCATGTAGTTTCTCTTTTCAATCAATTTAGCCTCTTCCATCTTCCCTGTCATTTTTTCCCCTTCTTCCTTCAACTCCTTTTTCTTCTTTTAGCTCCTCTTCTATTTCTCCATTACTTTTTCCATACTCTTTAAACTATCCTGTCTCCTTATATTTCAGTTCTGACTTGCTCGTCCTGATTCCACATTCTCTGGGTTTAAACACCTAGAAAGGTTCATCCCTGAGAAACATCAGAAATAAAACTTGTCCCAAGTGGTAGGTTAGAACCCAGAGCACTGGACCCCAGCTCTGCACCCACTCACTGCACTGCAGTCTGTGCCCCCTTCCTACTCTTCTTTTTAACTCTTGGCACCTAGCTCTGCTGATTTTCTTTCTCCCTGACCTTCTTTTACCCTCCCTGATTCTCCTTTTACCTTCCTGATCAGTCAGTCCCTCTCCTACCAGCAATCTGTTTTCTTCCTTTCTGTTCTTAAGTGATTGTTGCCATCCATATGCAACAGACCCTTAGTGCATTTATTCAACAAAACTTTGTGGGTTTTTTTTAATTCATTCAACAACAACAACAAAAAGCTGAATACTAGAGATACAGAGAAACAAGATGACTTTCTACCCTTTGCGGTTTAATTACAGAAAGGAGGAGAAATGAATGATAACAGACTATGTGTAAGAACACACACCTTTCTGGAGGAATGTCCAAGAAAGCTTCACAGAGGATGGGGAGTTTTTGTTTGTTTGTTTGTTTGTTTTTTAATGATGAATGCAAGACCTCAGGCTTCCCAGGTTGTAGTGATTCATGTAGCAAAGGCACCAAGTGAAAGAGCACAATGGATTCCAGTACATGAAGCAGTTAGGCGTTGACCTTCAGAGGAAAGGATTAAGGGCAGGAGTAATAGATAGGCAGAAATGAAAGCAGAAAGGCAGGAGGGTTTGAACTTGACAGGCAACAACAGAATGTAGTGACTTTGGGGTACTGGGGTGAGGTTAGACATTTTTGCAGTACTAGAGATTGAACATAGGGAGCGCTCTGTCACTCTACTACATCCCCAGCCCCCCCCCCTTTTTTTTAAGAGAGAGAGAGAGAGAGAGAGAGAGAGAGAGAGAATTTTTTTTTAATATTTATTTTTTAGTTTTCGGGGGACACAACATCTTTGTTTGTATGTGGTGCTGAGGATCGAACCTGGGCAGCACGCATGCCAGGCAGAGCGCGCTACCACTTGAGCCACACCCCCAGCCCCATCCCCAGCCCTTTTAATTTTTGAATTTTGAGACTGGATTGGAAATTGAGAGCCACCTGCCTCAATCTCCAGAGTCTCTGGGATTACAGGCGGGCGCAACAACATCGGTCTTCCAATTTGAAAATTGCGCGCTGCCTTCCTTTTAAAGGAAGAGGAAAGGCAGCAAGACCAATCAGGGATGTGGTGTTCCAAAGTGGCAGAATACAGAGATAAAATCAGACAAATGAGAAACGGTCAGAACACAAATGTTAGCGGGTAGAGGGATGCTGGACAGTAGGAGATCAAACATGATCTCCAACATAGGGGTGATAAGGAAGTTAGGACGCGGAGCAGCAGGTTTGAACATGCCCATGGTGTGAACTACCCCTTCACGACGATAGCTGCACACGTGGGTCTAGAGCTCCACAGAAGCTTGGCTTGAACATAACTGAAGCCTTAGGCAGGTAGAATGCCCAGGGACCTTCGGTGTTAGGCTACCCTGGTCCAATATGCTACGGCTCCTCGCTCTCCCTCCAGGTGGCACTACAGCCCCGCGCTTCTGAGGCGGGTTTTCTGAGCAGCGCGCTCTCTAAACTCTAGGTGTCCGTCTTTTCTTCCTAGACCCGCTGACCGTGGGTCGCGCCTCTTCGCTGGGGTTTGGCTGGGGATCCAAACCCGGAGCAGGCTCTGGAGAGAGTGTCGTCCACGCGACCAGCACATGTATGGCGGCTCAGGGACCTCAGGGTTGGTGGCGTGATCGGCGTGAGCACCTGTCCCTTGGGACACCTCGAGGAACCTACGTGGAATGAGTGTAGAGGACGGTGCCAACAGGCAGGGTATGGAACAGGGATGCATGAAAAGAAAGGACCGCGGAACCCATTGTGTTCTTTCACTTGTTGGCTTTGCCACCAGACCCAACAAGAACGGAAATTCCTGGCTCCCAGGGCCATCCCGGCGTGGGAAGCTTGTCGCGGACCCTTTAAGGCTCCATCTCCCTGCCCTTCCCCGCCCAGGACAGGCCGGGACACCGGGGACCTGACATTTGGCGGAGTATACTGTGGGAGCTAAAAATAGTCGCCACTCGGGGTTACTTCGGGGCATTGTTCTTCACACACCCCGCGCGCGGGCTCGCACGCTCTGTGTCATGCTATTGGAGTTCTCCCCTCCCCGGGCAAGTACACCTGGCCCATCCCCACGTCTTCGTCCTAGCAGCCTGACCTACGGCTACACTGTAAAAAAAATCCGCCGCTGGGTATCTTGGATGGTGGGGGCGGAGTCCTGACACGTGGGTGGGCGGGGCCTTTCGTTTGGCGAACCCTGCTCAAAAAAACTTTATGGCCAGAAGCTGGCGGGAACCCGAGGGGCGTGTCTCGCAGGCGGTAAGGGGCGTAGTTTCCCCCGCCAGCCCCACTAATTCAAGCCAAACTCTAAGCCCCAGGTTTAGCGAGGGGGCGTGGCCTTTGGGGTGTGCGGGCTCCTGGCCAATGAGTGTTGTGAAGGGCGTGTCCCGCAGCGGGGCGGGAGTGAAGTGGCAGGGGCTTCTCAGGTCTTTTCCCCCAGCCGGGCTCTGCCAGATACCAGGGAGCCCCGCTGCTTTCTGTCTCCTTCGCTTGTGGCTGTGGGACCCACCAGGACTGCCTTCCGCACATTGCTCCAGGATACCCGTAGTCCCCGCGCCTCTGTCTGCCGGACCGGGGTCAAAGACTCCCCAGTCGCTTCTCATCTCTGAAGCTCCTGCACCTCCAGCTATTCTAAGACAAGATGCCGTCGGGCTTCCAACAGATCGGCTCAGAAGTAGGGTTCAGCATGCGGGGGCGGGGCGGGGGCACAGGTCCAGCTTATCCTGGGCTGGGGTCGTGACCGGAGTCAGCAGGGGGGTGTTCCTGCTCAGGCGTAGGGGGTGGAGGTGGGGGGCTGGCTATTTATACCCAGCCTGGACAACCCGTGACTGTCAAATTCCAGTCTCGCCAAGAGGCAGAGTGGGTATGGGGCACATTTCGGGAGCTCAGGCCGCAACTGGATTCTGCCGAGTTCAGAGTGCGTCTGCTTTCCGGCTCTGCGGAGTTGCGCCCTATTCTGGGACGCCCTGCGCTCGATCCAACTTGGGAAAAGCCTCCACATCCGGGAGGATCTGGCCCCCAGTAGCTGTCCTCTTGTCCCGGCTCACAGGCAGTGTTTCGAGGACTGGAGGCTCTCCCTGGGCCCCACCCCCCACTCCTGGCGGATCTCCAGGACGCTGAACTTTCTCTTGGCCCGTTGTGGGTGGAGGGGTAGAGGGGAGTGTCAGCCCCCCCTCCCCCAGCTCAGGTTTCTGCTCGGAGACAGTCTGTGCCGCCAGCTAGCAGCCACCACTGCCACCGCCCCTCACGCCACCATCCCTCCCTCTTCCCTGGGCATGGCTCTCCCTGGCAGAACCCCGGCACAGCCCCCAGCCCTTGGTCGGAGCTTAGAAGGAGAGGGGAGGTCAGGGCAGAGAAATAGAAGGCCACCCCCTGAGGAATGACCTGGATGTCCTTTTTGGAATTGCCCTTCTTGGGCCTGTTGGGGGCCTCCTGTAGCTGACTGAGAAAACCCCCAGAGAGGAGGGAAGAGAACAGTGGCTGATGATAATGCACTTGTCAGGTTATAAAACTAGCACTATTAGAGTTACTCTAAACATTCGGTTTTGATTTTCACAACACTTTCACTGACAGGTAAGCAAGGCAAGCAACATCACCCCCAGCTCACAGAAGAGGAAACTTAGGTTCAGAATGGGAAAGTGACTTGCCCAAGGTCATACAAATCTGAGCCTGTCCCAAGGTCACAGGGAAATTCAGGCTTAGGTCCTCAAACATTTCTCTGCCTGTGGACTCAAACATTCAGTTTCTCCTCCATGCCCTGGTTACCACTGGGTTCTTTGTGCTCCTGTTTACATTGAGATCTTTGTGCAATTCCTAATATGGCCCAGTTTCCCTCACCCAGCATGTTGGATGGAACCCAGCATCTTCAGGCTCCAGCTGGGCCCAGGCCCCTGGGGAAAGGAAAGAAAGCATGATTCCACATGACATGTTCCTCTCTGCTTCTGCCTGTCTAGGATGGGGAACCTCCTCGACAGCGAGTGACTGGGACCCTGGTCCTTGCTGTATTCTCAGCTGTGCTTGGCTCCCTGCAGTTTGGATACAACATTGGAGTCATCAATGCCCCACAGAAGGTGAGGGGCCTGCAGCTAGCAGGATAGAGGTGCCCAAACAAGGACAGGGAGACTTGAGGGGATGGAAAAGGAAGGGTTTGCAGGGAATCACTACTATGCTGTCCCTCCAGGTGATTGAACAAAGCTACAATGAAACATGGCTGGGGAGACAGGGTCCTGAGGGACCTGGCTCCATTCCACCAAGCACCCTTACTACCCTCTGGTCTCTCTCCGTGGCCATCTTTTCTGTGGGCGGCATGATTTCCTCTTTCCTCATTGGCATCATCTCTCAGTGGCTGGGCAGGTATGGGGTTGGAGGGCAAGGGTGGGGGTTAGGAAGGGAGCCACAGCATGGGTCCCTGATACTCACAGCTCTACTCTTTATTTGCTCACTAGGAAAAGGGCTATGTTGGCCAACAATGTCCTGGCAGTGCTGGGGGGCACCCTCATGGGCCTAGCCAATGCTACTGCCTCCTATGAGATACTCATTCTTGGACGGTTCCTCATTGGCGCCTATTCAGGTACCCTTGAGCACCACAGCCCTGCCATGAATCTAACTCTCCTTCACCATACTTGGGTTTCCAAATGGGAGTGGGCAGCTGTACTCAGCCCTCCTGTCTTCCCTCTGCTCAGGGCTAACATCAGGGCTGGTGCCCATGTACGTGGGGGAGATTGCCCCTACTCACCTTCGGGGTGCCTTGGGGACACTCAACCAACTGGCCATCGTCATTGGCATTCTGATCGCCCAGGTAACTAGGCTTGGCCTGGTGGGAGACTAGGCAGGGGTTAGGTTAGGGTGGACCTCCAAGGTCCATCAGGAGGAATGAGTCACCTGCTTTCCTTCCCTACCTTCTCCCATAGGTGCTAGGCTTGGAGTCCATGTTGGGCACTGCTACTCTATGGCCACTGCTCCTGGGGATCACAGTACTTCCTGCCCTTGTGCAGCTGGTCCTGCTGCCCTTCTGCCCTGAGAGCCCCCGCTATCTCTACATCATCCGAAACCTGGAGGGGCCCGCACGAAAGAGTGAGCTCACACCCTGTGTCTAGCCGAGACCCATACCTCCACCCTAACTTGCTAGTACCTGGCCTCCTCTCAGGCCCCATCAGTCCTGACTCTCCCCACCCCCAGGTCTGAAGCGCCTGACGGGCTGGGCCGATGTGTCTAATGCGCTGGCTGAGCTGAAGGATGAGAAGCGGAAGCTGGAGCGAGAGCGGCCACTGTCCCTGCTCCAACTCCTTGGCAGCCGCACCCACCGGCAGCCCCTAGTTATTGCAGTTGTGTTGCAGCTGAGCCAGCAGCTCTCAGGCATCAATGCTGTACGTATGGAGCAGCCAACAGACCTGGGGAGGGGAGAAGGGAACTAACTTCCTCCATTAACACTCAGGGTTGGTCCAATTTGGTATGGCTGGAGTGGAAAACAGGACAACTCTGCCATCACCTCTTCTTCTCCCTTACCTCTAGGTTTTCTATTATTCGACCAGCATCTTCGAGTCAGCAGGGGTGGGGCAGCCAGCCTATGCCACCATAGGAGCTGGTGTGGTCAATACTGTCTTCACCTTGGTCTCGGTAACTACTTGCCTCTGGAATGGACTGCACCATAGCCTTCACATCCCTGGGGTTTCTGAAGGCCCTGCTCTTGGTTATCCCCACCCGTCAACATGCTCCCACTTCCTGTGTCTTGAAGGTCCCCTGCCAAGCCCTAACTCTTCCCACAGGTGTTCTTGGTGGAGCGTGCTGGGCGTCGAACACTTCATCTCCTGGGCCTGTCAGGCATGTGTGGCTGTGCCATCTTAATGACTGTGGCTCTGCTTCTGCTGGTGAGGCCTGGGGGGCTGGGACGGGCCAATAGCCCAACCCATGGGAATGGTCCCAAGGTTCTGTGGCTAGCCAGGATCACACCTTAACATTCATGCCTTCAATCCTGGGGCTGCTATGTGCCAGGACCATGGGTGCTTGGCTATAGCACAAGTTTGTCAGCCAGGAGAAAGAGCCCCTGGCAAGCCTCAGGAACAATAATTCCTAAGAACTCAGATTTAGAGCCAATGGGGACTCAATCATCATAGGAGTTGAGACCAGAATGTTTCCTCTGCCTTGAATCTGCATGGGGCAGCCAACATAGTGTCAGTGCTCAGAAATGCTCCAGGGCCTGTTCTAATGAAGGGTGGCACGCCCCCCACAAGCTGCTGGGAAGGGTAGATTTCAATTCTCCTGTAGGTCAAATGCAGGTAAATATCCAGAAAGCTGAAATCAGCTTCACTACCTTCCCTGCCTGGTCCCTAGGAGCGGGTTCCAGCCATGAACTATGTCTCCATCGTGGCCATCTTTGGCTTTGTGGCTTTCTTTGAGATTGGCCCTGGTCCCATACCCTGGTTCATCGTGGCCGAGCTCTTCAGCCAGGGACCCCGCCCAGCGGCCATGGCAGTGGCTGGTTTCTCCAACTGGACCTGCAACTTCATCGTTGGCATGGGTTTCCAGTATGTTGCGGTAGGTCCCCCATCCCTGCCCCAGTCTCCCACACTGGAGAATAGAGGGGTAACACATCACTATCCTGCTTGCTTTCCAGTCAGGGACCCCCAACCCTAGAGTGGTGGTCTTTGGATCAATTTGGTGGAGCTGCTCCACCAGAATCAAAGGAAAATGGGGCAGAACTAGATTGGATAGTAACACAGGTGTCTTTGGAAAAAACCAGTGGCATAACTTAGACCAGGAATAAAATGATTTAAACTTTGTATTAATACCACAAATGGCTGGGAATCTCCTCTGGTGCAATATGGTGAAGGGATGAGAAATGGGTCTGGGTCCAGATAATCCATTTTTCAGCGTAATCCTTAATTTCTGGTCATTTCCATTGCCCCTTGAATTGTCCACCTGTTTCTGCAGTAGTCCCAGCTCCCTATTAGGAGTATTTAGTTCCTGACTTGCCTGAAACTATCCCTTCCATCCCACGCCACCCTACTCTGTCAACACCTTTCTCCACTTATCCCAGGATGCTATGGGTCCCTACGTCTTCCTTCTATTTGCGATCCTCCTGCTTGGCTTCTTCATCTTCACCTTCTTAAAAGTGCCTGAAACCCGAGGCCGGACGTTTGACCAGATCTCAGCCGCCTTCCGTCGGACACCCTCTCTTTTAGAGCAGGAGGTGAAACCCAGCACGGAACTCGAATACTTAGGGCCAGATGAGAATGACTGAGGGGCAAGGCAGGGGTGGGAGAACCAGCTTTCTCCACCCCTGAGATCCCCTTTTCCTCTGCAGCACTTTAACCCTCTCTTCCCCATTACTTCCAGGGTAGAGAAAAAACCCTGCAACCTGGTAGAATTGGGAAGCTGAAGGGAAGGGTGGTCTGAGCACCCCTTCATTCCCCTCGTGTGACTCTTTTGGTTTATGTGTTGTGGTTAGGCCGTGACTGTCAGGGTGGGTTGTTTTCCCTCTCCTTTCCCACCCCAAACTCCTCTCCAGAATACATCCACCCCCTCTAGGGAAGAGGGGCTAGAGAAGAGGTGGCTCTAGACTGGCTTCTTCAGTGGAACAAACTGAAGCAGAAAGCAGGACATGAGACCAGAAGTTGAGTTTCCCACCACCTTAGACTCCTCCCACAACCTGGCACTTTCACTGAATTATTGCCACATAGAGTCTGGGTGAAGGGGGCTCTGTCTTGACCCCTCTAGGGCAAAGGACTCACCCTCCCCAAATCTAGCCTCTCCTCCCTCCCTCCAGGCTCAGCCTTTCAGAGTAAGAGGGAATACAAAGTATGTACCTTCATGTGGTGAGAAGGGAGAGAAGGCATCTGCCTGTAAACTTGGGGCCTCATCTCAATTGTTCCCCAAGCCTGCCAAGTGGGGGCCCTAGCTCTTTTCTCCACTCCTATTCTGGAAGGGTACTGTCCCCACAGGCTTTTGACCAACTAAGGGCAAAAGGGGATTTGAATGACTGCCTGTAAACAGTGGATGGGAGGAGACTTTGGATATTTTTGTATATGTTTGAATGGGTAGGGAGCAGAAACCAAAAGGCTGTTGTACTAAATATGTATATATAGATTCATCTATAAAGTCACTGTATGGAGAAGAGTGTCCTGTCACGGAGGCACTGGAGGATGGCTGAAATGGGGACTACAATCCACTTCGCCTGCCCCTCTTCCTCCCTCTGTCTTGCCTCACCTCCAGGTCTCAGAATCCTCTAGATGTTGTCACTCATGCCCTTTTCCATTACTTTTTATTGCTTTAATAGTAAATGTTCAATAAACAATAGCCACAAGTGCCAGGCACTGCAAGGGAGGCATCATCCCTATTTGACAGGAACAGGGAACCTCAGTGTTGAAGGCACTTATCAAAGCTGCACAGCTAGGGACACCAGAGCAAAGAGTCAAGGGCAGGCCCTGCTGACTGCCTATATCTTCTCACACTTCACCATCCATGGTTCTGAAGTGAGTTACCTGTGATCCAAATTCTCCAGAACAGAGAAGAGGCAGAGACCAAGACAACAAGAAAGCCTGTTTTTGTTTTTACTGGAGGCTCAGGTGGCACATGACAGTTCATAAAATGGCTTCAGAGGTAGGGGGTTGAAGGGAAACAAAAATAAACTGGGTGGGAAAGAAAAGCAACCAGGAGGAGGTTAAGAGCTGGCTGGTTCCTTCTCAGCCTGACTTAGGGGAGGAAGTTGATGCCTCCGAACACTAAGGAAGGAGCCCTTCCTTCAACCCTTGATAGGGAAGAATGGGGAAAAAAAATGCAAAAGGCTGTTGCTTTAGCCCTCCTGAGTCTCAAGGAAAAGGGGAAAAGCCGGTCTTCTGATGTCATGAGTTATGGGAAAGGAGGGAGGGGGTGCTGGGTAGGGTACAGGTCAGTTGGAAAAAACTGGCAGATACCTAAAAGAACAAAAGAAACAGACAAATCATGAACATAAACTTAATCATGACCCATTCCCCAGCCTTCTTGCCACCTGCCCTCTGAAAAGAGCAGCCTCTCACCAGATGGTAGTTCTGGGTGTCCTTTGAGTTGGAATCACTCCAGTATGGTGGTGGGGGGGTCCCCACTATTGATGGGGGCTGAGGTCTAGAGAAAATGGTAGTTAATTAGGCTTCTTGTTCTTCAGGAAGCTTCATGCCTTCTGTCTTTCCCTTTCGCCCTCCTTTCCCCAACAATTTCTACCCACAGGCTGGTGCTTAAGGCTCCAAGCAGAGCTGAGGTGGGGGTGGGGTTTTGCATGGTTTGATTGTCTCTGCTGGGGCTGATTGATATAGTACCTACACCAAGGATGGCCCTAGCAATTTACATGAAAGGACAGAGACAGGGGAGTGGCACAGTAATAAGGGAAGGGAAAGGGCCAAAAATGGGACAGCTGGTCCCAGCCATTTCTCCCCACTCCCAATTCCACTATCCTCACCTCTGGGGCTGTGGGCTGCCGGGGGCCAGGGGGCTGCTGCCGTCGCCGCTGGAAGTAGGGGCGGTTTCGTGGGCGCTGGGGCTCAGGCCGGGAACCATCAGTGGGGCCTTGGCTGGGCTTGGTCTCACCATCCCCACCTTCAGTGGTAGGCTGCTGAGGTGGCCTGGGGCGGAAAGGCCTAGGAAAAGAAGCAGAAGCCATGAAGGGACTATGGAACCCAGGGCAGACCACTTCTCTCACCAGGTCTTCCCCAGCTTCCCTATTCCCATCTCCAAAAGCCAGGCTTTCAGCTCCATGTAAGTCCTGCTTCCCTCTGGGTACCTCTAACCATTAACTTTAGGCACTTCTTAAAACTCTTCCCCTTTTGCAAAGACTAAACACCAGACAGCAAAGAGAAACTGAGCCCCAGAAAAGGAGTCTTACCTTCGGTACCTAGGCCGGAATCTGGGTGGAGGCACCCGCTCATCTCCCTGCTGTTGGTCCACCTCTAGCGGAGTTGTCTCTTTGGGTTCTACCCCATCAGTGCCCTGGGAATATACAAAGGCCTTGGTGGGCTGTAGGAACCCTGGCTGTCCAGAGGCCAGGTTATCCTGGCTCTTCCCAGCCCTTAGTTCCACTTCCTTTGTGGACCCTGTAGTCTCTAACCTCACCAATTCCCACTTCTGCCTAAATTTTTTTTTTATATTTATTTTTTAGTTATTGGCAGACACAACATCTTTGTATGTGGTGCTGAGAATCGAACCCGGGCCGCACGCATGCCAGGCGAGCATGCTACCGCTTGAGCCACATCCCCAGCCCCATTCTGCCTAAAATTTTAGTAGAGGGCTCCCTTACTGCAGCTTCTCCTCACCTCTATAGGCTGCTGCTGGTTAGGGGGCCGAGGGCCTCGCACAAACCGTCTTCGGTAGAAGAAAGGTGGTGGGCGCCGTCGTCTGGGCCGCTGCCCAGAGTCCTCAGCCCGCTCCCCTTCACTACCAGGTTCTGTTCCACCTGAGGGAGCCTCTGCCACCATAGGTGGTGGGGCAGCTGGGCGAGGCCGGGGGATGAATCGGCGGAATCTACGTCGATTGGGGGCATAGCGGCTGCCTTTCACTGGCACCCCCCCGGGCCCAGTTACATTGGCAGCTTCTGCACCCTGGAAATGTGGAAGGGGAATCATCAGAACCCCCCACCCCATGACAAACGCACAACATTTGCAAACTTGCTGGAATCACTGGAGTCTCTTCTGTCTTCCAGCCCAAGTCCCCTCTCTAGCTCTCCTGTGGCTCCTCTTATACTTATCCAGCTCCCCCACCCTGCCAAAGGGCAACAGTGAGTTGGTACTCATCTAGGAAAGAACAGCTTGTCCTTTTGAAATAACTGTTATGGCACCCTCCCCCCAAAGACCATGGGGTGGAGAAAGGGCTGGCAGCTACTGTCCATCTTTTGCTCCAGAGGACTGACTCAGAAGCATCCTGCTGGGGATGGGCCCCATATGGAAAACAGACATGGAAGTGCTTGGTGAACTACTGAGAAGACACCTTGATACTACTGACTGAAGACATGGACACATTATTTAGAACATCCTTAGTGTTAAGACACATCCTGGTGAGAACATAGCCCCATTCCCAGAGGCAGAGCTGGTCCCAGAAGGGTCAAAGCCTGAGCTGACCTCCAGGACACTCCCCCACAAGCCTGGCCAACTCTAGACCCCACAGCAGCCCCCAAACCTTCTCTCCTTCCACGACATCAAACTCCACAGTCTCCCCATCTCCAACGCTGCGCAGAAACTTCCTGGGGTTGTTTCTTTTAATAGCTGTCTGGTTGGGGGAAAGGCCATGAGAAAAGTGAGGGCAGCAAAAGCAGAGTCTGTTCCACCCTTGCTGGGTCCACCACCCAATACCATTCAACATTTTACTTGGGGTCCAGAGCTGGAGGGCAGAGCCAAAGATGGTCAAAGTTTAGTAGGGGAGGGGCTGGGGTGTAGCTTAGTGGTAGAATGCATGCTTAGCATGTGAAAGGCCCTGGATTCTATACCTGGCATTGAAAGAAAGAAAGAAAAATTTAATAGGGGAAAAGTCAAACTAGGAGCCTGGGGATCCACTGAGAAGTTACCACTTTCCCCAGGATACTCTCTCCCTTCCCTCCTATACCCCTCAGGGACTTCAAAAAGGGAGGCAAGAAAGAGGAAATCAAAAGCAAAACAAAAAGCAGACAGTCTTAAATTGCAAAATGGGTAAAACATACTGTGCTTCTTACCTCAATCCCAGAGAGCTCTTTACACCAAGGCAGTGGTTCTCAAACTAGTGAGCATCAGAATCACCTGGGAGCTTGTTAAAACGGTGCCCAACCCCAAGGTCTGACTGATTCGGTAGCTTGGGGCGGGGCCTGAGAATTTGAATATCAGGTGATGCTGCTGGTGGTGCCAGGACCATACTTTGAGAACCACTGCACCCAAGTCTCTAGGACCTGATTCCTTCCTGTGGTGTTAACAGGTCCCAGTAGGTGGAGAGCACGTAGTGCCCAGAGGGCAAAACACACTGACAGCCGTTCAATAACCTAACACAACTGGGGCTAAAGGTTGATACAAGCACCTGAGGCAGATGGGAGAGTGGCTATTTCCACGTGGGCAGGCCGTTGAGGAGCCGGAGAAGGACTGTAGCTAAGGGTTATGGGAAAGGCCTTCAAAGAGAGGGCCGGTTCCTCCCCTCAGAAAGCCAACCTAGCTTACCTGGTGAACAAAGACATCCTCCTTGGTGTCATTCCTGCAGAACAGGATGGGTCGTTAAGGGGGTGATTTTAATAAGACACTCAGTTCCACTAAGGCCTCCCTAGCTGTCCATTCCTAAGATTGGTGGCCCATCCTCTTCAGATTTCAGTTACTTGGGGCATAGACAGGACCCCCAAAAGCTGGTATAGAGAGGTACACCTAAAACCTCAGTGAAAATCCTGGTCTTCATGAGAAAGGAATGGAAGAGAAGGCAAAGGCACCTTGAAAGAGCTGGGACAGCTCTTTACCTACAGAGTGCTCCACCTTCTACCCTAGGGCACCTTAGAACCTGCTGGTGCAGGCTATAACTGTTTCTGGCCAACCCCCCACCCCCAGTCCCTACTGGGACTGGAAAATTCCACTATCTCCTTTTTACATCCAAGGAGCAGGCCAGAGGTGCAGAATGACTTTGGGAAGGGGACAAGGTGTCAGGAACTTGTTCCAAACAGCCACAAAACCTTATGTTCATACTCAGCCTGGAAGTAAATCCACAGTCAGGTTCCCTCTCAACATACAGAGGGACCAAGGATGAGAGAAAAGAATATCCATTCTCTATCATTACCTTGCCTACAATCCTAGTTTATCCTAGAACCCTGTAGGATGAGGGAGAGGAGAGGGACTCTTCACAGGAGCCTGCCTTCACCAGAACAAATGTTCCAGCTTTAAAAGCACTTGGATCTGCACAAAGGTCAGCCTGCTAAGAGGGAACTAAGGCCTCCCAGGAGGGCTTGGCTGGGCAGGGTGCCCGGGCTGGGGAAGGCTGCACTTGGGGGCTCTGCTCAGAATTCACCACTACAGCCTCTCCCAGGCTGGAAGGGGAGGGCCTGCCAGCAGAAGAGAAGCAACAATCTCCGGCTGGACTACCTCCTTCCTCCCTCCCCCTACAGCCAGTCTCAGTCCCATCAGGTGGGGGATTCAAATGAGTCACAGCTCTTTAAGGGAGATGAGTCGTGAGGGTGCCTCAAGTGCTTCCCTTAACAGTAAATCAGTGAAGATTCTAGCCCAGAGCCCTGAGGTACAGTGAGCGCCATAATTCCACCCCCAAAGTACAGCAAACTAAAAATAATGAAAATTCCTGAAGGTGAGACAGAAGCTAGGAAGGTCATAACCAGGTTTGCCAAGTTCCTGATCATTAATCCTCTGCTTGCCCTTGAAGATGTGGAGGAGGCTTCATCTTGCCACTAAGCACACGTTTGTGCTGTGGTTAAAGACTCAACCAGCGTCAGCTGGACATTGTAACCATGTGCCTTGGCAGGGGTAGAGATGAGGTTGGGAAGGTGTCCAGTCCCACAGACCAGTTCGAAGACACCCATTCCACCCTCTCCCTGGGTTCCTCGGATACCTGTTGATGAATCCGTAACCATTCCGGACGTTGAACCATTTGACAGTGCCCAGGACTTGGATTGCTGCCAGGCAGAGATGCAGTGGGGATAGTAAGTGGGGGGAAGAGATGGAGTTGGACTGAGTTTTGAGACACTCCAAAAATCTAACCTGCCTTCCTCTTAAGCTTATTTTCAAGACAACTAGGTTTCACTATTAGCTTTAAGGTATTCTTATCCCAGTTCCACCAAATTGAATCATCCACACAGGAGGCTTAAGCTTTCAAAACCCAACTCTAAGGCATGTTCCTCTCATGCTATATAATTCCAGGTCCTTCACCTAGAACCGATACTCACCTGATCCACTGAGTGCCACCCTCAGGTTATAACTCAAGAGCTTTTCTAGACCTCCCAATGTAAGGGTCCCCAGTGCACCTGCTTCCAAGTCAGAGTTTACCCCATGCTAACGAAGTCAACTGGGCCAAGCCTCCCGCCCCAGAGGCGTGGTCGAAATAAGGGTTTATTCTCCACCCCAAGGCCTTGGCTGAACCTGCTAGCCCTGGCTCTGCTCTGCCCCACCCCTACCCCAACCCCCACCCCCGGAAGGCATAGCAAGATTTCCCTCCAGGGGAATCCACTTTGGTCCGCAGTTCCCAGCTCAGTTAGGCCTTTGGGCCTCCGGGCCAGGCCCATCTTCGGCTCTCTAGACCCTGTCAGGCCCCACGCTGCCCCTCCCCCCGTCCGCCTACCCCTTAGAGCCGCCCTGGCGCGTGCGCCCCCCCTCACCCAGCACCGGCTTGTCCGCCTGACTCCGAGCCGGGGGCGCGGGGGTCCCCGAGGCCGCCGTCACCGGGTTGCCAGGGGTGCGTGAGCCTGGCGCCGAGGGGGTCCCAGTAGCGGGGCCAGAGGCGGCTCCGCCCCCGCCGCCGCTGCCCGCCCCGCCGCCTGCTTTCTGCGGCTCTCCCGCAGGCACGGGTACCACCACCGCTACCACCCCTGCCGCCGTCGCGGGCACCGTCGCCGCGGGGGCCGCTGTCGCCACCACTGCCGCCTCCACCTCGCTCATCCCGCCGGGTCCAGTACCGGCCCCCGCCGCCACCTCCTCCTCCTCCTCCGCCACCGCCACCGCCCCGGCCCCTCCCCCCGGCTCGCGGACCCGCCGCCCCGCTCGGTCCTCGCGCCCCGAGCCTCGCCCGCACGGCGGCAGCGGGCCCTGAGCCCAGGCCAATAGCAGCCGGCTGCCGCGGCGCGCGCAGGCCCCGCCTCCCGACCACAGGCCAATCCTAGTCGCGCAGCCCCCCGACCCTCACGCCGGCCCCGCCTTCCGGACTTCGCACCAAGGCGGAGGCCCCCGCCCGCTGCCCCGTAAGTACACCTGGGCCCCGCCCCTCTTGCGCCACGTGACCTCTCCCAGCTCAGCCCATTGGCTGACAGCTATTTTCCCCTCCCCCCTCCGCCCCTTTCCACCGGCCGCGGGAAATCAAACGGGCTGGTTGCGCCCCCAACCGCCACCTGGCCTCTGCGCGAAAGGCGGGGCCGGGGGCGCGGCTCCGAAGGTTGCCCCTGACGACCTAGGTGGAGCGCTGCTGTCAGCAGCCTTAGGTCTGGCGGTGAGAGGCACTGCTAGCCCTCAACCTCTAGACCGACCTAGCCCAGACCCTGGCAGGCGTAGACGCCTTCTCCCGGACACCACCGTTGATTCATTCTCCTTAGAGGATGTCCCGGCACATGGGGCGACTGTATCTGCTCGCAGGGCAGGCTGGAAAGCACCGCAAAACGATTTAACCAACTCAATAGTTGTTTTCATAAGCCTGGGCCCCTCGTTTTTATTTTGTTTTTGAGACAAAGGGTACATGTAGCACACAAAGCAGTTTTGCTGAGTTTTGATATGTCTATCCATGTAGGCAACACCCTAACCAAGATATGTTTTCCTTGCCCCAGGAAGTTCCCTGGAGCCTCTTCCAGGTAATTCCAGCATCTTCACCAGTCACAATTCTAATGTCTCCCACCGTATGTCTCTCACGTCTATGTACGGGGTGCTGAAGTGTCTGGTTTTGGCACATGCAGTTTCCTCTGCTTCGAATGTGCTCCCCCACCCCGTATCTCTTAGGGTGGCTCTCTTCAAATATCAGCGTACATATCACGCCTCACTATCACATCATGCATTATTTTTAATGCACTTTCGAAAATATGAAATGATCCTATTTGCTTATTAATTCTACTCCAACCCTACGCATATACGCTAGTGCACAATGCTCAATATTTATTGAATAAATAAATGATTCCCAATTCACAAATGAGTAGACAGATGACTGGTGCGCAGCTGTCTCAGGTTTCTTGGAAGCCGGAGAAGTCCGTCCTAGGAGCCGCAATCTCCCTCCCTAAATAATGAGGCTCTAGAAGTCGCTCCTCCAGAACGCCCACCAGGAAGGACGCGAGTCTCGCTGGGCAGGGCGTATTTTTGGTTAGGGCAGCGGGTCCCAGAGCAAGACACATGCCTCCACGCGCAGCTCGTTCTGCCCCAAGTCTGCTTCCCCAGTGCTAGGCGTATGGGCTAGGGCCCGCGTCCCGCAGCCGCCGCAGCCACAGCCTCTCCCGATCCCGGCGCGCCCTCTGCCGGCCGGTCTTGAAGGCTGCCAAATAGCGCTTCTTTGGCGGTCCACCAGCTACTAGCCTACCTGATTGATGCACACCACCCATCCCGCCAGATGATTCGATTTCCAGGGCATTGGGCACAGTGGACAGAAAAAGAGAAAAGATAAGCAAACGACTACATCGCAAGGCGAGGCGGTGAAGGATACAGAAATGACCACCCCTTCCTCAAACATGTTAAGGACCAGTTTATCTGTGGTAAGCCCTGAGCTTAAGGGAAGCGGAGACCAAGACTGGGGAAAGCAAGCAAGATACCTCACGGGGTGACCTCTGCAGCAAAGAATCACATGGGAAATACACGGAGTTCATTTGAAAGGTAAGATGAAAGGAAGCTCAGATGAAGGGAGTGTGTGTCCTTACTTTCGTAGTGAAATTAAGAAAAAGTCAGGAAAGCAGAGGCATGGGGTATTGCAGGGAAAAGTACCCTTGGCAGACAAACTCGAATACAACATCATACTGAATAGAGGAAAAACTGAAAGCTTTTCCTCTAAAACCAGAAACAAGGCAAGGTTGTCCACTCTCACCGGTTCTATTCAATGTAGTTCTTGAAACTAGCCAGAGCAATCAGTCACAATGAGAAGGAAAATAAAGGGATACAAATAGGAAAAGAAGAAGTCAAACTATCACTTTTTGTTGATGATAAGATCCTTTATCTAGAAGACCCCCAAAATTCGACCAGAAGACTCCTAGAGCCAATAAATGAATTTAGCAAAGTCAAAGGATACAAGATCAACAATCATAGATCAATAACTTTTCTACACTCCAACAGCAATTCAGCTGAGAAGAAATCAGGGAAATTATCCCTTTTGCAATATTCTCAAAAAAGCTGGGGGGTGGTTAATCTAACCAAGGAAGTGAAAGATCTCTGCAATGAAAACTATTGGACACTGAAAAAAGAAATTGAAGAAGATCCCAGAAGATGGAAAGACCTCTCTTGTTCTTGAATAGGCAGAATTAATATTGTCAAAATGGCCACACTACCAAAAGCAATATACAGATTCAGTGCAATCCCTATCAAAATACCAATGGCTTAAATTCATTTGGAAGAATAGCCAAAGCCATTCGGATAAGAAAAGTGATGGAGGAGACATCACAATATCCAATCTCAAATTATGCTGTAGAGCTATAGTAGCAAAAACAACATGGTATTGGCATCAAAATAGACACAAAAACCAATAGAATAGAATAGCAGACACAGAAGCAAATTCACATACTTACAGAGAACCATTTGTTAAAAAGGCTTTCAACTCTTCAACATACATTTTTGGCACCTTTTAAACAAATGGTTCTGGGGCCCGGCATGGTAGCACACACCTATAATCCCAGTTACTAGAGAGGCTGAGGCAGGAGGAGCAAAAGTTTGAAGGCAGCCTCAGAAACTTAGGGAGAAAAAAAATAAAAAGGGCTAAGGATATAACTCAGTGGTAGAGCACCCCTGGGTTCAATCTCCAGTACCAAAACAAAACAAAAGCAAATGGTGCTGGAGAAACTGGATAGCTACATGTAGAAAAATTAAATTAGATCCCTTTCACCTCCACAAAAGTCAATTCAAAAATGGATCAAAGACTTAGGAATTAGACTAGAAGTGTTGCAATTGCTAGAAGAAAACATATGGTCAAAGCTCAAGAAATAAAACCAAGAATCAATAAGTGGGATGCCATCAAGTTTAGAAGCTTTTGCATGGCAAAGAAAATGAGAGTAAAGAGAGAGCCTACAGAATAGGAAAAAAATCTTTGTCAGCTATTCCTCTGACAAGGGATTAATATCCAGAATATATAAAGAACTCAAAAAAACTCAATGCCAAAAAACCCCCAAATAACCCAATTAATAAATGGACAAAAGAACAGAAATTTATCAAAAGAAGAAACACAAAAGACCAACAAATATATGAAAAAATGTTCAACATCTCTAGCAATCAGGGAAATGCAAATCAAAAGATTTCATCTCACTCCAGTCAGAATACCAATGATCAAGAATACAAATAATAAATGCTGGTGAGGATATTAGGGAAAAGGTACAGCCATACACTGTTGTTGGGACTGCAAATTAGTATAACCACTTTGGAAAACAGTGTGGAGATTCCTCCAAAAACTAGTGATGGAATCACTATATGATCCAGCAATCTCACTCCTCAGTACTTATGCAAAATAATTAAAATCAGAATATTATAGTATTACAGCTACTACAATGTTTCTAGCAGCGCAATTCACAACAGCCAAATCATGGAATCAATCCAAATGCTCATCAGTAGATGAATGCATCAAGAAAATGTGGTAGATATACACAATGGAGTTTTACTCAGTCATAAAGAAGAACGAAACTATGGCACTTGCCAGTAAATGATGAATATGGAGAAAAATCAGACTAAGTGAAATAAGCCAGACCCAGAAAATCAAGGGTGGAAAGTTTTCTCTTATATGTGATAGCTAAAAGCACAGTAAGGGAAAGAAGGTAGTGGGGAATGGGATTAGATATGATAAAGATACAGTGAAGATCAGTGAAGGAGAATGAGAGGGAGGGAGGAAGAATGGGAAAGAGAAAGAAATATGGGCTGAATCTAATGGAATCATGCTATATACATATATAAATATACCAAAGCTTATATCTCCTTCATGTAAATGTAGAAAGTACCAATAAAAAATGAATAAATAAAGGAGTAAAGGGAAGATAAGTAGAAAGGGCAGAAAAAGGGTAGGGAGGAGGAAAGAAAAGGGGGAAGGGAAATAGGAGTTGAAATTAAATTCCTTGTATGTATAATTTTGTCAAAAGGGATCCAAATACTATGTATAATTATAATGCTCTTAAAAAAGAACTATAATGCTGACTCTGTGAAAACAGTAATCTGAATAGATGCAGCATAGCAATGTTTAATTCAGATTATTTTAATCATTTTTTTGGGGGTACTAGGGATTGAACTCAGGGGCACTTGACCACTGAGCCACCTCTTCAGCCCTATTTTGTATTTCATTTAGAGACAGGGTCTCCCTGAGTTGCTTAGCGCCTCGCAGTTGCTGAGGCTGGCTTTGAACTTGCAATCCTCCTGTGTCAGCCTCCCAAGCCACTAGGATTACAGGCGTGCACCACCACTCCTGGCTTAATCATTTTTTTATAATAAAACAACTGTGCATCAAGAAAAAAAATACTCTTGGCAGATGAACACCACCTATTCATGGAACAGTGTAACATACACTCTATCCCCAAGGAGAAGGACTAGCAGATGCCACCAAGAGATGCAGTGAATTGCCTTGTTCATGTAAAGGATTTGTGCATGTCATTTTTTTTGTTTTTCAGAAATATTTGTGTACCCTTTTTTTCTTGTTTTTGTAATTCTTAGGTTCAGTTAATTTTTTTAAATTAATTAATTAATTAATTTTGTGGTGCTGTGGCTTGAACCCAGGGTCTCACTTGTGCTAGGCAAGCGCTCTGTCACTAGCTTCATTCCTAGTCTTGAATTATTTGAATATTTTTAAGTTCTATAGATAACAGAGTCTCCTCCTTTTCCCATCACTCTTTTCATTTTCTCCTTCTCACCTTTTGCCCTGTATATCCACATTATTTTAACACCAAACTTCCTGAAAAGCATTTTGCTGTCACCTCTCATTCTCCACCATCCTTCTACAGTCCACCAAACCAAATTTACTTTTTGCCTCCTAAAATATAGAATCATGCTATATACATACATAAATATACCAAAGCTTATGTCTCCTTCATGTATATGTAGAAAGTAACAATTAAAAATGAATAAATAAAGGAGTAAAGGGAAGATAAGTAGAGGGGGCAGAAAAAGGGAAGGGGATAAATAAAATAATTAAAATAATCTACTCCCCTGAGGCTACATTAACAATGACCCAGTCTCTTCTCCTGCCTCCTCCTCCTGCTGTTGCTGCTGCTGCTGCTGCTGCTGCTGTGGCAGCGGCTCCTCCTCTTCCTCCTCCTCCTCCTCCCAGGGCCTTGCACAAGCTAGGCAAGCACTCTACCACCAAGCTACATTTCCAGCCCCTATATTTTAAAAATTTGAGGTGGTGTCTCATTAAGTTGCCCAAGCTGGCCTTCAACTTTGGGATTCTCCCACCTCAGCCTCCCAATTCTGTCCCTTCTTAACTGGAACATTCAGTGAGTGCATGACTTTTGGTTTTCTTTGGACTCCATCAAGTGACTTGTCAGAGCTTCACCCATCTTCTCATGTCTTTCCTTTTGTGACTTGTCCTCCACCAACCCCAATATTTCCAGATCATGTTCTCCTATCATCTCAAGGTCATTATCCATCCCCCTGGCTTTTAGTGACTAAATGACAAAAATGCATATAAAGCACTTAGCATACTTTATGACACATAGTGAGTGCTCAATAAATGGTAATTCTTACTATTACGACTAGGTTAAAAAAAAAAAGAGGTTCCAAGAAGGAGGTGGCAAGTAATGATATCAGATATGACAGATGGGACCAGGAGGTGGGAGGTGGAGAAAAGTTCAAGTATTTAGCCATCAGACCACTTTCTGATGGCTCTTAAACCTGTGTCTCCAGCCCTGAAGCCTTCTCACTTCCTACCAGATTCTAAGACCAGTACTTTCTAGCCAATTGCTCCTCAGGCTTCTGAACTTCAACAAGGCCAGGTTTAAGTTATTCTTTTTCCTCTCTCCTCATTGAGTTAATTCATCACTATTCATCCACAAACACTCATCCTTTAGTGCCCATTCCTTATTTGTAGGAGTCTCCCCTGGGTGCCCTGGGTTAGCACAGCAAAGGTGAAGATATATAGTATCAAATTGAAATAATATTTGAAAGATTCAAGAGAGAGTGTCACTCCTATTTCCTACCACCACATACTCCCAAGCAACTTTCCCCTACAACTTTCTTGTTGCATCCCAAATCACTTTCCCTCTCCTTTCCTCTAATATCTGCTCTCATTTGTCAGCTGCTAGAGTGTTCCATACCTGCAAACTCTGGCTTCTCCTTGCCCATTTACTTCTTAGCTGCTCTTATCCCTGCCCTCCCCTCTTTGCTGTCTCTGCGAGCACTCTGCCAAATACTTGACCTTTTCTCCACCTCCCACCTCCTGGTCCCATCCGCCATATCTGATATCATAACTTGCCACCTCTTTCTTGGAACTTCTTTTTTTTTTTTTTTAACCTAGTCGTAATAGTAAGAATTACCATTTATTGAGCACTCACTATGTGTGATACAGTATGCTAAGTGCTTTATATGCATTTTGTCATTTAGTCACTAAAATAATCTTGGGAAGTGGATACTATTACAATCATCACCAGGTGCAGGGGTGCATGCTTGCAATCCCAGCAACTTGAAGGAGAATCACATGTTGAGGCAGGAGGATCACATGTTGAGGCCAGCCTCAGCAACTTAACAAGGCCCTAAGCAACTTCAGCAAGACCCTGTCTCAAAATAAAAAGGGATGGGGATGTGGCTCAGTGGCAGAGTGCCTCTCCATTCAATCCCCAGTACCCAAAAAATAATAAAAAATTTTTAAAAATAGGGCCAGGGTTGTAGCTCAGTGTGTAGCATGTGTGAGGCACTGGGTTCAATCCTCAATACCATATAAAAATGAATAAAGGGCTGGGGATGTGGCTCAAGCGGTAGCGTGCTTGCCTGGCATGCGTGCGGCCCGGGTTCGATCCTCAGCACCACATACAAAGATGTTGTGTCTGCCAAAAACTACAAAAAAAAAAATATTGAAAAATTCTCTCTCTCTCTCTTTAAAAAAAAATGAATAAATATAATAAAGGTATTGTGTCCATCTATAACTATTTTTTAATTTAAATAAAACCATCCCTATTTTTTTAAAGAGTGAGAGAGAGGGAGAGAGAGAGAGAATTTTAATATTTATTTTTTAGTATTTGGCGGACACAACATCTTTGTCTGTATGCGGTGCTGAGGATCGAACCTGGGCCCCACGCATGCCGGGCGAGCGCGCTACCGCTTGAGCCACATCTCCAGCCCACCATCCCTATTTTAAGGAAAAGGAAACTAAGTTTTAATGAATTGAAGTGGCCAGCCTAATGTTACAGGTGGGAACAAACCAAGCTGGAATGTAAATACCAATCAGTATAACTCCAGAACCCAGTTTCTAAGTTACCAGCCTCCTTTCAATATGCTGAGACTACATTAAAAAAATTTTTTTTGAGTTGTGGATGGACACAATATCTTTATTTATTTATTTAATTTTAATATGGTACTGAGGATGGAACCCAGTGCCTCACCCGCACAAGGCAAGCGCTCTACCACTGAGCCCCAGCCCCAGACCCTGAGACTACATTTTCATCTTTCTCAACAATTCCTTTGCCTCATATCCCCTTCTAAGATCTTTCCATATGTCAGACTTTTTCTTTCAAAGTAAAATTCTGAAAGACTGTTTCTATTACTCAGCTTCTGCTACTTCCCTTGGCTCCACATTCAGGAGAGATACTGACATCAGTGATATTACCCAGTTCAAGGGACACATTTTTGCCCTGTTACTCTACCTCTGTGTATGTGGCAAATGCAAGACTCAGTCTTAGCCACCTCATAGTCACCTCAGTCTTCTACTTGCAGGCCTGAGTCACAGTTCTTCTAACTCAATTTAACCTCTTTCTTGATGTGTTACTCTACTTCAGATATGACATGATAGGGGTTGAGTTACATCCCCACAAAAAATATTGAGCTGTGCAGGGGTAATGCATGCCTGTAGTTCTGCTGCTCTTGAAGCAGAGGCAGGAGGTATTATCTATTGTTTTAGACCATAAGTAACAGTCAGCTTGAGGCCAGCCTCACTGATGTAGGGAGACCCCCATCTCAAAAGAAAAAAACAATGGCTGGGCATGGTGGTGCAGGTGTAATGCCAATCACAAGTTCGAGGCCAGCCACAGAAATTTAGTGAGACCCTCACTAAAATAAAATATAAAAAGGTCCAGATGATGTGGCACATGCCTATAATCCCAGTGGCTTGGGAGGCCGAGGCAGGAGGATTTCCAGTATAAAGCCAGCAATTTATAGAGGCCCTAAGCAACTTAGCAAGATGCTATCTCTAAATAAAATATAAAATGGGCTGGGGTTGTGGATCAGTGGTTCAGCGCCCCTGGGGTCATTTCCTGGTACCAAAATATAAAATTAAATTAACTGGGTGCCATGGCGCATGCCTGTAATCCCAGAGGCTTGGGAAGCTGAGGCAGAAGAATTGAGGGTTCAAAGTCAGCCTCAGCAACAGGGAGGCACTAAGCAACTCAGTGGGACCCTATCTCTAAATAAAATACAAAATAGGGCTGGGGATGTGGCTCAGTAGTCAAATGCTCCTGAGTTTAGTCCCAGGTACCAAAAAAAAAAAAAAAAAAAAAAAAGGCAGGGATGTAGCTTGGTGATGGAGAACCCCTGGTTAAATCCTCAGTAGCTCCCCCAAAATGTTGAGGAGCTGGGGATGTAGTACAGTGGTTGATCCCTGAACCCTCAGTAATCATGGGTGCTCTGCTGATGAACTACATCCCCAGACCTTTTTATTTTTATTTATATTTGAGACCGGATCTCAATAAGTTGCTTAGGGTCTTGCTAAATTGCTGAGGCTGGCCTTGAACTTGCAATTCTCCTGACTCAGCCTCCCAAGTCACTGGAATTAAAGACATGTGCCATCACACCTGCCTTTATTTTATCTCTGTGTGTGTGTGTGTGTGTGTGTGTGTGTTTTGAAGTTTTAAAATGTAAATACCTGTAAATGTAACCTTATTCAGAAATACAGTCTTTGCAGATGTCATTGGGTTAATATGACGTCATTTCCTCTTATAAAAGGGAACCTCCGTGTGAGGTCAGAGACACATGGGGAGACAGCCATGAGACACTGAAGTCTTGAACAGGTGAAATATGGAAGGTGTTGGCTATGGAGTACTGAGCACCAAGTCTTGGCTGTTGCAAGCCAAGGAACTCCTGGGACTACCAGAATCTGGAAGAGCAAGGAAGGATCCTCTTCTTTAAGCTTTGGAGGGAGAACAAATAACTGCATACATCTTAACTTCAGACTTCTATCTTTCAGAACTGTGAGTGAATTTCTTCTGTTATTTATCAGGTTTATGGCATTTATTAGGGAAACCATAGGAACCCATACACAACCCAACTTCAGATGACTTCCTAATATGCCTGCAGCTTAGACACCCTCCCGAGCTCCAGACCCCTGATGGCCAATTGACAGCTGGAAATCTCTAGGGTCCCTCATGTTAGTAAAGGGAACCACCACATCTAGATGCAGAGACTGAGAATCAGCCTTGATACCAGACTCTCCTTCCCTACATCTAATGTCTCACTGACTCTAGGTCCTGTCAGTTCTACATTGTCACCTCTGTTTATTTCTCCTCATCCCCCCCTGCCCTCTCTGGTTCACACCATCAGTGTCTCTCACCTGCATCACCACAGTACCCTCTGCCTACCTGACTTCCTTACTTCCAGAGGACCCTCAGATCCATTTTCCATGAAGTATCACACCAGTAAAGCAACTCCTCCAATCATTCTGCCTTAGAACCCTGCTTTATTTTCACTATCGTCTTTATTAGTCCTTGGTATTTTCATATTCTTAATTTCTTGTTTATAATCTGTAAGTTTTCGATCTTGTCTATCTTGCTCACTGCTGTTTTCTCAGCACCTAAAACCACACCAGTCACCTTATACATAACCAGTGAATGTTTGACTGAATGAAGGAATGCAGCTAGAAAGATCTTTCTAAAATGCTTTCTTCTTGGTCCCCCCACCAGTGAAAGTACTGAGGCACATTAAATATATACATTCCCCAGTAACCAGCAGTTCACCTGTGTCATTGACCCAAACAGATTTTTCTTTTTTTATATGAGGATTTCCCTATGTTGCCCAGACTGGCCTTGAAATCCTGGGCCCAAGAGGTCCTCCAGCGTCAGCCTCTGGCGTAGTAGAGACTGCAAGCTTGCGCCACCACTCCCCACTGGGCTCTATGATATCTTGAGTATCTTTCTTTAACATCTGGCCAGGACAAGGAAAAGTACACAAGAACTGTCATGATAAATCCAGTGCTGGTTAGCACTTCTGTGAATTGTCTTCTAAAATATTTCTAGTTTACAATAAAATATGCATGTTCATTAATTTCTTCAACAAACATTTATTGAGCACCTACAGTGTGCTTGGTGCTATAAAAGGTTCTGAGGTGTCAAAGTGAATAAGGCACAAAGATCCTTTCTATACTTAGAAAATACAGAAATCCCACATTATAGTAAAGGAGACAGTGAAATAAATAAACGATACATAGAATAATTATCACTATACTAAAGGCCTTGAAGGAAATGCAGACTGATGTGATATTAGGAGAATATGGGGGTTAACCCAGAATCAGGCTATCAGGAAGACACTCCTAGGAGGTGTGACTCGAAAGCCTATCAGAAGAAAAAATTTAGTGTAGAGGGCAAGTCTAGTGAATAGGAAATGAGATAGGCAAGATCAGATCAACCAAAGCCTTGGGATCTAGATTTTATTTTAATTAGTTAGTTAATCAATTAATTAATTAATTTTTGCTGTACTGGGAATTGAGCTCAGAGCCTCACACATAGTAGGCAAGTGCTCTACCATTGAGCAATATCTCCAACCCTTTTTATTTTTTTGTTTTGAGACAGGGTCTCATTAAGTTGCTGACACTGACCTGGAATTTAGAATCCTCCTTCTTCAGCCTCCTGAATCACTAGGATTACAGGTATGTGCCACTCCACCCAGCTAGATTTTTTAAAAAATATTTATTTTATAGTTGTAGTTGGACACAATACCTTTATTTCACTCATTTATTTTTTTTTATGTGGTGCTGAGGATCGAACCCAGGGTCTCGTGCGTGCGAGACGACCACTCTACCGCTAAGCCACAACCCCAGCCCCTAAATTTTTTTAAATTTAATTTAATTTAGGGGTTTTGTTTGTTTGGTTTTCACAGTGCTAGGAATCAAACCCAGGGCCTCATACATGCTAGGCAAGGGATCTACAATTGACATATACCCCAAGCCCTAGATTTTATTCTAAGAGTAATGGGAAGACTTTGAAGAGTTTTGAAAAGGGAAGAGAGCAATATGATCTGATTTATGTTTTTTTATAATTTATTTTTTAGTTTTAGGTGGACACAATATCTTTATTTTTATTTTTATGTTGTGCTGAGAATTGAACCCAGTGCCTCACACATGCCAGGCGAGCGCGCTACCACTTGAGCCACATCCCCAGCCCCTGATTTGTTTTTTTTTTTTTTTATTGGATGTTCACAACTTTACAAAGCTCATGACAAATCAAATTTCATAAATTAGAATCAGTTGGGTTATGAACTCCCATTTTTTCCCAAATACAGATTGCAGAATCACATCGGTTACACATCACATTTTTACATACTGCCATAATAGTGACTGTTGTATTCTGCTACTTTCCTGATTTGTTTTTTTAAAAAAATTTTTAGTTGTAGATGGACACAATACTTTTATTTATTTATTTATTTGTATGTGGTGCTGAGGATTGAACCCAGTGCCCTCACACATGTGAGGCAAGCACTCTGCCACTGAGCCAAAACCCCAGCCCTGATTTGTTTTTTAAATGTTTTTTAAAGGCTTTTTCAAAACAACTTTTTATTTTTTTGAGCCAGGCATGGTGGATACATGCCTACAATCCCAGCTACTTGAGAGGTTGAGGTAGGAGGATTGCAAGTTTGAGGCCAGCTTGAGCAACTTAGTGAAACCCTATCTCAAAATCAAAAATAAAAAGGACTGGGAAAGGGCTGGGGTGGTGGTTCAGTGATAGAGCGCTTGCCTAGCACCTGTGAGGCACTGGGTTCAACTCTTAGCACCACATATAAATAAATAAAAAAATAAAGGTCCATTGAAAAAAATATTTAAAAAAAAAGGACTGGGAATGTAGCTCAGTGGTAGAACACCACTAGGTTCAATTCCAAGTTACCACAAAAATAAAATAAAATACATATATACTGTGTGTGTGTGTGTGTGTGTGTGTGTGTGTGTGTGTGTGTTGCTGGTTTTTGAATCCAGGATCCCTCATGCATGATGAATACAATGTTTTACCCCTAGCCCCAACTTTATTTAAAAAAAAAATTTAGTTGTAGATGGACACAATATCTTTAGTTTATTTATTTATTTATTTTTATGTGATGCTAAGGATTGAACCCAGTGCCTCATACATGCTAGGCAAGTGCTCTACCACTGAGACACAACCCTAGCCCCCCAACTTTATTTTTTAGAACAGTTTTATGTTCACACAAAACTGAACAAAGACACAGAGATTTCTCATATCCCTCCTGCCTCCATCCACACACAACTTCCTCCACTTAACTTAGGTTTTTAAAACATCACTGGGATGCTCTGTGGAAAATAAATTGGAGGGAAACAGAGGTGATGAGCATGTGGATTAGTGTGAGGCCATAAGGATGAAGTGGACCTATTTGAGGTATGTTTGGGAGATACAGCCAGCTCTCTGAACTCATGGGTTCCACATCCACAGATTCAACCGACTGTGAATCAAAAATGTTTCTTAAACAGGGGACAGTGGTGTATGCTTGTATTCCTAGCAACCTGGGAGGCTGGGGAAGGAGGATCATAAGTTCAAGGCCAACCTCAGCAATTTAGCAAGACCCTGTTTCAAAACAAAAAAGGCTAGGGATTTGACTCAGTGGTTGACCACCCTGGGTTCAATCCCTGATACCAAAAATAAATTTTAAAAAAATAAGCCTTGAGCTGCATGCAGGGGGAATCCTTGTTTTAGACGCAGTTCCATCTCTAAGGTTGGTTTCCTCTATATGGAGTTCAGCATTTGGTGAATCCACTCATCTCTGACCTGTCCAGAGAATGAATGACAAGAACGAGGACTCCTCCTCCTCCTCTTCTTCCTCCATTGTTTTTGGGGTCTCTCTGTGTGGTCCAGGTTGGCCTTGAACTTCTGTGCTCAAGCAATACTCTCACACATAATCCCAGAAGCTGAGCTCTGGGATTCTGTGTGTGTGCAATATACCCAGCTCCATTTCAAAGGACAAAATTGGGGCCACCAGTGCCAAGAAGGCTAAGATATCTGAAACTGGACCAAACCTCCCAAAGAGAGGAATGGGGCCTGGGAAGAAGAATGGCTTACAGGTCTCAGATCTTTTTTCCTGGCTATTCAAGACAAGAATTGTCTTGGGCTGGGGCTAGGGCTCAGTGGTAGAGCACTTGCCTAGCATGTGTGAATCTCTGGGTTTGATCCTCAGTACCACATAAAAATAAATAAATAAAATAAAGGTATTATGTCCATCTACAACTAAAAGAATTTTTTTTAAAAAAGACAAGATGGCCTCTAAAGCTTGCCCATCACTAACTTCAAAGTCCCATCTCACTGTTTTACAATAGTCTTCCCCTCTTCTCTTTCTCTCTTCTCTTCTCTTGCAATATTTTTTAATTGGTACATTAATTGGTACATTATAGTTGTGCATAAATGATGACATTTGTTGTTACATGTTTGTACATGCACACAATGTAACAATATTGATTGACTGACATCACTCCCCAGCATTCCCCCTATCTTCCCTCCTCCCATCCCTCCGACCTTTTCCTCTACTGATCTCCTTTTGGTTTTCATGAGATCCCAAGCCCCCACCTTTATTTTCCTTTTTCCTCTCTAGATTCCACATGTGAGAAAAAATATATAACCTTCACTTGATTTTTTCAGTTTGTCTTATTTCGCCTACCATAATGGTCTTTAATTTCATCCACTTTTTCCTGCAAATGATATAATTTCATTTTTCTTTGTGGCTGAATAAAAGTCAATCATATATAGAGAGACCATATTTTCTTTATCCATTTCTCTCCTCTCCCTTGATTCCCTCTAAGCATTTGGCAGTTTCTTCTGCTTGCATTGCCTGCCTACCCCACCACCAGTTGTTCTATAAACTTTTATAGCTGACCACATCCCAGGCTTTGTGGCAGGTACTGAGGATCCAAGATCCTACAATCATGGAGCTTCCATCTATTGGGTAGACAGATGGTACTGGCAGGGATGAACACAAAGTGCATGAGACAGAGACAATGATATCCGAGCAAACTGGGAATGTCAGGGATGGCATCTGTGGAAGATGAAACCAGACCCCAGTATGAAAGGCCCTTGAAAGTAGGCCAGGTGAAAATGGAATTAAAGTAGATGCAAGGGCATGGGACACAGGATGCAGAAAGAGATCCTGTATGTGGATGTAAGAGTTTCTCTAGAGCTGGAAAGGAATAGAATTAAATCCTGAGTTACTCTTTGGTGCTTTCCTTTCCAAATACAAATGTCATCTGCTCTTCACCTCCTCTCTTACACCTTCAGGTAATCTTTTTATTTCTAGACCAAGAAGGCATGATAGTCATCCCTCTTATATTACCTCTTGTTTTATTGTTGGGGGGGGGTTGGTTTGTTTTTGCAGTGCTAGAGATCAATCCCAGGGCCTTGTGCATGTTAGGCAAGCACTCTACCTGTGAGCTACACACCCAAACCCTAAGTTTCTTCCCTAGCACCTAAGTTCAGCAAGATCTCTGGGAATGAGGATGGGTTCTAGTTTTTTCTGCAAGACCAGAACCATGCCAGTCTTATTCTTATCCATCTCCCCCCTCTTTTCCTTTACTTCTTTGAAGCAAGATCAAAATCACAAAAGAGGGGCTGGGATTGTGACTCAGCGGTAGAGCGCTCGCCTAGCACGGGCAGGACCCGGGTTCGATCCTCAGCACCACATAAAAATAAAGGCATTGTGTTGTGTCCATCTACATCTAAGAAATAAATGTTTAAAAAAAATCACAAAAGATGCCTCAGAAATGTCCTTAGAGTACTGCTCCTACTTTCATACCAACTATCATTCATAAACCTTTTCATTCACTGATCATAGACATGCTAGTATGTCCTGGGCACACAGATTAAAATTACATACTTATTTTAGATGATAATTTTAAATAAAATTATTATTTTCTTTTTTTTTTAAATTCTTTTTTTTTTTTTGAGAGAGAGAGAAAATTCTTTTAATATTTATTTTTTTTAGTTTCCGGCAGGCACAACATCTTTGTATGTGGTGCTGAGGTTCAAACCCGGGCCGCACGCATGCCAGGCGAGCGCGCTACCACTTGAGCCACATCCCCAGCCCAAAATTATTATTTTCTGATTATCTACACATTGCAATTTTGCTCCCAAGGGGCCACACTTGCATCCTAAGTATCAGACATATATCTATATTGTTGGTACTCTCTTTCTCTGTCTCTCTGTCTCTGTCTCTGTCTCTGTCTCTCTCTGTCTCTCTCGTCTCTGTATCTCTCTCTGTCTCTCTCTCTCTCTCTCTCTCTCTCTCTCTCTCTATATATATATATATATATATATATATATATATATATCCCACATTCCTAGCCCTTTTTATTTTGTATTTTGAGACAGGGTCTTGCTAAGTTGCTTAGGGCCTCACTAAATTTCTGAGGCTGGCTGAGGCTGGCTTTAAACTTGTGGTCCTCCTGCCTCAGCCTCCCAAGCCACTGGGAAGTATCTGACATTTAATATCCTCAATGAATGTTAGTTGAATGAATGAAGTTGAAGCTTCTGCTGTGATATCAGCAACTGGTGCTCTGAGATTATGTCCAGTGACAGCCGATCACTACAAAGAAAGTATCATCTACATGCCCATTCCCAAGGCTCATTTGATGATTTGACTTTTGTAAAACCCCTTGATGATAGAAGGAAGTATAATCTCTGACCAGGACCCCTGAGAAGGATAAATTTTTACTGTAAAATACTTATACTACAGAGAACCCTTAGTCTACTCCAAACCTTGCAGCAGCTGACTTCATTTCCCTTCACATGCAACAGAGAATATATTCACTACTCTCAGATTGGTTAGGGGGCATAGTCAGCAGGATATGAATCAGATGTAATTAAAAAAAAAAGCATGGAAACAAGACTGGAAGAAAATATGGTAAAACACCTGTAATGCCAGTGATGCAGGAGGCTGAGGCAGGAGGATCAAAAGGTTTAGGCCAGTGTGGGCAACTTAGAGACATCCTATCTCAAAATAAAAGTTAAAAAAAAAAGGCTGGGGAGTGTAGTTCAGTGGTAGAGAGCCCTCAGATTACATCTTTAGTACCACAAAAAGAAAAAGAAGGAGAAGAGGAAGAAGAAGAAAAGAAATTGTAGTAAAACATTAACAGCAGTTGCTTCTCAGTGTTGGATTTGTGGTTATTTGTATTTCCCCAGGGCTGGGGATGTGGCTCAAGCGGCAGCGCGCTCGCCTCGAATGCGTGCGGCCCGGGTTCGATTCTCAGCACCACATACCAACAAAGATGTTGTGTCCGCCGAGAACTAAAAAATAAATATTAAGAAAAAAAAATTCTCTCTCTCTCTTTCTCTCTCTCCCTCTCACTCTCTCTTTAAAAAAAAAAAAAAAAAAAAAAAAAAATTGTATTTCCCCAAATCGTCTACAGTGGACTCACATTTCTTAAAAATATTTCCTAGTTGTTAATGAACTCTTGTTTTACTTATTTGTAGTGCTGAGAATTAAACCCAGTGCCTCACACATGCTAGGCAAGTGCTCTTCCACTGAGATACAACCACAGCCCCCAGGGGTCACATTTTTATAATAAGAAGGTTTGACAGAAACATTTTAATTTTTACCACTTTACCACTGAGCTACATTCTTAGTTCTTTTGTAACTTTTTTATTTTTTAAAATTTTGACACAGAGTCTCAGTAAGTTTCTGAGGCTGGCATTGAATTTACAATCCTCCTGCCTCAGCCTCCCAGGTGCTATGATTACCTGTGTGTGCCACCATGTCCTGCGTCCTGCCAGAATCTTTTTTTTTTTTTTGTAAGGGGGATTGATCCCAGGGGTGCTTAACTACTGAGTCACATCCTAACCCTTTTTATTTTTTTATTTTGAGACAGGATCTTGCTAAATTGCTATGGCTGGCTTTGAATTTCTAATCCTCCTCTCTCAATTTCCCAAGTCACTGGGATTACAGGCATACTTCACCACTCCTGGTTTGGAATCTTTATAGTTGTGTAAAAACATTCTTCTTTTCTTTGGTACTGGGTATTAAACCAAGAGGTGCTTTACAACTGAGCTACTTCCCAGCCTTTTTTTTTTTTTTTTTAAAGAGAGAGAGAGAGAGAGAGAGAGAGAGAGAATTTTTTAATATTTATTTTTTAGTTTTCGGCAGACACAACATCTTTGTTTGTATGTGGTGCTGAGGAGCACGCATGCCAGGCGAGCAAGCTACTGGTTGAGCCACATCCCCAGCCCCCCAGGCCTTTTTATTTTGAGACAAGATTTTGCTAAGTTGCTGAGGCTGAGATTGAATTTACAATCCTCTTGCTAGATTTTTAGGCTTGTACCACAGTGCCCAGCAAAACATTCCTCTTGATATAACTGGAGCCCTTACCCTTTTGGTGAGGGACAAGAGGTCCAAAAAACAACTAGTTTGGTCTCTTTCTTCATCCTACTCCTCCTTCCCAATCCCAGCTTTGCCGGAGGACTAACTGCATGCCCCATCAAACTCTGAGCTGACTTAGCAAGAATCTCATAATTCTAGAATCTTATGAGGATTTCCCAATTCCTGCATGACTGCATTTATTTTCAGGAATGGCTTGATTAATCCATCATGTCCTTCAGACACACAAACTGACAGTACTTTAAAAAAAATGTTTTGTGTTGTTTTTTCTTTTTTAGTTGTAGATGGATACAGCACCTTTTTTTTTTTTTTTTTTTAATGTGGTGCTGAAGATCAAACCCTCACTATGCTAGGCAAGCACTCTACCGATGAGCTACAACCCCAGCTCCTGACCACACTTTGATTACTCTGTGCCTTCAACTTCCTCATTCAATTAACCAGGTCTCTAGAATGTCTCAGATATTCATCTTTTGTCTCCCTGCCTCACATACCCAGCCTGCCTCACTGCCCTGGTTCAGGCCTTCCTACATGTTCACTTGGGCTACTCTCAGAGACTCTCCAATGGTCTCTTGCTTCTGGTATGACTGATTTTGATTCCTCTGTCATCCATGGCTGGTGGGAACTTCTTAGAACAGAGTCACATCAGTGATTGGCTTTGCCTTTCTAATCAGTAAGAGAAAAAAGGGTCCAGCTTCTTTGCACACATTGAGGCCCCCCTTCCCTGCTTTACCTTTCAAGTAATATCTCTGCCCACACCCCAACCCTGACATGACTCTTTCTTTTATTCACTAAACACATCTTCCTCTTCCTCCATACCTTTTTTTTTTCTTTTTTTGGTACTGAATACTGAACTCCAGGGGCATGCTACCACTGAGCTACATCTCCAGACCTTTTGTTTTTTATTTTGAGACAGGTTCTTACTAAGTTGCTGAGGCTGTCCTCAAATTTGCAATTGTCCAGCCTCACGTTCCAAAGTCATGAGGATTATGGGCATGTGCCACCTCACCCAGATTTTTAAAAAATTGTTTGTTTTTTAAGAGACAGAGTCTCATCTCCCTCTGTTGCTCAAGCTGGCCTCGAACTCCTAGGCTCAAGTGATCCTACTGCCCCAATACCTCCGGTTGTAATTGGGATTACAGATAGGTGCACTGCAATTGGCTCCTTTTCTTGGTGGGGTTACTGGGGATTAAACTCAGAGGCACTTGACCACTGAGCCACATCCCCAGCCCTATTTTCTATTTTATTTAGAGAAAGGGTCTCTCTGAGTTGTTTAGCTCCTTGCTTTTGCTGAGGCTGGCTTTGAATTTGGGATCCTCCTCCTCAGTCTCCTGAGCTGCTGGGATTACAGGCATGCCCCAAATTGGCTCCTTTATTCTTATTTTTACTTTCCTCAGCAAATCCCACACAACCATCCGCTCCACTTCTCAGTGCTGGGGATTGAACCCAAGGGCTCCTATATACCAGGTAATTGCTCTCCCATTGAGTTACATCCCCAGCCCTAACTCATTTCTGGAGATCCTCAAGAAATCCTAGTTCAGAGCCTCTTTTCTTCTTCTTCTTTTGGTACTGGAGATCGATCCCTAGGGTGGTTTTCCACTGAACTACATGCTCAGCCATTTTTATTTTTTATTTTGAGATAGGATCTCACTAAGTTGGTTACCGCTCTCTAAATTGTGATGCTTCTGCTTCAGCCTCTTTTTGAAAAATTGTAGATGGACACAATAACTTTAATTTTATTTGTTTCTTTTTTATGTAGTGCTGAGCATTGACCTCAGTGCCTCACACATGCTAGGCAAGCGCTCTACCATTGAGCTACAACCCCAGCCCTGCCTCAGCCTCTTGAGTTGCTGGGATTACAGGAGTGCATCACTACACCCAGAACCTCATTTCTTTCTTTTCTTTTTTTTTTTTTAAAGAGAGAGAGCACGAGAGAGAGAATTTTAATATTTATTTATTTATTTATTTATTTTGGCGGACACAACATCTTTGTTTGTATGTGGTGCTGAGGATCCAACCCAGGCCACACTCATGCCAGGTGAGCATGCTACCACTGGAGCCACATCCCCAACCCCCAGAACCTCATTTCTTGATAGATACCTGAACTTTCATGACTGCTTTCTCAGAGCTTTCTTGTATCTGGTCTCTTACTCCATTTATGGACTATCCTGACCTAACTCTATTTTGTATATATCAGAACTGCCCTTCCCTTTCAGTGGACCCAATCGTTGGTGGCCTGCTAAATGTTTAACAACCAGTTCTGATAAAGGAAACTGATTCGTAGCACTTGCTACGGGTGCAAACACTTCCACCATGGCTAATTTCAAGCTACTAATTAAACATTATTGAACATGGAGTTGGTAAGAGATGTGCACAATTGGTTCGTATTTTTTATTATAGCTTATACAACCAGCCTTTACCACACTACTGGTTCCCATTCAAACTTTTCAATGGTGCTTCCAAAAGAACTCTTTATCCTATTGTAACTTTTCTGTAAATCTAAAATTATTTCAGAATTGGGCTGAGAATGTACCTTAGTGACAGAGTACTTGCCTAGTTTTGCATGAGACCCTGGGTTCAATCCCCAGCAGAGTGAAAAAAATATATCAATCAAAATATGAAATTTCTTCCAGGAGCCGTGGTACATGCCTTGTAATCCCAGCAGCTCGAGAGGCTGAGACAGGAGGATTGTGAGTTCAAAGCCAGCTTCCGCAATGGGGAGGTGCTAAGCAACTCAGTGAGACCCTGTCTCTAAATAAAACACAAAATAGGGCTGGGGATATGGCTCAGTGGTTGAGTGCTGCTGAGTTCAATCAATCCTCAGTACCCCCCAACAAAAAAGTTGAAGTTTCTAAAAGTCTACCAGAGCAGTCTAACCAAACAGAAGTAGACTGTTGGCAGACCTCTTCCTAGCAAAATATGGGTATTCTGTAAATGTTACCTTTTCAGAAAGGAAATGAGGAAGTAATAAATGAACTCTATTGCTAGTATGTCATGCAAAGCCATTGAAAATCTATTGAAAGGGCTGGGGATGTGGCTCAAGCGGTAGCGCGCTCGCCTGGCATGTGTGCGGCCCGGGTTCCATCCTCAGCACCACATACAAACAACCATGTTGTGTCCGCCGATAACTAAAAAATAAATATTAAAAAATTCTTTCTCTCTCTCTCTCTCCCTCTATCGCTCTCTCTTTAAAAAAAAAAAAAAGAAAATCTATTGAAGGGTAGCTGGAAACTTTTAAAGAATCTCTGAATTCTAATCTGGTGAATAGGTGTGTCACAAGATAGAAAAGGGGTATGAATGTCATTAAAATAAATTAGAATCTGTGTGCATGTACAGATATGTAACAATGAATCCCACCATTATGTATAGTTATAATTCAACAGTAAAAATATGTAAAAAACATTTTAAATTATAAAAGTTAGTCATAATCCAATCAATTGTTTTTTGAACAAGTTCTCAAGAAAGAAATTTTCATGTGAATGGAAGAATGCTGAACATGTAAATTAGAAAAGAAGGTCCAAGAGAGATTCTCCTATAGTTTTAAGGGAAGTCCTAATCCAGGATTATTAATAGTTCAAATTCTTCTGGAAAGGAAGACAGACAGGACTTTTTTACCCTGAAGGCAAATGAACTATGCTGTTTTTTTGGTACCGGGAATTGAACTCAGGGGCACTTAACCACTGAACCACATCCCCAGCCCTTTTTTTGTATTTTATTTAGAGACAGGGTCTCACCGAGTTGTTCCGGAGGCCTTGCTAAATTGCTGAGGATGGCTTTGAACTTGGGATTCTCCAGTCTCAGCCTCCCTCCCTTGCCTCTGGGATTACAGGTGTATGCTACCTCACCGGGATGCACTACGCTCTTAGAGCTGTATGGTCTAATAGGTGCAGCTAATTCCATTGCCTTGCTTTCAAGCCTCCTTGATTGCCACATCACCTTATATTTTCTACACACACACACACACACACACACACACACATTTTAGTTGTATAAAGGATGCAATTCCTTCACTTTATTTATTGTTATGTGGTGTTGAGGATAGAACCCAGTGCCTCACACATGCCAGGCAAGCCCTCTGCCACTGAACTACAACCCCAATTCTAAAAAATCAACCATTTTAAAGTGAACAATTCAGTGGCATTTTGTGCATTCATAATGTTGTGCAACCAACACCTCCAACTACTCCCAAAACATTTTCATCACTAAAGTAATGTCCCTTAAGCTGTTCCTCTCTTTTCTCCCAGGACCTGACAACCTCCTATCAGCTTTGCTTCTGCAAATTTACCTATTTTGGATAATTATTTTTATCAATGAAATCATAGAAAATATGACCTTTTGCTGACTTTTACTCGGCATGTTTGAGGTTCATCCAGCTGTAGCATTTATAAGTTATGCCATTCCTTTTTATGACTGAATAATATTCCATTATAAGGGTATAATGCATTTTGTTTATCCATTCATCTATTGGATATTTGGGTTATTTCCACCTTTTGGATTCTGTAATTAAAGTGCAGCAGTGAACAGTCACATGCAAAGATTTGAGTTGACAAACCCTCTCATCACTGAGCTACCCCCTCCCCCAGTCCAAGTTTGTTTTGAAATCTTTGGGTATATGCATAGGAGTGGAACTGCTGTGCCATAGGAACCTTACGTCTTAGAAAAGAGCAAGAACTGGAGTTTTAAACAATGTTCCCAAGAAGTTTTTTTTTTTTTAAGATAGAGACAGAGAGAGAGAGAGAGAGAGATAGATAGATAGATAGATAGATACACAGAGAGAATTTCAACATTTATTTTTTAGTTCTCGGCGGACACAACATCCTTGTTCGTATGTGGTGCTGAGGATCGAACCCTGGGTCGCACGCATGCCAGGCGAGCGCCCTACCGCTTGAGCCACATCCCCAGCCCAGAAGTTTGTTGTTATTGTTGTTTTTTGGGCAAAGGACAGGAATTTCAGAAAACTGAATGGAAAGATCTGGAGGTGATAGTGTAATGTGCTACACGAATGTAGTAATTCATGCTCGTGTTTGCAGTTAACACATTTCACGGGGTTTTTTACAACCTGGTGAATTAGAAGTTTAGACAGCATTATTTCCCTCATTTTACGGGAAGAAAATTAAGACAGAACGATTTTAAGTAATTTCTAAAAGCCACAAACAAGAACCAGATTCAGGGTTTGGGGTTCCACGATCAGATCTTTAGTCGCTTGACAGTACTGCTATCCACCTAACGGGCATATCAAGGTAGTCAAGGCCATAGTGGGAAACGTAGGAACTAGAGGAAAACTAAAATGTTTCTGGAATAGCAGCAGCATTCTTTCCTAAGACAAGCAACAGGGAAATAAACTCCGAGTGGGAAAGGTCGTTTCCAGTTTCTTAGTCATCTTTTATGATTTAGAGAATGTCAATGCAATGTAAATATCACTCTTCTTTACAGATAAAATTTTTCTAAGGGGATTGTAGATAATTCTTTGGAAACCGCAGATCGCAGATGGAAAAACGCTATGTCTCTTTATTTAGGATCTGGCGTAGAACTGCATCTATGGAAGCCACAGGGAGGAACGCAGACCTGGGCTTAAACAAGATGGTGGCTGGTACGGGACCGCTCTGTCTTTCCAGCGAAACTCTATGGTAGAGCAGAGTCGTAGATGAGAACTGAAGCCGAGATGGGTGGTAACCCGACCACACATCGCGCTAAAAGAGTGGAACGAAAAGCGATCTCTCGCGCATGTGTGGAACTGAGAGAAAGGACTCTGAGGCAAGGGGCCCAGCCCACAGCGCGTTTTCTGAAACGTGTGGGTCGTTTAAGTCCAGTTAAAGCCGAGGTGGGGCGTTTCCTAAGACGCATGCGTCCTAGACCCCGCAAGCGGTACAGTGGCGTGGTCTTTTCAACGCCCAGCGTACAAACGACGTCTGAGGTGGAAGGGGCGTTTAAGATTCTCAACACGCATGCGTTTTGAAACCGAGGCGTTTCCTTCAGAGGGTGTGGAGTGCAGGGCTCCTTACTGCGCAGGCGCGAATTCAGTCGGGTAGGGCGGGTGGTTTATCTAGGGGAGGGAGGCGGAGGTTGAAGGGATTAAAAAACCGGGTGCGCCTGCGCGTTGCTGACAAGTTGGAGGGGTTCAGGTTTTGTGAGGGGCGGGGTCACGTCTGCGCGTCATTGGATGGGTAGGTGGGACAGAGGGTGGAGATCGGGGAGGGTCTTTGCGCTTGCGCAGTGCGGGGGTGGAGGGCGGAGGAGCCGGAGAGCACGCTTGCGCGGCTGTCATAGGGCTGCTTGGTTGGTCAGTGGGGAGTCGGCGCCTGCGTACTAAGACCCGTGTGCAGCAGCGGCGGCGGCGGTAGAGGCGGCGGCGGCGGCGGCGGTAGCGGGCTCGGAGGCAGCGGTTGGGCTCGCGGCGAGCGGACGGGGTCGAGTCAGTGCGTTCGCGCGAGGTGAGAGCGGGCAGGACGCGCCTGCGCGGAACCTCTGCTTGAGCAGGGAAGGAGAGATGGAACTATACGGGGGTCGGGGAGGGGGCAGAAGGGAGCGGCGGCCACCACCGCATGGGTTTGGTCGGGAAGCGGCGCGAGGTATGGAGAGGCGCGGGCGCGCGGCCCGGTTGGCGCGCGGGGTGACGGTTGGGGCCGGCCGGGTGACGTTGGAGCGACGCAGGGCGGGGGACGGCGAGCCGCGAGGCCGCCACGCGGGAGAGGCCGCCAGGCGGCTGCTCCGGGGAGAGGGCCGGGGGCCAGATCAGCCCCGTCGGGGCAAGGGTCCCAGGGTCGTTGAGGACCGGGCACCGCGCGGCCACGTGAGGTGGGGGAGGGGGCTATTCCGTGAGAGCGCATGTGAAGGGGGGGTTGGCGGCTGGCGGGGGGAGGGGAGGCAGCGAGTCGCCGGCCTGGCGCAGCGTTTGGGGAGGGGGGCACTCGCGGCACCGGAAGTGCCCCCCATGGCAAGTTGCCCTCGGGGTCGGAGGCCGCATGGCCGAACGTGGACCGGGTCCGCATGGCAGCGCGGGGACCCCTCCCCCCAGGTCCCGGCCACCGGAAGCCCCGGGCGGCCACATGGTGGGCGGGAGCCGGCAACCCCCGGCGCAGGGAGAGCTCGTCTTCCCGGGCGTCAGAGGGAACCTGGAATTTTGGATAGTGGGAGAACCTTAAGGACTAGTTTTCGATCACCCCGGAGGGCCAGCTGCAGGCATATGTTAGCGTTCCTCAGCCTCATGGGCGCCTGGAGCTTTTCTCCCAGTCTTCACGTGAAGTGAGGCGGTCAGCCAGGTGTAAGTGGCACTCTTAGAACTGCGAGGCCGGAGAAATTGGGAAACTTGAGTGATTGGACATGAGTTCCCCTCCTCTCTAGGCACGTGCCGACAGCGCCTTAAAGTCCGGGACAGATGAGTTCCCCACCATGATATGCTGTCTTCACTTTGTCACTAGTGGTCTTCCTCGTGTCTAGTTTTGGGAGTAACTTGGTTTTAGAGTTCCTAATTCTCAGCCTAGGGTGATTTTTACTACTCACTACTACCAACCCTTTGCTTTCATTTTATTGTCATTTACCACCCCCTACTCTCTCACTTTCTGACTGCACAGGACGGGCCTAAAAAGTCGACAGCACCGATGCATCCTGGGAAAAGTGGGCGGGCCTTCGAGGAGAGGCTGGGTTCCCTTTGGGAACCGAGATCGAGGTGTTTGGCAGGGGGATGGTTTAGGAAACTACTTTCACCCCCTTGACTGCAAGTGCATGTTGGAGAGGCGGGAATCCCCCAAAGAGGCCTTGTGGTTTCCTGTACCAGTGACTGGCTTGTGTGTGGATAGGGGTGGGGGGGTGTAACAGCCGGGTGGGGCCTTGTCCTCCGGTTTCCACCCTCCCCCCCTACACACATTAGCCCCACCCTTTTGCTGGCTCATAGCTGCTCACCTAATTATAGCTCTGGCTAAGTGTGGGGAAGAGGGGTGGTTGGTTTCAGTGGCAAGTAACACCTGAGTCCTCCCCACCCCAGGAAGTAGGACTTTCCTCATCTCAGATTTGGCATCTTAAGTCCCTGGACCTTTCCTTTCCCAAGTACCACTTGAACGTTAATTTGGGGGAGGATCCAGCTATTCCACCGTTACTTACACACACCAGTTCTCCAGTGTATTTGACCCCAGTCAGTAGTTAGTCCAAGAACTTTGACTTTTATTATAGGTGGGTAGTGGAATAAGGGGTTGGGGAAAACAGCAGTGTTTCCAGAGAGAAATGGAATAGATTAGAGGTCCTGTTAACTTCTATCTTTCCTGACCCCAGTTCTCTTCTTGGCTTTAGTTGGAATCGAAGCCTCTTAAAATGGCAGATGATTTGGACTTCGAGACAGGAGATGCAGGGGCCTCAGCCACCTTCCCAATGCAGTGCTCAGCATTACGTAAGAATGGCTTTGTGGTGCTCAAAGGCCGGCCTTGTAAGATCGTCGAGATGTCTACTTCGAAGACTGGCAAGCATGGCCATGCCAAGGTTAGACTTTCACATGTTGCCTTCCCCACACCTCATATATACATAGGGCTTCTGGCAGCAAGCTGCCTTCAGTCCTGACCCCTGCCTGTCTTTAGTTGTGTGTGGGTTTTTGTTTTGTTTTGTTTGTTGTCTTAGTCCTTTTGTTTAGCACTCCGCCCTTATACCCATTCAGACTACACCTGCTCCCAGCCTTCAGCCTCCTTTTGTACCCCCATCATTGTCTGGTAGTCCTTTTTCTCCATCTTTGTGCCAGTCTCTTGACATTTCTTCATGGTCCTTTGACTTTTCTTCAGTCCTTTATGCTCTGGCTGTTCAGCTGTTTCTTCCTTGGTCTTGGCATTCACTTTTTTTGTTTCTTCCTTGGGCCTTTGTTAGGTACTGTTTACATCACTATGCTTGGTGAATTTCTCTGGTCCTAACACAGACTGTAGCATTCCCTTGAAAGGCTCCAGTGTGCTTGAATTTTCAAACTTCTGCTTTTCAAACTGCTTCTTTCTGCAATTCTACCTTTCCCTTTGGAATTCTGATGCAGTCTCCATTTATCTCTACCTGCCCGTGCCCACTCCTTGAATTCCTTGAGCCTCCCTGTTTTCTCTGGTCTTAGTGTTCTCACTAGTGCTTCCCTTGTCACCTCAGAGTTTTTCTTTTTCCACAGAAGTTAAACCTGATTCATTCTCGTTGAATTTCTTGTGGTTTTATTGACTTGACATTGGTCCTCCTAATGCGTAGCTCTTTCTCTAGTTTTCTTACTCCCTAACTACGTAGTTCTTTTTGATCTTGAAGTTTGTTTTCCCCAATTCTTTTAACAGACTTTTTCCCCCTTCTACCTTATTCTCAAAATTCTCAGCCCCTTACATGGGTGTCCAGAAACTCTTCCAAACTTTTGCCAAGGATTCCTTCTATACCCCTAGGCTCCTAGCATTCTCTGTCAGTGTTTTTTGATAAGGTAATGGACTTCCCTACACCTGCTCTACCACCTTGACCTGTGGTGGTCTTTTAGCCTCAGAATTTGTTTTTTGTTTTTGGCTTTAGTATTTCTTGGTTCATTTCCTACTTTGCTTGTCTTTGCCCTGACAAGGTAGACTAACTTCCTTCATCAGCTAGTAACTACATGAGCCTTTATCTCCTCCGTCCTAGAGTTGGTTGGGTTTCTCTTTGTGATGCATATACACAGGTCCACCTGGTTGGTATTGACATCTTTACTGGGAAGAAATATGAAGATATCTGCCCGTCAACTCATAATATGGATGTTCCCAACATCAAAAGGAATGACTTCCAGGTATGTAGGTGTACAGGATGAGGATGGGTTAGTGGTTCACGGGTGCAAAATACAGATTGACCAGAAGTTGTGGGAGAGGAGGGAGAGGGTATTTGATATTTTGCTCTTGTTCCAAATTGTTCATCAGACCCTTTATCCTCAGCCTACCTGGGCCTGTCTTCAACTTCCTTCTCTGTTTGCCCCCAGCTGATTGGCATCCAGGATGGGTACCTATCACTGCTCCAGGACAGTGGGGAGGTGCGAGAGGACCTTCGTCTGCCCGAGGGCGACCTCGGCAAGGAGATTGAGCAGAAGTACGACTGTGGAGAAGAGATCCTGGTATGCTGTTCTCTTCTCCCTTGTATACTCAGCTTTGCTGTTTCTCCAACTTCAGGTATCTCCTAACTATCCTTTTTTCTTCTCCAGATCACGGTGCTGTCTGCCATGACAGAGGAGGCAGCTGTTGCAATCAAGGCCATGGCAAAATAACTGGCTCCCAGGTGAGAGTGACAAAGCCCTCACTGTCCCCCTTTACGTATTTTGTTCTCATCAAATTTATTTCTGATCTTTTAATCATGCCAGGCTTGCTTTCTGTCCATCCTGGTCCTGTTCTCTCCACCCTTGTTGAAGGTATTAATTATTCTGTCTTAACTTGATTTCTCTCTTACTCAGGGTGGCAGTGGTGGCAGCAGTGATCCTCAAGCCTGCAGAGGCCCCTCCCCCAGCCAGGTCCTGCTGTGGCTGGACCCTTGGCTGGACGACTCCTACACAATTTATTTGACGTTTTATTTTGGTTTTCCCCACCCCCTCAATCTGTCGGGGAGCCCCTGCCCTTCACCTAGCTCCCTTGGCCAGGAGCAAGGGAGCCATGGCCTTGGTGAAGCTGCCTTCCTTTTCTCCCCTTGCACTACAGTCCTGGTGGGGGAGAAAGGATGGGTACTGCTTGTGGTTTAGTTTTTTTTTTTTTTTTTTTTAATTCAATTTGGAATCAGAAAGCTGTGGATTCTGGCAAATGGTCCTTGTGTCCTTACCCCCCACTTGTCCTTGGTCTGGTCTCCTATTCCCCCATAGCCCTTTAATTCAAGCACCAACCCTACAGAACAGGGACCAGCCCCCTCCCCTGCCTGTATCTCTCCCCAAGTCCCTTCATGTGGGGAGGGAAGAGGAGTAGAGGGGAGGGGACCTGCCCCCTCCTCAGGCATCTGGGAGGGCCCTGCCCCTATGGGCTTTACCCTTTCCTGCGGGCTCTCTCCCCGACACATTTGTTAAAATCAAACCTGAATAAAACTACAAGTTTAATATGAAGCCCCCCAAGTCAGCTGCTTATTTGAATTAAATGGGTATTTGTTGACTGGAAATAATTGGAAGGCAGAATAGACTTGTGAAATCTACCAGCCATCCCCCCCACCCTCCAAGCAGCCTAGGCATATTCCAGACAGCTGGGTGGGAAGTGACACAAACAGCAGCAGCCAGGGGCAGTGGCAGGTAGATTTTATTGGCCTGGGACATAAAGGGAAGAAAGACCCTCACCCATGGGGGATGGAGGGATGGGGTTGAAGGCATAAATTTGATGGTCACTTGTGGTAGAATCGCGGGTTCTGGCTGTGTTGGATGAAGGGGAGCCGAGGGCCAGGTTGGCTGGTAGTGGCAAAGCCTGACTGGATGGTGATGAAAGGAGGGTCTTGTCAGTGAATATACCCTCCCTTCCACTTAACACCCCTGCTGATACACACACTGAAGGAGGAAGGGACAACCAAAAAGTGTAAGCCACCTATCCTGTTTGCTTGGTAGCGTTGGGATATTGGTTACCATCCTTACCTTTCCTGCTGGTTGCATCTGCACAGGGAGCTGGGGGGAGGCAAGGAGTCCAGGGGCTGGATGCAGAGCCTGGGGGTGCATGGGGCGCAGGGAGGACTGCAGAGGACAAAGTTACCTGAAGCATACTGGGGCTCCCCTTAGCCTAGCCCTTCCTCCAACCTCCCAAGGCCTTTTACTTACTGAGTCAGAGAAGCCAGTCTGCTGGTTAGCATGCTCCATCTGCTTTTGCAAGGATAGGGCACCACCAGGCTGGAGGAACCCTAGGTGGGGAAGAGAGGTATGTGAAAGAAGAGAATGAGGCAGGTGGGACCTGTGGAGCTAGGGGTTCCTGCCTAGGATATTATCACCTGTTTGGGTGGGCTGAAAGTGGCCATGCACGGCATAGGGCTGTGGCTGTGGCTGAGATAGGTACTGCACTGCAGGAAACGCTGAAGGCGCTGAGGAAGGGAGGAGGCATGCCCGTTAGAATTTACTTTTGCTCTACCCTTACCTGTGGGCTTTCAGGAAAGTCATCCCACTCTTCCCATTACTCACCTCTGAGCTGCTGACTAGGACTATAGGCTGGCTGTGTGGGTCCATAGTGAGGTGGGGGCTGAGCAGTCCCATAAGCACCACCTGGGCTGCCTTGGAATTGCCCATGCTCTGGAGTTCCTGGGAAGGCAGCTGCTGAGCCCACATAGTGCCGGGTCTAAGGAGGAAGGTGAGAACTGATTGTAAAGTCCTTAAAAACAAATTCAAGGACTTCTGTATACATCGTTGCCCTACTTGCCCTTACAATAAGTGCTTGGTTATGTTTGTGACTTGAACACTGGTGACCAGGATGCCTGGGATGAAGCAGTAAAGAGAAGAAATAGAGCTATACGCTCAAATCCATTTTTCTCACCGTGAGTACTTGGGGTCCAAACATCTGTTTAGCTCTGTCAGCTGCCATGAGGGTGCCTGGGCGATTATGTCCTCCAGGGCTCCCTAGAAAGGGAGAGGGATTTTGTGATGCCTCAACCTCCAAGAGGAGCCACTTTCTGTCAAATGGTTTCTTTAGTCTTTACCCTGCATGCTGAGGAGGTGAGTTCCGGTGTGAACAGTCAGGCTCTGCTGGTATGCAGCTGATGTCAAAGTGGTCAGGTCACTGGAGTGAAAGGAAGGATAGGTGAAAACCAAGGGCAGTTACCCCCTTTTTGCCATTAAACATTGATTCTTTTGTTACCCAATCCACCTTATCCCAATTTTACTTTTAGCTCTCTGATCCCACCTCTGCTCCTTTCGCCTCCGTTTTTCTTCTTCATGTAAAACTTTCTTGAGCTGCAAAAAAAGTTGGTGCTTCTCTTCCTGTAGGGCCAAAAGCTTTTCCTGCAACTTGAGAATCTGGAAGGGAAGGGGAAAGGAGGTAAGACAGGGAGAACCAAGGGGAAAAGCCAGAGCTTGGAGCAATCAGGGACAGCTTACTTGTTCCTTGGTCTCCTCTAGTGACATTCTCTCTTCCATCTCCTTTTTCTTTCTTCTCTCCTGTTCTTCCTTCATCTTCTGTTCCATCATCTTGTCCACCTCTTCCTCCTCTAGAAAAATCAGCCAAAATGAAGTGGCAGGGTGGTGAAACTAATGTTTTACTTATCCCGCCATTATCCCACCACTTGTGTACTTGGCAGTAGCTCTCCAAGGTCCTACCCATCTCTGGCTTCTGGAACTTGGACCAGGCCTCTACTCCCACACTAATGGGGGGCTGTTCCCTCCCTCCCTCTAGCTTCGCCTGCGGGCGCACTGCTCAGCCCGTGGGTGGGAGTAGTCCTGGGGCAGCTGAGACACCTTAGCCATGCGTATGATCTATCGCTCTGGCCCCAGCTCACCCTGCCGCTTGCGCTCCCGCTCCATCATGATGTGCCGGTGCAGCGCCCTGGCCATGGCGTTGGAAAGCTTGGGACGTTCCAGGAGCGCGGGCATGGTGCTGTCGGGGGCGCTCGGACCGCGGGCGCCCTGCTCTGTCACTGACTGCCAGACCTCAGACGGTGCCTGCAGGGAGGCAGGAACTTAGTGGAAACTGAGCCGGGACGAGGCGGAAGCCTGTCGGTGCGGTCAGCTCTCGGACCGGGTCACGTGTTTCGGGGGCACGCAGCTCCGCCGGGTCACAGCCCCAGCGCATGCTGGCGGCACAGGGTCCATGGTTCGGTGCCCCCGCCCCTCCCTCGAATCCCCGGGGCATCGACCCCTACCTACCCACCTTCTAGATGCTCTCTCCGCGGCCTCTGGCGCGCCTTGGCCTTAGCGTCACATCCGGCGGCCCGAACGAATCCTTCCGGAGTCAAGGCGGCGACCGGCCTTGCGGGTTGGACAGAAAGGAAATGCGGAAGCGCGCGGGGACGGATGCCCGCGAGTCCAAACTCCGTTGTGGCAGCTGGGGTCTGGGCAGGCTCCGGCTGCGTGCCAGCAGCCCTTCATTTCATCGGGCGGCCATGGGACCGCGGGATCTTGGGGGCGCGCGAGACAGAGGCTGAGGCGGATGCTCTGAGACCGTATTTATTGGCTCCTTAGAAATCAGTCCGTAACAACTGTACAGAGGGCCCGCGGCTTCCCCCGCCCGCCCTTCCCCACTCCCGCCCGATGGCCCCGGAAAAAGCAGCTTCGTGTGGGCTCAGGAAGAGACTCCTCTGGGATTCACAGTAACCAGAAACAAAAACGGAAATAAATTAAGTGATGTTGGGGAGGGGAGTAACAGGGAGTCGTGTTCCCCAAATCAGTGCATGAAGGAAGGACCCAGGGCCTGGAATGGGCTCCCCACGAGCTCCCTCTCGTTAGAGGAAGCTGTGCTGGACCCCTGGACATGGAGAGGTGCTCCACTTCCTTTCTGAATCTGTCCTGCGTCTGCTAGGACAGCACCTGTGCATGCCGTGAGTCACTGGAATGAGGTGATGGCAGTCATCACTCTTTTAGAGTCCAGGGCCAAGGCCCAACTGTGCTTGTAGTAGTGGTGTCTCACCCTTCATTCCACCCGCACCAGCAGCGCATAGAGGAGTGTGGCCCCCTTCTCCTTAGTGACCCACTCAAGTTCTGCTGGGCTGAAGTGAGGGTCAGGAGGTTCTCTGAGGGCAGCAGAAGGGGGGCCAGGGGTGTAGGAGCCAGGACGCACACACACCTGGAATGCCACCTGAGCCCGGTGCGTCCGCTGGGATTTGGGATCCCGGAATCTGTCAAAAAGTAGAAGCCAAGAGTGAGGCCTTTGGCCCCCTCACCATTCCACCTTGCTAACTGCTCACCACACAGGCCTGCTGTTCCTTGGAAGTATTCTCATCACTAAGTGCTAAATTCCAGCAGTTTTCTACTTGCAATGCTTTTCCTCCCAAAGACTGCTTAGCAATCTCCTTCCCTGCCCTCCTCATAGCTTTGCTCAAACCTCACCTTTTAATGAACGCCTATCCTGACATCCTATTTAATATTCCCACTCCAAGTGCAATGCTCATCTGCTTCACTCCACTCTCCTTTTGTTTCCATACTACTTTTCACCCCTAAAAACCCTAAAGACTCATTATGTATAAACATTCTAGAGAAGGTAAGTTACAACAGAGTAAGGTTCCTTTCTCCTTCACTCAGATAGCATGTGGTAAGTGTTATCTTCAATGAATGAGTGAAGAAAGGGCTCAGGTGGAGGAGCAACTAACAAGCCAGGGTATGAGATGGGAGACAAATCATGAGGATCCAAGAGGTTCTAGGACCCCGTCTAGGTTGAAAACCCCAGAGCCACCCCCCATCTTGTGTACTCACTGCACTTTGGAGGCTAGGGTCTCAGCCCCAGCATATTGAAGGGAGGGGGAAAGCAGCACTGGAGGGGGCTGCTCCTCCCGGGGAGGTGCACAGTTCTCACCAGGCTCCTCAAACCCCACCCCAGGTTCTCCCTTCAAGGGCCGGCAACTCAGGATGGAGGCAGTACCTGCAAGGAGAGCTGGGTGGGTCAGGATGGCCCTTGTGATTCCTCCCAGGGACCCCAAGCTAGGGCTTCCCTGTCCCTGCTTGCTCTACAGTACCTGCTCCCAGCTCCCCTCGGTCCAGCACTCTCCGTACAGCTGCCACATTGCTCCCATGATATGCCATGTGCCACTTCTTGGTTAGTGTCCCAGCTTCCAGATGGGGATTCACTCTAAGAGAACAAAAGCAGACAGGACAAAGGTCACTGGCTTCCCAAGGTCATTCCCTACTCAGGAAGTTCTACCAGTTTTTACATGCACCCGCTGGGACTCTCTTATGAGGGTAAAAAGCAATAGGGAACATGTATGGCTTTGGCTCATACATACCTGAGGTTGAACCTGCACCAGCCAAAGGGCAGGGCGTATTCCCGGGGAGGCTCCCCTCGGCGCCTGTGGGTCTCATCTCCTCGAAGCTTCCGACAAGACTCACAGTAGCACAGGCTCCGTTTCGGCGGAGGTATGAAATAATCCTCTGTGGGACAGTGAGTGTCCAGCTTGGTGCTAAGGTTCCCACCCTGGGTCCTGCTGCTGCCCTCCAGCTGGCCATAGAAATGAGGCAAATTCTGGGGGGGCAGGGACTTACCAGGAAGCAGCAGCAGTTCTTGGAAGCGGGAGCAAAGGGCATGATACTCGCAACTCTTTAGAGGGCTAGCAGCAGGCTGTGGACCCCAGCACACGCTCTCTTTAATACCTGAGGGAATAGAGGGGGCAGAGGTCACAGAAGCTGGGCTAGAAGGATTGGAATGGGGCAGGTGGGGGTGTAGGATCTTGGTCCCATCAGGTTGGCACACCATCCACCATGTCTGCTTTTTCCATGTCCCCTTGGGTTCCAGCACTCTTTCCACTGGCAGCCCCTGGTTCAGGGCTCACAATTGTCACCTGTAGAGGAAAGGGGTGGTCAGCAAAAGCTTTCTCAACCCCCAAGGGCTGCTGATTTATGTACCTCAAACTTCCCAGTCTCCCAGGCACTGCCTCCCCCATTGCCACTAACCTGCTCACACTGCCCATAGAGGTCCACAAGTGCATGACAAGGCTGGGGCACATCTGGCACAGCTACCCCATGGTCCACCCCATTGACATGGAGATGCAGTCCTCCAGAGCTGTCTAGCCGCAGTCCCAGGATGGTGCCTTCAGGACACGTGTCCAGATTTGGCCCAAACTTCTCACAGATCTGGGAGGAGAGACCTACTGTCTTCAGACTTCCATCACCAGCAGACATCCTACCTTTCACTCTGCTTTCAGTTTTCTGTCCCTGGGCTTTGTCTCCAACCTTGCTCACTGCCTAGGCTCTACCCCCACTTCAATAACTGTAATACTGTCAACTGTGTAGGAGGAAGCAGTAGGGCTGAGACTGACCAGATAAGGACACTCATACCCTTGCCCCTGCCCCCCACCAACTTCCACCCTCTTCGAATCTGCTATCCTACAACCAGGACTATGAGTTCTACTTCTTCCTTTTGTCCAACTCCTCCCTACTTAAGAGACCTGACGCTCTCTCTCTTCTCCCTCACTCACCTTGAGACCATTGTGGAAGACACCACGGCCCCGCAGTAGCCAGGCTGCCCGTTTGAGGGCACAGGCAGAAGCAGGGAAGTTGAGCCTCTCAGGTGGGCAGGTGATGACTCCCAGGACAAGGGAGGATGTCCACTGTCGGTTCAGGAAGTCTATCCGCACCTACAGGAGAAGGAACTACTCCACAATCACAGCCTTCTGGGCAGAGGCCACCTACCTACACTGCAGAACAAGGATCTCACCCCAGCCAGGAAGGGAATATACTTCCCAAAGAGTGGCCTGGGCCACTGTCCTTTCTGATTCTTGGAGAGACCAGAAACTATAAAGTCATATTTTTTAAATATTTTTTTTAGTTGTAGATGGACACAATATCTTTATTGGCATCCTCACGCATGCCAGGCAAGCCCTCAACCACTGAGCTACAACCCCAGTCCCCCTCCCTCCCCTCTTTTTTTTTTTTAATATTAATTTATTTACTTTTAGGTGTAGATGGTCACAATGCCTTTATTTTTATGTGGTGCTGAGGATCGAACCTGGGTCCCGCCCACCCGTGCTAGGCGAGCACTCTACTGCTGAGCCACAATCTCAACCCCCCACTCTCCCCTCTTTAAGCCTTGGTCTTACTATCACCTCTATAAGGATTCTTGCTACTAAGGGCTTCATTGACCTGGCTAACTTTTGACATATCTTTTGGTTTGCAGCAGATAGGCCCTTTCCTGGAGGGTTGTTCATGGCTGGAGCAAGAGGAGCTGGGAACATGGAAGCAGGGCACACCTGGACTAGCAGCTGGGGCACCAGGGGCTGGCTGATGACAACGATGCCCTGATTATAGCTGGCCACCCGTGTAGCTGTACGGTTTCCATTGGACAAGAGGATATTCTTCCCATGGTTCTCCAGGAACTCAAAGGCTGCAGGCATAATACCAACTTGATTCTGGCCCTGGTGTGGAAGAAGAGACAATGCTGCATGAGGGGCCAATGGCAGGCCTGATCCACCCCACCGGAGCACACACAGAGCTCAAGTGTGAGCCTCTGCCCTGCAATTGGAGAATCTGGTGTCCAATGGCCATTAACTGGCCAGCAGCCCCTGCTATAGCCTCTTACGCCCAGGCCATGATCCTCGCCCTCGTCATCCTCCTCGCCTTCACTGCCGGTGTCTGAGCTGGGGGAAGGAGGTTGGGTGCCTTCTGGCTCCTCCAGCCTTGTGGAACTGACAATGGACACACTGCGTACTGGCCCATATAGATCCAATACAGCCCACACGTTCTAGAAATATAAGACTCAGAAAATCAGAGATCAGCACAAAGCTTCCACCCCACAGCCCACTCTCAGGACCCAAGGAAGCTATTAGGTGTACCTTGGCAATGCCAGTGGCTGCAGGCCCCATATCCTCTCCATCTACCAGGATGTGCATTGTGTCATCTGCTCCTCGACGAATGCCTACACGGCTACCCACCTAGGTCCAACGTGGGAAAAAGACAAATGCTCAGCCCACCTCTCTCTCACACTCCATTCCCCACCCCTCACCAGCTGCTCCAGAGTCAGGTGCTTCACCCCAAGTCTCTCTAGATTCCGGCCATAGTTCATCCTCTGGAGCTGCCCATCACGCCTCACTTCACAGCTAGAGACCATCCAGGTGGTCTTAGTCCGGAGCTCTGGCAGGGAAGGAGGCAGCCCTGGGCCACTGCCTGCTCCAGGTCCCATTTCCCCTGGTGCCAGTGTGGTCAGTCCCAATCGGAGGGAACCTGCCCATTTCTCATCTAGCTCTTCCACTTTTACCTATGAGAAACAAAACATCAGTTGGCTGTGATGATGGGCCAGTAGCACCCCACCCATCTCCACAGCCCACCTCAAAAACTTCCTCCGCCTTGAGCTCCTTGGTGCTGAAGACAAGGCCGTGAGCATAGCCAGTGGCACGCACTGCCCTTGTGCCATCCTCCTCTAGAGTGACATTCTTGCCACAAGTACTATGAAATCGGTGAGCCACACCAGCCACTATGGATAGAGAAAGGAGTAAGATTAGGACAGCAAGTTCAAATAGTATAGAGAGTAAAACTTTTAAGATGAAACAGCAAGTAGACAATAAGGCTCCCTCCATCATTACTCCTCAGAACCTCCTGACTCGTCTTTTTACCACAAGAATCATTTCCAAACCTGGAATGGCTAAGGCATGGTATGCAGCCCCTGGGTGGCATGGAAGTGTCCAGGTTCTATGTTCCAGGTATACTCCCCAACCCTCCTAACTGCTTATTCTATGGGGCTGTTCCCTCCCATATCCTGTAGCATCCTTGAACAGGATCCTTTAGGCTCACAGTAGGTACCTGGAGAGTGTAAGGGGAATGACTTCTCAGTGGCAGTGTTGCTGGTCGCCAGGCTGTTGTCCATGGGGCCAGTGGCATTGGTGATAGACACTTGGACACATTGGCCATAGAGATCTACTACTGCATACACCTCTGCATAGGAAAGGAGGGTGTCAGAAACCTGAGAGCTCAGGCAGCCTGAGCTGAGGGTGGCTGGCCAGAAGCCACAGAGTAGTCACCTTTACCCGGAGGCAATCCTGAGCAGGCAGCGCCTTGGTCCTGGCCATTGATGAAGTAGTGCAGATCACCCTTGGCAGTTCGCATCATGCCAATGCGTGCACCTGTGCCCAGGGCATCCAGGTCACACCCATAGTTGTTGCGCATTGTGTTACCATCTTGCATGATGGCTGTACCACTGTGGAACAGCAGAAGGGGTGGGTCAACTTCCTTGCTTCATCCCCACATGGCCTCCTCCTCAGTTTCTGCATGTCAGAGCCCTCCAGTCAGCCAGGAGCAGTGGCACATGCCTGTAATCCCAGCTGCTCAGGAGGGTGAGGCAGAATTGCAAGTTCAAAGCCAGCCACAGCAATGTAGTGAGGCTCTAAACAACTTATCAGAGACCCTATCTCTAAATGAAATATAAAAAAGGGCTGGGGATGTGGCTCAGTGGTTAAGTGCCCATGGGTTCAATCCTCAGTAACAAAAAAAAAAAAAATAAAGAGCTCTCCAGTGCCTTGGATGTGGGGGAGGAACATGTCTTGATCTTGGCCCAACATATAATTCTGTCCTCCTTGCCCTGAGATCTCCCCAAGGAAAAGCAAAGACTCCCCTAAAAGGAAGGAGGATGGAGCCCCTGAAGACTGGAGAGGGATTCCCAAAATTTAACAGAAGAGGCAGTCATATCCCCTAAGTCTGCCATTGTTGGTAACCATTATAGGCCCAAACCATGATTTCCCTGAACCTAGCCAGCTCCACTGAGCCCCACCAAACTGGTCCCAAGAGAAGGCAACCCAACCTCAGCATCCATGTATCATAGTCAATGTCTGTCATGGTGTTGGGGAATTCAAGGTCTTCGGGTCGAATAGCAGTAACTCCTGGGAAGAAGCAGGGAGAGGTCAAATCTAACTCTCCAGGATACAGGCATCCACATGCCCTAACCCACACATAGATAACCCCTCTCACCAGCTTCAATGGAGCCTGACCAGCGGTCCACCATCTTCTGAATGACAATTTCAAACAGCTCTCCATCCCGAAGGGCCCTGCCAGGGAAAGTGGCAGTCATTGAGGTCCTACTTAGGGAAGCAGAAGGATAGTGGGAATATAAAAGTTCAGGGACTGACCGGTTGGAAATGACAATGGCATCATTGAACTCGCTGCGGCAGTTGTGCCGAAGTGCAGTACGACCTCCATTAGTAATGACGGCATTACTTCCATGCAGCTGGTGGAAGCGTAGGTCAGAACCTCCAGCCCCTGAGGATGGGGAGCTTGGAGATACCTGGTTGTTTCCCTCAGGGAGTGGCTCAGGGACTGGAGGCACCTCTGCAGGAATGGACATCACCTGTTAGGTTTCCAGATGTCTCTAAGGCTTGCTAAGGCCTCCTATGGCCACCCTCACCTCCTGCCCTAGCCCAGCTGGGCCCTCACCTACGTCATCCACAATGGTGGCCTGAGCTGCCTGGCCATAGAGATCGACGACAGCATAGACGCCTGGGGGTACATTCCAGGCAGCAGGACCCTGAGTCATTCCGTTGACAAAGAAGTGGAGAGTCCCATCTTCTCGCCGCACCACACCCACCGTGTCCCCTGCCTTGGAAGAAGTTGGGGCTGGAGTGAGGAGTCAGGCAGAGTTCCGGCCTGGGATGGTTCTGCATCCACCCCACCTTGCTGGCTCCCTTTCTGCTGCGCCCAGGCAATGTACCCACTCTCCCACCTTGAGGCGGTCCAGGTTGTGCCCATATTCATCCAGGATGGTTGTCCCGTTGTGCATCACCCCATTCCCAGTCATCATCCAGGTCCCTACAAAGAAAAGGAATGGCAGAGTACATGAGGGGCAAGGCAGGGCTCCTTTCCTTTACAAAGCATCCTCCATGAGACTCCTCTAAACTAAAAGCACATTGTGGCTTTCCTTTGAGATTTGGCTTTCTTCTCAGTGGACAAGAAGAACTGCAGTTTCCAAAGGTAACGACAGGCCCTGCTGTGGGGAGCCATTCTGACACGTGATTGGGTGACTCCCGTTAAGGGCCTGAGGCGCTCTGGCTGTGTCGGAGCTATCCCGACCCTTTCCTGATGAGAGAGCCCATCCGTGTGGGGGTGTGCGTGACCACTGACCCTGGAGACCCAATCACTGACCCTGACCTTGGAGTGCAGCCCCCCCTCAACCTTCATTGGATGGAATTCTCCCCTGAATCTCTTGTCCCCCAAATAAAAGGCTACTCCCCGGCGTGTTCGCTCTCTCTCTCTCCTGCTAGCCCAGAGTAATCCTCGCTGCCCTGCTGGGCGGCTAGAGGCGGGAACCAGGGAGGCGAGCCGTCTCGGACCTAGCAATGTAAAATAAGGTACTGGTTTGTGTGTTTTATTTCGATCTCTTCTAACTAACTTAATGTGCTGAGGGCCATTACCAAGTAGAAATGACGCATCAAAATTTCCTTGCTAGCGTACCCCATGTTAATGATTTCGCTGTTGACATTGCATGTAAGGTGACCTTGCTCAAAGACCAAGGCGGATCCCGGTTTAGAGCTGATCAGGTTTGAGGAAGTATCCCGGTCCTTGGGTTAAGGGCGTTCCCAGTTTAAGACCTTGGATTTTAGGGAAGTTCGATGTTGAGGATTATTGCTGCTGGAATTAGGGCGTTCCTGCTGCCTGAGCTCCCATTGAGTTCTCATGAGATTCAGAGAGCATTTTGGGAAGTAAGCCTCGTGGAGTAGGTGAATTGGGTGGCAGCAGAACTGGGATTGCCCCAGAACGTGTGTGGAGGCCGGTGTGAGTTCGGGAATAAAGAATTGCTGTTTGAATCTACAAAGCTGTGTGGTGGCTCTGTGCCCAGCCAAGACTGCGGCATTAATGCCTAGAACCTCATTAATGAAACCACTGCGCAGGCCGCGTGGTAGACCCTGCCTTTGTGGCACTCCCCAGCCACTGGACAAATCATCATACGTGTGATAAGGAAGAAAGCGGCTGGAGAACAAGGGTCAGAGCTGCAGGAACAACTTATTCTCTAGGACCTTATCCTAGCAGTTTTGCCCTTCTTGGGAACTCACCAGAGCGCAAGTTGGTCATGGTGGAGGGCAACTGGAGGTAGGCAGGGTTGTGAGTAGTCACACCAATCTCAATGGAGCCAGCCCATTTGTCCACCATCTTGTCGATGCGCACCTGGAATACCTCTCCATCCCGTAGGGCTCTACTGCTGAGCACCACTCCATGATTGAAGTCATCAGTGGCACTGAGAACACAGCAAAGAGAAGTTCAGATTCTAGTACCTACCCTTGAATATGCCAAGGCTTAGCCCAGTCACACCTACCCATCATCCACTGCCCCAAGCCAACCAACCAGACCTCACGATCTGGGAGGCTTCCCACCTTTCTGTCTAGGACTTCCCAGACAAGATTCCTTCTGCTTCCCCCATCACCATCCCACCCCCCACCCCCAATTCCATTAGAGCCTCTTCTTCAGGCTTCTCCCCACCCATGGGCCATACTGGGGCCTCAGGGCAGTGCGTCCCTCGTGGGTAATGGCTGCCTTCTGCCCACAATTGGGGTGGAAAAGCAGGCGCTCAGGTTCTGCCTGGGCAGCAGGAGCAGCACGTCGGAGAGCACCCTCAGGAGATAGCGCCCGCAGAATGGCATTGTTCCGGCGGAGTCGATCAGAGTGGTTGTTGTTATGAACAATGGTGACTTTCACAGCCATCCCATACAAGTCCACCACACCATACACCACTGGGGGTGTCAATGGGGTAGCCACACCTGTGGCAGAGGAAAATAAGGGCAGAAGAATCAAACACAAGAAAAGCAAGCACCAGAGAGGCAGAAGAATGAGGTCTGGACCCCATGGTAGTCCTGGGCCAGAAGCCTACTCTGAGCATCCCCTTACCCTGATCGATGCCATTAATGAAGAAGTGTAGAGCAGAATTGGACTTCCTTGTGAGGCCAATGTGGTCACCCTCCTATTAAAAGCAGAAAAATAACTCAGAATGGAACCTAGCTACAGAGAATCCTGGGGCCTTCTCATCTCGCTTTTCCACAGGAATCAGTTTCCAAAGATATTCACATGAGTCTCAGTACCCTAGAGGACAGGCAGGGCAGGTCTTGGGTTCCTGTTTTCCAAACATGGCAATTTCAACATTTCCTGAATGCTCAATATAAGTCAAGAACAGAGTTAAACCATTTTACAAACATCAACTTCTGTTATGGTTTAATATTAATTGTCCCCTCAAAAGTCATGTATAAGACAGTAAAAGAAAGTTTAGAGGGCTGTGGCTCAGTGGTAGAACGCATGCCTTGCACATATGAGGCACTGGGTTCGATCCTCAGCACCACATAAAAATAAATAAAAGTATTTTGTCCATCTATAACTAAAAATATATTTTAAAAAAAGGAAGTTTAGAGGTGAAATGATAGTTATGAAAACCGTAGTGTATTAATCCCCTGATAGAGATTAATGAGTACTGCTTCAGGCAGGTAGGGTATAGCTGGAGAAGATGGGTAATTGGGGGCATGCCTTTGGGGTATATATTTTGTGAGCTGAGCTTAGTCTCTCTCTCTGCTTCCTATTGCCATGTTCCTAATTGCTTTCCTCTGCCACTCTTCCACTATGATATTCTGCCTCCCTTCTGGCCTAGAGCAATGGAGTGGGCCATCTATGGAATCTGAAACTGTGAGCTCCCAAATAAACTTCCTCCTCTAAAATTGTTGTCAGGTCTTCTGGTCACAGCCGCAATAGCAGGAAAAATGCTAACTAAAGCAACTTTAAAATTTCCCTATACATAATAACTGCTACAGGGGCTTCGGATGTAGCTCAGTGGTAGAATGCTTGCCTAGCATCTGTAAAACCCTGGGTTTGATCCGCACGCTGCAAAAAAAAAAAAAAAAAGGAAAAAGAAAAAGGAAAAAAAAAATGCTACCACTAGGCTCATTTTAGAGCCTATTGGGCAACCCTGCCTTTTCAGAAGGGACCTCATATAAACACAAAGGGATTTGCTCTAGGCCACAGAAAAGACCTTTATGTGGTACTCAAGCAGCGTCACAAAGTACCCAGACCTTCCCTTGGAATCACCCAAAACACTGTGCCCCATCCTCACCTGCAGCTCATCCAGACTAAATTCACAGTACTCCCGGCGGGTGCCCTTGCCATTGGTTAGGATCCCACAGCCGCTCATCATGATGGTGCCTGAGCAAAAATGGATACCTGGTTAGGATATGGGTTTCCTTCACCTCAGTAACCCCAGGCCTGTGTATCCCATGCTGCCCAGGGCTGGTACCTGACTGGAGGTTGGTCATGGTGGCTGGGTACTCCAGGCTGTTGGGGTTGTGAGTGGTGACACCAATCTCAATAGAGCCTGACCACTTATCTACAAGCTTGTCTATCCGGATCTGGGATTGAGTGATGATAAACAGAAAGAGCAGAGAAGTTAAGTGCAGAGAAGGGAACCCCTTGGTTCTTCCCAAGACTCCACCCTCTTGGCATCAAGGGTTGAGCCCCATCTTTAGCTCCCAGAGGGTGAGGCACCAGCCAAACCAGGATCTTGCACACCTCAAACATCTCATTGTCCCGAAGTGGTCGGTTTGTCATGACGACCCCGTTGTTAAATTCATCCAGGGGCCTCCGGCGCTCAGCTGTCTTATTATTGTTGCTGAGTTTGATGAGGGTCCCACACTTCTCATGAAAGAGCAGAGCGTCATTCGAAGTAAGGATAGGCGAGGTGGCAGCACCACTAGATCCCAGCCCATCCCCTGAGGGTGGGGAGCTCAGGTTCACATTCAGGAGCCCCCCATTGTAGGCAGACAGGATGGCGTTGCTCACCACCTCAGAGAGCTCCATGCTGGCAAAGTCTACATCAGGAGGATGGAGAAGGGCCAAAATGAAGCTCTATACTCTCTCTCTCCCTACCCCACTCCTGAGGCCCCTCCCTCATTGCCCGTTCCCCTTCCCAGAGCCTCCCCAAAGCCCTCACCATTATGCGACTCAAGGCTGTTAGGAAACGTCTCCGGTCGGGCCTGCGCTGGGGACACCATGAAGGCTGGGGACCAGGTAGGATGGGAGGGGAATAACACAGTGATCTGGGTGCACTTGCCATAAAGCCCTTGCTTCAGGGCCCATATCCAGGAGACCTCTCCTCTAGCCCCTGATCTCCCCAGTAACAGACTCAGGGTCTGAAAGGTTCTGCCCACACCCAGCCTCGATCACTACTGCATTTGCCCCACCCTGTAACCACACCCACTGCCTCACCCCTCCACCATGGCCCTGTATTCTCTCACCTTCATCCCCAGAGGTCCCCTGTTCCATCAAGGCAGAATCTTCAGGGGGGGCCAAAGGCTCCAGGGGAGGTGTAGGGATGGGAGTAGGGGGGCTGAAGCCTGGCTCAGGGGGTAATACGGTGATCTGGGTGCACTTGCCGTAAAGGTCCACAACAGCCCATACACGGGCAGGCAGGCCTGTGGCAGCCACACCACAATCCCGCCCATTCACCCAGAGCCGCAGCTCTCCAGCAACGGTGCGCTCCACACCCACACGGTCCCCTTCGCCAAGCTGGTCCAAGTCCTGGCCATACTCTTCCAGCACAGAGCGCCCATCCCTCAGCACCGAGCAGCCTGACACTACCCACGAGCCCCCCTTCAGCCCCGTAGCACTGCTTGGGAAATCCAGCACACTGGGGTCCAACGATGTCACTCCAATTTCAATGGAGCCGCTCCAAGAGTTGACCTATGATGGGGGTGGTATAGAGAGATTTAGGATGGGCCATCACTGCGTCTCCCACCTCTAGGAAAACCCATTCTACAGGTCACTCTGCTCCCCTCTCAGCACCTCTGAGGCACTAATCCAGAGATGAAGACCTATAAGTATGGACCCTGCCTCTAATTATTTGGGCCTGTTCTCTCCTAGCAACTCTGCCCTGTACTCAGGTGCTTAGTATGGTAAACACTAAGCAGGTTAAATTCTCTGGTTCCAGCTTTCTACCTCCTCTAACTTCTCTGGGTCTCTATGGCTCTTCAACCACCACATGCTTCCTATGCCCAAGCCTTTTGCTCTTGTATATCACTCTCTTCTTCCTGGTCTGATTCTCTTCTAGGATCAGGCTCCACCCAGATTCACTCTCCTCCCAAATTCTCTGTAAGAAAAGTAAATCACACACCTTTCTGGCCCTACCTGAGAAACCACTGTCCTTCAGTGGTTTGTTCTTTTCTTGGTATTCCTCCCTCCTCTCATCACATATCTGACATCTCTCCATCGTCCACCTACCAAGATATTGGGCCGGGAGACCTGTTCCCCAGCCATTCTAGTAGGTGAGCGGGTGTCCCTCTCCTTGCTTCTGAGTTTTAAGGAAACTCAAGCTCTCACCTTGTCTCCTCCAGACTGAACGCATCTGCTTCATGCTCTCCTCCTGCCCATCTCTTAGTGTCCTACAATCTGTCAGTTCCCTCTCGGTACCCAGTTATGTGGGCTTTCTGGCTGTCCTACCCCATCTTCCCCTGTTCCCCTCCCACCACCTCCACATGTCGGTTCCGTGGTCCCAGCTCTGCACCTTGCGATCGATGCGGACGGTGAAGACGCGTCCATCGCGCAAGGGTTCCCGGCTCAACACCAGCCCGTGGTTAAACTCCTGGCCCGGCTGCTGCCGCCGCGCTGTACGCCCACAGGCCGAGAGGCTCACCAAGCGCCCTGTGCGCGGGTGCAGCTCCCCGCCGCTGCCGAGACCCCCGCTGGACCCCGGTCCTGGGCCGCTCCCGCAGGGGCCCCCACCCCCGCCGGGTCCTGGCCCCGGGCCTCCCCCAGAGCCCCCACTCCCACCCGACCCCGCCGCCATCGCCGCTGACACCCGGGCCGCGCGACAGCCGCGCTTGGCGGCACCGTGGCAACCGCGAAGGACAGACACCCTGAGGGAATACGACCGGGGGCTGGGACCAGATATGCTTTACGGCACTATCAGGCAATGAAGCATCCTGGACTGGGAACTAATGACTACCACACGGGGAACAGAAGGACGACGGGGTCGGGAGGCTCGCTTTACGGCACGGTGAGATGACGGAGTGGCTCAGAAAGGGATGAAGACAGGGAGCTTTTGCGACAGTGGAAAGAAGAAAAATCCGCCACAAGCATCTTTACGACCGAAGGTTTATGGCGCCAGACGCGCTTGCGACAGCAGAACTGACAACCCCGCCCTCGCCAGGGGAAGCGATATATTGAACTATTCGCTTTACGGCAAGGGGTGAGAGTGCTCTACGCGCTACACGCTTTAAAGAGCTATAAACCGGGTGACCAGGGGGCACAGAGAAACTGTAGTTTTATAAATGAAAGTCTCTGCCCTCCACACCTTTGAGATCAAAAGTGTCGCAGTCTCCCTACTTTGCATCGCACTTTTCCTGAGAAGCAACGGGAGACGATTTGTGGCTGGGGGTGGGGATATTTCATGTCAAGCCCAGAATGAACTCTTTCAATCAAACTCTTAAGACTTTAAATCCACAAATAGAGTCCAAAGACACCTCGGCAGGCACTTTCAAGTTACAGCGCTAACGACTCCAAAAGATTCCGCCACGCCACTAGCAAAACCCCAGCCCAACTCTCCGAGGTTGCTAAGGTCTCCCTCCCGCTAAGGAGGGAAGGCTGTGACGTCACAATTAGGGGTTCACGCCCCCTGGTCAAGCCCCCTGGCTATGATTGGCTCATTTGGTGAGGGCGGTGATGGAGAAAGGCGGGAACAAGTTGCAAAGACAAAGACATTGGGTGCATAAAAAGGGAAAGGCGAGCGGAGTGACTCCCAAGCCTGAGATCTTTAAATAGAGTCTTGATTCCGTCCACCGTGGCTCTAAGGAGCAGAAGAGGAGGGGACCGGATCAGAGCCGGAGCGTTCCCCGCCCACCGCGTAGGGGGCGTGGCTCGGGGGCGGGGCTATGTGGAACTGGAAGGCGGGGTGGGGTAGCTGAGAGTGGCCCCCTGGTGGGGCCATGGAGAGGCAGGGTACCCTGGGACCTACTAGAGGCTTCAATGGAGAATCACCTGGAGTGGTTACCAGGGGAGTGGCCGGAGGGGTCAGAGGAGTCGAGGCAGACACCAGATTGCCCTTCAGAGTAGCCTCGCCTAATGGTTCTGAGCCCCCCTCGCACTCGGGGTGCAATGTGGTTCGCAGTCCTGGTTCAAGCCATCCCACCGAGCGGGTAGTGGCCCCCACTTCTGAGCTCAGTCAGCAGCCTGGGGAGGTTGCGGGCCACCTTGAGTTCAGCCCATCCCCTAATGCAGTCAACATTCCCTGCCCTGGATCCTGCTTACCCAGGACTTCCTGTGCCGGGCCCGGGGGCTCCAGAATGTACACCTCGGGCTGTGGTCTGCACTCTGGGTCAACTTGTTTGCACTCTGGTCCCTGTGAGGACCGGCCCAGGAGCATCCTAAAAGACAGCAACTCCATCCTGCTGCAGAAATCCCCCTGTGTGGATAAGTAAGGAGTCTAGCTCTGGGGACAGAAAGCCCAGAGACTGGAGGGAGGAGTTCGGGACACGGGAGGGGGCGGAGCCATGAGGGAAGGGGCGGAGTCCTCAGAAATAGAAGTGAGACTAGGTGAAGGTAGTTGGGTGGGAGATCTGTTGTTTCAGGCCTTTGGGAGAGCAGCAGATGCCCCATAAATCCTGGCCAAATGGTACTGTAATTATCTTTGGGTCTACCCTACCTAAAGCCTGTAAAAGAGGGTGTAAAAAATAAAGTTTTTTGAATGACCAGAAAAATGAGGGAAGGCTGTGAGGAGGAAGGTCACTAGAAGGTCTGTCTCCTTCTCTTCTGTGTACTCTCTTCATCCCAGGAAAAAGGCTCAGCGCTGGGATGAGATGAATATCCTGGCCACTTATCACCCTTCTGATAAGGACTATGGCTTTATGAAGGTGGACGAACCCAGCACCCCCTACCGCAGGTGACCTCAGCCTCAATTTGTCAGCCTAGACTCTTTCCGTTCTAATAAGGGGGGCAGGGGAGGAGGCAGAGAAGCCTCAGGAACTAGACATTGCCTGATACCCCCTCCTCTGCAGACTGCAGGACAGTGATGAGGACCTGTTGGCAGGGTCCTCCATCAAGGTGACTCCTGAAGTGCTAGAAGAGAGGTGAGAGTCCTTTTAGAGATCAACTGAGGTTTGAGGTCTTCTCCTCCTTTGCCCTTGAACTTGGGCCTGAGGCACCTCTGCTTTTTTGGCCTGCAAAATGGAAGGTACCACAATTCCCATCAGGTCTGACTAAGACTGATCTGGGGGGGATCAGCCAGCTTGGTATCATCTACCACATGCCCCCATTGTTGTTCTCTCCCTTCGGTGTCCCCAACTAGTCTCCCTCCCCTTCAGGTTTGCAACAATGGACAATTTCCTCCCCAAGGTCCTCCAGTATGGTGACAATAGTAGCTCAGGAGCTGCAGACAACTTTTCCAAGACACGTGAGATGCAGGGTGGGCACTGAAAGGAAAGGGGAGGTGGAGCAAACCTTCAGCGAGAGCCTGACAGCAAAGCCAAGCTCTCACACTGGCCCACAGACTCCTGTAATTTTGACAAGCACCGTAAGACACACTACACTGAAGGGAAGTTCCTCAAGTCTCAGAAAAACCTGCCCTTGGAACATGATGAGGACAGCTGTAGTGCCGGCATCAGCAGTGGTGTTAGAGGTGTGACGATAGAGCCAAAGCCCAGGCCTGTGGAGAGATGCTGGGCAGGAGGACTAGCCAAAAGAGTCAATGATGAAACTGACATGCTTGCCTCAAGACCCGTCCTAGATGTCAAGGGTTAGTGATGGGAGACTCCAGAGACTCAAGAGGGTTGTAGTCCAGAGCCTGTTCTAACCCATGGTCCTCTTGGACTTTCTCTTCCTCACTTCTCCACCATATTATTCTTCAGTGGGCACTGGCTCACAGCCCTGGTAGGGAAGCAGTGCTGGGTGGTGACCCCAGGGAGGAAAGGAGACCATTGGAATGGGGTCCCATTCAGGATAGCCCCCATAGCTAGCTGGCTGCTGAAGAACACAAAGTCCAAGAGAACCATGAGGGATGAAAAGGTCCCTAAAGGTTTTCTAAAAGATGAGGGTTGGTAACAGAAGAAAACGAGATGAGAACCTGGGAGTTGAGCTTCTCCCCTCTGGTAAGGCCCACCGTATATACCTGGGAGGCATGGACACACCAAATGACCATGACTCAGATTGCTTTGGGTGATTCCTCAGATTCCTCTAGCTGCAGAAATCAGTTCCCCTCAGCTTCAACCCCCATTCCATTGGAGCAAATCGATCTGCAACGCAGGGAGTATTATAGCCAAGGAAGATACCTGAGGTCTGACTCCCACCCAGAACCTGAAGAGGACATAGAAGATGAGCAGCAGCACAGTGAGAGCTGGTGTGGGAAGCCTGGGGAGTGGGGACCCTCATCCCACAACACTTTCAGGCTCCACAGACTTGACCTTGGTCATTGAGAAACCCATAAGCACTAAGGTTCATATATTGGACCACACAGGAGGTTCCTTTAGGGATCACAAGACCATTAAGGGCTCTGAAAAAATGACAGTGATACCACTGCAGCCTGGTGAGGACACCAGGCCATCATCTCACTATCCTGCCTCTTGGCAAATTCCATTTCTCAACCTTCCAATCCTATTAGATCATTTCATCAGCAACAGGTAAGAGAGGCCCTAAACATCCCAGAGCCCAAGGCTCATATTGTGTAGAACAGGAAACACAGAAGTTCAGAAAGGGTTGGGGACTCTCTCTAGTTTGTTACCACCCACTGGCTCCATGCTTCCTTCTTGACTCCTCTCTGCCATCTCATCCCACTCCAGGTACTACCATGTCATCCAAAGACAATAGGTCTCCAGTGACATCCAGCTGGTGTCAGTGGCTAGAGGCCAAGAGGCAGAACTGCCGAAGCCCAGGGAGCTCAGAGAGGGAACATAGACACAGCCAGAACCCTCCAACCCAGAACGGGCGCAGACGTGAGCCTGGGCAGAGGCAAGGAGGTGGGTGCATTGGCCTGGGAGGCAGAGGGTCTGAGTGGGTAGGTTCTAGGGAGTTTAAGATGGGCAAGATCTCATGACTGCTGCAAGAAAGCCATTAAACCCAGATTCTTCTCTCTCCAGATGAAACTCTGCGGCTCCAATGGACTCGGGAAGAATCCAGACAATGGAAAATGTAGCACCTTAGGATGGGGTGAGGGCAACCTTACCCTGCACTTACCACCTTAGGAGTAGACAATAAAAGAGAAGAAGAGCAGGATTCTGGATGCTGTCAATTGGATGCTCAGGCTGGGCCTGCTGGGTCAAGCAGTGGGTGGGGTGGGAGGACCATTCAAGAGCAGGAAACCAAGAAAGCAGAGCACAGAGAAGGAAACTGGGAACCACCCAGGAACTGGATGCAAAAGAACCTAGGATCTCAAGAATGTTAATGTCAAGCAGTAGCAGGATGGTAATGACTGATGCAATTAATTTAACCATAAATCCAACCCTCTTCAATTTTTTTAATAACCCCAAAGGGAGGGATTTTCATTTGTATCTTCTAATGAAGAAACTGAGGAATCAGAGAACTTTCACAGGGTCACACAACCTACACAACCTCTAAGTGACAGAGCCAGGATTTGAACCTACATCACCAGCCCCTCCACCTGCCCCGCCCAAACTCAACCACTAAAAGAGAAAGAAGCAGAGGGAGAGACCAGGGGCCCCAGGAGGAAGGTGACAACAGATAGTCTCTAGGGGCGGGGCTGTGGCTTCTCTGATCTCAGGTCCCCCTCCTCCACCCAGGCTCCACCCCTGCCCCTCCCAGCATTGCCTGGAAGTGTGGAGTGAGAGCTCCTCCTAGAATACCCTTTCCTTTGGGGACAGAATTGTACCCCCCAGGTACAACCCAGCAAAGGACCCCCTCCTTCCTCATTGAGGCCATTCTTGGGGCAGTGAGTGCCTTGGCCTATATCCCCCCTGCCTGGCCCCGGGGCCCTCTGGCCCCACAGCAATCAAGTGAGATGACTGTCAAGCTGGATTTTGAAGAGTGTCTCAAAGACTCACCCCGCTTCCGGTAAGTATATGTAGGTTGGGGGGGGGGGGGATGGCCAAGGTGGGGAGGGTCCAAAATCGCCCAACACGACAGCATACACACAGCTTTTCGCAGGCCAGATCAACTTCAGAGTATAGGCCTCAGGGGAGGAGAGAAACCGGGTGTGGTACCTGTAATCCCAGTTATGTGGGAGGTTGAAACATGAGGATCTCAAGTTCAAGGCCAGCCTGGGCAACTTAGTGAGACCCTCTCTCATAAAGGGCTAGGGATATAGCTCAGAGGTAGAGAACCCCCGGGTTTAATCCCTAGTACCTCACACACACACCAAAAAAAAAAAAAAAAAAAAAAAAATGACGAGAGGAAGCTGATGGGCCAAAGTAGTACCTCTGATATCAAACCAGAGTCCTAGTTTGATCTCTAACCTGCCCATACTGTCTGGTCTCTCTAATCCCCCAGAACTGATATCCCTTCCTCCCTATCACTGGGACCCCTGTCCCTCCCCCAACACCTGCTCTGGGGCGGTTAGCAACTTCCGTCTCTAGTCACCACATCCATCTTTCTTCTCTTCCTGCTCTGGCCTGGCCTGTAGTAGCTTAGACTGTGAAGTAAATAAGTAAGAGCAGGTGGCTGGGTGGCCCTTCTCAACCCAGCAGCTTTTTATGTCTGTCCCCACTGCCCCAAAACCCCAACCCCAACCCTAAAGAGGCTTCTAGACCTGATGGACCTGTAACCTGTTCCTGTGACCTCATCCCTCCTTCCCCAGAGCCTCTATCGAGTTGGTGGAAGCTGAAGTGTCAGAATTGGAGACTCGTCTGGAAAAGGTGACACTTACATGGAGAGGTGACCCAGGAATCTCTCCTGGATAAGAGGGCTGGGCCAGGGAGAAAGTTGGAGACTGGGAATGAGTCCTAGGGTTATTAAATACTAACTGTGTAGGGTATATATTTTGGGGACTACACAGAAGCCAAAAGAGGTGGTTCTGTGTTCTCATGGTACATAGGATCTTGGAAAACAAGATTCACTTGCAGACTTATGTTCTTCTGCTAAACCCTTACATTGTACCTGACCCTGAATATTTAGGAGAACAAGACTGTCAAAACTGTTCTAGCCCCCAGATTGGCTGTGGAAGTCAAACCAGTAAAGCATATAAACACCAGATGGAAAGACCTTCCCTGTTTTATAAAATTGCATGTAGCACATACACACATACATACACACACCCATACACCCATTCTCCTCCCTTACTCTCATTGACCCTGCATTTCCTTTTCTTTCTTCTTTTTTTTTTTCTTTTGCAGTACTGGGGATTAAACCCAGGGGCATTCTACAACTGAACTATATCCCCAGTCCTTTTAGACAGGGTCTCACTAAATTGCTGAGACTGGCCTTGAACTTGTGATCCTCCTGCCTCAGCCTCCTGAATCATTGGAATTACAAGTGAACCAAGCCTAAACCGTTACTAGTTTTCTATTGCTATGTAACAAATTATCACAGGAACTGTGGATGTAGCTCAGTGGTGGAGCACTTGCCTAACATGCATTAGGTCTTAGGTTCCATCACCAGCAACATACATACACACACACACACACACACACACACACACACACACAGAAAAATCACAAATTTAGTGGTATAAAATAACAAACATTGTTATAGTTTCTGTGGGCCAGGAGTCTGGGCATGGTTTAGTTACTCCTCTGCTCAGAGTCTCCTAGACTGAAGTCAAGTTCTTAGCTGAGGTTGTAGTCTTATCTGAAACTTGGGACTTTCTTCTGAACTCACAAGATGACAGAATTCAGTTCCTTGCTATTGTAGAACCAAGACCCTCATCTTCTGGAGGCTGCTCACAATTCCCTGTTATATGGCCCTCTCCATTGACACATCACATAGCAGTTTGCTGCTGCTTCTTGTGTTCTTCAAGGTCAGAAGGAGTCTTCCTTATGTGGGCTAGCAAGGTGGCACTGATGTTTATGGAAAGGTAATCACAGGAATGTCATCTATCACCTTCGCTACAGAGTATGACCTCACCAGGAGAGTGCTGTCCCATGGCCTTTGCCATATTCTGTTTATTTGTAGTAAGTCACAGTCATGCTTACCCTCAAGGGTGGAGATTAGAAAAGAATGTATATCATTGTGGTTCAGCTTAATATGTATTCATCACACTTGCCTGTTTCTTTCTTTGTATTTTCCCCTACTAGAACAAAAGTGCCATGAGGGGCTTTTATGCTATATATTTTCACAATCCCTAGTGCCCCAAAGCCTGAAAGCTAGTAGGGGACCAATTCATTTCATATATATGTGTATGTATATATTTGTATATATATGTGCATGTTATTATAAAAAGGACACACACTGTTTTTTTTTTTTTTTTTTTGAGACAAGGTCTTGCTATGTTGCTCAGACTAGCTTTGAACTGTTGAGCTCAGGCAATCCTCTTGCTTTTTTCACCAGTATCTGGGACTATAAGCACTTGCCACTGTACTCATTTTTTTTAAGAATATTTTTTAGGGCTGGGGATGTGGCTCAAGCGGTAGCGCGTTCACCTCGCATGCGTGCGGCCCGGGTTCGATCCTCAGCACCACATACCAACAAAGATGTTGTGTCCGCCGAGAACTAAAAAATAAATATTAAAAATTCTCTCTCTCTCTCTCTCTCTCTCTCCCCACTCTCTCTTTAAAAAAAAAAAAAGAATATTTTTAAAATATATTTTTAGTTGTTGATGGACCTTTATTTTATTTATTTGTATGTGGTGCTGAGAATCAAACCAAGTGCCTCACACATGCTAGGCAAGTTCTCTTCCAATGAACTACAACTCCAGCCCACTGTACTAATTTTTTAATTTTTAAATTTAATTAATTATTTATTTACTTATTTACAGTACTGGGGATTGAACTCAGGGGTGCTCTACCACTGCACTACATTCCCAGCCCTTTTTATTTTTTTATTGTGAGATAGGGCCTCACTGAGTTGCCCAGGCTGGCCTCAAACTTGCAGTCTGCCAGTCTCAGCCTCTCAAATAATTCTCAAGAATCCATTACACCTGGCTTCATTGTTTTTTGTAATTAAACTTTTTATTTTGAGTTAATTATAGAATTGGAAAAATAACAAGGAGAAGACCTATGTACCCATCACGCAGCCTCCCCCAATCTTAACATCTTGTGTAACTCTACTACATTATCAAAACCAGGAAATTAATCTTGTTATAATACAATTAACAATAAAGCCTATAGAACTTACTCAGATTTTGTTTTATGTGTACTAATTTGTTTGCATGTCTTTGTGTATACATCTATCATACTTTGTCATATATACTCACATAACTATCACCACCTTTATTTTTATTTTATTTATTTATTTATTTATTTTGATGCTGGGGATTGAACCCCTAGGGCTTTGTGCATGCGAGGCAAGCACTCTACCAACTGAGCTATATCCCCAGTCCCCTATCACCATCTTTAAAAAAAAAAAAAAAAAAAATATATATATATATATATATATTGTAAATATATTGTGTCCCTGACAATATATTTTATTTATTTATTTATTTTTATGTGGTACTGAGGATCGAACCCAGGGCCTCACAGGTGCTAGGCGAGTGCTCTACCACTAAGCCCCAGCCCCAGCCCTATCACCACCTTTTAAAAAATATTTTTATTAGTTGTTGATGGAACTTTAATTTGATTTATTTATATATGGTGCTGGGAATCAAATCCAGTGCCTCATACATGCTAGGCAAGTGCTCTACCACTGAGCCACAGTCACAGCCCTATCACCACCTTTAAGGTATAGAACTTCTATCACCACAAAGGAACTTCTACAAGCCTTCCCTTTATAATAATACCACCTCACCCACTTCTCCAATCCATGGAAACCATTGATTTGTTCCCCATCTCTATACTTTTGTCATTTCCAAAATGTTATATATAAGCTGGGTATAGTGGCATATGCCTATAGTCCCAGATACTTGGGGAAACTAAGGCAGGAGGATCACAATAGGTCAGCATCAGCAATTTAGCAAGACCCTGTCTTGAAATAAAAAATAAAAGTGACTGGGTATATCCTATTGCTCAGTACCCACCCACAAATACTAGAATGTTATATAAATGTAATCATTTAGTATATGACCTTTCAAAATTGGTACTTTTTTTACTTATAATTATCCCTTTGATATGCTGGGCAGTAATATTGGCCAAATTGTTACATTGTATGCATATATTAATATGTAACAATAAATCCCACCATTATGTATAACTAAATGCACCAATAAAAATTGTGGAGGAAAAAATAATGCCCTTGAAGTGTCTCCATGTTGTAGCACATATCAATAATTCCTTTTTATTTGAGTACTATTCTATTGTATGATATACTTGTTTGTCTCTAGAAAGATCTTTATTCATATCTTTACTCAATAGGGCTGGGGTAAGTAAGGATCCAGTCCACACAGTGATCTGTGAGCATCTTTGTCCCTTGGCACAGACTGATAAGATTTGATCTTGGTCAGTTTCCTAACAATTACTGATTCTGCTAGCCACTGGCACATCAAGCTCTATTTCCCTAAACCCTCCATAAGCCCCAGAAAATGTTTTTTTCAGTTTAACAAAAGTACACTGAACACTTATGAATACCAAGTTCCTGCTGCCCTGCATTTTGTCACAAAGCCTGCCTGGTGGTCTCCTGCCACTCAGGACTGAACTGAAGGACTCTACTATGCTCCATCCCAGACATGGTAACTCAGGCCAGAGTCAAGCGTATTGAGCCTCAGGGACAGTGAAGTAGCAGCCCTGCACAGATAAAAAGATCCAGGGGCTAGGAGGCTGACTTGGAGTTCTAGCTTAGCCACCTGGTTCTTCCAGGGCCACTCCTCAGGTCAACCGCTTGCCTCCTGGTTTATCAGATCTCCTTGTTTGTTCATTGTAAGAGTGCTTATAGGATAGACCCCAGAGCACCCTAGCATTTTACTTGGCCCTGACCCTGTGGCCTAGGTGACCAATTAATATTTACAAGGTTATGTTTAGTGAGCATAGAAAGGGACAGTCCCTGACAATAAAGACTGTAGAATTGAATCCAGCCATTAGAGAATTCAGCCTACAAGACAGACAATATAGAATGATGGTGTTTCTGGGGACTCCTTCATCTAAGTAGGTAGGCAAGGCAGGGAGGGACATGGGAGAGTGAACAGGGAAAGACATTTTGAAGGAAGACCTTACAGAGGCTTTAACAACAGGCTGAGAGGAGCAGGTATGAATTTTGTATTAAGAACAGAATAGTGCAAGCCAAGAATCAGAACACAGCAGGTGTGTGTAAGGAATGGGGCAGAGTAGGACTGAACTGGAGGAAAGGTCAGTGAGGTCAGAAAGGGGGAGGAGCCCTGGGAAGGGAAAATAAAATGGGGCAGGGGTGGAGGGTGTTGCCTGGTGTGGTGGCTAATGGCACTACTCCCAGGTCTCCTTTTTCCCCAGCTCCTCAAGCTGGGAACTGGCCTCCTGGAAAGTGGGCGCCATTACCTTGCCGCCAGCCGTGCCTTCATTGTTGGCATTTGTGACCTGGCCCAGCTGGGTCCACCAGAACCCATGATGGTGGTATGTGCAGAATCTGAAGGGGGGGGGGTACTGGGGTGGAATGAGGGAAAGCTGTGGAAAAGGAATACTGACCTGAGGTCTGCTGGTCTCAGGCTAGAGCAGAGCTGGGGCTGCCATACAAGATAGCCATTAATATGTGGGGTCTAGAGTTGGGAAGGCCCTGCTTCTCCAATGCATGAATGGTTCTATTTCTTATTCTCTCTTTCTGTGCCTCTTCTTGCCCAGGAGTGTCTAGACAAATTTGCTGTGAGCCTGAATCACAAGCTGGACACCCATGCAGTAAGTGGGAGAAACTAAGGATGGGAGTCAGAGGCCAGGGCAGGGTCATCTATTGCCCTGATCTCCATCTGTCAACTTCTGCTTCCCTCAGGAGCTTCTCGATGCCACCCAGCACACGCTACAGCAGCAAATCCAGACCCTGGTCAAGGAGTGAGATTGGAGGGAAGGGGGCCTTTTTGTATTTCCCAGAAAGCAGCCCTCTTCCTGTTGCCCCAGGGACCTCCTTGATTGAAGGAGTTGTGAGATTGGGAGTTTCTGGTGGCCTGATTTGTAATTCTTTTATCCCAAGGGTCCCTTTGGATTTCCAACTGTACACAGGCTAACTGAAAGGATGTGGGGGTGGGCCTTATCCTGGGAATTGTCTATTGGAGGCAAGTGGATATATCTGTGATTCTGTGTTATCTTCTCATCCCCAGAGGTCTCCGGGGTTTCCGAGAGGCTCGCCGGGATTTCTGGCGGGGGGCTGAGAGCCTAGAGGCTGCTCTTAACCACAATGCAGAGGTCCCTCGGCGCCGTGTCCAAGAGGCAGAAGAGGCTGGAGCTGCTCTGAGGAATGCTCGAGCTGGGTACCGGGGACGAGCATTGGATTATGCCCTGCAGGTACCTGTCCCAGTCTGTCTTCTCCAGAGTACCAAGGACCTGTGTAGTATTTCGAGGTTGGGAGTCCCCGGATTGCAGTGAGAAGGGGGTACTATGATTTCAAAACTGACCTGAGGTTTTTTTTCGGCCCTCAGATCAATGTGATTGAGGACAAGAGGAAGTTTGACATCATGGAGTTTGTGAGTTTCACTGGTGGTGAGATGAGCCTGCTGACAAAGAACAGGAAGAAAGAGGGAGAGAGAGGTCATTCCTCAGCTCTTCCCTCTGCCCACTTTGTCCTCCAGGTGCTACGCTTGGTGGAGGCCCAGGCTACATATTTCCAGCAGGGCCATGAGGAGCTGAACCGACTGGCCCAGTATCGCAAAGACCTGGGTGCCCAGGTAGGACTCAGGGATCAGTCAGATGATGTAGGGAGGGTAGGGGTTCTGAGATGACTCTCCTGGCCTGGTTGAAGGAGACTTGAATATCTGAGATGACTTCCTATACCCAGTTGCACCAGCTGGTCTTGAACTCAGCACGAGAGAAGAGGGACATGGAACAGAGACATGTGCTACTAAAACAGAAGGTGAGGGGCTGGGACTGTGCAGGAAGCAGACAGACCTATAGCCTCTACCCACCTCAGTTTCCTTTTGACCCTCTTGTGCCCTCAGGAACTAGGTGGGGAAGAACCAGAGCCAAGCCTAAAGGAGGGGCCTGGTGGCCTGGTCATGGAAGGACATCTCTTCAAACGGGCCAGCAATGCATTTAAGACCTGGAGCAGGTGAGGGCAGGGCACCCCAATCAGCCAAACCCACCTGATTAAGTACTTTTTGAGTAGTGTTAGTGCGCTAAGCACAGCAAGGAAAAACAGACAACCACCACCTCATAGAGCGTTCATTCAATCAGCAAAGACAGACCATAAACATAGTAACTAAGTTGGTTGCATGTTATATTAGAAGGTAATAGTGCCATAGGAAAAAAGAATAAAATAAGGTATATGGCAAGATGAAGGGGGGGTGGTTTTACTTTATTTCTTTTTGTTTTTGGTGCATTATAGTTGTACATAATGGTGGGATTTGTTGTTAAATATTAGTACATGCACACAATATAACAATATAATTTAGTTAACATATTTATATATTTTGCAATGCTGGGTATCCAACTCAGGGCTTCAAACATGCTAAGGCTCCATCACTGAGCTACATCCCCAACCCAGGGTTTGCTTTTATTTATTTATTTATTTATTTATTTATTTATTTATTTATTTATTTTTAAAACCTGGAATTGAAACCAGGGGCACTTAACCACTGACTTGTTCCCAGCCCTTTTTAATTTTTTTTTTAAATTTTTTGTTATAGTTAGACATAATACCTTTATTTTATTAATTAATTAATTTATTTAGGTGTTGAGCATCGAACCCAGTGCCTCACATGTGCTAGACAAGCATTCTACCACTGAGTCAATACCTCAATACCCATCTCCCCTTTTATTTATTTTTTATTTTGAGATAGTAAATTGCTTAGGGCCTTGCAAAGTTTCTGAGACTGTCTTTGAACTTGTGATCCTCCTGCCTTAGCCTTCTGAGCTGCTGGGATTACAGGTGTGTGCCACTGTGCCTAGCTGCGATTTTAAATAGTGGGTCAGGGTAGGTCTTGTGAGAAGGTGACTTTTGAGTCATGACTTCAAAGATATCTGCGGGGAGAGTGTTACAGACAGAAGAAAATCAGCACTAACGGGGCTGGGGATATGGCTCAAGTGGTAGGGCACTCTCCTGGCATGCGTGAGGCACTAGGTTTGATCCTCAGTACCACATAAAAATAAAATAAAGATATTGTGCCCACCTAAAACTAAAAAATAAAATTTAAAAAAATCAGCAATAAGGCCTTGAGATACGTAGGATATTTGAAGAACAGTGGAGAGACCATGGACCTGGACAGAGTAAGGGAAAAGGAAATATGAAATAATGGGGGTGTGAATCATTCTAGGGCCTTAAAGACTTTTTTGTAGGTCCTTGGTGTCTACTTTGAGGGAAACAGAAAGCTCCTACAGGTTCAGAGCAGCATGGTGGCATGCCCTGACAAAACTGTTTCCCTTTCCAGAACTACCACTAGCCTGTAGGAGACCTTTGTGAAGATTAGAAAATTGAGTCCCTTTCCCAGGATACTTTCATTTGTCAAAAATTGTAGCAATAGTACCAATTCAAATGTGAATCTCTTCTGAAAATACCCTCATGGACACACCTAAAAATAATGCTTACCACATATCCAGGCATCCCTTAGTTGAATCAGGATGATACATAACATTAACCTTTTCCCCTACCCAGCACTGCTATCTCCTTAAACACTGGCTACAATTCGGGGAGGGGGGGTGTAGCAATGAACTTATTTTAAAAAAGAGAGAGAATTTTACTGCCATCTGCTGGAAAATTGTCCTTGTAAATATAACAAATTAGGTTGTCCAAGATTATGAGGAGCTCCCTTTAGATATCTACCCTTCTCTATCCCTTCATGGGATGGTCAGCTCATTTCTCTCTCTCCTCAGCAAAATCCTCCTGGGGCAAATGGCATAGCCTCTCTTCTATTCCTTCCTGAGCCTCATCCCAAGGCTGCCCACATTTATAATTATTTCCACCTTCTGCAGACGCTGGTTCACCATTCAGAGGAACCAACTGGTTTATCAGAAGAAATACAAGGTGGGTAGGTCCTAGAGGCCTGGGCCCCATGGAAACTCAGCCCTTCCCTATGGATGGAGATCAGCACTCTTATCTTCTCCTGCCAGGACCCTGTGACAGTGGTGGTGGATGACCTTCGCCTTTGTACAGTGAAACTCTGCCCAGACTCAGAAAGGCGGTTCTGCTTTGAGGTGGTGTCTACTAGCAAGTGAGTATAGTCCCTAGCCAGCAATATTCTAATAAGTCTCAATAAGCAACCAGAAAGACAGGGTGACCACAAGAGAGAACCCCCATACAGGCCTTAACTTCTTGGTGACTGGATTGGGAAGGGGACAGGGTGATGAGGGATATGTAGGAGGATATTACCAGTTGGTACAGAAGTACAGGTGCTCCTCAACTTACAATGGGGTTACATCCCAGTTAACCCACTGTAAGTTAAAAATATCAAAAGTTGAAAATACATTTATTGAATATACCTCCTGATCATCATAGCTGAGCCCAGCCCTACCTTAAACATGCTTACTTACATTAGCTTGCAGTTGGAGAAAACAGTTTATTTTATTTAAAAAAAAAAAAAGTACTGGGCTGGGGATATAGCTCAGTTGGTAGAGTGCTTGCCTTGCATGCATAAGGCCCTGGGTTCAATCCCCAGCACCACACACACACACACACACACATACACACACACAAAGTGTTGAATGTCTCATGTAATTTATTGAATACTCTACTGAAAGTAGATCAAAATAGTTGTATGGGTACACTTCCACATAACAGTAAATTAAAAAAAAAAAAAAAACTTAAGTCAAAGCCAGGCATGGGGTAACTTAGAGACCAAGGGACTTAGAAACCAAGGCAGGAGGATCCTAAGATTGAGAGCTCAAGTTAATCTTATTTTTTTTTAATTTTTTTTTAGTTGTAGATGGACACAATATGTTTGTTTATTTATTTTTATGTGGTGCTGAGGATTGAACCCAGTGCCTACACATTTGAGGCAAGCACTCTACCACTGAGCTACAGCCCCAGCCTCTCAAGTTATATAAGTTGCTTCAGCCACTCAGCAAGACCCTGTCTCAAAAAATAAAAAAAGGACTGAGGATGTAGCTCAGTGGTAAAACACTCCTGGGTTCAATCCCTAGCACCAAAGTAGACAAAGTTAAGCCATCATAATAAGTCAGGGGCCACATATATTTCAATACAACTGGAACCAGTTGAATACTAGCTGAATGTGTCCTGCCATATGGCTCCCCTGGCCTCAGACCTTTCCTCAATCACCCCCTCGCTACCTCCACCCAGGTCCTGCCTCCTCCAGGCTGATTCTGAACGCCTCCTTCAGCTGTGGGTCAGTGCTGTACAGAGCAGCATTGCCTCTGCTTTCAGCCAGGCTCGCCTTGATGACAGCCCATGTGGGCCAGGCCAGGTACCTCAATGTGGGCGTGTAGGGCTTAGCTGCCCTAGGAAATGGGCCACCCCTTATCCTAAGCCCCTTGGTCATCCTTTCTTTTCCTGTCTCCCCCAGGGTTCAGGACACCTGGCTTTGGGCTCTGCTGCCACACTGGGCTGTGGTGGAATGGCCAGAGGAAGGGAGCCTGGGGGAGCTGGGCACGTGGCAGCCCAGGTACAGAGTGTAGATGGCAACGCTCAGTGCTGCGACTGCCGGGAACCAGCCCCAGAGTGGGCGAGCATCAACCTTGGCGTCACCCTTTGCATTCAGTGCTCTGGCATCCACAGGTCATTCCCAAGGCCCCAAGCATGAGACCCATTTCTTCTGGCTGTGGTGCATACCAGGTGCACCCAGATGGGCTTAGCCCTCATCGGTGTCCTGGTCTGCCCAAGTTTGGGGAAAACACAGAGGAATTTACTAGCTTGGTTGGAGGAAACATGGGTCAGCGCTGCTGAGGGTGGAGAAGGCCCACGAAGACCAGAAAGAGAAGTTGTGAGGCTTTAGCAAGTCTATAAGGCCCTCACCCCCAATCATTCTGGTACAGTGAGAGGGAAGCGGGATGGTATGGAAAGTTTTGTCCAGGCCAAGTTACCATCAGAGAAGTGAGGTGGCTGGAGAGGATCAGGTCTTAAAATGAAACATAGGAAAGAAGGAAGGATTGGTGAACAGGCAGTATCCTGCCAGGATACATGGCCCAGCTGGCTTGCCTCCCAGCCCAACTCCTCTGCATGGCCTCCCATGCAGGCCTTGCCTTTGAGTGTTTACTGGAGCAGCAGCAGAAGTTTCAGGCCACTGCCCACAGTGGACATGACTCCCTTTCTGGCCCTCCAGGAGTCTTGGTGTTCATTTCTCCAAAGTCCGGTCCCTGACCCTAGACTCATGGGAGCCAGAACTAGTAAAGGTAACTTGGGATATTGTGAAGAGGGCAGGTGAGGAGAATGAACCAGATACTCACCCTATAACCCTACCTGTCTCTCTCTGCCTCTGCCTGGCCTTCTGAAGCTTATGTGTGAACTGGGAAATGTTGTCATCAACCAGATCTATGAGGCCCGAGTGGAGGCCATGGCAGTGAAGAAGCCAGGGCCTACCTGCTCCCGGTGAGGTTGGGGTCGAGGTGCCCAGGACTCCCCTCCATGGGGGAAGCAGGAGGGAGGGACCTGAGATAGAAAGGGAGCAGACTCTTCTCTCACCCTTCTCCTCCAGGCAGGAGAAGGAAGCCTGGATTCATGCCAAATACGTGGAGAAGAAGTTCTTGACCAAGCTTCCAGAGATTCGAGGCCGAAGAGGTGGCAGAGGGCCCCCGAGGGGGCAGCCTCCTGTGCCCCCAAAGCCTTCCATCAAGCCCCGGCCAGGGAGCGTCAGATCCAAGCCAGGTAGAACATTGGTTGGGCATTTGTTAAGATCCATTGTGTGCTCAGCACAGTGCCAGGCCCTAAACGGAGACACAGAATGAGGACCAGGCCCTCCCCTTGAGTCTTGGAGGGCCAGGAGTGGTGGCACACACCTGTAATTCCAGCAACAGTGACTCTGGAGGCTGAGACAGAAGAATCCCAAGTTCAAGGCCAGCCTCAGCAGTTTAGCAAGACTGTCTTAAAATAAAAAGGCCTAAGGATGTAGCTCAGTGGTAGAGCCCTCCACCCGCCCCCCCCCCCCCGTTTAATCCCCCTTATTAGGGATAGAGAAAGAATGTTGCCTAAATCTCTGCCAGTATCTCTGTCTCTGAGCATCTCTTTCTCTCAGAAAGTTAGAATGGGGCATGGTGCTAAGTACAGGAAGAAGTGTGGGGTGGGGAGTGGGCAGGGAGGACTACATTAGGGGTATCCAGAGCATAAGAAAAGTCAAGAGTGGGAATAAACTTGAGATCTCCAAAGGCCTGGAAGGAGGTTGTGAGCTTGGCTGGAGCAGAGGAAGGTGAGAGCTGAGACTATCAGGGAGAGTCAACTCACCTGTGACATCCAGCCTGTCTGGATAGTCAGGGTGGTTAGACAGGATGAGGTGAATGATGCTGTCTCCCATACCCCAGGGCCTCAGACACATGCATCCTTACACTTATATGTACTCACACCCATGTCACTCCATCTCACCATAGTCCCGAGTCATGAAGGCCTCCCCACAATTTAGAAGTGACCTATCCTAGTGCAGCACCAGGAGACCAGGCTAAGGGTTTTCTTCCCAGACTCAGCACTGATTATCCCTAACAGAACTAAATCCCCCTAACAGAGCCCCCCTCTGGTGACCTGGGCCACCTACACCCCGGGGCCCTGTTGTTTCGTGCTGCTGGGCATCCTCCATCCCTTCCCACCATGGCTGATGCCCTTGCCCATGGAGCCGATGTCAACTGGGTCAATGGAGGTCAGGAAAATGCCACACCGCTGATCCAGGCCACAGCTGCTGTAAGAATCATGCTGACCTCCCCATCCCACCCTAAGGCTCCTTTTCTCTGACTTCTACTTCAGACTTGGGGTCCAGCTCTTTCCTCTTCCCCACTCCCCCAGTGTTTCTCTAGGGTCGCCACCCCATAGGGAGAGATAAGTAATTGAGACTCATTGCTAAGAGTGTGTGATTTAAAACCTGAGTTTGAATCCAAAGTCCAGTAAGACTTTGAACAAGTTGTTAATCTTTCTATGCCTCCATCTCCTCATCTATAAAATTGGGATAGCATATCTCATAAGGTTGTACTATGGCTTTAATATATGAAAACGTGTAAAGAGCTAGAAACAAGCCTGACACTTGGCTGTACCCTCCTGACCCTTATTTACCATACCCCACCTAAAACATCTTGAAATCACTTCTAAAGATGCCACTCTCAATCCTCTTGTTTTACTTCTGGATGCAGAATTCTCTTCTGGCCTGTGAATTTCTCCTCCAGAATGGGGCAAATGTGAACCAAGCAGACAATGCTGGCAGAGGCCCACTTCACCATGCAACCATTCTTGGCCACACCGGGTAGGACAGCAGGAGATGATGGCCATGGGGAGGAAGGCTCTGGACAGGATGAAGGCCCTAGGGGTGAGATGGCGGAGCTGAACCTACTGTCCTTTCCAGGCTCGCTTGCTTATTCTTGAAACGAGGAGCTGATCTGGGGGCTCGAGATTCTGAAGGAAGGGACCCTCTGACCATTGCCATGGAAACAGCCAATGCTGACATCGTCACCCTGTGAGAATGCCTGAAGGGTGGGGCTAATGCCAACAAGGGAGCTTGCCTGATGAGTTGTGGGGGGATTGGGCCAGACAAAGGATGTGTGGATTGTTGGGGTGTGTTGTAGGAAGGTGGGCAGACAGGGTAAGAGGATGGGAGTTCATCCTGAGAGCCATCCATCGTTCAGGCACCACCATTGCTGACCGGCATCTTTTAAGCACTGGACACTGGGAAAAATGAATGAAACACAACCCAGCTTGAAGGATGGAGCTGAGGAAGGGTGAGGAGAACGTTATTGATCCTTAATTCTTTCTCCTTCAGGCTACGATTGGCAAAGATGAGGGAGGCCGAAGCGGCCCAGGGCCAGACAGGTAAATTCACCTATCCCATCCCTGGAAACCCAATACCGGAATTCTGGGCGTCTGGCTTTGGTGACCTGTCTCTCTCAAGGCCAACTGCTTTAATTCCGCGAACATGTATCGGGCGCATCCGTTGTGTGCTAGCAGCTCTGAATAAAAAAGCAAAGAATTGGCGCCGCTGCTATGCTCAGGCAGCACTAGTTCTCTCCACCCACGCTCCAAGTTCTAGCCCCTATCTGGCCGGCCTCAGCTGCCCTACGGTGCACTTCAGTGCTAGGACCCAGCTGTCAGGCCTCCCAGCATTTCCTCCCTCCCCCTCAGGAGATGAGACATATTTTGACATCTTCCGCGACTTCTCCCTAATGGCGTCAGACGATCCGGAGAAGCTGAGCCGGCGTAGTTATGACCTCCATACGCTTTGATCCCAGACCTTGGGGGCCCTGCCCCTCCCCCATCCCTTCCCCTCTCCACTGTCATTAAAGCCTCTGTGCTTTGCTCATCTCTTCGTAGATCATTTATTGGGCGCCACCTCTGGGACCGGCAGAGTGTGTAGGGCGCTGCCGCTCCTGGGATGCTGGGAGGAGTTGGGAGTCTTCAGGCTCGAGTCACGCACGCAGGAGGCGACTCTTGGGGGAGTGCAATGGCAGATAGGGCCCCAGGTGGCCGTGGGGGGCGGGGTTCTCGGGCTCAAGAGACGTGGCCAGACTGTCCAGCTAGCTTGTGGTGGGGGCTGGCGTTCCCTTAGGGGAGCTCGCTTGGGCCACCCCAGCCGGAAGGCATCCCTGGAATGCGGTGGCTCAGCACCCGCCCCCTCGGGAATTCCCCACGGGAACCACTGGGAGGGAACTGGCCCCCTGGACGCGGACGGCCGGACCTCGGTTTTTTCACAGTGGCGGGATTGGAGACTCCAGCCCCTGCCAGGTTGCAGACGTGAGGTCGAGCACACCTGGAGGACCTCAGGGCTGTCGCGGCCACATCCGGGGCTACACGCATGAGTCATCCCACCCCCGTTCGCGTCCGCCCGTCCAGCCCGTCAGCCCAGTCTCTCCAGTCCGCGACTTTCAGCTCCCACCTCCACCCGAGCCCCGCGAGCCCCGCGGGGGCGGGGGGCGGGGCGCTAAGGGGCGGGGTTGTCTCTTAAAGAGCCCAGGGCCGCTGCCCTTAGGCCACTTCCTGGGGGTGGAGAGGACCTCAGTGCTGCGATACTGCAGGAAGGCTGCGGTGCGAGAGTCCAGAGACTCGGCGTCTTCCTTCAGAGCCCTCGGACACTCCCAGCTCAGACCGAGAGTGCATCGTTGCCCCACAGTCGGTACAAGTGTGGCTCGCCATCCTCTCTCATCAGCTCCGGCCTCCATCTACTGGGCTGAAGCCAGGCCGGGCCTCTGACTGGTCTCCGGAGCCCTGAGTGGACTCGCATTCTGCCCAAGCGATCTGCCCAGAAACTCGGAAGCTGGGCCCTTCACAGTTGGCCCTGTGCTCACCACCGTCACCTGCTGGTTGGATTCCGGAAACCCATTGTCGGAAGACCACAGAAAGGAACTACTGACCACCCCAAATCAGATACGTCTACACCAAATGCTCTCTTCCCCTCTCTGGCTGTCTTTGGTTATTTTCATCTGTTCTTTCAACTTCTCTGTGCCCTGAAATTCCATAACCACCACCAACGTAGCTAGGGTGAGCTACAAACCTTGCTAGCTTGTACTCCCAGCCTGTGCCTCCAACCTAGCGAGTCACAACCAGCCAATTCTGCACACACCCAGGAAGTTCTGCCTTTCTTCTCCTTCCCTGTCTCCTGTACTCCCCAAAATTTCCCCTCCTCCTGTGTCCTCTTCGCCCCCTTCTTTTGGGGGCCCCGTGACCCTGAATGTGGGGGGCACGCTATATTCCACTACTTTGGAGACCCTGACCCGCTTCCCAGACTCCATGCTGGGGGCCATGTTCAGGGATGGCACTCCGATGCCCGCCAATCTCAACCACCAAGAAGGTGGCCAGTACTTCATCGACCGGGATGGCAAGGCCTTCCGCCACATCCTCAATTTCCTTCGGCTGGGCCGACTGGACCTGCCTCGTGGGTACGGAGAGACAGCCCTTCTCAAGGCAGAAGCTGACTTCTACCAGATCCGGCCCCTTCTGGATGCCCTACGGGAACTGGAGGCCTCGCGTGGGACCCCTGCATCCACAGCTGCCCTGCTCCACGCAGATGTAGACGTCAGCCCGCGCCTGGTGCACTTCTCTGCTCGCCGGGGCCCACACCACTATGAGCTGAGCTCGGTCCAGGTGGACACCTTCCGAGCCAACCTCTTCTGCACAGACCCCGAGTGTCTGGGTGCCATGCGGGCTCGATTTGGTGTGGCCAATGGGGACAGAGTAGAGGGGGGGCCTCATTTTCGTCTGGAGTGGGCGCCCCGCCCCGCGGAACTCCCTGAGACGGAGTATGGCAGACTGGGGTTACAGCCACTGTGGACTGGGGGGCCTGGAGAACGTCGGGAGGTGGTGGGCACACCGAGCTTCCTGGAGGAAGTGCTGCGGGTGGCTCTAGAACATGGTTTCCGCCTTGACTCGGTCTTCCCTGACCCTGAAGACCTGCTTAACTCCAGATCTCTGCGCTTTGTCCGGCACTGAGGATGCTGTCCTCAGTTTGATGGTGGGGAGGAGGGTGAGAGGGGCAGGCTAAGGGGATAAAAGCTTCCTGAAGCCTCTTTCTAGTTCTGGTGTCGGAGCTATGAGAGTCAGGGGTCCCAGTGCATCTGACTGGAGCCCAGATGTGGGCTGGAATTCCCAACTGAGCCCACCAAGGACTCATAAGTGGTCCAGAGGGTGTGAACTGGTGCTTTACCTGAAAGAGGCAGTGAAGGTTCCCTTGGTTTGTTTTCGCCTGAGGCTGGAGACTTACAGTGTCTCTTTAATTAAAGCTCAATATTCAGGGGTCTGAAAAGTGGGGAACACCTCCATGCCCAGGTTAGACCTAACAAAACCCCCAAGGAACACTGAAGTCTAGGGGGAAGGGGATACTTGGATTGTCCTAAAGTAGTCTCCTGGACTGTGGCTTCCCCTCCTGGTACTGGGTGGCTTGGACTGGCCTGACCAATGAGAGGTCAAAACACTCTGGAACATGGAAAAGGGGATTCTTCGCTGTGTCTCAAGCCACCTATAGAGGGGGAAACAGATCACAGCCCACCCTAGGTTGACATAAGGGAGCTAGGAGAATCCCCATTAGCAAGGGGGCTGGAGCAGTCCCTGGAATTCTAAGTGTTTTAAAGGATCCCATATTGTAGATGAAGCTGGCCATGGGGAGGAGGGTGGTATCTTTTTATGTACTGACCTTACTTCATTTGTATGTAAGTGCATATTAGCCAGGTGTCTGATTGATACGTGGGTTCCTGGTACCCTGGTTCCATCAGTGTTGCTGACTGTGGTGTCTATGTGATGGCCCTTCTCTGATCTTTGTATGTCCAGGCCTGTTTGGGGTTGCCCAGAAACTGTTCTGGCACAAGTTTATCCATGGTATATGTGTGAGTAAACTGAGATTTAGTTAATCACAGGGTGTGTGTGTGTGTGTACAGGCATTTATATTTATGTGCCCATGTCACCACGTAGGCAGGAGGAGCCTGATTGTGTTTGAGTCACAAGGATCTTCCTGGGAGAAGTAAAAGAAGTCACTGGACTTAGCTGGGCCTCTGGAACCTGTAGGGAACTCTTAGTTGGTGGGGTAACCATGGGCCTGTTGCTAGGAGATAGCTGGAGAAGGCCCAAGGCTGCCCTGGGCAGAGAGAAGAGATGAAGAGTTTGAGAAATGAGGGAGAATATGAGAAGGGATGGGATTTCTGGGTCCCTGAGTGGATGGGATACACATGTACAACTTCTTCAGTGGGGGAGTCACCCATTGTTTATCATGGATGATTTACAAGAAGAAAAATAAAATAGCTTTTGTAACCACAGCCTTGTAAAGGCCACTGTCCCCTTGCAACAGAAGCCCTACTTTCTCTATCTTCTACTAGAGATGTCTTCTGCTGTCTCTCAATTCCTCAGGCCCCAGCTTTACACCAACTAAGGATGGAGCAATGATATTGTTCTGGAACACTTTAGAACCCCCAGCTGTTCTAGAATACTCTAGAACCTCCCAGGTTCACAAAGCATCCTGAGGCCTTCCTAGCCTAGTTAGGACTAACTCCAACCCAGTCCCTCAGTAGGCCTTATGTGGATACTGGCAGTAGGTGGAGTTTTCTTGGCAGCTGCCCAGGCCTGTATATTTTGTCACCTACCGGCTCATGACTTGCCTGGTCGCCTGGCTCAGCTCAGCAGCCAACTGAAGGCCGAGTGGAAGGAATGGGCTTCCCCAGATTTCTCAGCTTTTGCCTTAGGTAAGACCAGAGTTTCAGGGACAGGACTACCAACAGTTCCTGTGCAAGGGAGACAGTATTTGACTTCATCTGGGACCCTCAGCCACTGCCTCAGTCCACACTGGACACACTGATCTCTCCTGGGAAAACTTCAGATCCCAGGAAAGAGCCCAGCACAACAACCTGGGCTGGCTGGTGAAGGAATGACTGTTCCTTGCCCATCTCCACAGATGAGGTGACCATGAACAAAGTCACAGAGAAGACTCACAGAGTCCTAAGGGTCATGGGTGAGGTCAAAGGGAAGATGAAACCTAGGGGCTTGGGAGGACACCAAGGAGGATGATGGGAGTTTGGGAAGGGCACAGGGCAGGTGGAGAAGGGAGGGCTGACCAGGAAGGGGGCTGAATGTATGTGGGGGTGGGGGAGGGGGTGAACAGGCACTCCTGAGACCCAGGGCAATAGAGCTGCTCTCTACCTCCTCAGAGATCAAAGGATCCTTCTCTTCACTCCCTTCATATTGGCAATGGCTTCAAAAGACCAAGATCCCCCAGTATACCAGGGAAGGTGAGATGCTGGAAGGGCATGCATCAAGGGGTGCCTAGGATCTTGGACAATGGGGTATGTAGCTGAGTGGCTCATCCACCCCCATCCTCTTCTTGTCATTCATTTCAGCTCTTTGTGCCCCAGCCTGCCGTGAGTAGAAATGGAAAGGGCTAGCAAGGATGAGAGGCCTACAGCCTAGCAAGGAGAGCCTGGCAGCTGGGGAGGAAGTTGGGTAGCTGGAAGGGTGGAGGCCAGGGCTTCCCCGGCCAGCCACGCTCCTTCTGTCTCCTGCAGGGGGCAGCACCATCCTATACAACTGTTCCACCTGTGAGGGCACCGAGGCGTCTTGTTGGCCCCGAAAGCGGTGCCTCCCAGGTCTTTACTCCCAACCCGGCCCCGCCCAGCCCACATCCCTAAGCCCATAGTCTCCCCCAACATCCGCGGACCTCATCCCCAGGATCATCCATGGCCTTCTGGGTTCCCCGCAGGTAGTCACGATCTGCGGGAAGCCAGGATTCTGCTGTTCTCTGTCTTTGGAGCTGTCCTGCTTCTGGGTGCTCTGAGCCTCCTGGTGGAGTGAGTTGCGGGATTAGGGCAGACTGCCACCTCTTCACCACTACCCTCCCTCCTTCCTCCTAGTTCCCTCCCCTGACTCTTTGAAGCTTACCATCCTCTGTTTTCCTTCAGGTCCCGGCACCTCCAAGCAAAGACACCTCCAAGCAAATGGTGACTTGTGAAAATGCTTACAGTCTCCCCACTTGCAGTTCTAAGGAATATGTGTACCCACAACATCCACATCCCTGTGTGGAGAACCAGCCCACCTCTTAGTGCCAGTGCAAAAGTGTCATTGTTCCAGACCCTACAATCTAAACATCTCCATGATGATTCCCAACATCAGAGGAACCCAGGCACCCACAGCTGGAAAGTTCCTCCCCTCCAGCTTTCCACCAATCAGACCAGGGCAGTGGGCCATGCCAGGAAATTATCTACAGAAGGAAAGAATCCCCTACACACACACCACCACTCCCACACCCCTTCTGCCCATTCCGGGAAAGCCAGGGCTGTCTGCCCCCAAAGCTGCTCTGAGCGCTCCTATGACTGATTGGGAATCCGGGAATGAGTGTTCTGGAAAACTCCCTCCCTCTCTGTTGAGACCACATCAGTCAGCCTGCTGGCACACTGTCCCTCTATTGTGTTAATGTTGAGCAGTCCTGGACTCCTTGGAAGGGCCTTCCTCCTGCTGGGCCCAACTAAACCTGTGATACTATGTTCTCCATTTCTGCCTGTCCTCTGTTTGCAAGGGGGAGGGCAGTGAGGGGACCAAGACCTTCAGTAGAATGTCTTTCCTCAGATTCTATCCCAGTAGATATTTAGCAACCTCTGGATACTTTTTATTGTTTTGATTGAGTCGAGATGCTCTTTGTGCATAGTGGGTAGAGACATGAGATGCTGCTAAACCGCCTATGATGAACAGGAAAGTTCTCACAATAATGGATTATACTGTCCAAACGTTAATAGTTCATGGTCGAGAAATCCTGGTATTGGTCCTCTATGAGGAGTTATTGATGTAGCAGATGGAAGATGAACGCGGGGGGGGGGGGGGGGGGGGGAGGCTTGTCACCAACTACAAGTCTCAATCTAAGCAACTAGGACTGGAAGGGATTCCAACCCTCACTTAGCCTAGTAGTTTTCAAAGCAGGTACTTGGAGGATTTTCCACAAGTGTTCTCAACCAGCTGCACATCTGAGTCACCTGAACAGCTTTAAAACTACTCATGCTTGGGCTTCCTTCCAGAGTCTGAATTAAGTGGTCTCATATAGGGTCTTGGTTAGTGTAACCTGTAGCCAGGGTTCGAACTGCTGCCCTAAGGGCACCTATAGAGGCCCTGGGGATGGGGAGAGGACCTCCTACCCCTTCCACAAGAGAACATTCTAATCCAATTCCTTTGTTTTACAAATGAAAATATGAGAACCAGAGATCATACAGCTTGTCCAAGATTATACAACTTATTCATCTGATAAATAGTGTGTGCAGCTGCCTTGTACCCTCCTACACTGTCTGTTTTCCAGGCTCAACACTTGGAGTTGTCCTTGTTTTTTTTTTTTTTTTTTTAACTTTTTTTTTTTATTATTTTTTAGTTTTCGGCGGACACAACGACACAACATCTTTGTTGGTATGTGGTGCTGAGGATCGAACCCGGGCCGCACGCATGCCAGGCGAGCGCGCTACCGCTTGAGCCACATCCCTAGTCCCTGTCCTTGTTTTCAAACCCAACATTCAGTATATCAACTGTCCATTTCTGCCTGTGTGTGTGTGTGTGTGTGTGTGTTACTAGAGATTGAATCCTATCACTGAGCTACCCTCAGTCCTTTTCATTTTTATTTCGAGACAAGGTATCAGTAAGTTGCCCAGGATGGCCTGAAACTTGTGGTCCTCCTGCCTCATCTTCCCAGGTCATTGGGATATAGGCATGTGCCACTGCACCTGGCTTCAGTCCTGCTCCTTTTTTTTTTTTTTTTTTTTTTTTTTTGAGACAGGGTCTCAATAAGTTGTTGAGTCTCGCTAAATTGCTGGGGCTGGTCTTGAATTTGTGATTCTCTTGGCTTAGCCTCCTTAGTCCCATGTGCCACCATGCCCAACAGTCCTGCCAATTCTTGAAGAACCTCTGTCCTATCTGTCCCCTACTGTACATGGTCTCCACCTCATCCTGTACTCTCTCACAACGAATCCCAATCTCCCAGATGCATCATCTGACTCTTCCTGCTCCCCTCCAATCCATGTCAACGTCAGTGGCCACACTGGTCTTCCTAAAACTCCATATTGCTCACAACCTCTTGTCTAGCATCACAAAATAGTTAAGAACTTGGGTTTTGGCCAGGCACAGTGGTGCTTGCCTGTAATCTCAGCAGCTCTGGAGGATGAGGATCGTGAGTTCAGAGCTAGCCCCAGCAACCTAAGGAGACCCTAAGTAACTTAGAGAGACTGTCTCAAAATTTAAAAAATAAAAAGGATTGGGAATGTGGCTCAGGGGTTAAGGGCTCCTGTGTTCAATCCCCAGTACCAAAAAAAAAAAAAGTGGGTTTTGGGGTTTTGCAATTGGGCTGCCTGATTTCAAATCATGGCTCTCTAACTGCACTTTGGGCAAATTATTTAACACCTCTGTGCCTGTTTCCTCCTTATATTTTAAATTTCTTTATTTAATAGAACTAGGAATTGAACCCAGGGCCTTGCAAGATAAGCACTCTACCATTGAGCTACTTCATTGTCCATTGTCCCCAGTGTGTGTGTGTGTGTGTGTGTGTGTGTGTGTGTGTGTGTGTGTGTTTGCAATGCTGGAGACAGAACCCAGGGCTTTGCACATGCTAGGCAAGTGTCCTACCACTGAGCACACACACCCACCACCCTCCTCTTTCTTTTCTTTTTTTTTTTTTTTTGTCCTGAGGATTGAACCCAGGGGGCTTTACCATTGAGATACATCCCCAAGAACTTTTAATTTTTTGAGACAGGGTCTCGCTAAGTTGCTAGGGTCCTCTCTAAATTTCTGAGACTGGCCTCCAACTTGTGATCCTCTTGCCTTAGCCTCTGGAGTAGCTGGAATTATAGACAAGAGCCATGATGCCCAGCCCAACCCTTCCTCATCTTTTTTTTTTTTTTAAGAATTTTATTTATTTATTTATTTATTTAGTTAGTTAGTTAGTTGTAGATAGACACAATACTTTTTTTAGGTGCTGCTAAGGATTGAACCCAGTGCCTCACACATGCTAGATGCTCTACTGAGCACCAACCTGAGTGCTGGCTCCTACTACTGGCTCCACTGAGCCACAACCTCAGCGCTCCTTCTTCATCTTTTAAATGCAGATTATGTATTTCTTGGATTCCATGGCCTTTTTCTTTTCCTTTTTACATTTTTAACATCTCTGAAATCAGAATTCATCTTAAACTGAAGTCATGCCATGACTTAAAAGATATGTATTTTATCTTAGCAATACATAAAAAATGTTATGTATTACAATTGATAATATCTTATATTCAATGAAATGCAGTAGTACTTATAGGATTGTCATGACATCCAAATTTACATAAAATGATTGGGACTGGGCTTGACATATTATGGACACTCATTAAGTATTACCACTATAATCCCTGTACTTCCTACTTCTTTCTTGCCTACAGAATATAGACTTGGTCTCTGTTTACCATGGTGGTCAAAGATTTCCATCTGCAGCTCCCACTTGTTTCATCTGCTCTTCAGCCCAGAGCTATGCAAACATAGCTCTATCATGGAGATCTAATTGGAATCTCCACTCCCATTCCCTTCATCCCTCTATCTCCTTCCTCCCTGACCCTACTGCCCACTTGTTATTGCTCTCAAGTTTAATGTCAGTGCCAACTGTATTATGCACATCCTCTTCCTCCTCCTTCCTTGAATGCCCACAAACTCACTTCTTATCAGCAATCAAGTGATCTGCCTTTGTAGTAACACTCCATTGACTCTGGCTCCCTCATGTCTCTGGAACTTTCCCTATCAGCACTGCTCACCCATCCCATCCCCGAAGCCATACTGAATCACTTGCCCAAATACTTTGTTTCCTTTTGTCTGTCTTTGCCCAGGCTTGTCCCTCTACCTGGGGTACCTTTCTGATATGGTTCAGACATCACTTCTGCAAGCTGTCTCAGCTCCTGGGACACAGTAGAGTGTCACTTCTCAGGGCATCTCTAAGCTGTGGCACCTGTTACATCAAGGTGATGATGTTTCTTCACTTTCTTCCCTTTAGTCCTGCATTGCCCTGTGAAACCACTGCCTAAGGGTTTGTTATCTTTGTTTCCATCATGCCTGGCACATGGTGGGCACCAGAACACATCCCTGACAGTTCTAGGCCCTTCCCTTGCTCTGGTGATGTACATTCATATTCTGTCTCTCTCTTCCCCCACTCCCTTTCTTGGCAGTGATGGGGATAAAACCCAGGGCCTCATATATGATGGGCAAGCACTCTACCACTGAGCCATAATCCCCAGCCTGATATACTTTCTCTGCTAAGCCCTTCATGAACAGGTAGCATTGGAAGCTGATAGGGTTTGTGTTTCTTTTCTATTTTTTAATTAATTCATTTATGTTTGCAGTACTGAGGATTGAACTCAGGGCCTCCTGCTTTGTAGTCAAGTACCTCTACCACTGAGCTACATCTCCATCCTTTTATCTATCTATCTATCTACCTATGAGACAAGGTCTATGTTGCTGAGGCTGGCCTTGAACTTGGCATCCCTGACCTCAAACTTATAATCCTCCTGCCTCAATCTTCCAAGCAGCTGGGCTTACAGACATGGGCCATGACCTCTGGCACTATTTGTGTGTGTGTGTGTGTGTGTGTGTGTGTGTGTGTTGCTGGGGATCAAACCTGGGGTCTCATTCTACCTCTAGGCTATACCCCCGGCTCTTGTGTTTCTTTTTTTGTGTACATATAGCCAACTCACTACAGAACAGCGGGCCAGGGCAGGGCTGGGTTTTCTTAATTCCTTCACCAAACAAGGGAGGACATTCTGGGTGTGGCAGTTTTGGTTTTTTTTAAATGCCTGCCATGGAGCGTTAAGGGTCTATGTATCTTTCCCTTAAATCTGGGCTCTGGGATAGACTGGCTAATAGAACATTATAGAAGTGACACTGTGCCATTCTCTGGGCCCAGGCCTTAAGGAACTGGCACCTTCTATTTTCCATCTTTTAGGATGCTCACTCTGGAACCCAGTCACCATTTACAAGGAAGCCCGGCTTTAGGAAGAGTCTACATGAAAGCATTTTGGCCAAACGCCAGCATCCATAGCCAGACACGCGAATGATGATATAACCCCCAGATGTCAGGTTACCCCCCAGACTTCCAGTTTTCCAA